>NC_081293.1:56562500-57187500 GCF_030435805.1 Mustela lutreola
GGCCCATTTCGCCCAATAGAGACCCAGCAGCCAGAGGCCGGTGGATGTGCCCCCTGTGGGCGCCTTGCGGCCAGGTCACCGCAACAACACAGGCCCCGCCTCCTTGAACACCCCTCCCCCAACGTCCCTCTCACCCCCACCCCCCAGCCCCCAACACCGGCTCCGTCTGCCCCGAGCACCGGCCAGAAGAGGGTCCCGCTGCTGCGTGGCCTTCAGTGCTACGGAAGAAGCCGGAGAAGCCCATTCCTGGGGACTGATGAGTTTCGAGGGCGGGTCCTGCCAGGTCTCTGCCTTCCCTCTGCACCCCACCCTGCTCCGAAGGTCTGGTCGCTCCAAGGCTAGTGGCCTTGTAGGGAAGGCTCGGGGACGGGTGGAGAGCAGAGTATTTTATGGATGACCGCTGAGGGGCAGTGTTTCTCCACCTTATTACAGGCCTTTCTCCCTGAGAGGTGGATCAGTAATAAATAACTCTGGGGACCCAGCACCAGTTTTGCGGGGATGGTGAGTTCCAACCCTGATTCAGGCACCAAGGGAAAACAGGAGGGCAGACGTTGAGCTAGGAAGGCGATACTTTGGTGTTACCTAGAATTCTGCGAGGGTATGGGGAAAACCTGGTTTTATGTGTGCAAATGTGCTGGTTTTGTTGGAGGCGCTTCTGAGATCTGGAAGGGGGTTGCATTCTTACAATCTCCCATCCTGGGTGTGTAGGCACCTGATGAAATTACAAATGCCCTGTCCAGGAAAACGCACATAGACCCCCAAAATCAAAATACAAAAACGCCCAGGCTCTGAGAGGAGGCAGTCCTTATTTGTGGCAGACCCCAGATGATCCCCAGGGCTCCTTGGTGCTCATTTCTGCATAGGAACCTGGCCCAAGTGAATTCCTATACTGAACCATGTCCCAAGGAAAGAATGTCACTCATACTTGGGAAGGATCTTAGTGATTACCTCCTTGTTTTACAAATGGGGAAACTGAGACCGAGGGACAGGTCAGACTTGCCTGAGGTCACACTTTTTTTTTTTTTAATAAAGATTTTTATTTATTTGACAGAGAGATAGAGCAAGAGAGGAAGAGAGCAAGCACAGGCAGGGGGAACCGCAGGCAGGGGAGAAGCACCCTCCCCACTGAGCGAGAAGCCCAGCCAGGACCCTGGGATCATGATTGTAGCCAAAAGCTGCCGTTTAACCGACTGAGACACCTGGGCGCACCCTGAAGTCACACTTTGAAGTGAGAGCCTGAAAGAGAACTCAGTTCTGACTTCACAGAGCTGGCCTTCAGTGATAGGGAAATCCTTTGAGTGTTGATTAAATCTCTGGAGCTGTTTCATATGTCACAGACACTCTGCACCTCTCTGAGCCTCACTTTCCCCCTCCGGACACTGAGGCAGGTGGTTCTGCTGATCCTCAAGGTCTATCTAACTCAGACACTCTGTGACCTTACAACGAAGGTAAAGTGAGGGAGGTCTGGCATTCACTGCCCTTCCCTGCCCTTACCTGCTCCACAGCCGGACTAGATGAGGATCTGGGCATCTAGGAGCACCCCTGCCCACAAGCCTTTTGTAATTAGCATACTTGCCCAAAGAGCAAGCAAACAGAATTCTCAACCCAGGCTTTAGGGAAGACATTTGCTGGAGCCCCCTGCCCCCCCCCTCTCTGAGTGGCAGCTCCTCTGGAAAAGGGGCCCAGCAAGTCTGGCACACTGATCATGGGGCCTTGGGAACACTTCAGCCGTCCTAGAGAAAGGCCATGTGACAGGGCCGCAGGTCTCAGGTCTCACCTCATTCACAAGGTGTCCCCGCTGCAGCATCTCTCAGAAACCAGAAGGGCAGCACACACATTTCGTTTCCAAAAGGAAAGGAAACCGCCCCACACAGCCCAAGGTGTCCTCCGCAGGGACTAGATGAGTGACTGTCAGGGTGATCTGGGCCACTTGCTCTAAGGTGGTGTGAGAGAAAGCCTGCAGCTGTGAGCTGTGTTCCCAACCAAATGCTGATTGGCAGGAAGAGAGGACCCATATCCTGTACTGCCTGGAACTCTTGCCCCTGGCCTGTTCCCTGGTAAGGATATCCGCGGGGGATGGAATGGTGATGGAATTGGTGAGAATGGAATTAGTCATTTTACTTCCTCCTTTGTGGTTAATGGCATTTTAAATGTTAAACAAATATACTCTTTGGTTGACTTTTTCATTCCTATTTATTTCCTTTTTCGGTAGTATTTGTCTATCATCTGGAGAATCACACAGATAAAGCAGGTGTCCCTTTTGCAGCAGGCGAAGCCCTCTTTGGGCATATATGCTCGCCAATGTTGTCCCCCCCACCCCTTTATGTTAAATCAAGGCCTTGGGAGGTGGCCCCGGGTGGCCGGCCAGAGTTGGCTCAGGGGTGCGAGCGGGGACAGGGAAACTGAGCGCTGGCAGATGCAGAAGTCGCTCCCTGGCCGTCCCATGCCCAGGCCCTTGCCTTTCCCTCCAGGTACCACCTCACGGTGATCGTCCTTATCTACGTGCTGCCTCTCGTGGTGATGCTCCTCACCTACAGTGTCATCGGCCTCAAGCTCTGGAGACGCGAGGTTCCCAAGCACCAAATGCACGGCGCCGGCCTGCGCCACCTGCGGGCCAAGAGGAAGGTGCGCGCCGGGGGCGGGGCTCGGCGGCGGCGGGGGGCGGGGTCAGTTCGGGGCCCGCCTCAGGGCACCGCCCTTCGGGAGCCCGCCCCTCTGGCTGTACGGGTGAGCACGGGATCCATCCCAACTTCCCCCAGTGCAAAGCCCCGCCTGAGCCTGAGTTCTTCCCAGGAGGTCACACTTTAGCCCTTGGCCAAATGCGAAATGGAAGGAACTCCCCCAGAATGTTTGGAGAATCCTAAAGCCCCACAGAATTGCAGGTATTCTGAAGAATCTTAGAATGACATGTTGCATAATTGGAATGTTGAATTTAAGAAGCCCTGTGGAACTCCGGGAGGCTTCTGTATAGAATTACAAGAGAATTCTCAAATGCTGGAATGCACAGCTCCCATCCGTGGAGTCCAGCTGCATGCAGTCTGCCTTCGATTTCCAACCCAAGTGCCAGTGTCGTCCTTCCTCCCGGCCATTGGGGCCCTCCAAGGGTCCCGATAGAGCATTCTATGATTCAGACCTCCTCTACTCTCTTCTCGGGAAAGTTTATCTTTGCCGTGCCCTTCTTGTTAGGAGTCCAAGGAAGGTAATGGTTAATCTCAAGTATGAGGTTCCCCTCTTGGCTTCATGTCTGCTACTGGGCATTTTTCATAAGGCAATTCAGGGAAGTAGGCAGACATGGGACACCATCTGAGTGTCCCTTCTCACCACGAGCTGGTCTCCACTTGCCATCACTGGCTTGCCCTCCATTCCTCACGGCGTACTGAGCCTGCAGAGACCAGGCTTGAGAGGGACAGGTCAGGGTGCTGGCTCCTGGGCAGAGGCTGGGATGCCGGACTAGAGTCTTACTACCCATGGATAGAAGGGTTATGACAGATGGAGAGAGGGGCACCTGAGAACCATAGCTGGCATAGGGGATCCCCCAAGAATTGGGTTAGGAGCTCACCCACTCTGCAGGAAGGGGAGCTGCTCTGAGGGAAGGGGTCTGGGACACCAGCTAGATGAGGCAGCCCCAAGCTGGGCTTCAAGGAGTAAGGATGTGAAAGAAAGAACAACAGTTCGGGCAGAGGTGTAGGGCCTAGGGGTCAAGACCATGAATGCTCCAGGAGACTGAGGGCTTCCCAGGGATGAGGGGCGTCCTGCCGCCACTCTTGGAGGTTGGAGGGGATGCTGCTTCCAGGCTGAGGTGTGACCTGAGGCTCTCCCGGCCCAGTTTGTGAAGACCATGGTGCTGGTGGTGGTGACGTTTGCTATCTGCTGGCTTCCCTACCACTTCTACTTCATCTTGGGCAACTTCCAAGAGGACATCTACTACCACAAGTTCATCCAGCAGGTGTACCTGGCGCTCTTCTGGCTGGCCATGAGCTCCACCATGTACAATCCCATCATTTACTGTTGCCTCAACCACCGGTGAGCCCTCATCCCAGTCCCCCTCTCCTTGGCCCTCAGGGACCCGTGGCCTTGGCCCCAGTTGGGCTCCCTGGCACAGCGTGAGCCTGTGCCCTCCACCCCCGCATGGGTTGCTGTCCTCATACTGAGCCCACAGCACAATCCTCACTCCCTTGGGGACCCAGCTCGAGGCCCCTCCTCCTCCCCAAGGCCTTGTCCCATTGCCCAGGCCACAGCTGTCACCATCCATCTGTTCCTGCCCTCTCTTCAGGGCCTACATCTGGGGCCAGGAGAAGAGAGAAGGGAGGGACAGAGAGATGGAGGGAGGAGCAGGGTCAAAGAGAGGCCATAGGACAGACAAAGAGGGAGAAAGGAAGGAGCCTGGTAAAGGAGGGCGGGACTTCCTCTGTCCTGACATATTCAAGAGCTTCCCACAATGAGACGTTTCCTTGAGCCAGGTGACCCCACCAGCCCCAGCAGTATGAAGCACTCACGGGGGAGTAAGGGGCAAGACTGGTAAGGGAGCAGGTTGCTCCCTCGGGAGATCAGAGGGTATTTCCTGCTGCCACGGGGATTTCTGGGACAGCTGAAGAGTGTGACCTTGGCAGAGACAGTCGGGGAAGAAGGAACCAAGCTGTCACTCCTCAGACGCCCTTGGTTGTCCCAGCCCATACTTCTGGAGAATCAGCATTCCCCCCAGAGGGGCTGGCATTTGCTCTGGGGCACCTGGAGAGGTGGAAGCCTTCAGGAAACCCAAAAGGAGGTCAGGTTAGAGATGAGAGGTGGACACAGTCCTGGTCTCTACAAGACAGCCATGTGGATAAGGTTGGCCATGGGCCTCTGTGTTCAAGCCTTTTATCACCCGCCTGCCCACATGTCCAGGCCACTCATCATGCCGTTAGGATCTTTGTTGCCCAGATATTCCAGCCACCTGGGCCAGGCCAGGACAAAGTGAGAGAATTGTGATTTTTTTAAAAAAATTTTGAGTATTTAATGTGTGCTAGAAACTTCCATTGTCTTCTGAGAGGTAAGAAGATGATAGGAGGAAGGGAGGTGTTATCCCTTTTTACAGTTGAGGAAACTGAGCCCCAGAAAGGAACACTC
The DNA here is from genome assembly GCF_030435805.1 of Mustela lutreola. NCBI lineage: Eukaryota > Metazoa > Chordata > Mammalia > Carnivora > Mustelidae > Mustela > Mustela lutreola. The sequence goes on from NC_081293.1 coordinate 56,567,607, forward strand.
CTAAACTCATACAGCAAGCAGTGGAACCAGGATTCTATGGAACTCCAAGGCCTGTAACCTTGACCCCACATCACACCTTTCTCTTGATGTAGTTTCTAGGAGAACTTGGACCCAGAAACTGGCATAGTCAGGGAGGGGCCCCCAGCACTCCCTGTCTGTGCATGGGCTCTCTCCCATTACCCAGTGACGCAGTCCCTGAGAGTCTGAGAGTCTGTGAAATAATTCCAGAATCCACCAAGTGGATGAACCACATAGTGTATTAGGTGTAAGTTCTATGGAAAAAAGGAACACCAGAGCTGGGGATGGGAGGACAGGAGGTGCTGGGGGGAGGCGGCGGCACAGGGGAAGCACTTTTATAGCATGGCCAGGGTTGGCCTTCTTGAGGATTCTTTTGAGCACAGATGAGGATTGAGTGGGCCCTGCAGCTGTGTAGGGAAAGGCATCCAGCAGAGGGAACAGCAGAGGCCGTGAAGCTCCCACAAGAGAGGCATTTGTTGGGCCACACCATGGAATCTTATAGAGCTGCAAGGTGAGGAACCGAAGTCAGGGCTGCTCTTCTGGAACATGGAACCTCTGTCCCCTGGGAACAGTCAAGTGGCTGTCACCAAGGGTCCCACTGATCTCTGCTCCTGACAAGCCAGTGTTCTGTTTCTCCCAGGCCATTTCCTCCACTGCCATCTGCCTCCCCTTCTAATTTACCTTTAGTCCGGCCATGGGGAGAGCTATTTTTTAAACAAATATACCAAAATGTAGTTGTTCCCTGTGCATGATTTCCCTCAAAGCAGCCCCCTTGGGAGAGCATCCTTACTCTGCCCAACATGGCCAAAGTCCAAAATTCTTCAACCTCTAGAATACTCCTTTAAAAGCCAAGGAACAAGTCAAACAAGAAAATCTGTTATTTCTTTAAGTTGTATTTGGTTTCTTTCTGTCTGTGATAACAAACGGTCTAATTAGGCTTAATCACCCGCTTCACTCATTAGATTTAGCTCCAGATTCTTTCTGGGCGTTTCCAAAACTCAAATCCACTCAGGCACAGTGAACAATGACAGACAGGGGTGAGAGGATGACTTTCCTCTGGAGAGAAGATTGGCTCCTGGAGGTGGGGGGACTTCCCAGACTGTCCCCCTCACCCGTCTGCTCAAGGTGACCCCCTGTTCACCTAGGTTTCGCTCTGGATTCCGGCTTGCTTTCCGCTGCTGCCCGTGGGTCACACCCATTAAGGAGGATAAGCTTGAGCTGACCCACACTCCATCCCTTTCCATGAGGGCCAACCGATGTCACACTAAAGAGACTTTTTTCATGGCCGGGGATACCGCCCCCTCTTAGGCTACCAATGGGCAGGCCAGGGGTCCCCAACATGGGGTACCTGCTGAACCCTGAAGCCTTGTGCCTGGCACCCTTGGAGAAGTAGCCAGTGGAGAGGTCCAGTCTGAAAGTCTGACCCATCCTCCAGCCTTCAGTACACCCGCGGAAAAACAAGATGGGCCAGGAGCACGGCAAGTAGATGTGAACTCTAAGAGGGCCCAGCCCCCTCTCTGATGGGGCTTCACATCAGCCAGTAACAGTCCAGGAAGACAGTGTGTGAGCGAACAGTTATCTAATCCAGGAGTCACAAGCTCAGACGCCTTCCTGGGGCATACAACTCAAGGAGTGACTTCCAGCGCTGGGGTAACAGGGAACGGTATGAAGTGGAGGGCGTACGCATCTAAAGGGGACAGCAGCTGACCACCTCTGGACAAAGGTTGTCATGAGGTAATGGGCACCCACTGTTGCTAGATCTTCCGGATCCTTCCAGACACACCAGAAATCCAAATCTGTGAGCCTTCCAGACTTGTTACATTTGGCTCACATTTGTATAATTATTGGTGAAACCAAACAGAACACAGCTGCGGACAGCACCCAGCCATGATACTGATTTAGTATTAGGCCAAAGACACGGGGAGGGAGCGGCTTATTTTGGAAAGCTGTGAGTTGACCTGGGGCTTCTCTGCGTGGGCATCTGAACTCAGACCCAGCTCAGTGTAGAAGGTGGATAAAGAGTCAAAAGGAGTCTCGGTTGTGTTGCCTGGGCCAAGTCACTCTGATTCTCCGCCTCTTCTACTCCCAGGGGCAAAACTGCCTCACAGGAATGCTGTGAGGAAGACTGAAGTGAGGCCTGTAAACTAGCGTGGAGTGCTGAAGAACCAGCAGGCGTGAATTTTATCCCCACCAAGCCAGCCATGCTACACAGATGCCTCCAGGGCGCAAGCAGCAGTGGTCCCCCTCACTCCAGCAGCAAGAAGGTGGCGGGCAGGAAGCGACTCCGGCAGAGCTCCAGGCCTGGCCTGGTGCACCCCAAAGACACACTTCTCCCCACTTGCTGCCTCACCTCGCACGCCCCATTGCTCCTCCAGAAGAACCACGTGACACTGTAAATGCACAGCAAGAGAGTTTAATGCTAGGTGCGCCCAGCACCCCCTCAGAGATCACGGTGCCCAATAAAGGGACTCTGGCCTTAAACCGCACAGGACATGGGAAGTGGGCTGATGTGGGATCCACTGGCAGGCTGTGGGGTGGGAGGGGGACAAAAGGGTCAGGGGAGGCACAGTTTCCTACAGAAGGGATTCATTCGAAGGGGAGAGGAGGACAGTGCAGACAACCTGCTCCCTGGGCTGCCTGAGACTTCATCCGCCTTAGAGCGGGGGTCTACACCCTCTGGTCCCTTGGGAGTTGGCAGAAGGTGATGAAGGGGGGCGTCTATCTGGGGAGAGCCAGTGCCCACTCTCCTCTCATTAAACCCAAACAGCCCCTGGGATCCCAGAGGCCTCCCACCACTTTACCTTCTTAAAGGTGCGGGGGTGGGACCCGGGGGCTACAGCAGGGAACTGGCCAGGCGGGGGCTGGAAAACGCTAGCTCGCTGACACTCTGCGGAGAACAGAGAAGTTACAGTACTCAACCAAGGCCAGGGGCTGAAGCACTCCCCTCCAAGCCTCCCAACCCAGGACCCCCCCACGGCTCAGTTTCCTTGGCATCACTGCACGGCCTCCCCACCTCCAGCCAGCAAGCATCACTCAGGGTCTTTGAATTGGTACAAAGTTTACTAGGTCATACAACATGGCTCACAAAAGCAATGGGGAATTTCCAAGGAGGGCACTGTTCGTTGGTTTCGTTCCTTTCACCCAAATGGAGACAAGACACTTTCCCGCAGAACTGCCCACCTCCCCTCGCACCCCCAAGACAGACAGAAGGCGAGACTGTCACAGCGTGGCTCTGACCAGTTCCACGGACACACGATTCAGTGGCATGGACACGTCGCGATGGGAACCTCGGGACGCCAGACAGCAGTGGGGGCTGGGGCGGGAGGAAGCCACTCGGATGCCCCTGGGAGGAGGAGTCCCGGCAGTGTCTGCTGGTGAGAATACATTTCCCACGGGGGAGGAGTCCCCAAGGACGGGCTGTGGAGGCCCAGGCGGCCTGTCAGATGGCGTGACTTTTCATCTTGGGCCAATAAATAACTCTGTCGGATGAATGCAGAAACCGGAAATGGGCGCCACTAAACTTCACACGTGGGGAGCGGACGACCGGGCTGAAATCGGATCATGCAGAGTGGCAGGGTGGGTGAGGAGGGGGCCGGAGTGGGGAGAGATTATCAATAGCACACGCTCTATTTTGTACCCTACGTTATGCGCCTTAGTTGGCTTGCGTCCCCTCCCCGCCGCGGCGATGGCGGGCTCTGGCGCCCGCGGCTCCCGGCCCAGCTCGCTGGGAGGGACAGGGGTGGCCGCCCGAAGAGAGACGTGCCGGAGGGGCAGCAGGCCGGGGGACTGGGACCCTTAGCTGCTCGTTTCTTCCCGGAGCCGGACGCCCACTGCCGTGATGAGGGCAGCCCCCTTGCCGCTCCCGTCTTCAGACAGGAGGAAGGACACGTTACATTTTGGTGACAGTTCCTTCACGGTTTGGTACATGATTCTGGAGAAGCTGAGAGAGAAAACACACAGAGGAGGGTAAGTGGCGAAGATGTGAAGAGACGCCGGGCCCACGAGAGGATGGCTCAGGACCCTAATGACAGGGGACAATCAAGGGGCTTCTAGAGAAGGGTTTGGGGGACACTGGATCTGCCCTGATCCCATCTCCTCAGTTTCCGGCAGGGAGGAACAGCTGAGAATCTAAACCGAAGTGACCAGAAGGCTCATCGGGGCCAGGCCAGGAATAACGTGCTCAGACCCAGCCATCCCCCAAGCCCAAGGCAACTGGGGAACAGGATACGGAGAAGGGTGACAGCGCCTGCGTGTGGCCCAGTGCCGGGTCAGTTCAGCTGCGGCCCCTCGAGGTCCCCAGTCCATCACTGTCCATGGCCCAACACCTGGCCTCCAAGGCCAAGAGCGGCAGGCCCCCGGTGACAGAGACCCTCAATGACAGGTGATTCTGGGTCCCCACACTGTGTTTGGGCAGTAAGACATGGCCAGGCTGAAGCAGCTCAGACCAATGGAGCTCTCAGGGGTGAGCCCACCTGCCCGCTGTCGGAGCCCTGCTTGGGCCTCCCCCCAAACACTTCTATACTACCTTCCAGCCCTGCCCGTGGCCATCGGCCATGAGGACAAGGACACTTGACTGTGGGGCACTTGAGCACGGCTTCCAAATGATGGTGTGGGGATCACAGCCCAAGAGCGTAGCTTTCTAAGCCCCACCGGTGTGCTGCCCCAGGGGACACAGAGGACAGCTGTGAAGGTGGAGAGACCGGGACAGACAGCAGTTGGCTCCCTCCCCAGCCATGGCCATGAGCTAAGAAGCATATGCCCACATTGGTTTGCATGAGGCTGCTTTTAAGGAGAGTGACATTATGGCCCCGATTACCAGGGATGGTCCCAGTGTAATTAGTAGCGGCAGTCTCTTCACTGGCAAAAGCACCGCAGTTTAGACAATAGTAGGGTCACTCCATTCAGAAGAGCCAAGCTTTGGGATATGTGGTCAAGCAAAGAGCCGGCGGGGCCGAGCACAGCGTCAGACCCTTGACCATAAGGAGGCACCTCCCCGCTCCTCTTCCTGCCTTGAAGCCTCTTGAGAAACTGATCTAGCAGGTGAACAAGACAAGGCGCCCTCCTCCCTCCGTCCCCACTGCCTCTCCCCGCTTACCAAACTCAGCCTCCTGGCCGGGCTGCAGCTACCCAGGCTGATGAGTAAGGCCACACCCACCCTCCCCGTGGATGCTGCCTGACCTGAGAGGGGCACAGGAGGAGCGGGGAGAAGGAAATCTATGCCACCAGTGTAAGCTGAACCAAGCAAAGCCACTCTTCTCCAAGGATCTCAGTTAAACTTCAGAGCCGCTTGGGTTTCCTGGGTGGCTCAGTGGGTTAAGCCTCTGCCTTCAGCTCAGGTCATGTCCCAGAATCCTGGGATCAAGCCCCGCGTCAGGCTCTCTGCTCAGTGGGGAGCCTGCTTCCCCCTCCCCCTCTGCCTGCCTCTCTGCCTACGTGTGATCTCTGTCAAATAAATAAATAAAATCTTTATAAAAACAAAACAAAACAAAACAAGCTTCGGAGCCACTCCTCAGCTGCTACCAGACAACCGGCTGTGTCCTGGTGAGGAATTATCCCGGTGGGGGGGCGGGGGGACTCACATCCTGGGGGCCCATAACCCATCAAGGGACCTCAGCAGCGCAGGACGCTCTGACCACCCAAGCAGAGGCCCCACTCACTGCGGGTGAAGCTTGTAGAGTGTTCCGTCCACTCCCACAGTCACGTTGAGGTGGTCCAGCCCTCTGTTCTCACGGATCTTATCCACCACGGCAGCCATGCCCGCCCCACACAGCTGCGCGGCCCTCTTGGACACCACCCCGCACACGGTCTTGACCAGGATACTGTCGTCGCAGGTGCTGTTCAGGCCCAGCTGCTGGAGAATGGCCCGGACCTGTAGCAGCGCTAATCGGTCACTGCGGTGGACAAAACCCAGAAGGCTGGATGAAGCAGGGCTCCACAGAGCGGCCTGGGAGCCCGCACCAGGGGACCAGCCGCAAACCACTGTACTTAGCATGAGGAGGGCTGTGGGGGCTTCCTTCCTCCAAAACATTTACTTGTTTAGTTTTATTAATTATTTTTTAAGTTAATTTTTTAAAGTGACCTCTATACCCAGCACAGGGCTCAAATTCACAACCCTGAGATCAAGAGCTGTGTACTGAGCCGGCCAGGTACCGCAGCTTCCACGACCATTCTAAGAACCAAGGTGGCTTTTGCTTATGCAGAGCGCCCTGCACCTGCTCTCACGGGCCACCAGGGACGAGGGCAGAGGCAGGGAGGGGGCGGTCCATGCACACAAGAACACAGAAGTGACCCACCATGGGGCACACTTCCTGTGTGAGCAAGCGGCCCGGTCCCAGGTTGCCTTTCAGAGGAACGCGGGAGGGACCAGACCTGTGGCTCTTGGCTCTACTGGGCTCAGCGCCCTAGACACAAGTATCTGTGAGGAGCTTCACCCTGACACGGAGTCCTACAGCTTACTCGCCTGACTTCCAACAAACATACATAATGCTCCGAGTGAAGAAAAGGAAAATCGTTAATAATAAAATTATATGGTTTCAGTATGTAGCTGCTCAGGGTCTATACTACTCCAGAGGGAGGAGGAAGTCCTCACACATGACAAAACGTACTGTGAGGGGCCTCCACGCTCATCACAAACCCCCCAACCCCGCCCACCCTGGGCCAGGCCATGTGGGCCTCTAACAGTGGGGACGCCCCCACCCCCCCGCCCCACCGCCAGCATCGCTCACCTCTCAATCTGGGAGAGATATTTGGTCTGAAAGATGCCCCGGGTCTTGAGTGTCTCAGAGATCTGCCCTCGGAAGAGGAAGCCCTTCTTGGTGAAGTCGATCAGGATGTTGCGGACAATCTCCCCCAGGTACATACCGCTAATCATCTTCTCGTACCTGAAACACAGGCAGAGGCTGCTGTCTAGGGACCGCCTCTGGTCTTGCATCACCAGCGCACACACCCAGCCCTGTGCTCAGCGGAGGCAGAGGGAGGCCAGGAAGGGCTGAGGGGGCCTCAACCCTCCCCAGGCTCGGAACCGAAATCACCAGGGCTCCTGTCTTAACTGCTGAACTATCTCCCTCCTGCCTCTGTCTGGCAGAACCCCACTCCGGCTCTCCGCTCCAAACTCTCCTCCAAAAGGCCTGTCCCCCCCCCCCGCCCCCCGACCGGGTTCTATCTGCCCCCTCAGGCTCCCACACATCCTCCCTTCCCGTCACAAGGCACACAGGGACACTGCCTCTCTTGGCCCTGCCGCAGAAGACCCGAGAGGCCAGAACCCGTGTCCCGCTCAGCTTTGGGGCCCAGGGTCTAGCACAGATGCAGTCCTAGGCTCTCAGTCAAGTGCTCAATAAATTATCTGCAGAATAAGCAAACAGCTGGTCTGAGTCTTAAAGGGACAAGAAGACAATGAGGGGAAAGTTCCCATTAAATTTCTGGAAGGTTTTGAAAAAGCCCAGAGCGCTGGTCAAGCCCTCAGCATAGGGAGGAAGCCACCCAGGCTGGAGGGTTGAGGCGGCTGCCATGCTCCTGAGGGCAACCTGTTCCTGGGGCTTCTGTCTCCTGCCCTCGTGTACTCAAGTCCCAGTGACCCCAAGCTGGGAAGAGTCCACGGGGCCCTACAGAGGATTTCAGGGGCTCCAAAGGAAAACCAACCATAAGATGGTGCTATCGTCATCAGTTCCCCTCCTGTCCTCCTCACACCATCAAGGACACCAGCTCAGTGTGGTGCCGATGGGGCTCTGACCCCTCTACTGATGGGGCTCTGACCCTTCTACCGCCTGCCACCGCCCTGCCGACCCAGGGGATCCTTGTTTAGAGCCTACGGTGGGAAACAGGAGCTGGAATCGAGTGACGCTCGTCTTTGCATTGTTCATTTTACGATTATCATCTGTTTACAATAATCCTGGATTCCCCCTCGTTCTCCTTCCTTAAATTTAAGTAAAAAATAGAAGCTGACTTAAAGAAAACCACTGAGTAAATAACAGCATGGCTGTATCTGGAAAAGGCGAAGATCTTGAGAGTGGCTGGGGGACAAGTCTCATTTGGGAGGTGCTGCCCGCCCTCCCCCCCCACCCCCCGCCCCAGTGCTTCTTCCTGCTCCTGGGGACACAGCTCGGACCAACCCATCCGGGCGACAGCAGAGGATGGCCTGAGTCCTGGGAGCCTCAGATAAGGAGTCCTTGGTCTGTCCGTAGGGAGGATAGACATGTATCTCAGGCAGGGCATCGGACCCAGGCTCCAAAATGCCAAGAGGCGATGCAGGGGGCTGGGGGACAATGAACAGAAGCCCCCACTGGCCACATCCTAACACACTGTGCCCTCTGACAACTGCAGGTCAAGTGCATTTTACTTCCGCCAAACAAAACAAAAACCTGCTGACCAAGAGGCTTCTATTAATCTGATGGGGAAGAAACATAGAGCAATGGAAAGACCAGAATGTTCCAGAATGAACACAGTCACTGAGGGAAGCGGTGTGGCTGCTGCCACCCTGTCCTCTGGGCAGACTCCTGGGCAGAGGCAGCACCTGGCCAGGACACCCACCTGGGCCCATGTATACCATGTACCACGGTGCAGGGGTGGGGGTGGGGGCATCCTCCTGGTTCTCTGCTCTCCTTGAGCCAAAAACAAAGGCCAGGAGGGAAACTGAGGGACTAGTCTCTAAGCCTATATCGAAACTCCACTTCTACTAGAAGCTTCTTCTATTTCAACAGGCAGACCACAGCCTTCCACCCTCACCGTCCTGGCCCCCCATGTGTCCCCTGCCACCAAGCAGAGTTACCTTTGCTTCCCAGCGTTCAGAGAATACTCGTCTACCAGCCTGTCATAGACCGTTCTGATGTCATCCAGACACCCGTTGTCCCCAAAGGCACCCCACTCCATGTTGATACACATGCGCCCCTCATTCCCCTCCAGCATCTCGACGTTCTTCATTTCTTCCATGTAACAGGCATTGCTGCCGGTCCCTGCAACACACAAGGGGGCAGTGACCGGCCGTGGTCCCTGGACCTGGGGTCTCTGGGAGGGCCTGGGGCCCGGGACTCCCGGGAGAGGGGGGTACATTCTTGCGACAAATAAAGCAACAGCTTTGCTTTCCTACTGTTTTCCAGGAAAAGCTCGAAATAGAAAGAGAGTCAGAGTTAAACTACCCAGAGAGCATCTGATTCACTTACTTGAAACCAGGACGTCAAAATCAAGGCCCTCATGGGTTTACCTGCCTAGGCAGAGCTCTGTTTATTTTAACAGAAGACAGTGTGACAACAAAGAACAAGGTCTTCAGGGTGCCTGAGTGGCTCAGTGGGTTAAGTGGGTTAAGCCTCTGCTTTCGGCTCAGGTCATGATCTCAGGGTCCTGGGATCGAGCCCTGCACGAGGCTCTCTGCTCAGCAGGGAGCCTGTTTCCCCCAACCCCCACCCCGCCTGCCACTTTGCCTACTTGTGCTCTCTCTGTCAAATGAATAAATAAAATCTTAAAAAAAAAAAAAAAGGAAAAAAAAAGAAAGAACAAGGTCTTCAATGGCAAAAGTTTAGGCAGTATTCAGATTGGAAGAATATTTCTCTCCACACGTGCACACACGTACACACAACTGCATACACACACACATATCTATAAAATAAATACACTGGGGCTGTCACATCATGTCACACCATGGATGTCCGCTCATCCTCACGGATTGAATGGTCATGGACTGCGCCGGTCTGGTCCCCTCCCCCACGTGCTTCAGAATGAAGCTCACAGCTGGCTCAGGGAACCACAGTATCCCAGCACATCCATGGCACCTTTCTCAAGGTGGCAGTACCTTGCCAGTCTGATGTCACAGCCCTCCTTGAAAACCTGAGGATGCTCCTGAGAAAAGGGACCTGTGTCTGGGTGCACACACCAAGTCTGACATACAGTTCCCAGGGACCCAGGAGCCTCTGCTCTCTGTCCCTGAACTGCCTAGTTTGTGGGCCCGCAAGGACTGTGGTGGGACCACCAACGGTCTGCTGCTCTTATCCCCGAGGAGCCGAGTACGGAAACTGAGAGGAAGTGTCTGAAACGGTTCTCGGCAGTTTCCGTCACCACGACATCCCCATCTCCGGGGTCCTGGGCCTTATCTCTGTGAAGGGACTAGAAAATGTAAAACCAACCAACCAACCATGGAATGCTTGCCCCCCATATTTGGATCTGCACCTCGGTCACCTGGGAAGCTTATTAAGATGCAGATTCTGAAGTGGAAGGTGGGGGGCGGGGCCTGGGACTCTGCATTTCTAACAGAAATTCCAGCAGGTCCCCACTCCCTGTAACCAGGCCCCAGAGCACCACCAACCCGGCCTCGATGGGATACAGATAGACTTTCAGCCCCCTTGGGGGACACAAGGCAGTCCCCACTAGCTGGACCAAAAGGGCTTGGGTTGTTTTCGTTCCCTTTAAAGAAAGGTATGTAGAATTCACCAACGCTTCTCCCTGTGGTCACTGGATTGTTTGGGGTTTTTGTTCTCTCAGCTCCCTTTCACCCTAAAGTGTGAAAGAGAAGAGCCGCCCCAGAAATAGCGAGGGGTGCCCAGAAAGCCGAAACATATAAATCATATTTCTTGCCAATGGGCGTCAGAAGCAAAGGGATGGATGGGCGGAGGGAGGAGGAAGTGGGTGTGAACGTGGCAGGGGAGGGGGCGGGGCTGGGACAAGCTCCACCCCACCCGCTCGCTCTCACCCGCTGCCAGGAACGGCTCATCAGGCAGCCCTGAACTGAGCAGGAAGGCCAGGCCCAGCCTGGCGTGGGGAATAATGTGCTGTGTCACTCTGGATCTGCGTGTCACACCTAAGCCCGTTCAGAAGCTGAGGTGCTGGGAGGGGTGGGCGAAGAAAGCTTAGCAAAAGGAAGGAAGGAACCAAACAGCCCCAGAGTCAGGCCCCCAAAACCTTACACCTGCAGCTGCTCCCCAGTTTTCAGAATTTCCTCAGGAGCCAAAATGGTTTTACAAATGAAAAGGTCTCCCGAGCACCAGGAAGGCAGCCTTCAGGGGCCTTCTCCCCATCTCCCAGACATTTAGCAAAGGGTCTGCCCAGCAGGCCTGCTGGCCCTCCTTGACCAGGTAGGGCCTACAGAGGTTGGCCAAGAAATAGGGCCTTCACCCAACATTCGGACACCAGGAGCAGACTCAGTGGGACAAATGGTCTTCTCACAGCCCGAACTGATATGCTTCCGATACGACGTGCTCTCGAGTCCAGACCCCTCCTGTGTCTGGACTATAAGGGTCCCCCCAGAGCCAACCTCTCTGTGGCCCACCCAAGTGGCTGGGATTGCTCACGGGACAGTGGCTGCTAGAAGCAAAACGGTGCCCGAGATTACTCTCTGGCCCTTGCCCACAGTCAGGGGAGAGGGAGGGCTCTGTTGCCTTCCCAGTCATGGGCTCTCACCCCTCAACTCCTGCCGGGTGGCCTTCCCTATAGGCCCAGTGGTTGCCCTGGTGGCCAGGCCGGCCCCAGGTACTCCCACCCTGTCCACCCAAGCCCTGTGAGCCATCTGGGGCCTTGTTCCAGGACAGCTCCACTCTGGCTATCTGGTCGCGAGCCTTGGGGTTGAGTGTTGGGAGGACAAAGTCCCCTGACAGCTCTGCAACCTTGTTCCAAACTCTGGAGGCAGTAAGAGGACAAAAGGGACAGATAGAGTGTCTCCCACAGAGGACTGAGCTGCTGGCTTATGGCCCCACAGAACAGAAAAACCCAGCCTTCCCTGGCCCAAAGCGACAGACTTTCCAGGACACCCACCTACGATGAGTCCAACCTCGCAGGTAGGCTCCTCATAAGCACAGGTCATCATGGTGCCCACCGTGTCATTGACCACAGCCACCACGTCCAGGTCAAATTCCTTTGGAAAGAAAGGGACACGGCTTTAGGGGAGGCATAGTGCTTCGTGGTGCCTCAACTGAAACAGCTTCCTCACCAGTCTTTAAGAGGTGACTAAATATTCCTTCACTAACTAAACACCTGCTATTAATGATGAATCGGACACTGGAGAGTTAAAGAGAGGAAGCATTCCACCCATTTCACAGATGCTGCCGAGTGCCACAGAGGCAGCCTGGAGGGAACCACTGAATGGAGAAAAGAGAGACTGTGGCCGAGCAGCTCTCTCTCGGGAGTTCAGAGTGTTAGAGCCTTCCAGAAGGCAAAACAGAACACCAATATCCATTCCTCAGAACCCGTCCTTCGGAAACAGCCATGCAGGTACACAAAGATACTGACTGCATGGCTTGCACGGACCAGAAATCTAGATCAGAAGGGGCTATGTGTGAACCTGTTTAAGACATGGTTCCAGCAACCACCACGCTGCTGTGTGGCCACAGGAAAGGACGTTGGTCTCTGTGTGATGACAGGACAAGATGCCTTCCTCACATTAAGGGAAATAAGCAAGGTGTAATAGTGTGCGTATGGTAGGGTTCCTGCTACGAGATGTGCGTACATGGGTCGGTCTCTGCACAGAACTAGGGTCAAGAATGCTAACGGGGACAGCGCTGATGTGGGCCAAAGAAGGTCACCAGGTTTTTTTGTGATGGGATGGAAGCTGTCTTACGTACTCTGCTGGGTGCAACCCATCCCTCTTTCAAAAACCCATTCACATCAGCCTTCCCCATGGCTGGTGCATTTGATTACTCTTTTGAACTACAGGCATTCGGACTTTTTTTTTTTTTTAACTAATTCCCTCATTGATAAATCAAACAACATTTCTGGAATTTTCTTTTATATTTTTTCAATGTCCTCCAGCCAAAGACCATCAGAAATACACCTACAGTCAAACAGAGCCGGGCACAGGGACCAGGTGCCACGAGGGTGACACAGCTTATGGGCATCTTGGAACAGGTTAGAAAGCACCCACTCCAGGATTTGAGCATGGGCTGATGGTTTCCGGGAGGGCTCGGAGCGGGGCTTGCCCAGGCCTGGAGGCTGTCCGGAAACAGGGCCACTGTCTGAGTGCGTGCTCAGTGCAGACATGAGTACTGACTCCTCTCCTTCCTGTCTAATTCCATCAGTTATGGAGTCATACTCCATGTTCACCAGGAGCCCAGCCACCAAGGCTGACTGGGCCCAGTCACCAGGGGCTGCTTTTTTCTTCTTCAAGCTGTCAGAGAGTCATGACTTTACCTTTCTTAAACCATCCTTTAACAACATAAAACCATTCATCTCCTGTTTACCTGCTGACAGTTTAGGGAATCTGCCTGCCCAGGTCACACACGCTTCTGTATTGTCTGAATTCTTTACGACCCAGCAAGGATAATTTTTATAACCCCCCCAACAGTGAAAATTTTAAAAAATATCTTTTTAATAGTTACCTCTCTCCTTTTTATCGCTTCCCTTAGTAACGTGGCTACATCATGCCCCACGCAGTCAGTTGCCTTAAAACCCTTCGTCCAGGTGATCAAGATTCCCTGAAAGAGGAAAGGCACCAGGAGAGTCCTGTGGCATCAGTCCTTCTGGGCAGAACATAACATTTCACTCCCAGAGAGATGAGGTTAGAGCATCTGAGGCCCAAAGAAGGGGCCCTCCACGGGCCTACCCCCTCCTAATGGTCCCCGTGGCCAGCTGGTCCACAATGCCCATTTCACAGATGGAGAAACCGAGACGTAGATACCCCCTGGTATAACCATCTAGTTCCCCTAAAGAACAGTCTTTGAACAACGTCAGTGAAGAATACAAACTTTTAGGAACACTGTTACTGCCTAAAGCGAACTTTCAGTTTGAACAAAGTTCTACATTTGCTAGGTTTGTCCTCGACTACAATGACCAAAGGTGTCAGTGAGGACGAACTCCTTAAACAATGCGGAGCTTTAAAAACTGCAGAAAACACAAGTTTATATGGACCTAGCTGCTGAGATGTGAAAATGCTTCAGAGGAAAAACCCCTAAGTCAGCACGGTGAGTTGATTAACTGGCTTCCAGAAGTGGCCCAACCCCGCCTCCCTAGCACTGCCTAACGTTTGCCTTAAATCCCAAGGTTCCACATGAGCTCATGCCGCTCCGGGGGCTCCCTCCCTGGCCACACCCCCACCTGTGACCCAAGGAGGCACCCGTGGCTCCTCCAGCCTGACAGCCTCCGTCTTGTGTCCCGGAAGAGGTGGGTGTGGCAAATGATACAAAATCAATAGAGAAGGGTCTTAAAATGAAGCGGAGGGCATGACAGAAAGCCGGATTAACCCACTGTGACGTGGGAACCGTTCCCGACACAAAAGGGACGGGTGAGGCTGGGGGAAGCCTCGAGGCCAGCACCATCCGGCGCCTGCAGGAAAGAGACTTACCGCATCCAGGCTCGTCTGCTTGCAGGGGAACGAGAAGGTGAAGCCCAGCGGCATTCTGGGGCCTTTGATCCCCATGTAGTCCAAGAAGTCCGAGATGCAGGAGACAATGTGGTCAAACAGCTGCAGGAGAAAAGAAGGGATAACCCATGCTCTCTGGCTTCATGCTTCAGGGCACGCACGCCAGGGCACATTTCCACGCACACACGCACGCACACAGGTGCCCCGACACATGCAGAGCGAGCGCACCCTCGGGAACTCCGCAGTGTTGCTGAAGGTGCCCAGTGCTTGCAGGCCACAAGGACACGACAGCAGAGCCACATGCACCCCAAGGCAGATTGGGGGCGGACCGCGGAGGACACTGTTCAGTGTCCTCTGCCGCACACGATGACACACGTGGGCCATCGTGGCATCAAAGCCAGACTGTCTCACCTCTTCCCCGGTGCCCTGCATGATTTCAATGGGAATGGCATAGATCTTGTTGTGCATTTCCACCGTTCTTTTCTTCCCACTGCGGATTTTCACCAGGAGGACACGGAAATTTGTTCCTCCAAGATCAAGAGCCAAAAAGTCACCGTGCTCTGTTAGTCAAGAACATAAACAACATCAAAAACAGCTAAGCACCTTGTGGCAGCCAGTAGCCCCAAGACTCGAGCCCCCGTATTAAATACAGGGGGGAAGCTTCAGCTTCTGTTCCCTCCAGCACATACTCGGGCTCAGGGAGGGTGGGCACGAACACTCTGACCGCCACGACCTTCGAGCCTCACTGCAGGGACTGAAAACCCACGGATGAACCAATGGTCCCGATAAACAAACAAACTTCTCTGGGGTTCCTAAAAAGCATGGCAACAGTGAGCCAGTTTTAGGGAAACTCACAAAAAAAACTGGCAGTTTATATCAATGTGTAGAGTATTTGTAAAAATGTGCACAGTCATTCTCTTCCCTGTACTTTTCCTCTGCAACGTGACTCTGCAGTTCTTCCCATCGGAAGATGGAGTCGGTTTCTCCTCCCCTTGGCTCCAGCCCAGCCCTATGACTCGCTCTGGCCGACAGAGTGTGGCAGAGGCAAAGCTGAGCCAGTTCCAGCCCAGGCCTCCGAGAGCCTTAAAAGTCCCTCCTCTCCTTCATGGGTCCTGATGCTGCCATGTGGACGAGCCCGGCGGCCCCTGGAGAATGGGACTCACAGCCAAGGCCAAGACTGCACCCTCGCTGAGTGCTGACGGCTGGGCGCGTGAGCAAGGCCTCCGGGCTGACCCAGCGAGTGCAGATGCACAAATGTGTCCAGCAGAGACCCTCTGGGCCTGGCGCAGAGGAGCAGTAAGACATGGTTGCCGTTTGAGGTCACTAGGCTTGAGGGTGGTCTTGAATGCAAGGGTGTAACACAGTTGTAAGTCACTTACCCATGGGAACCTAATTCCCACCACACATCTGACTTCCAGGCCCACCCAAGAAGCCCCTCGAGTCCCCAGAGCGCTCAGCAAAGTCAGCTGTAAGGGCTGGATTCTGTTCTCCCACCTGTCTGGAGCCCCGGACCCATTTGCCCCGCCGCACACCATGTCAGGTGCTAGGAAGGGTGCACGGGGCATCTATCCTTCTGCCAGTGAATATATTTGGGAGAGGA
Organism: Mustela lutreola; assembly: GCF_030435805.1. Taxonomy (NCBI): domain Eukaryota; kingdom Metazoa; phylum Chordata; class Mammalia; order Carnivora; family Mustelidae; genus Mustela; species Mustela lutreola. The sequence goes on from NC_081293.1 coordinate 56,583,497, forward strand.
CCCACGGCCATCCCAGCGTTGCGGGACCGGCCCAGGCTCACTGCTGGAAGAACACCTTCTGATTCTGAGCGGGACTGTGGTTTGAGAGATGGTGCTTGCCTGGGAGGCCGGATCCAGGGCAGGTCAAGTGCCCTGACTCACACACGGGGCCAGCCAGTGGGAAAAACGGAAAGCAGAGGGTTGCGTTTCTAGTTCCTGCCAAAAATATACGCATCCGCGACTTCCCTGCAGCCCTGCTTGGCCCCTGATGGGAGAAGCAGGAGGGGTGCGTCGGCCGCGGCAGAGGCCCTCACCGGTCCCATCTGGAGTGCTCCGGACAAAGGAGGGCAGCATCTTGACCACCGCCTTGTCGTGCGTCTGCTTCCTCAGGCCCATATCCATCTCCGCCCGCATTCTCTTCTTCACCTCCAGCAGCATGTCCTTGGTGAGGCGGAAGTGGGCCAGGGTCTCCTCGATCTGCCGGTGCTGCTCGGCCAGGCGGTAGGCCACCGCGGTGACCATGGCGGCCCCCTTGCCACTGCCGCTCTCCGAGAGGAGGAAGCGCACATCGGAGTCAGGCACCAAGCGCCGCAGGGTCTTGTGGAACCTCCGGGAATACCTGGGGGCCGGGGGGGAGGAAGCAAGCCACAACCGTTAGACTGAGCCATCGGTCAAGGAGCTCTGGTTCCCCTTTCTTCTTCCACATCTGAATTCCATGTTCTAGACTTGATGTTCTCAGCACCCAAGTCATACATGTGCTTTGGAGAAAAGGTGGCAGATGCAGAGAAGTAAAAAGGAAAAATGGAAGGGCCCACAGTCACACACATTAAGACGCGAGTATCAAATACAGAAAACTCGGGGTCCACAAAGGGTTCTGTCCTCCATCACAAGATGGAGCTGACAACACAGAGGTCCAGAGCCCGGTGTTTGGAAGTCAGACAGATCGGAAGACAAGGACAAGCTCTGCCACCTGTATTAGGTGACCCTGGGCCTGAGACTTAACCTTGGAGTCCATGAGGACTGACAGGATCTGGAGGATAGTGGGTGATGGGAACTAAGTGAGTTCATCAGTTGCTTATTCGATTGGTTACTGGCTCTGCGAATAACCACTCTTGTTTTCTATTTTCACTTGCCCTCTCCTTCCGCCCCCAAGAGTCAAGACATTCTTTATCGGCCAGAAGAGAACTTAAGGACTCAGTGAGACACAGAAGCTCCCCAAAGTTTATGGTCTGTTTTAAGTGTGGAAGGCTGCTTGCCAAAGGAAACAGGGAAACCAGAACCCCAAAATATTAACACTGACCAATGCCAGGGGTAGGATGAAAAAAATCCCTTCTAATCTCTGTCATTTTTTGAACTGTCTCAAGTTTCTATACCAAACACCTGTGGTTTCTGAAAGAGAACACATCTGATCAAAGTCACTGGTTGTACTCGTGACATTGGAGATGAAGAGCTGGGGAGGCGCTGGTGGTGACCGATTGCACAACAGTGTGCACGGGCTTGAGACTACTGAACTGTATACTCAAAACTGGTTATGACAGTAAATTCCATAGTGTATATTTCACCACAATTAAAAAAAATGTTTAAAGTGATGTTGCAAATCCCTTTCTTATCCAAACATTTGCCGAGAAACCACCTATCCCTCAAAAAGATAGCTGGTTTCATTATCAAAATTTTTACAGTTACTGGAGCACCTGGGTGGTTCAGTCTTTAAGCGTCTGCCTTTGGCTCAGGTTATGATCCCAGGATCCTGGGATCGAGCCCTGCATCAAGCTCCTTGCTCTTTGGGGAGCCTGCTTCTCCCTCTCCCTTTGCCTCTGCCCCCTTCTTGTGCTCATTCCTTCTCTTGAATAAATAAATAAAATCTTTTTTAAAAATTACAAATACTTTAAAAATACAGAGAGATAAAATTATAAACCTAACAGATAAGGACATGTAACGAGCTCACGCCCTAGCTGCTCAGTACCAGAACGGTTTCCATTTAAGTCCACATTCGTGTAACTGTGTTTAGAATTGGCTGTGAAGGGCCCACAAGACCACGTCACATGCACCTCGCACACAGAGTGCCAAAACATCTGAGATCTTGTGCAAAACAATCATATCATGGGCAGCTATTGTTAATGGCACACAAAGACTCGGAATTTCATCTTTAGCTTTCGAAAACTGGACCAGCCGTGTTCTCGGTACCACAGAAGGCTTCTGCAGCTAAGGGGTTTGGTATACAAGAAGGCAGCCCCTCATCACCAACAGGGACCAGCTCTCACATGCAAAGGTCTACAAGCTGCCTATTTTCAAAAGGTATCTCTGAGGGCTGGGGGGCCTTCCACAGGAGCTTCCAAAACAAGAATGTGGGCACTGCAACATGACCCAAGCAAGCTACAATGAGGATGAAGGTCTCTGACACAAAATGGATAAGCAAGAGAACTTAAGATACAGACACATTCCACCCAGTGTTCCCGGCAGCACAGATGTCTCTAACATGACGGAAGAAGTGATGGGGAAAGGACAGTACAGATGCAACACCAGGAGAACTGACTGAGGGTTGGGTACTTCTCAAGTGGGCAATTCTGATCTTTCTGCCCAGAACTACAATTGTCTTGTGTGCCAAAAACCTTCACTGGGTGCAAAAGTCTGACCTTTGGAGGAAGTCTTCGGCCCAGATGGGCACTGAGTGCCAATGGTAGCAAAGGGCAGACTCACTGTGGGTGCGTCTTGTAAAGAGACCCGTCGACACCAACCGTGGTCCGCAGCCTGGGTGTGCCCTTGTTATCTCGAAGGCGGTTCAAGATGGCGCCCAGCGTTGCAGCCACCAGGTTGGCGGAGCGAAATGAGACAATGGTACACACGTGCTGGACTGAAATACAGTCGTCGTCAGATGGCTCCACTCCCAGGCGGGTCAGGATTTCTTTGGCGTTGTGGAGGCCTTCCTTATTCCTGTGAGGTTAGAGGCCAATAACCGTGAGTTAAGGATCCCATTGGGGAGCACAAAGCACTGAGGGTCCAGAGTCCTGGGAAGGGGAAATACATTCGCCATGTGTGGGGGAGGGGGGGTGGGGGGGTATGGGATTAAGACTGTCAAATGCCTGAGAAGAACACATGAAGGAGTCTCCTCCATAAGAAATATCAGGTAATAAGAGAAAAAACTGTGCTGGGCTGGGACATGACATGCCAGGGCCATAGAGAAAAGTAGAGGTGAGACGTGGCCACCTTCGCCCGAGAGCTCGGTGCTCCGGAGACACAGGCAAATCTGCTCTTGAGGTCTGTCTGGGAGTCGTCCTGGGATGCGGACACCCCTCTCCTTGAGGTTTTCCAGTCAAATTTGAATTTTCTGCATACCCGTTCTGTGCGTCTTTTGTTAGATTCATTCTGAGGTACTTTAGGATTTTGTTACTATTATAGACGGTATGGTATAGATGGCATATATCAACATATATACATATATGTATGCTCCCTTTTTTTTCACCTTCATGTACCACAGTAATGTCAGATGTTTAGGGAAAACGGAGTCAGCAATACCCAGGAACACTCTGTACCATCTTTGCAATTTTCCTCTAAGTCTACAAATATTTTAAAATAAAAGGCTTATTTAAACACATGCATATTTTAACTATTGCCAATATATAGAAATGCAGTTTGACTTTTGTACCTTATCTCCAGTGAACTCCCTAACCTCTTGTTATTCTATTCACTTGTCAAGGTATTTCTGGTGTCCCACACAGACAATTAACATCCAAATAATGATAATTTTACTTCCTTTTTTTTTTTTTTTAATTCTTATGCCTTTAATTTCTTTCTTTCCTTCCTTCCTTCCTTTTTTTTCTTTCTTTCTTTCCACTGGCTAAGACTTCAGAACAATGCTAAATAAAAATGGGTGACACCATCTTACTGCAGATTTTAAAGAAAATGCTTTGAACGTCTGCCTTGGTGGGACACTCAGGTTCTGTTGAGATACATTTACGGCAGTCTACCTGTCTTCTTGCACTAGTTCAAGTGGGCTTTTGTTTCTTGGTAACCAAAGAGCCAACACCAGAAGAGGCCAAAGGGAAGGCAAGCATTTCCTAACTGTCAATGGCTCTGAAGACCCGCCATGGGCCTCCTGTCCCCTACCTTCCCAGTAGCTAACTGGGGGGCTCGAGCAGAGAGAAGGCCAGAAGCTCGGAACCTGGCGTCCTACTGACAGTCGCTCTGCCTCAAGAGCTCCTGGGGGAGAGTGATCCGAGGGTAAATGCCCGGGGATGTGAGAGAGGAGTAAGTCCACATAAACCCCTTCCAACTTCCACAGCTGCCTCCTCTGACTGCAGCCCACTGACCTGCATATGCCCCCAGGAGCCAGAACTAGGAAGCCACCAGCTTGATGTCTCTGGCACTCAGAAGGGCAGTGGGAACGACAGCCTCATGTGGAGATGAATGGACGTCTCTAGCACCGGACCAGCCCTATCTTTCAGCAGAGCGCCTTGCACGGCTACCTGTCTCCGAACCGGGAACCGAGCCTGGTGGCCCACGGAGGCCAGCCCCAAGACACCAGTCCTTCAGACCTGGAGGCGCCCAACCACATCAGGCTGCCCTGGGATCAAGTTCACCCTCTTCCCTCTCTGGGTTCAGGGCCACAAGTCACAGCTGGGGCAGAGACGCCTGGGTTTCTCATGGTGCGGCAGAAAGAGCGCAGACAGGTGGCTGGCTGGTCTCGGTCCTCCCTATCGGCCCCGTCTCAGCTGCTAACCACATTTATCAAACTTGTGCCAGGGAACACATCGGGCTGTTAAGAGGTGAGAGAATGGGAGGTGGGCAGTGGGAAGGGTGTTTCAGGCACCAGAGAGGCTTGGGAAAGTGGGGCACCTGGGTGGTTCTGTCGGTTAAGTGTCCAACTCTTGATTTCTGCTCAGATCATGATCTCAGGGTGGTGGGATCGAGCCTCAAGTCAGGCTTCACACTGTGCATGGACCCTGCTTGGCTGTGTGGGATTCTCTCTCTCGTTCCCCCCACCCCCGTTCACATACGTGCTCTCGTTTTGTGTCCCCCCACTCAAAAAAAAAAAAGAAAAAAAGGATTTTGGGAAATTATAAGTCAACCAAAATGAACTGTTTTCTTTAATATGGTAATGAATATTACAGATCTCTCAATGGAGAATAAATATGCAGTTATTTCCCAATCCTATTAGCCATAGAACCCTTTCTTCAGGGACCACCCAATTATCTTGAGGTCACCAGGGTTCTCTAAAGCAGAGTCTGGAGAAGGTCCTCACATGTCCCAGGGGGCTTCTAAGCCCAGGGCCCAGGCTCAGTGAACTCCTTGTTCCCCAGTGGAATCTCAGTTTCCTGGCCTCTAATCACCAGCCCTCACATGTGTAGGTGGGCAGGGGTGCGGGGTGGAGTGAAGGGAAAGAGAAAAGCCCGAGGGGCAGCACCTACTTCTCAATGGCTGACACATCACTGGTCCTGAACTTCCCCCTGGTGAGCAGCTCCGGGGTGATCCGCCCTTCAAATAAGAGGCTCTCCTTGGCCATCTTGACCAGGATCAGTCGCACCAGCTCCCCCAAGTACATGCCACTGACCATCTTCTCAAACCTGCAGGAGAAAAGCACGTGGCACCTTTCAGGGCCTCCCTACAAGCGTCCTCCCAGGGCAGCTCATGAGGTGCAGGACAGGCAGGCAGGAGGCAGAAGGGAGAAGGAGGAGGCACTGCCTCATGCTCACGGGCTCACCAGCAGGCAAAATCACACACCTGTGTCACTAAATGACCACGACACAGCAGTGGAGAAGGGGGCATCTCCTCCAGACCCCACACCCATCGCCAGGGCAGGGCACGGGGACAGGCAGGGAAGGCTGCCCGGAGGTTGAGACTGGGGATGACGAGGAGGCCGCCCCAGAAATGCAGAACACGATCCTTTCTTACAAAACACTGCACTGTGCTTTTTAAAGGGCCTTCCTGCCCATCACTCCAGCAGGGAAGTCCCCGAGCCCTGTGACAGAAGGTGGCTGGAAGTATTCTCTCCATTTCCCGGCTCAGAAAGGGTAAATGCCTTCTTGGGGCGGGGGGGGGAAGCTGATGGGGCTGAAACACAGCCACGCCCCACAGAACCTCTGTCGCTGGCCACCCCTCCAGCATCCACGTTCTCCTTCTCTAGCCAAAATGACCATGAATTTGCTTTGGGGAGCCTACTCCTCCCTCACTGACATTACCCTAAATCCCAAGGAGGGCTCTGAGCAGTTCATGGGCAGCCACAGGCCAGTCCCAGAGTATATCCTCTCTCTCTCTTGCCTCCCTGGGAGGTGGCAGGTCTGGAAGCGCAGCAGCCATTTTGAGCCCAAGGCTATAGGAGAGCGGCGACCACAGACCAGGGCTCTGTGCCACCTCCGAGCCAGATTCGGGCCCCATGTGTTGGTGAAGCAGGGGCCAGGAGGGAGCTCCAACCGGGACAGACCACAGCGGCAGGCTGACATCCAGGAGCCTGCCTCTCCCCCGAGGGAGCCTAGCTGGCACCCCCAGAGCTGCCTGTGACACAGCAGAACATGCTGCTCCCCCCTGAGCCAGCCTGGGTGCTGCTGGGACCTGAGCACCTGGCCCCCCTTTACCCCAACATGGGCACAGAGAAACACGGTCCGCATTGTTCCCGCTCCGGACAGGACCAGACACGACCGCCCCAGCCAAGGTTGTGTCGGAGATCCCTGGCAGAACGGCGCCTCTCTGAGGCCCGGCCGTTCCGCCAGCACCCCAAGGACCTGTGGGAACTGCCTCTGTGTAGTCCCGATCAGGAATCTCAAAGCAGGCAGGAGCCAGACTGTCTGGGCTGCATCCTGGCTCTCCACTGACCATGCTCTCTACTCCCTGCTTTCCTCACCTGGATACTGGGGAGAGGGGAGGGCCCGCTGATGAGGTCACCGTGCAGGGCTCATGGGGGGGAGGTGCTACCGTGTCTGCATCAGGAATGTCTCACGCTTTTCTAAGCACATCACGTGTACTAACTTACTCCATGCTCAGTACAGTCCCATGAGGTGGACAATGTCACTATCTCCATTTCACAGATGAGGAAACTGAGGCCCAGAGAGGTCATATCATTTGCCCAGTCACAGAGCCAAGGGGTAGCAAATCCATACTTGGAACCCAGTTAAGCACCAGAGGCTAGGCTCTCAGCACCATGCTGTCGTGCCCCTCTTGTGGACAATGCCATCAAATGTGAGCTATCACTGTTAACAGCTCACTTCCTCCCTAGGCAGCTGGCCCCCTTCGGGCGATGTGACAACAGAAAAGCTTCTTCCCCTTAGCAAGAGCTAAGATCAGTCTCCTGGCACCTTCTATCCATTGCTTCTCACTGTGCCCTCCAGAGGCATGCAAAATGATCTCCCTTTCCCATAGGACGTCTTTTATGTACACAGATCCTTTGAAGCCGTCAGAGCAGCAGGATGAGGAAAAGGCACCTCTGATGGGCCTCACTCGGCCCACTGGAGGCACACGGACACAACAGGCTCCTTTCCCACCGGGACCCAGCAAGTGGCGACCTGCCTGGTGGGAGTCAGAGGCTGATGACCACAGGCTGGCAGGCAACACTGTGGTGCTGTGGCCTTCCTGCCCGCTGGCATACCCAGGCAGGGCTGAGACCCAACGGGGCCTGGGGACAGGCTGGGAGGGGCAGAATGGGGGTCATGGTCAGACAAGGGGAGCCAGGACTTGACGGCCAATCAAGAGCTCCCCTGGCAGCCAGGGTGTGCTGGGACAGGCAGCCCAGGGACGGAGAGGTAGAACAGGTCTGAGGCCATGCTAAGCGGGACCAGCAGTGTGCAGAGGTCTGCAGAGTGGGCAGAGCGATGGTAAGCATGGGTGTCTGGGGATGGACTTTGCCACCATTCAGACGGAAGAACTCTCCAGGTCGAAGCGTCCTGCTCATTGCTGGTGCTGTTTTGTGAGGCAAGTGTCTCCTTGCCTTTTGAAGGATGCAGTAAGGAATCACACCAGGCAATGGCATTCAAAAGTCCAGACACGACACAGAAAAAGAAGATCAAGAAGCCCAAGGAGACAGGAGGGGAGGAGAAAGAGAATTAAAAATGAAAGAAGATGGAACTCAAATCCAGAGTAGGAGATAGGTATGTGACCAGAATCTCAAAGGCCTAGAATACAAGGACAGCAGGGAGGGAGCTGGGTGTCTGACCCCTTTTAGAGAGACACCGCCTAACTCCGGGGCCTGGCTGGGGCTGCTGACTACTCCGAGCCGTCCCCTGCTGTCCTGAAAGCAGCAGGTCACCAAGGAAGGCAGGACCCACAGAGCTACCATGCCGATGCCCTTCCCGGCAACCGTACATTGTCAGGGTAAACGTCAGACAAAATGAATGAGTGGGTGTGTAGGGGTCCAGAGCCCATCTGGGGGTTGGCCTTTGTGCATATCCCACATGCCTACATTTTCAACCCTGGCTACACACTGTAATCACTTGGGGAACTCTCCGGCTCCTGAGGACAGCCCCAGCCCAGGCGCAGTGAGAGTCAGAACTAGGAGGGAGGTAGGTAGGGTGAGGGCTGCCCGGGCAGCAGTATGTTCTTAAAAGGCCTTTATGTAACTCTGATATGCAATCAGGGATGAAAAATCACTCCTCCAGACCCTTCCTGATAAACGTTTGTCTGAAAATGAGAAGAGCTGACTCTTAGACATTCTAGAAGCTCACTCTAAAAACTCAAATTTTCAAATGGGGCAGAAAACCCTAAGCCCAAACCAGATCAAAGCTCAACCAGGACTCCTGGGGCAGCTTGTCCTATCCCAGGGCCTTAATTTTCCCACCAGTCAAATGGAGCTAACACCCCTCCCTGACAAGAAGGACAAGATGGCTCTGAAGAACTCGGCATCGCAAAGACGACAACACAGGGAATCCCCAAAAACTTAGACAAGGAACCTAAGAAAAGAGCAGAAATTTTTTTGGCAAAAAACTCTCTGACCAGTAGCCTATTTCCAGGAATACATGATGTAACTCAAGGCGTTGTCCCTTCTTCAGCTTTTTCTTAACAAGAGCTGACCTTTGGGGCTCGGTTCACAGGGAAACATACATACACCCTTCACTCTTACACCCATTCACTGTTTATTGACCCACCCATCTGCTAGCCATCTAGCCACGCCCCTCCACCCTCCATCCATCCGTTCAACCATCCACCCATCTCCCCCCACCCCCATCCTTCATCTGTCCATCCCCATCCCCCCTCCGTATCCACTATCCATCCACGCATCCATCCAGCCATCATTCCAAAAATGCTTATTGTAAGGCAACTGTGAGCCCAGTTCACCATTCAGCCAAGGGCTATAGTTCAGCCCCTTAGAAAAATTCAGAAATAATTCAAAACGGATGGCAGCGAAATCCAGGTTTCCACCCAAGCCACAGGGGATCCCCCCACTGGAGCCAGGACAGATGGGCCTGGGTCATATCTGTCAGTTATCCCAGGTAACTGCCCTGCTCCACTGAGAAGGCAGCAGTCCCCTGCCCTTCTGATTAAGGGCATGACGGACACTACAGCTACATAATGTCTTATCTGAAACCCCTGGGGTCACGTATGCTTGCAAATGTAACACGCTGCATATGTACATATTACAGAATATCCCCCAGAGGTCCCTGAGACAGCAGGGCCATCGAGTAAAGCCGCAGCTCTCCCGTGAACGGATGAGTAGATGAACAGATTGGGGGAAAAAACACCTTTGGCTATCAGAGCTTTAACACTGGCATCCTTTATCCCAAGCTGGTACCCCAGTCTCTGGATACAAAGTAGATGTTCAAACTGGGTCTAAGAACTTGGCATTCTCTAACAAACCCAGGTTACTTGCCACCGCCATTCCCGGTGGAGGGCGGCTGGCCATTTACATGATGCCATTAGCTCGGGTGGAAAGCCCCCTCATCCAGCCCGAGGTGCGGAGATTTTGGGGGGATGGGCTTCAAAAATGACAAACGAACTCCCATGTCTCTCTGGCACGGGATAAGGACCCATAGCCAAGAGAGTCAGCACGTTGACAGCACCTGATCCCAGGGCGAGGCAGCTGGCAGGGCCGGCAGAGAGAGCCAGCAGCCCACCGGCATCACAGAGAAATAGGAGCACGCACTGCAGGAACCAAATAGCTCAAATCAACAAATGCCCACACCGCCTTGAATAACATCACTCACACCTCTGCAGCCGGGAGCTCTCCGAGGCCAAAAAGAACCGGCCCAGTATGTCTGATGTTTGTTACCAACACTGACCCGTCTGCCCATACGTAACATGGGGGAAGTTTCTCCATGCTCTGGGCTCCCTAAGCTCTGTATGACTCCAAAGGTTAGCCCCCACTCCTCTGCAGGACAGATGTTCAAACGTGGGACACGCCTCCCCAACTAGCTCTAAGTACGGGACAGAAAGGGGGTCCTCAGTACCCTTGGAACCCAGCGCAAGGCGCTCAAGACGCTCACTCCCCTGGTCGGCAGCTGCCCTGCCTGCCACGGGGCCTCACCTCCCCCGGGGCAGCAGTGCGAGTGACTCCAGGGTGCACGAGGGTTTTGAAACCCTAGTTCTACACTTCTGTGCTCTTCATCTTCAGAACTTTTTACCAGGACACAATTACAGCGTAATTCAACAAAGAGAAAATCATTCAAAACATGCTTTTTAAAGCTGCAGCTGCTACAACCGTGTAGCTAGCCAAAGGAATGAAAGATTGTGCAGATTTGATGGGCTTCAGCTTTGTGATCACCTGCCTTTCCGCCCCCCTCATCTCAGCTCCTAACTCTGGCTAAGTATCCCCAAGGTCACGCACACAACGGGGCAGAAAAGGTGGGACTCACAGCTGCTTCCCGGGGTTGAGAGAGCCACGGTCGATCTCCCGGTCGAACTCGGTACGGATGTCCTCCAGAGACCCGTCGTCCCCAAAGGCTCCCCACTCCGTGTTGATGCACATCCTCCCCTCGTCGCCTTCGACCAGGTCGATGTGCCTCAGTTCCTCCATGTAGCAGGCATTGGTGCCAGTGCCTTGGAGAGAAAGAGGAACCAGCTCAGGAGCTGCGAGAGCGGGCTGCCTGTGCCTTCTGGAAACCCCGGCTGAGGGAGGGCATGAGGAAAGGGGTGACGTTACCGATGATGAGGCCAACTTCACACTGCTGGTCATCATAGCCACAGGTCATCATGGTCCCTACTGTATCATTCACCACGGCCACAATGTTGGCGTCGTAGTCCTGGGGACACAGAATGGGGCTGTCTCTGTCCACTCTCACATGGGAGCAGAGATCACCTATGTCCAAGAGGGCACGGCCAGTGAGCCCCCGTGTTCGGAGCCAGCACTGCTCCTGCAGTGGGGTGTACCACTGCTCCTGACTGCTGGCCCCCAGACCAACCGAATGAGAGTGCAGTGGTTCCAGCACAGAAACCGCACGGTCACCTTCATTACCCGGATTAAGACTCTCTTCCGAGCAGAGGCATAGCCCTCCGCAAACCACGCACTACAGCCCCGTGCTGACGGCCCTTGTTCCAGCCACGCAGGTGACCCCCGCATGTGTCAGCTGCCTCCGCACAGCCCAGCACCCCAGTCAGGAGGAGGCAGCTCCCACCCCTCATGGGGTTCAGGAACTCCATGCAGCGCTTCTGGGAACCCCACTTTGAACCACCCTGACCTTCCGGGCTGTGGACTCTCCCTGTTCATCTGCCTTCAGGACACCTAGCATGATGCCTCCGGCCATGCCCAACTGCCCCCAGGAAGGGCCTGGTCTGTTCCAGACCCCAGCCTCCTCCCCACACCGCCCCACCTCCACACAGCCGGGACAGGTGGCCCAGAGAAGAGTTACCCCGCGCTTCTTGATGGCTTTGTTAAGCAGCTTCACCACATCCATTCCCTCCACGCCGCTCGCTTTAAATTTCTTTGTCCAGGTGATCAGGATGCCCTGCGAAGGAGAGCCGGTGGGGGTTGGATGAGGGCTGGGAGTCCTGCAGAAGCCCCAGGTCCCTGAGGAGGCCGCTCAAGGGCCGTGAGAAAGCAGAGGCCCAGAGAGGACAGGCGACTCCCTCCAGATCACAGCGGGTAACCACAGAGCCAGACTCCGTCCCGTCTCCTGTCCACCCACTGGCAGGACGGATCTCTCTGGGGGATGCCATGGAAAGAAACCGTGCGGCTCAGGCTAGAATCCAGCGTGCAAATCTGCCTGGATGTCGATTACACAGCCAGACTTCAAGTAAAAAGAGAACAAGAGAAATCCTGTTACTACCTGATCCCCCTCCATGCTGGCAAGCCAGAGCCCAGCTCCCAGAGCCCGGAGGGAAGACAGGCAGAGCCAAATGGGGAAGAGAAACAAAATGTCAGGAGAATTCTTGGCTACTGAACTTCTAGAGCCAGGTGCTAGAGACATAAGGATAATACCCAGCGCATATGACTTGTGCCTCTTCCCTAACTTTGGAATTTAACCCCCATTTGTAAGCAGCAACTCCACTAATGGGTCCAATAGGCCCCATCTCTGTTTGTGTATTAATGGAGACTTATCAACAAGACTAGACAGCCAATGGTCACTCACTTGAGAATCGGGAAGGGTAGGAATTTTAGTCTTTGCTTTACATCTTTATATTATCTATATAAATAGCATTATATAATTGCTTTTGTATTTTTTTTAAATCAAAGAGTCGAAAAAAATAAATGTTATACTTAACTATTTTTTCTCTGAATGGAGAAATATGCCCACATGTGCGGCAGGGTAGGAAAGAGCTGTGGTTCGGGCCCCGTGGGCCTCTGAGGTGCCACAGGGGTGGGTGCTTGTCCACACGCAGCCCGCCCCCGCTCACAGTGAAAGCCACACAGAACGGGGCGGTGCTTAGGAGATGTGGTTCTCTGTGGCTCTTTGTTCAGCAGCAGCCTGCTCCTAAGCCAGGCATTCCAGAAACCCCTAGACCCTGTCTTCTTCCCCTCAACCCCAACCTGCAAAAGCCTCAGAGAGTATGTTGTGGAAAGAATATGGAGTTGCAAGTCAGGAGACCAGTCCCATTCTCACACCTCTGCCCACATCCTTGTGGGCAGCTCCCTGGATTCCTCTGAGGATCACTTTGCTCATCTGGGGAATAAGGCAGCTGGTTTAGATCTGGAGAATCCAGAAGGTTCCAGGCAGCCCTGAAGAGTGTGCATAGCATCCTCCCCGCCCATGGGTAATTAGTCTCACCGGCTTCCCAGCAGGCAGTGCAGCCCAGCCTAGGAAGCCCTCCTCGGATGGGGGTCAAGGCCTGGGAGGGGGGGCCCCTCTCACCTCTCTGCTCACAAAGCCCCTCTAACAGACACATCTTCCCTGCCCTGGGGGGCTCTCCTGCCTCTGAGGATATTCTCTCCCCCTTCTGCAATGCCTTCCTCCCCAGAAGATGGCAGCTTCTGTGGGGCGGGCCCCATCTGCTCCCTGTCCTCTCCCAGGGCCTAGCCCGGCCATCCGGGGATGGCACGTAGGCAGTGTCCCTGACGACGGAGCTAGGTCGAGCAGTCTCTGCCCCCCTTTTCCCAGGGGGATGTGATTGTCACGTCTCTGCTCTTAGAGGCCAAGGAAAACTTAGTACCAAGAACAGGCCTTGAGAAAGGTTCAAGAAGATACTATGGAGGCCAAAGTGATCCAAACACCTTGGAGGTGTTACAAGCCAGACACCAGAGAGTCTGGATAGGCCAAAGCAGTCCTAATGGGGACGGGGACAGCAGTGTCCCAGAGGTCTTCAATGGGGGGAGGGGGAAGGAACGGGTGACAGGAATGTCTGGGATTCTGGCCCTAGGTCTGCCATTAATAAGCCCTGTGACCTTGGGAGGTCTGGTTTTCCAACTGGGCACTGATTGGTTTGCCCTACTAAGCCCTCAAGCCCCCTCCTGCTCCAACATGATGTGATGATACAAAGGGCACAGACAGAAGGGCTCCGAGGGCATGAAGCAGTGGCCAAGACAGGACGCTTACCCTACCAATAAAGACACACAGGGGAGCTGCCCAGAAGCGTGGAGGGGGCCATATGCACCAACACTACTCTCCTGCAGGGAAGCAGACTGGTTAGGAGCACCGGCCCGGGAGCCAAACCGCCCAGAGTGAGTCTGGGCTCTGCTGCTTCCCAGATGGGTGATCCTGGGCAGGTTCCTGACCCCTGCCAGCCTCAGTGTCCTCATCTGTAAACTGGGCGTGTTTGAAGATACCATGTTCACTGTGGGGTGCACGTTCGAACAGAGACCCTGGTACCTGACGGCCCCTCGGTAACATGAACTCTCAGGGTCCCTATTATGAGAAGCTTGTTCACAGGTCGCTGTGTGTGTTTTCTGTCTCTCATGTCGCATCTACTCATTCTGTCTCCGTGCGTGCCATCCGAGGCACAGTGGTGCCCTGGGGTTTGTCTGAGTCCCTCCCTGCTGAGCAGGTGAATGAATCAACAATGACCCACAACACCATGGGCACGAGGACCCAGACAGAGGTCACAAAGGGCTTCTCCGGGGTGGAGCTGCTCATGTGCAAAGCTTTGGACATGAGCTGCTCGGGTGCAGCCCGGGCACCTGAGACATGGGGTCCTGACCAGACTCCCCATTCCCGGGACAGCCTCCAGGTAAACTCCACATTGCACAACCCTGACAAAAGGTTTGCCCGCCTCTCACCACTTCCACCAAACCTACTGTCTTTTCTTTCACTTGCTTGGATTTTATAAATGTCCACACCTACCCCGTCTCCAGAAATATGGAAATCCCTAAGTAATTGAAAGACAAACACAGTAACACGATCTCACGTTAATTCCTACAAATGTTTCTTGAGAAATACAAGATAGGCGGGCCATCTGTCCAGGAGAGCAAAAGGGGAGAAAGAGTTGGGAACGGGGGCTCATTGACTTTCCCACTCTGGGGCTCCTCCGGGGCCCGCCAAGCCCAGAGTGTGCTTACCTCGTCTATTCTGGACTGCCGACAAGGGAAGGAAAATGTGAATCCCACAGGTAATTTCTTGTCCTTGATTTTTTTTTTCTCCATGAAGTCTCCCAGGCACTCAGCCACATGATCAAAAAGCTGGAGGAAGCACAAGAGAGCTGTAAGGAGGGAGAGAGGGGAGCCCACATTTGGGGGAAAAATGTAAACACTTCCCTCTGCACACACAGAAAAGAGCGCGGCCATAACGGCTGCCCATTCCCGCGGCGCCCTGCAGCATCCCTACAGCACCCCGCAGCCCTACCGGGAAAGCCAGGCTGGGTGTGAATGCTAGAGAGAGTCCCTTAAAGAGAGACTTCCCTGCAAGACGGCACAGCGCAGGAAGCCATTCAACCCTTCAATTAGAACTAGCCACTGGGTGCTGAGGAAATTTTAAAGTACTAGAAAATCCCCCCAGCCCTCCATAACAGCGGAGCAGAGGGTCTCTATCAGCCCAGGGGTGGCGAGGTGTCTGGTCCCTTCTCTGGATCTGGATCTTTATCTATATCTACCTCGGTCTGTGCAAATTCCAAAAATTCTATGGGCCATTCCAGAGCCTCTAGCCCACTGGCATGATTTCACAATCTTCAGACTGTCTTATTTTTACTTTTTACTGAAGTCGGATACACACGCACAGAAAAGTGCACACAGCCAAAGCACAGCGTTCACTGGCTTCTCCCCAGCCCACCTGCCTGTGTTGCCAGCACCCATGACGAGAAACCCAGCTCTGCCAATGCCCAGACTCCTCCCTCACACCCCCAGTGGTAACTGCCACCGCCTAACCCCACAGGGGCTCTCAGCGGTCACTGTGAGGTCTAGCGCTCTGGATTCGCTCTGCCAACTGTCTACTACGCATAAATGCAAGGAGGGTGCGCTCTTCGGTGTCCGCCTTCTCTCCCTCCACATTATGTGTGGGAGAAACATCCACACTGTCGTGTGCCTGTAAACTAGTCATTCTTGTTGCATTCAGTGGATTTCAATTTAAATTCACCTTCTCCGTGGCCCATTGCCTGGGAAGGCTCACCACCTCTAAGGCAACCTTTTTGGATCTCTCTTAATACTTCCCCTCATCTCTAAAATGTATCCAGAATTGAATATAATGTTTCATATGTGTTCTGAACACAGGAGAGCTTAGTTCAACTAAGACTTTCCCTTTTCCTTGGCTCTATACCTCTATTAATGTAATCAAAGCATATATATGCTCTTTTGGCAACCAAGCCAGTTTAGGTAACCCTGTCTTTTTCACATGGCTGTCGTAACACTAGACCTCCTTTATGTATGGGACTGACAAAGTCACGGAGCTTCCAGAAGGCCAGAAGAAGGCAGTGTTGGCAGGGCCAACCACATGGTCACAGGAAGCAATCCCAGCCCATGTTCCCAGACAAGGCTCTCTTCCCGGAAAGCTTTCCTTGCAGGGATATCCTCAAGAGGGGGCCGGAAGTCATCGTTCCTATCCCCAACTTTCCTCAGAAGTTTCTGACCCAGCTCTACAGTCTGAATTTCCTGTGGGGGTAATGGAAAACCCGCCAATTTTGATTTAAGAGCCTCTGTCCCTGAATCACCATTACTCAGACTGTGGCTGCAGCCGGTGACTCTGAATGAAGAGACACATGACCACCTTCCCTGGAGGAGCCCGGCTAAGCCTCCAGCAACCTACATTTCTAAGTCACATAAAGCCATTACTAAGTCCGTCAGCGAGCCCCAGGTCATCTGCTCTCACAAGCCCCATGCCCTGCTGTGACCCTCCCAAGAGATGGCCCCCAGGGCAGGAGGAGGGTGGAAGGAAGGCCCAGGCAGGAAGAAACAGGGAGACGGCAGGCTGCAGAAACGGATTCCCAAGGATGAGGTGCTGTAGCGCTTCCAGATCCAAGCCAAACACAGCTACCCCGCAGCGCTCTGTTAAGAAGGAAATGCCCACAGCCGGGAGCTCCCAGCCTGCTCAAAGAGACCGGAAGCCACCACCACACTAACCTAAGCCTGTGACCCGACCAGGGAGGGAAGCTAGTCTGCCTCGCTGGGCTCAAACTTCTTATGTCTAAAAAGCACGATTTTTTTCTTTCCAAACAATGCAATCATTATTTTAAAAAACCCCAGAGAGTCAGTTTCTCCCCATTGAAAAGGGTAAAAATGATGAAAACAAAAATTTAAATATTATTCAAAATTTCCCAAACTAAATAAGTGATTTAGATTATTAAAGCTGAAAGATGAACTGAACTTTTTGGGATAGTGTGTGTGTGTGTGTGTGTGTGTGTGTGTGTGTGTGTATGTGTGTAAAGAGGGGGGAAGATAAAGCAAATAGTTAACGGTTGGGGAATGTGGATGAGGGTATATATTGGAGGCTCCTGGTGCTTATCTTAAAACTTCTCCATAAGTTTAATATCATTCCAAGTAAAAGGTTTAAAAATCTATTTAAAATTCCTGTATGTTTCAGAAGATGAGACCACCACCCCGTGAATTCAGGGCTGTTCAGTCTGAGACTCTGCTGCTTCACAGGCACGTGGGGCCCTTGGCCTCCTGCCGGGATTCTACAGGTCTGTCAGAAAAATGGCCTCTGATACTTGTGTCTAACCTCAAACCAAACTTCTGAAGCAGAGTTTCCTGTCTCATCCCTACTTTCAACTGCCCACCCTATTCCTCAGCCCCTGGACTCTCCTCCACAGCCCTCACATTTCCTCGCCAACCAAAAGGTTTAAAGACAAAAAGACCAGACCCAGGCTCAGAGTGGTCCACGTTGCTGAAACCCTACCAACCGGGCCCAGACTACGTGGGTGCAACTCCCAGCTCCACCACTTCTGAGCCGTGTGACCCAGCAGGCGGGTGCTTAACATCTGCGCCTCTGTTTTCTCATCTGTAAAATGGGACGGGCGGCGAGCGGAGGGCGCACACAGAGCTCCGTGAAGTACTGCGATAATAACACAGCATCGTTCCCCTTATCGCCATCCTCATCACCTTCTCTTTGCAGACTGCTTGGAAGGGGACGGGGCAGAAGCAGACAGCAGGAAACAGTGACCCTGGAGCTGAGAAGATGGGAGACAGAGGCTGGGACAGAGGACGTCATGGGGGGCGCAGGAAGTAGTCGTCACTGTGGAAGTGAATATACAGCCAGGTGGGCCCCTGTTGGGGGCACCCCCTTAATTTACAGACCCTGCTCCTAAAAGGTGAAGCCCAAGTATACAGGACCATCTCAGCACAGGGGACAGTCCTGAGGGCAAAGGCAGCAAGGTGGCTCAACCCAAGGCCAGTTGGAACAGACAGTGACAGGTCAGTACTCGCTGCCAGGTAGGAAGAGCAGGCTGCCACCTGGAGGCTGCTGGTCCCGTGCAAGGACAAGGCAGCAGTCGCCAGGCTGGACTGGGAGATCCAGCAGCTGGCAGGCCTCGCGCACCATCGGACAGATGGGCCGGTTTCTGCAGCCCAGCAGTGCGGGGATAAGCAGGGGAACCTCCAGGCAGAGCCATCCAGTGAGTGACACACTCATCTGTGCTGGAGACAGTGTCCTCTTCAATGCTGCCTGCAACCCAGTCGGATAAGCTCTGAACCCAAGCCCCCAGGAGCACGTGAAAGGCTAGGATTAGCCCTTTTCTCTCAGAACAGAAAAAAAATAAATAAATAAAAATAAAAACCAACCAACCAACAAACAAAAACCACGGAACCGGCAGAGCGCTGGCTCCGGACCCACCCACATTAACTTAGAAACAAAGTAGAGCCAAGAGGAGAAGGCTCCTGGGTCTCATCTCAAAGTCCAGCTTAGAACAAATGAGTTTTCTGGAGAACTTAGTCATGAACCTTTACGGGAACACACCCTTCCTAAAGCAAACAGTTGGCGAGCTCTGAATACATATCCGGGGCAGCAGCCATGACTCGGGGGGCAGCAGCCATGACAGGAGGCGAGCTCCAGACCAGAGGGGCCGGAGCAGCTATGGGAGGGCGGGAGGAGCAAACCCCACGCGTGGCGGGCAAACAGCACACAGGCAAACTGGAAGCCATGATCTGGAAGCAAGGGCCCCACCGCTCATCACAGCCAGAGAGATGGGGAAGGGCAACATGCCCTTCCGATGGTGCCGGCAGCCCCTTGGCCAGCTCTGGAAGACAGCCCTCCCAGGGGTGCCCCACCAAGGGGACGGGCCTCAGGCATCAGATGTGAGGAAAGGAGGTGGTGCCTTTCTGAACCAAGGACTCACAGGAGGCTATACAATCCGGTAGCCAGGAGCCCTTGACCAGCCCTGGGGCCACGAGCTCACATTGCTGTGGCCCCACAAGGTGACATGAGGCCTGGGCCCCAAATGAGGTGGATGAGGAGGCCAATGACCTAAAGAGCTGCTTTCACTCAGGCGCTCTGCGAAACCTGCCCCAGGGGGCCAACCCCAGGATCCTTAGGAAATGAATGCATTTACCCACAGAGCTGCCGGGCACCCTCTTCCCGGCACTCCCCTCCCACCTGCCAATTTTCCCAGATGGTGGGCTCTCTTTCAGTGGTCACACCTTTCCACCCAGCAGCCCCTCTCCGCGGGAATCTATGAGGGACTCCTTCCAGGGGCTCAGACACCAGAGCTTGGGGGGGCGGGTTCCCGGAGGCAGGAGCCCATTGGGGCCAATCAGAAGGGAGCAGGGACCCACCTGGCTTCCGCTGCCGTGCACGATGTTCTCCGGGGTGTCATAAATCTCGGACTCCATGTGAACATTCTGGTTTTGCTCATGATTCACTTGCACCCTCAGAATTCGAAAGGAAGACCCGCCAAGATCCAGGGCGATGAAATCTCCCTTTTCTGTTTAGGGAGACAACAGGGATCACATCAAGGTCACATGTGACGGGAAGGCCCCACACACTGCCCGCCTCTTGACAGGGCCCAGCTGGCCTGCTTCTCTCATGCAAACCTCACCCAACCACTGCCTACCCGGAAAACACGCCAGGGAAACCTCCCCAGCCTGACACGTGCGGGCCAGCTCCAAGCAGGGGAAGGCGAGGGCCAAATTCCATTCAGAGGCCCACCCGGGCTTTCTCTAAGGCCCAACCCCTTCCCCCAGGCAGCACCATTAGCCATAAGATAAAAAGAGCATTTCAACTCCAAGAACACCCTATACCTGAGGTCGGTCCCATGCCTTGAGTTCCTAACACACCCCCACTCACTACCCGTGGGAAGAGGGATAGGGGATAAATTGTGGTAAAATCTACATAACATAAAATTCACCACTGGAACCATCTTTAAGCAGTGATAAGTACAATGTTGTGCCTGCATCACCACCACCATCCATCTCCAGAACTTCTCCCTAGAAAACTCTAGAACCATTCCCTGCTCCTCCCCTAGCCCCTGGTCACTGCCTCTCGGCTTGCTGTCAGCATGGATCAGGATGCCTGATTGCAGGAGTGGAATCACACAATACTTGGCCTTGTGTGTCTGGCTTCCCTCACTTTGCATAATGTCTCAAAGTTCATTCTGTAGCCTGTGTCGGAGTGTCCCACCTCCTGAAGGTGGCTGGTAGAATCCACTGTAAGTCATTACCTCACTGCCTATCCATCCAGACACCTGCCGGGGAAGGTGTTGTCTCTACCAGGGAAGGCTTGTAACAGAAGTCTCTCTTGGTCACGTAGGAGGAAATGGCCTGACATGGTTGCAGCCTTCAGGTCTGATGTGGGCCCTGACGGAGGCGTGCTTCAGTGGGACACAGATGATGGCACCGTACGCAACCCAGGGCCACCAGATGGCAGCAAGGAAGGCGGCCGTGGGAAGGGTCCCAAACCATCCAGCCACCATCTAACATTCCTTACCCTCTTTCCGCTGGTAATTCACATGCTTCCAGAAGCATGGCGAAAATCTGTGAATTTTACTACTGATGTGACATCCTCAACTGATCCAGTGGGTATTGGGCCAGGGGTGACAGCCCCCCCCGCCACCCAGAGCCCCGATAGTCCCCAAAGTCCCCAATCCTACAGCAGCATAGACATAAGTCTGCTTGGGATCTCATCTTCCTAGGGAAGCATCTTTAACATTGTTTTTCGATAACGGCATCATTGAGATCTAAAACACCAGACAAGTCACCCGCTTGAAGTGTGTAATTCCGTAGTTTGTCGCATCATCTGTGATGCGACCAGGGCTACAGACCAGTTTTAGAGTGCTTTCATCACTTCCAAAAAGAAGTCCTGGACTTTTTAACTGTCTCCCTCTCAAACAAGCACCCTCTTCTCCCCCCTGCTCTAAGCAACCATTAATCTGCTCTCCATCTCCACAGCGGTGTCCATTCTGGACCATCTGTATGAGTGGCATCACACAGCATGTGGCCACCCGTGGCCAGCATCCTGGTGTATTGGTCAGTATGTCATCTCCATACGGCCAAATAATAGCCCACTGCATTTACCCATTTGTCTGCGGATGTAATATCTGGGTGGTTTCTACCTCTGGCTGTCAAGAATAACACCACAATGAACATTTCTGTACAAGTTCGTGTGTGCCCTGTGTCTATTTCTCTTGGGTCTATTCCTAGAAATAGGACTGCTGTCCAGGGGTAACTCACACTGAACTTTCTGAAGCACTGTCATCAGTGTCTGAGCAGCCGTTCCACTGTCCATCCCACCCATGATATGAAAAGGTTCCAATCTGTCACTTCCTCAATTCTCATCACCAACTTACTTTAGTTTGGTTCGCATTTCTGTGGCTAATGACAATGAGCACCTTTTCATGTGTCTCTTGGCCGTTTTTTTTACCTTCTTTGGAGAAATGTCTATTCAGATACCCAGCTTGTTTTAAAAACTGGGTTGTCTTTGGAGTGTTGAGTTATAAGAGTCCTTCACATTCTAGACCTAAGTCCCTATCAGATATAGGACTTATAAATATTTTCTCTCATTCCGTGGATTGGCTTTTCGCTTTCTTGATGATGACTTTTAAAGCATGAAAGTGTTCCATTTTGATGAAGTACAATATATCTGTTGCTTTTCCTTTGTTGTCTGTGCCTTTGGGGCCATATCTTAGAGGCCATTGCCAAATCCAGGGTCACAGAGATCCTCACCTACGATTCCTGCCAGGAGTTTTATAGTTTTAGTTCTTACACATCAGTGTTTGATCCTTTCCGAGTTGATTTTTCTTTATGGTGTGAGGTAGGGGTCCAACCTAGTTCGTTTATGTGTGGATATCCAGTTATCCCAGTACATTTGCTGCAAGACAGCTCTTTCCTTCATTGAACAATCCTGGCACCTTTGTCAAAAATCAAGTGACCATACAGGTATGGGTTTCTGAACTCTCAATTCTGCCCACCTCCCCCAATTTTGATATATAATTGATACCCTGAACTCTCAATTCTGATCCACGGCCATCCTTATGCCGGTACCACAGTGTCTTGATTAATGTTACTTTGTAATAAAATTTGAAACAAGGAAGTGAAAGTGTTCTAACTTTGTTCTTCTTTTTCAAGATTGTTTTGGTGTTTCTGTGTCTCTTGAGCTTTCTTCTTCTCAATTTTTAAGGTAATGGTTAGGAAGAATTAAAAAGCCTCTTTTTTGTAAATCTTGTATTTGATTCCATCAATTTGTCAGCTCTGACACACCACTCTATTTCTGGAACTCAGAATGGTGTTTGATATACAGTAAGAGCTCAACAAATACTTCAACTCAGGAGGGTGGTAAGGAATCAATAACCAAAGAATTCTCCAAGTGAATTTTCCCCACTCTTAACCTCGCTCTCAAGTTCCTTGATGGAAAAAAACCACAACCTGGGCTTGTTTGCATCTTACCCATGGCACCCAGGAAAGATCAACAAATACTCAGCAGATGCTTGGTTATAGGGGATGGTGACCCAATCATTCCCTCACTCAAGGTAGCCCTGCTCATTGGTCATTAAGCACAGAGCAGTGACACTGCTGGCCAGTTGGCTTCTTAGCTTACAGCTTTGTTGAGAAATTATTCATATAGCATACAACTCATCTTATTTTTTTTAAGGTTCTTATTTTAATTCATTTGTTACAATTCATCCATTTTAGTGTAGAACCCAGTGGTGTTCTAGTGTATATACAGAGTTGCACAACCATCACCACTACCTTATTTTAGGACATTTTCAGCATCCCAGATAGGCACTCTGTACCCATGAGCCGTCACTCCCCACTTCCTGGCAACCCCTCTCATCCACCAACAATCACAAATCTACTATGTGTCTCTCTAGATCCTCCTACTCGGGACATTTTGTGTCAATGGACGCATACAAGAGCTAGTCTATTGTAGATGGCTTCTTTCACCTTCTATAGCTGATGTTTTCAAGCTTTGTACATGTGGTGGCATGTGTCAGTACCGCATCCATTTCTGGGACCGAATTATATCCCATTGTATGAATATTATGATATGATGCCACTGGTTTTAAATTGTTTCTATGGTCCAAAGGAAACAGACCAAGGGAGAATGCCAAGAAGCAGGTATCACAGATCGGTAGGAAATTCTGACCCTGATTTTGTGGGGTGTTCAAATCTATTTAGAGGGCTTTTTTGTTTATTTGGGTTTTTTTTTTTTTAATATTTTATTTTTAAGTAATCTCTACACCCAGTGTAGGGCTCCAACTCACAACCCTGAAATCAAGAGTCGCATGCTCTACTGACTGGGCCCACCAGGCACCACGGTTTAGAGTTTTCTTAGGGTTCCCATCAGAACCCTAATCTCCATGGTGCTCAGTTAAAAAACTGAATTTGGTACAAGGCTGCTCCTCCTCTCGGGAAGACGAATTACTAGAATATCAAAAGCTTTTATTTTACCATCAACCAACATTCACGGAGCCTCCGTGCATTCTAGCTAAGTCCTTCAGATGCATCATTTTATTTTTAACTCCCTCAACCCTATGTGGTAGGTACTACTGTGATCCCCATTTTACAGGTGAGCAAGTAAAGGCTGGGAGGGGTCAGACGTCTAGCCCAAGCTCACAACCTAAGTGGCAGAGCCAGAATGTGAACCCAAAGCTTAGAGTCATTACCAGAATTCCAACTGCCTGCTGGACAGACATCATGGACACAGGCCCCCAGGGGTCGCTGTGGACTGAGACTCCAGCACCACCAGAATGGCCGCCTTTCTGGGGCTCCTCAACATCAGCGACTCCTCTCGGATTTTGGGTTCGTTCTGCCTCATTCTCCAGTGAAGACAATGCACACTCAGTGCGGTAAACAATTCCAACCCACTTGAGCAGATGAACGAGCACAAAGGCAAACACTGTGCTAGCATGAACTTATGGGTGCTTTTTGCTTTGTTTCAACATTTTTTATTGCTTTAATGTTTAAATAAACATTTATTTATTTCCTGTTATAAACTGACTTTACATCGTAACTTAAAAAAAAAAAAAATAGCATGACCCATTTTTCGGTTGCTAGCCTGGTCCAAAGTCTCATTTCCAGTTGAATCAATGGTCTTAAGTGAAAGCAGCTTCTTATGCTCAGGGGCCAGGTGTCTGTGGGGAGGAGCTCGTGGTTAGTGGGGTCAGTGCCAAGTCAGATCAGGTGAGAGCTTTCAGATCCTGCTGCACAAGGAGTCAGGTTTCAGTCAGCACCTCCACAGGACCCAGACCTGAAGTTTTTCAAGCAGGAAAAGTGCAAATGACCTCAGCTGCCAATAACCAAAAGACTCTGGCCTTCGGGTACATGGAGCTGGACCCCACTTCCACAACCCTGTGAAGACCAGTGGTCCATGCCAGCCTCCCGCTGTGGTCTGTCCGCTCCAGCTCTCCCCTGCTCTCCTCAACAAGCACAGATCAACAGGGTCCCAAGAAGTTCGAGTCAGACATGGCAACCAGAAAAGGTGACCTTGAGATGTCAGGAAAACACTAAACACTGGACACTCCCCACACCTGGAAGTGGGAGTTGACCATTTGAGAAGGGCCTTTCCCAGAAGGCAGTTTACATGGGGTCATGGTCAAGCCCAGCACGGTTCCTGGTCCCTCCCTGAATGGTGGCCCTGGTTCCAGGCCATGTTTGTGACTGCCCAAAGAAATGGCACCTCCTTCTGTAAATCACATTTGCAGCTTGGGAGCTAGGGGACAAATATCAACTCATCTTCCTGGTTTCCAAAGAAGGAAGCTCAACCAATCCAGCTGAACAACCTGCTCCTGGTCACACCTATAGTGGTGCCACAGCCCCTCCCTTTTCTTAGTCACCCATGTATTTGCAAATATTGTGATGCTCATTATCTTCTAGGGTAAGTGGCTTATCTTCCTCAGCTGGTTGATAAGCAACTCGGAAGGTGAGGGCAATGTGACACGCTTACTTCCTCCCCCTCCACCCCCACCCCCCAGGGCTCATACAAGGCAGGGAATCAGGGTTGGCTGCTAGTTTAAAAGAACTGTCTGGGTCAAATGTACGCCTATCTGGTCCTAGTGTCTGCCAAGGCAAAAGATACCAAGGAATGACGTCTGGTAAGGGGAACAAGATTTCCAGTGAACTTTGGTGGCTGTCTAGCCTCTCTTTAGATAACTATCCTCCCCATTTTTCATCTGAGGTTGGGGGTAAGCTGAGCCCCTGCTCCCACTCCAGGGGGACCAATGGTCATCCAGCAGCATCAAGTCTCCCACCCTGGCCATCATGATTGGCTCAGGAGGGGCACATGACCTGAGTCAGCCAGCCAA
Organism: Mustela lutreola; assembly: GCF_030435805.1. Taxonomy (NCBI): domain Eukaryota; kingdom Metazoa; phylum Chordata; class Mammalia; order Carnivora; family Mustelidae; genus Mustela; species Mustela lutreola. The sequence continues at coordinate 56,608,919 of NC_081293.1, forward strand.
TCATCACCCTCTCCAAGACCATGGCTGGGACCAGGAGCTCTGAGGCAGCGTGGGCTAGAGCTGCCAGAGCCATCCTTGTCTGCCACCCTAAGGAAGAGGCAGCCCTCAAAGGCAGCCAGCACCCAGACTGCAAGAAGGGACAGGCGAGTCTTGGAATACAGAAGCCAACTTACAACTAGATTTCCCAGTTATATGAACCTAAAATGTTGCTCTTTTCGCTCATACAAATTTGAGTTCGATTTCTTTCAGCTACAAGGCTCCTGAGCCCGATACTCTTTATTAGGGAAGGAATCCCCCAAACGCCTACTTGCCCTGCATAACAAAGGGCATCTATTGGATCTCAGGTTGGTTCCCCATTAGAGCTTTGGTGTCCCATCCCCCCCCAGCAGAGGAGGAGAGGAGCCCCCAGATCACAGCTCTGGTGCCTCTGCTGTGGGGGGACAGGAGTGAGACAGCCTGCCTCTGCTGTCCCCTTTTTTCTGCCTTCTCCCCTGACAGCATCATGGAGAGGCCAGTGAATTCTGAAAAATTCTGAATCTTTTTTGTCCAGGGCTAGACCTACACATTTAGGCCTGATGGTGGGGCTCCTGTGACTGGCAGCATCGGCGGGGAAGGGCCCTCCCAGAAAATTCTTACAAAGTTGGTTGTTAGATGACACTAGCGTTAAGGAGGACAAGGACCCACTAGAACTCTCACGGTGGCTGGCAGCTTCCAAAGCACTTTTCGTTTGATCCTTTTGCAGTCTTCTGAGACAGGGAGGGCAGGGTCCGATAACCCATTTTACAGATGAGGAAATGGAGGCACAGGGAAGTTAAGGGACACCTCCAAGGTCAGGCAGATAATAAGGAGTAGAGCTGGAGATTAATCCAGTGTTCTGGGTTGGTTTGCCCCCCCCCCCTTTTAATTCAAGTTCGGCCTCTTTTTAGAGCACTGGGCTTCCCTCCAACTACCTCTTCAAAACTTTGGCCTCAACCTTCCTTCCTGCCCCTGCTGCCTCCTACTTACAACTTCTTCCCACATTGCCCATTTCTACTGAAGCCAGGAGAACCACTCTTCAGATGCTTCATTAAACAAAGCATCTGAAGGGCCTCTGGCGACTTTCCATTTTATGATGACCGCCATTATTCCCAGCAAATAATGGAAAACAAACACAGGGACAGATGTCTCTCTCAAGTCCAGGTCTGCACCGGACAAAATACAGGGCAAACAGAAAGCCCGCCTTCAGGAAATGCCTACCTTTGCCCTGTTGGATGAATTGATTCTGTATGTGAGATGCAAAGGCTCTCCCTGCATGTCCGCAACCCAGCTACTCAAATAACAGTTGTACGCCTCCATCAGAAACCCATCCAGAATCCGAGACACACAGGCTTCACGGGTAGAGAGACAATCCAATCATCTTGCCAGATCCGGAAACAGAGACAGGGAAAGGGAAGTGACCAGCCCAACTGCCATGGGTATTTTCTTTCCAATCTGGGGCCAATCTGGGGCCCCCAAAAATTAACTGAACACACTGCAAATCGAATATTTTCCAATGTATCCTTTGGGTAAAACATGTGCTTAGAACCATAAGGCAGAAACAGTGAAATATTCAACTCAATTTACCCTCAAAAACCTTGCACCTAACTGGTATTTCCAATATCCTTACTGAGAAATGAGAAGAGAAAAAAGGGAGGTTTCATGAATGAGACCCAGAACGAGCACTTCTGAGGGAAGCGAGACGTGGAGGGCCAGCTGTCCCCAGAGACTCGCAGCTCTGAAAAGGGACCTTCTGTTTAGCCAAGTCACCAAAGTGAAATGGCTTCAATATCTTCCTTCTTTTATTTATTATTCATACCTTTCCTACTCCAAAAAGGATATGCAACAGCTAAAAGCCACTTTAGGGTTTAAAAAAAAAAAAATTAACATATAGATTACTGAAGAGCAATTTAAAGAAAAACCACTGCCCATAAAAGATGGGCAAAAGGGGGAGAAATAATAAAAATGTGCTGATACATTTCAAAAAAAATCAGTAGTTTTAAAACTCTGAGGCCAGTTCCCTGAGGTCAAGGTCAGCAGGAAAGGAAGGGAAAGGTTTGTTTCTCCCTTTGACTGGGAAGTCACCCCGCCCTTAGCAGGTGGGGGCATCTCTCCCCGAGCTGAGTCCAATTTATCCCTCAGTGGTTTGGGATTACCACTAATTCTGTCGCTGACTAATTATACAGTTAAAGCAGTGATTAACATTTAAAAAGGGAACACCTTGGTTTACTATCAAGGAGGTCTGCATTCTGACTACTCCAAGGGACTTCTGGTTGTTGGTTGATAAGGGGGTACAGGCCACAAAGGGACAGGGAGGGGACTGGGGGCAGGTATGCGAGGCCTTGGCCTTTGAGTCAGTGTCAATGCCTGTGTGGGGCTGTAGGGTCGGTTCCAAATGGATTGTGGGCCCCAGGGCATAGGAACTGAGCCCAACCGTGAATATTAGGAACAGCTATGGGGAGCAAGGCCATAGGGTGTGTTAGGGTTGCACTGTGACACCCCCCCCACCCCGAAAAAGATACACTGAAGTCCTAACCCTTGGGACTCGGAAACGTGACCTTGTTTGGAAACAAGGTTAAGATGTAATCAGGTTAAGATGAGCCCTGAGTGTGGGGCCTAATCTGATTAGTATCCCCCGTAAGAGGGAAATGCCCTGTAATGACAAGGGCAGAGACTGAAGACATGCAGCTGGCAGGCGAAGTGCCACCAAGGACTGCCTCCCACCACCAGAAGCCAGAAGGCGCTGGGAGGCAGGGGTAGGGCTGGGCGGGGTGAGGCAGAGAAGGGGGCAGAGAGCCATCAGGCAGACCCAGGCTGCACAGGAGGGGGATCCTATTACTGCAGAGCTTTGGTTTCGTCACCTGTCAATACCACTCTTCTATCCTCAGAGGCCCTAAGTATTTGTCCCATTCATACTGGGGAAGAGAGAGGCTCAAAGGAGGCCTGGGGCCCAGGCTGTGGGCTTCCGTTACCACACGTGTCATCACACTGAGAACATGGCTGACGGTCAGACACGTTCTTTTACACAACACGAAGAAAGAGCGAACACCAGCCGTTAGCATTTTACAGTGCAATGACAGCACAGTGCACTACAGATTCCAGAGCCATTCAAACTATCAAGTGCCTCAAAGTAGACGGAATGTGTAAGAAAAGAGCAAAGATTACGGGAAAAGGCAGGTACGCCAGGTTCAACAGATTTCTTTTCTGCGGGACAGCTCAAGGCCTACCGTGTCTTGGCATGTGTTATGAAAGTCGGAGGGAGGGCTGCAGAGGGTTTTCCCCCAGGGAGTCTGAATGCTGGGCCTTATTTTGAAAAATAGTCCATGGGGGTAAATGGCTAGGTGACTCGTACAGCTGGATCAGGCTTAGAGACCCTCGGCTCTGCAGAGGGTTCCTGGAAGGGGAAGGAAAGCACCCCCGCTGACATACGGTCCTGGCACAGACATACGGTCCTTGGACACGTTAGCCCTGGGCCAGTCCCACAGGATCAGGGGCCCCGCGGGCATCAGGTATCCCTCTGCACTCCCCCTAGCCAAGCCAGAGTAGGGGCCCTCCAGGGGCTGCTCACACCATTACTTCTCCCCTCCCCCTTCTCTTAGCCAGAAGCAGGCAAAGCCATGCGTCTCCAACAGAACTCTGCTCACCCTGGAAATGCTCACTGCTCCTAGATGCGGGACCACCCAGAGCTGGGAAAAGACAGGAGTGAACCACAAAGCCAGAGACATCAGGCCAAAACCCCGGGCACACCGCAGCCCCATCACTCCAGGGACCAGAATTTCTTGGGTGATTATTACGACGTTAAAACTGCTGGTAACCACGACCTCAAGGAACACAGGAGGAGGGAAGTGGAACAGATTTCCAACAGTCAAGAAGCAAGGAGAGACAACGCCAAACCCCACCTGCGCCACAGAGCCAACAGAGCACACGGCCTCCGTCAGCGTCCAGATCTCGTCCGGGGCCTCTAGAGAGCCCGCACACAGGGCAGGACCTTCCCACCGCGGCCGGTCCGCTCCAGCAAGTGTGTGCTTGCCCATCCTTGGTGGACGCCTACAATGGCGGTTTTCCTGACACCCGTTCTGCAGACTGTGTACCAGAGGCTCCAAATGAAGGCTTGAAACGAAGCCTCCAGAACAGGGAAGAAACCGCAGGGGGGTGTGAGGACCAGGCTCTCAGGGTGTGGACTCCCAACCAGAGAGAAACAGGACCTCCCCATCATCTCCCTCCCTCTCATGTGCAACAGATGAACCCCAGTCCAGAGCACAAAACACCCCTCCGAGTGGGGTTCCTGGGAGGGTGCCTCACTGAGGCCACCAGAGGACTCCCCCCCCCACCCCCCGCACCCCCCTCTGCCACAAACTACTAGCTGCAGGTCCGTCAGACAAAATGGCTCCACCGAGCCCGCTGAGCTGTGCCCTCTCAGCCTCCGCTCTGCCGAGAGCAGGAGCTAATAAGCCCGCTCCTCTGGGGAAGGGGTACTGATGATCCACGGGGAGCCCCCAACTCCCTTTTGTGGGGCACTGAACTTACAAAGATGCACACCGACAGGAGAATTTTTTTCTCCAGTTCTACCTCCCTTCGCCATTTGCTCTAGAGGCTACCTTCATGTCCCATCTGTAACATTTTGTTAGATGGGAACTTGACTCTCCCCTCTGAGTCCAATACCCAGCTAGCCCCTGGGATTGCTACTTATCTGAAGGGAGGTCTTGGTGCCCTGATGAAGAGATTTTCCTAAAATGAACTCATTTGTTCTGGAGCTTTTCATATTCTACAGACATAAGAGCAATGCACACGGCGTCTATAAGATCGGGACACACGATCCTTCCCTATCATTAGCCATTAGACAGTCGGTCGAGTGAGGGCAGATCAGCCTTATCCAACCGTGGTAGCTCCGATGCCTGGCACATGGTAGATACTGAGCAGGCATATGTTGGATGGATGGATGGATTGATGGATGGACGGATGGACAGATGGATGGATGGGAGGACAGACAGATGAATGAATGGGTGGAGGAGTGAGGGAATAAATGAACAAATGTGAAGACAGTAGACAGGATGCTTTCACAGATAATTCAGCTCTCGGAGCCCAATCTCTGGGTGAGAGACTCACCTGAACCATCGGGAATGGACCTTACAAAGGTCGGCAACATCTTGACTGTGGCTGTTGGATTAAAATCCCGGGAGAGGCCATTCTTCATCTCCTTCTTGAAACGAGTCATGATATCTATCAGAGTTTCATCGGAGAGCCGCATGGCATAGAGATATTTGTCAATCTGGGGGAAGGATAAGAAGGCAGGAAAGTGAGGTGAAGCCTGAAGGAGGTCATTTCAGCTTGAGCCTGGCTGGGGAGGGACAGGGCAAGGGCGAGGCGCCCGCCTGTGGAGGGCCATCCAGCTCCCACAAGTTGGGACACACCACACGACGGGATGGGCAGTCACACACATGCCATCAGCCATGTCCCTCAGAGCAGTCTTGCAAATGGTCCAAGCCCCATTTCATCCTGCAAAATCAACCAGGTAGCTCCAATCCTTTCTAATCCTTGAATGCTCCACGGAAGTTGCCCTTTGATCCCCAAGCACACACCACAGGTGCCCTAAGCCTACCCACGGCTCCCTTCCGCTGTGAGAAGTGGCCGGCTCACCCGCAGATGGACGGCAGTGTCACAGAGGCTAAGAACGAGGGTGCCAGAGCCGGCCACGTGGGCTTCCACTCCCCGCACCATCACTTCACAGCTATGTGAATTTCAGCTTCCTTAACTGAGAAACGGACTGGATAAACAGGACCTAACTCACAGAGTTGGGAGTTTTAAGATCAGTTGAGACCGAGAAGCAGTTAGAACACAGGAAGTGCTTAAGAAACTTGAGCCAGGGATGCCTGGGTGGCTCAGTTGGTTGAGCAGCTGCCTTCGGCTCAGGTCATGCTCCCAGCGTCCTGGGATTGAGTCCCACATCGGGCTCCTTGCTCAGCGGGGAGCCTGCTTCTCCCTCTGCCTCTGCCTGCCATTCTGTCTGCCTGTGCTCGCTCTCTCTCCCTCTCTCTCTCTGATAAATAAATAAAATCTTTAAAAAAAAAAGAAAGAAAGAAAGAAAGAAAGAAACTTGAGCCATCGGTGTTAACGTGAGACAGTGGTGCTGGGGGGATTCCTTGGGCACGATTTCTTGGTAGGCAGAAATAGTGGCCAAAGGGCTGGAATCCTTCAGAACATGGAGTGGCAGGCCCAAGAGCAGGGAGACCTGAACCCCACCATCCCCAGAAGGTATGGGGACAGCCCCCAGGATCCCCCACACAGGGGCCGGGGCTGACATGCCCACACTCCCATCATCCCAAGTACTGACCCAATCTGCTGCTCTCCCTGGGCTCCCCATTCTCCTCGGGGTTCCAAGGCTTCTAACTGCCAGACCCCTCGGACTGTCGCTGGCTAATCTTCATTCATAGTATGTTCCCATTTACTCTCTCCGAAAGTATTTATTGGGCACCTCTTGTGTACCCGGGCTCTAAGTCCTCTTGTTTCTCTCCACTCATTCTTTTTGCTTCTCTTCGGCTCAGGAAGCCCCGACAGCCACGTGCCTGGACTTCTCATTCCTCTTTCCTGAGGCTCCTCAGTCACTCACTGGAATGGTTTTCCATCTTCTTCAACCTCACCCCCTTCCATCCCATCTGGTACCCCACTGCCATGGTCTCCTTGGTAAAGTCAACCCCGCTCATTCTTTCCCTTGCTCAAAGCCTTGCATGTCTTCCATTTCCAAGGCGCCAACCCTCTCCAGGTGTGGCTTCGAGCTCTCTGAACTCTGGCCCAAACACCTCGACTATTCCTGGTGGGTTCCCAGGCTTTTGCACCGTAAAGCTCTTCCTTCTCCTCCCAGCTCTCCAGATCTCCCCTCCCCTTCCAGGTTCAGATCAAACCTCTCCTTCTCCTGCGGGTGTCGGAGCTCCTCAGGCTGGAGAGGACCCTTCATTCAGCACTGATCTCTCTGCACGGGAGAGCCTGGATCACAGCTTTCTGCCCCAGTGCCCTATTCCAGCGTTTGCTCCATTCACCTTGACCCCCCTCCCCCACCCAGTGCCCTACACGCAGTCTTGCACACGGAAGGCTCCCGGTGGATGGAGAGAGAGATTTATGACCCGAGGAGGTTGCAAAGACCTTGATGCTTATTTGCTTCTGAGAATGGCATCTCGGGCTCACTTTGCAGGGTGGCTGGAAATGTCCTGACTCAAGGACAGAGAGTCCCCAGCCCTAGGTCTTTTCTGCATATTTTGAGCTGGGGCATCTTTCTTCTCACTCTGGCCTCCATGCCTCGTGCTCCCCCAAGTCCTGCCTGTCTCCTGTCTCACAAACCATCAGTCCATTGGCAGGAGCCCCCCAGTGTCCTCTGTGGCCAGAGACAAGCCTGCCCCACCCCCAAGCTCTCCTTCCACAACCACATTTCCTATTACCCCCTGTAATAAAGCCCTGCAGAGAAGAGCAATCAGAAACCACCAAGAGCTCAAGTAGAAATTGCCAGAATCACGGCCCCAGGAGAAGACATGCTCCGCTCTATTCTACCCCCAAGGCTGGCACCAGACGAGCAGAACTTGCTGCCATGGTGCCCACAGTCTGGCAGGGGGGAGGCAGTCACGAAACAAGGGTGTGTGAGCAGTGCCAGGAGAGGGAGTCTACTGAGAAGGCTTCCCGGGGGCGTGATGTCAGAGCGTGCATCCAGGCACAGTCAAGAGCATGTGTGAAGGCCGATGGTGGGGGGGGGGCAGTTTGTGCAAGGAACAGAAAGAAATTCAATATGAATTGAGCACAGTGTAAAAAGTGAGGCAATTAAAAAGACCGAGAGGAGCTAAATTGTGTAGGATCCTGTAATGCACGTTAACAAATTTAGACTTGATCCCAAGCACAGCGGGCCTTGGGATGACTTTCAGGAGTATTCAACAATGAGATCTGTGTTTCCGCAAGATCGAGCCGGCTGCTGGGGAGAGAATGGGTAAGCAGAGGCAAGACCCGGTACTAATGAATAATCGTCACGTTGTTACTCCTGCATTTGGGGCATGCTTCCGCGATCACATTCCCCACCCTCCGTGCCGCATTTATGGAACGGTCTATCTCCTCTGATAAAACATGTGAGTTCCCTAGGGAAAGGAACTCACCCGGATGCCTGCTACAAAAGAGGAATTTAATTGATACTAAGTGCTAAATTACTACTCTATATTTATCCTATGGCTCACAGCAGATCGAGCGCTTTCATATCCAGTAAGTCCTTTAACCTTCAAAACAGCCCCACCAGGGACACATTCTTGCCCCATTTTACAGATGCAGAAACTGAGGCTCCACAAAGCAAAGTGATTAGTTCAAAGACACATCAGGAGAGTGAAGTCTCATACCTGCAAGTCTGACTTTGCTCCCTACAATCGTTCCCATCCCTCAGGGAAGACCAGTTCCCTTATTCTGTGGAGGCCAAGCCCAAGTAAAGCTGCTGAGGTTTTCTAGCTGGACAGGAAGAAGCATCTAGAAAAGCCAAGGCTCCCTGCAGCTCCACAGCCATCCTGCCCCCTGACTCAAGGTGCAGGTTAGTACAGGGACACAGATCCGAGACCCAAAAAGAGCCTAGAAGCTCAAAGGAGGAAGCAGGCCGGGGACACAGAAAACAAACCAGCCCCCAAGCATCTATGGAAAGGAGGCTTTCCTCCTCTGGTTCAAGCACATGAATCGTTATGTGGGACAACCCCTCTCTGGAGAGATGTGGAAACAGGATCCAAAAAGAAGGTTTAAGTTGGGGCAGAGTGGGAACTGGGCCTGAGGCCTCCCGGACGTCATGTGAATGAGAGTAAGCAAGGGGAGCCCTTTCCACTGGTCCTCGGGAGCTCAGGAGGGGCCTCTGAACCAGCATAGATGCTGGGCCGGGGGTGGGCTGGACAGCCAAGCAGTGCCCAGTGCAGGCCTCAGTGGGTCCACGGCACATAGACCAGGCCCTTTTAAGCAGCGCAGGAGACACTGGAGCAAAGCCCACAACAGGGGGCACTTGTGGGACAGTCCCCAGGGGCCCAGAGTGCCCAGCGCCTCACTGAACCAGAGGCCTCACTCCCTTTGTTCAGACCGGCCCTGCGTGGCAGCAGGCTACACTGCCCCATCCACCTGGGAAGGACGACTGGGTCACGGGTGGCAGGAAGGAGGACAGGTGTCGGGCCAATCCCGCCTGTCCACATGCTCCGGATCTCGCTGGGGCTGTGCCCCACAAGAAATGCAGCAAGAGAGCGGCCATTCCTTGGGTGGGGCCAGGAGCCCAGGAGCAGAGGACAGAGGGAGGCAGACCTGAGAAAGGCCAACTTCCGGTCTTCAGGGGCTTGGCCAGAGTCTGTGGTCTTTCCAACTTCTCTGTTCTCTATTCCAGCTCCACGGCATCTCCAGATCGGGCCCCTCCTCCCCGCGTCCCTCCCCCGCCGGCCATGTGCACACACCGCTGCTGCTCGGTGGCTCTGGCCACACGCTGATGCCCAAAAAACCCCTCCTATGCCTCCATCCCTCTCCCCTCTATGTTTTGGCGACAGGAGGCCATGGCACAGCACCTCCAGAGGCTGCAAGCCACCAGCCTCAGCATTTGGATGGTCTGTCACAGGCCAGAGGCTCCCAGGAAGCTGTGACAGGAACCCTGGGGGTCCCAGCGTGCTCCCTCTCGCCCGTGGTGTCTGACACATGCATGCAGGACTCTGGTCGGACTATGAAGGAAATGGGGAGATGCCAGGCTCCTGGACACCACACGGCTCTTGCCCAGGTCCCACAGACTCTTGCCCGAGACTGAGAAAGACCCTAGTCACGGCTCCAGGCACCTTTCACCATCCACTGAAGGGAAGGGGCCCTAATACTGTGCAAATCCTTGTCCTGGATGGTCCCTCTTGTGGACCAAGGAGGCCTGGAAGCTCTGAGCTGCTTGAGAAGCTGGACCATGGCAGAGACAGGAGGAGATGTGGGAAGAGAGAGCATGGCCCCCTACCAAGCTTCTCTGCTCAGAGCTGTCCGGCTAACGAGAGAACCCAGGGGCCCCACACCAGGCTGCACTCACACATCTCTGCATCTGATCTTGGCCCCACCTCCTGCTCCCAACAGAACATGCACAAAATACCAATTCAAGACAGGACAAGCCCGAGGGAACACGCCCTTGTGGCCAGGAGGCACAGTCACCCCTGGTGACCTGGGCATTTTGACCCCCTCTGTGGACGGGGACATGGCTGGGGACATTTTTCACTCCTTCTGTCCTCTGCTCTCCCCGGAGGACCAAGAACAAGGCAAAGCAGCTGGGACAACTGCAGGTGTCTGGTACCCGCCTCCCGAGTGAACTTTCCATGGGAGACGCTCCACAGTGCAGGGCGGGCAGTGCAGGGTTAAGAAAACTCTTGCCTCAGGTCAGGACAGAGATTTCAACATCAGATTCACTTCTCTTTCTTAGTGAGGCTGACTCAGGAGAGAACGGGCCGGGTGATGAGTATCACTTGGATAATAGTTTGAATCTGCTCAGGGCTCTGCCCTTTTTACACAGGACTGTCACACACGTTGTCCCGCGTGGATGTTGCAGAAAGAGATGACAGGAGCTCATGGATGCCACGGCCGGGCATGAGGTAGGCACGAGTAACATTAGCTTCCACCACCATGACCTGGGGACAGAGGCAGGAAGGACAGCCTCATCCCCATTTCAGAGTCGAGGAAACACAGACCCCTGACTCACACTAGCTCTCGTGGTCTGGAAGCAACAGCAGGGTCTAGAGTCCAAGTCTTCTAGGCCCTTCTGTTGGGCTTCGCCATACACCTTGAAAAGAACACGGAACGGGGTGGAAGAGAACGGGGTTTGAACCTCGGATCTGCCATTCAGTAGTTGTGTGACTTTGGACAAGTTACTTAACCTGGCTGAGTCTTGCCTTCCTCACCATGAAAGGGGATAATAATGCCTTCACCTCGGGAAGCTACTGGGAGAATTTTAAGAATGCGCCAAGAACAAGGTAAACAACATTTCCCATCCTCTCATCTAAAGGACCAAAAGGGAGGTCATCTCCCTCCATGCCCTGGCTTACCAACAGTCATCGGTCCTTGATTCCTGTCATCTAGATACCTAGGAGAAATGCACTGATTACCAAATATCACTGCCCCATTCTATAGAAAAGACCACTGAAGGTAGCGTGGCCATATGCCCAAAACCACGCAAATTAAAGACTGGTAAAATTCCTCTGAAACACTGTACTTACTGTTTTATTAGTTTTTTTTTTTTTTTTTTTTTTAACTATCAGTTAAGTTATAGTCACAACAAGCATTATACACTTATTACTTAAAAAAATTCACACAACACAAAAATGCATTAAAGTAAAAAGTAGAAGTTCTTCCCCTAGTCTTCCCAGAGAAGAGCTAAGAGTTTTATGGACTAAGACGGTTTTTCTACCTAAACACTCATACATACAGACTTTGCCTTTTTTATTTCATTTTTCCTTTTTCATTTTCCAAAAAGGAATCATACTTGGGCACGGGGGGATGGGTGATGGAATTATAAACACTTGTTCCTTCAAAGCTTAAGCCCACCTTCCTATTCCTCCAGAACCTGCCTTTAAGACACACACTAAGAGCCATCCTTGGATTTCCTCAGGACCCTGCCTGGCTCAATGATGAGGCATGGACAGTGTAACGTGGACACCCGTGTCTGCCTCTGGCTTTGCTATCCTGTAGGCACCTCAGTTTTGTCATCTGTAATGTGGGTGGGTGTGTTCACATGGCTTCAGTTTTATAAAGGCCTTTCTACTGTGCCCGCCACTTTCATAGTGGTCCTCAAACTACCCTGTTGAAAAACCCAGGGCAGGTGCCATCGCTTTCAATGCCCTAAGGAAAAATCAGAGGCCCAGGAGGTTCCTCAAACGGCCAAGGTGACCACTGGCCAGCAAGAGAACTGGGGTAGGCACCAAGTTCCCTGTCCTGCTCCTGTGCTGCTTCCTCTGTAAGCTTTCTTGCTCAGGCCAAGGAGGACGCAGGCCAGGTAGGGTGTGTGTGAGCCTAACAGCGCCCCCCACCCACCCCACCCCCACCTTCTGCCCCTCAGCAAGATCCTAGCCCCTCCTCCCACATGCCCAGGCTCTTCAGTGCCCAGCCCCACCTCAAGCTATGGATGGCAGCCTAGGGAACCTGTGTTTCTGTCCTGGTCTTGGCAACTGGGCAGGCAGCTCCTGCTCAGCTCCTCGTGGCCACAAGAAGAGACGTTCTTGCCCTGCGGAGTGCCCCAGAGGACCTATCACCCCAGCAGCAGCCTGCCTTCCCTCAGGCAGCCTGGGGTCCTACAGTGGTTCTTCACCCCCAGAGGCCCTTCCTCACAGACCACCATCCGCTCTGCTGGTTCAGTCTGCAAAGGGCCTCTCCATGCCTCACTCCTCCTTTCTCCCAAAGTCCACCTCCACACTCACCTCCTCGGAGCGGCATGCCATGACCGGCCCCGCCCAACACCGGCTGCTCCTCTCCTCCACATCCCCTCCGCCCTCAGTGGTCACTCTGTAGGTATGAATTTGCTCCGGGGGACACATGGCAGCATGAGAGCCTTTCCCAGGAGCTGCAGCAACAAACACATATCTGTGCCTCCCGCTAGTCTGTGGGGGCCCAGGGGACAGGGGCCATGCCTTCCAGGCCCTCTGCGTCCTCTACAAAGCCCTCCGGGTGTCTTTGCCACTGGGCTGGGCACCTGCTCCACTGGGCGCAGGGCGGGAAGGCCTCCGGTGACGCCTAGCCAGGGAGGTCTCAGAAGGGTTTGCTGGCTCAGATAAGGATGGAGACTCCTCTTCCCTGAATGGCCCAGCCCTTCTCCCAGAACAGCCCCTCACTTCAGCCTCCTGGAGACCTGCGTGAGGCCAACAGCCTCTCCCGAGGGGACAGAGTCTTCTGGGCGTTCTCTGGTTCTCTAAGCGCTCCCCCCCACAACAATCTGTGTCTCAAGGCTGAGGCCCAGAAGGACACAGAGCCCTGTGGGAAACAGATTCTCACTCCGCTCTCCAGGCCTGCCGGAGACTGCTAATACCTGAGAGCCTCCAGTATTAGCAAATGTGTTTGGGAAAATAAATTCCACTTTAGAGGCTCCCGAGTGCAAGACTGGAGCACGAACCCCGCCAGAGCAAACAGGACCTCTGGGCATGTTAAAACCCAGCGAGGCGAGGTTCCCTCTCCCCAGGCTCATCATGGAGGCTCATCCCCTCAGGCCGCCCAGGGACAGGACAGGGCTCTACACCCTTACCAACCATCTTATTTATGCTCCTGAACTGCTAGTTCCCTTTCAACAAGCATGGGCTGGGCACCACAGATTAGTCATACACACTTCTGTGTACTCACAACAAACCAGGAGGAAAATGGGATCCCTGTTCCCAATGAGAAACTGAGGTCTGGGGAAGGGAGATGTTAAGCAGGGACAGGGCCCACGCTGGGTGCATCAAACAGCACATGGCGGGGGGCGGGGGGGGGTGTGTGCGTAGGGACCCTATCTTACACAGGAAAAAGCTGGGGCCTCGAAATCAAGGGAGGAGCCCCATGTACCCAGCAACTGGTGTGACTCCAGCTCGAGCCTCCAAACTCGACGCTCCTCCCCTGACTGACCAGAATCCTCTTGCTAGGAGAACCGTGTAAGGCCTTGAGGTCATGCCCAAGGGCCTCCTGACGACCTTAGTACCCACTAATACCCAACAGTAGACACTTTCTCCTTGGCGAGAGAGACCAAGCTATAGGCCCAGGATGAGAACAAAGCTGTCACAATGAACTAGCTAAAAATAAAGGAGGAACCCACAGGCCTCAAGAGGAACAGAGCCGCCCTGGAATGTGGCAGGGCAAGAACAACAGGCTTAATTCCTAGCCTGCCTGAGTCCATGGCTTGGGCTGGGGCCAGCCTCCAGAATCACCCTTCCCAAAGTCCCAGGCACCTCCAGACAAGAGAGAAGAGAGGCTCCAAAGGGCAGTTCTGCTTTCACTCTGAGACAACCAGATCCCAATGCCCCGGGGTGCAATCGGCGCAGTAGTGTGAGTAGACTGGGCTGGAACCCCAAAGCCCTCAGGCCTCCTCCAGCTACCCCGCCCCACCCCATCACGGGGGCAAGTCACTTCCACCAGCAAAACAGTAACAAAGAAAACTGCCCGCTGGCCCTCATAAGGGCTGCAGGAGCTCCAGGCGCCGGGATTACTCTTCCTCCTCTCCGGAGATGACTCTCCCCCCGAAGTGCCTCTCGGGTGCCGACAGGTGTGTCCCGGCATTCCTACAGCTCCATGTGCTCTCCAAGCGGTTCCACATCCCTTCTCTAGCTGGATAAACGGGCAGAGGGCAAGGCAAGAATCATTCATCCCATCTGACAAATAAGGAAACTGAGGCCCGGACAGCTCGCCGGCCACCACCATACTGCTCAAGCTAGAAGAATCTGTTAGATAGAATGGATTCTAGCCTCCCAGCCTTCCGGATGCGGACACTGTGGCCCAAGGACCCCTATAAACCCACCACTTTGAATGCCAGAGTGCCTCGGCCCAAACTTCAGCCATAAAATGCACTGTCTAGCAGAGCTCTGTCCAACAGAAATATAATGAAAGCCACATATGTAATTTTAAACTTTCTAGTGGCCACGTGTTTTTTTTTAAAAAGGTGAAATTAATTTTAATAACATTGTACTTAACCCAATATAGCCAAAATATTATTATGCTTTTTAAATTGCTAATGAGATACTTTATGTATCTTCTTGTCATACAAAGTCTTTGAAATCCTGTGCATACCTGACACCTACCAGCAGACTCCAATCAGACTTGCCACATTTCAAGTGCCCAGTAGTCACGTGTGACCAGCGACTACTGTTCTGGACAGCACAGCTCAGCACCCCCATTTTGGGAGGCCTGGGTGATGGTTTCTAATGCGGGCTGTGGCCACGTATGCAGCCTTGGACCACGATCCGGGTTCCACAGGTGCAGCCAGATCTGCCCACCAGTGTCAGACGGACAGGCCTGCAATCCCCGAGCTCATCCTACTGCTTTGCAGCCACACTGATCAGGTCAATTTCACTTCCTGAGGTTCAAAGGCCACATGCGTAAAAGGCAGGAAGAAATGCCTACATCCAAGTTGCCTGGAAGGACTCGACGAAACCAAGCCCGTTAGAGTATGTCGCAAACAGAACAGATCCCTGCAAAGGTGAGGTGGTGCCTTTACGACAGTGGCCTGGGTCTCCTACTCCACTCGTCCCACCCACCCAGAGAGACATCAGAGAAGGCACCAGGAGTCACTAGAGAAATGAGGTCAGATCGAATAACAGGGCTGAAGGCAAACCCCAATCAAGGAAACAAGCTGCTCAAAGTGTGGCTGGGCAGAAGCTGCAGGTGCCAACAACCTTCAGGACTGTGCATTATAAAAGCATTACGGGTTCTTCTGGAAGGTTAGGCATGGCCCTTGGTGGGGGTCCTCTTTTAAATGCAAACAAGGATGGGGGAGGAAGACAGGGTACAGGGGGAAATTTGAAAAATGGGATATTTCTAACATTTCACTGTAAATGACTTTATTGGGCCAATTTCCTTCTCAGGAGGAGGGAGTTCAGTCAACACTGAGCAAGAGAAGAGGGGCACGGGGTGGGGGGAGGGGCGGGGGTGGGCAAGCAAAGCCAAGGTGCCCATGTTGGGGAGGATGGGGAAGGAGAGAAAGAGTCCTGGGGAACCTGCAGGCTGGGGGGAGGTCCGGTGCCCAGCTCTGCCTCAACTTTCAAGCTCCCTGGCTGTTTCCCTAAACAATGAAAAGGGAGGGTTGGGTGCAGTATGGTGGGAAGAAACTTGGGTTTCTGAGTTCGGGGACCAGGGAGTGTTCCTGTCCCTATTACTAATGAACTGTGTGGTCTTTGGCAAGTCACTTCACCCCCTGGGGGGTGGGAGGGGTCTCTGTTTCCTCTCTTCTAAACGGAGGCAGTGTCTTTCTCCAGGTGGATAAAGACAAGGGTTCCCCCAGCAACGCCAGTCCTACACATACGCCCAAGAGGAATAAAAGTCCACACAGGAAAAACACGCACACAAACGTTCACAGCAACATTATTCCGAAGTGGGAATAACCCAATGTCCATCAACTGACAAATATATAAACACACTGTGGAATCTGGATACAACTACATTTTATTCAGCTGCAAAGGACCGATCGATGCTACGGCGCGCACAAACCCTGAAAACACAATCCTCGGTGACAGACCAGACACAAAGGCTACATACTGCAGGATTCCATTTATGTGAACTGTCCGGAAGAGGTAAATCTGTTTTTATAGAAAATAGATTAATAGACACCAGGGACTGGGAGGAGGGTGGGGTGGGGGCCGTCTGCTTAATGGGTACGGGGTTTCTTTTGGGAGTGATGAAAATGTTCTGGAATCAGATAGTGGTCAGGGCCGCACAATCTCGTGACTGTACTTGAAGTCACTCGGTACACTTTAAAATCGTGAGTTTTACACTGAGTATTAATACCTCAACTAAAAAAATAACGGGGGCTCTGCCATCACATTTGATGGGTCTGAATGCTGGCTCTTCTGCTGTTTCCTAGCTGAGCCTCAGGGTCTTTATCCAAAAGTGGAGATCCTAACAGCACCCCTGCACAGGGGCGATGTGGGGATGTGATGTTTTCTGCACAGTACCCGGCAGTGAACACGACAGGCATTCCATGATGAAATCCTGATGATGAAATAAGACCTGTGTGAGGAAAGACAGGCCCCTAGTCGGCATTCAGTGTCCCTCCAAGGTCCCCTCCCAGTGTCAGCCTCTGTGGCCTGTAACCAAGCCTGGAATCAGATAAACATGATCCAACACTTTCAGCCCAGAAGCAGGGACTGCGGTTTGTAGACGGCTGGGCTGCCCACTTCGCGGTTCAGTCATCCTGCTGTGGGGCACGGCCACCCTCTCCTTTTAGGAATGATAGTCAGAGAGGCTGCAGGCCTAAGCGTCCTCTAACAGGGCCAGCCACATTTAGGCGGCTGATAAGACAGCCAGGCCTGGCTCGGCTCCACCCAGGAAGGGAGAGGTTGTGTGGCCAAAGGCCCACGTGCATGCTTTAATTCCCGGAAAAGTGCAACGGATTCCCACACTGGAGCACGGGGGGCAGAGGGGGGCTCAGAGAGTCCTCCCCGCCTTTGGCTGCACCTACTCCCCCTTCTCGGAGTGTATATGGGTCCCAGCAGCAGTCAATGGGGCTGCCGTCACTCACAGAGCGGTCAACCTCACCAGGGCTCTGCTCCATACAGTAAACGAGGAAATGGCTAATTTTAAACTAAAGTCAAGTGTGTAATGTGAATGGAAACAACTGGGAAGAAAGAGACTCTTTAAAAATTATCTACTTGGGACTCCTGGACAGCTCAGTCCACTGAGCGGCTGCCCTCAGCTCAGGTCATGATCCCAGGGTCCTAGGATCAAGTCCCCCATCAGGCTCCCTGCTCAGCGGGGAGCCTGCTTCTCCCTTTCCTTCTGCCTGCTGCTCCCTGTGCTTATGCTCTCTTTCTCTCTCTTTGTCAAATAAATACATAATATCTTTTTAAAAAATTATCTACTAAAACACGTTACAGGTTTGACTGTCCCGAGGATTAGTGTGGGATGACAGGAACCTGTACAGACTTCTGGTGGGGGTATGAAGTGGCAGGACCCCCGGGGATGGCAATTTGACAAAACCTGGAAAATGGGAAGATGTACACACTCTTCGACCCAGCAGTTCCAGCCCAGATCGACAGCCCGGAGCCCAGAGCAACACGCGTGTGTTCTAGAGACTTGCGTGAGGAGAATCACAGTGGCACTGTTTCTAAGGTCAAACATCAGAAACCCAAATTCCCATCAAAAGAATAGATAAATCCTAAATTGTGGTGTTTTGCACAATGTGAGAGCATGCAGCAGTCCAAATTGATGAAACACAGGTGTGTGCATCCATGTGGAGCAATCCTGAGGACAGACTGCTGAGGCAGAAAAGGCGAGTTGCAAAAGGATACATCATTTACAAAAGCTTATAACTACATAAAGTAACTATAAACTATACACTGTTTATAGACACATGCTCTGTAATTAATAAAGGCATAAAAACATGCACGGAAATAATAAACATCTACATCAGGACTGCGGCGCTCTCTGGAGGGAGACACAGAATGGGAGAGAAGACAGGAAAGCCGAGCTTTCAGTCTTTCTCTAATGTAATTGTAACCATGTCTGTAACTTCTCAGGCTGAGTGGTAGGTACACAGGTGTTTGTTATACTGATCTCAAATCTCATTTTTATGCACCTCGAATATTTCATAATAAAATGTGTCTCCTACATATTGACTTCTGGGGGAGAGAATTAAAATACAGATTCCATGTTAAATCAGTAAAATCAAGAAGGATGGATTTTTCTCCTAGAAGGAAGAAGCAGAGGGAGTAAGAAGAGCCTACTGGAGCCCATTCCAGATTGTCTTAAGACCTTGAGAAAGTCATGTCTCTCTCCATGGGACCTCCAGTGCCTGTTTCTAAATGAGGAATAAAATTCCTGCTTTTCATCTGCAGCATAAAGGGCAGACAGGGGTGATGGCGGGGGAGATGTCCCGGGAGGCATTGCAAGGGGGAGCACTGCTCTGGGACACTCAGGAATACTACTGCTTCCTGTCCTCACAACCTCACCGGAGGTTTTTGAAAGTACACATACACACAAGCTTGTTAATATACGTGTGTGTATGATTTGACAGGTGGGGACACACACACACACACACACACACACACACACACACGATACCTGCTAAGACAGCCATAACTGTTCCGGGATGCTCAGAGATAACAAGCCATTCAGGAGAAAGCAAAACTACATTTTGAGATCTATCCATCTGACTCTCCCTCACCAAGTTTTAAGTCTAAGACCCATTTGCCCACCTAGGGCCTGGCTTTAAGCCCCTCCTAAGTTAGCACTTTCCCACCCATGATCTGAACACTAGCCCTATATGCTCTCACAGCCTTCTGTGCTCTGCACTTCTTCCAAGACAGAAAATCATTAGTGATGCTCTGGGGGAGTAGGGAGCATTTCACACCGAGTTCATACCCGTCACCCCAGCCTAGCACAGCCCTCCGCACATGATAAAGGACTCAACCGTTTCCAAAGAAACTACTGAGTTTCTGAGTTCTAAAGGTCCACAAATCAACAAACAGGTGCCCGAAGCCTGGCCACGGCTGCCTCCCGGCCTCAGAGCTGCCTGGCTGCCCTTAGGCACGCTCAGAGCTGACTCTGGGGGCTAATTCCATCCCGCAGGAGTCCCTGACTGCAGGCACGCGCGGAGAGACAGTACCAAATCTGTCTCTTCTGGAGAAGGCTGCCCATGCCATTTCCAGAAAACAGCAGGAGTGTGGGAGGACCGCGCGGCACGGCCAGATGTGAAAGTCCCTTGTACCCACCCGGTTTCCCAGTTTATTCCCTCACAACAGTCCCAAATTATCAAACCAAACGAAGCGTTGGGGCTTCTCGGGGTGGGGGGAGGGGGAGCTCCGAGAACATCCCCAGTAGCAGGGACAAGGATAATGAAATAAAGAATCACCCAAGGAGTGAGGCTCTAACCGGACATCTGTGGAACAGCAGATCAAAAGGTATCTGAGGTATTTTTCATAACTTTCTATCTCTCCTCTCCCTCACCTCTGGGCAATAAGAAAAGGGCATTTTATTAATGCTTGGTGTTGCAGCTGGAATACATGGGCTGGGAGAAAATAAACCATGGGTAGCTCTTTAACTGCCAAGCATAGTCTCCCCCACCTTCCTGGGGCAAGCACTCCTGAGTTCAGCTGTTGGACAAATCACACCTGTTTGTTCACCTGCTGATGGGGATTACTCAGGGTCACAGGGATCCCACTCAGTGAGAACCCACTGGTTGCCATTCTTACAAACTTGAAGGAAAGGAAGCTAGTACTTACTTTTTTTTTTTAAGATTTTAGTTTTTAATTTTTATTCTTTTTTTTTTCCCCTAAGATTTTATTTATTTATTTATTTATTTGACACAGAGAGAGACACAGCAAGAGAGGGAACACAAGCAGGGGGAGTGGGAGAGAGAGAAGCAGGTTTCCTGCCAAGCAGGGAGCCTATGTGGGGCTTGATCCCAGGACCCTGGGATCATGACTGGAACCAAGAGCAGACACTTAATGACTGAGCCACCCAGGCGCCCCAAGATTTCATTTCTAAGTAATCTTCACACACAACATGGGGCTCGAACTCACAACCCTGAGATGGAGCGAAGCATGGTTTACCGACTGGGCCAGTTGGCCGACACCGGGAAGCTAGTCCTTAAGAGGCCACGTTCTCACCGTGTTGGACTCCTCCTCCTCTCGCAAACAAAGCACTATGCGCACTATCTCCCTCCTCCAGGCTCTTCATGGCCAAGCCAAGTGGAAGAGGCCGGCAAGAGGACTGGCCTGTTAAAAGTTACTTGGAGGTCAAAGGACCCCGCCTCTAGCTACAGAACTAGCAGATGTCTGGGATTCTGATGAATGGAATCTCTCACAAGCACACACGTGCCTTCCTTTTCCTGGTAAAAGCACCAGGCGAGTAAAAGGAAACTATGTCTTGTACTTATTTCAGTCTAACACCAAGACACGCTTTTCCCAGCACCCCATTAACCAACAGCACACAAATGCACTCTGGTAAATGGGGCTCCACGCAGGGCAGCCAGGCCCTTGGCCTGTTTCAACCCCAGATATATTTACAAGATTGAATTAGTGACATGTCTCACCGGCAATGGAGAGAGAAATGAGAACTCTTTTCATGATCGTGTCTCTATCCTGAGCAATCCCGGAAAAACCTTCCCTGACACCATCCCCGTCTTCCCTCCTCCTACCCCAGGCCAGAAGGCAAGAAAATGAATGAATGCTAGTGGGAGAGGCCGGGGCTGTCTTTAGAGCCCAAGAGGCTGCCTAGGGCTGAAGGGCTGAATCATCATGGCTACCCACGCTGGCAGGGTAGGCAGGCGGGGGCTAGCCTCGCTGGGTCCCTACTGGGTCCCCACTGGGTCGCAGGGAGAGCCTGATTTAGGCAAGAAGAGCAGGGTTTGGAGTCCTACAGCCCCACCCAGCCTTTTCACAGTAAGTGGTGGGTAGGAAGGGCTGCCCTCTACCAAGTCTGGAGGCCCAGGAGAGAAGATGCAGTCCCCAAGGCTCTGTACAGGTGGAGGTGGGGAAAGCTGACTAGGCCATTGTTAAGAGTGTCCACTAGGCTCTCAGGAGGCCCTGGAAGCTTCCTGGGGACCACACCCATGGAAGGCAATGCCACACAGCCCATCATGCAGACCAAGGTGATCCTCTGGCAGGCGCATGGGCGCGCACACACACCCCCTATAGAAAGCAGTTTAAGATGGTCCCCAGTGGGGTGCAAGTAAGCCATCTCGTTCCTAAAACTCTCCTTGGCCAATAATACCACATGATGTAAGCTTTGGCCTCAAGACCCTCCTCCAGCACTGTTCTGAGGCCAGGAAGGGGTGGGGAGGGAAGGCCAGGTTCCCAATCTCAGAGCAGAAGGGATTTGAGGAGGACCAATCCATTCAGAAGTCACACACCCAGATGCCTCCAGGAGCCTGGTCGATGGAATTCGAGGGAGGCCACAGTCAACACCGAGTGCCTGACAAACAATGCTTACTGAGTACAGTTCAAACCTCAACCCAGCGTAGGCCCCGAAGGCCACACAGGTGATATGGGTATGGATGGTGGAAACTTAGAAGAGTCTTCTGGGTCCCCCACTCCACTGGTCTGCTGTCTGGAACTACAGTGTATGCCACGTGCAGGGGAAGGACCGTGAACTCATCTGCACGGTACATTTCCCCACTGGAAATGGGAAGAACGTCAGCGGCACACAACACCCCTGGAGAGAGCCTGAACAATACATGCGGGCAGACACAGCTCCCTGAGCTCCGTGGCCAGGGCAAGCTCCACCGCACTGCCCAGCAGGGAGCAGGAGTCCCACAGCCAGTCAACTCTAGAGTCACTGTTGCTTCTAGCTCTGAGGGATGGTGGCAGATTTCCAGGCCTTGTCTCCTAACTGCCCTGCTTTGGTCCCCACGTAGCACAGGACCCAGGATCCAAGCAGCATCCCCAGGGCCTTGGTCTCAGCACCTCCCCCTCAGCTAACTTCCAGGAGGTCCAAGTTCCCCGTGGAGGGAGGGAGAGACCCGCTCTGGCACTGCCTCTTAACTCACCAGGTGACCTTGATGAGGTCACCGCCCTCAGCAGGCCTACTTCCTATTGGGCCAGAGGGGGCTGTCCTACATAGATGGGAAGAGAACTGAGTGACTCCAAAGCTTCAGGCTCCCGCCTCTCACCTGTAGGTACTTCCCTTGTCTGATGTCAGAGTCAGGCTCACTTTGTTTGTGCATCCCAGCTTACTCCAGCCGTCCTGTCACCCATGCTGGGTGTGGGGGGGTCAGGAGCCTCTGCCAGGCCTCCGACTGATAAAACGGTTTCTTTTCCCCACAGCCTAGGCTGTTCCTTAAAAGCACGGTGGCAAGGCTGGCATTAGGGGAGAGATACACCTTTAAGACCTGCCAGTGGACAGTATTTTCTGCGAGACGGATGTCAAAGGCAGCAACCCTTCAGGGTAGGGAGACGCGTCCCAGTGCGAGTACACACATGTCGCAGGCATACATGTCAAGGCCTCTATCTGACTCAAAAAGACCAGTCACTTATTTAAGCTCCCTGGCCTGGCTGGAAATTACAGTTTAAGAGCAGTCACGTAGAGGAATAAAAAATTCCATTTAGACATGCCGCTCCCGACCTGAGGCCTATGAGCAAAGTTTCCGGTGGCCTCCGCACCCCTCCCCGTTCCGGGAAGCCGGGCGGGTCACCCAGTCCCCAGACTGAGGAGCAGCCGCAACAGCTGGCAGAACAGGGCTAAGAGCCTCTCCGGGCACCTGGGGCCCTCCGCGAGGACCCCCGACTATGGGATGCCCGGCCTCCAGCCGGCACCCCCGCCTGCTGCGCGCTCAGCTCCCCACCATCCCTGTAATCACTCCTCCGCCCACGGCGCTCAGAACCTTCCGAAGAGGCCTTGAGGACCGACCCACCGGTCCCCCCCCCCCCCGCCACTCCCAGCTCAGGCGCCTCCCCGCGTGGCCCGGGGGCCCATCTGACATCCACAGCCCAGCTCAAGGACACTGCAGCAAGCAGCCCCGTCTCGGGGGTCGTCCCCCCAACACACACACAATCCCGGGCAGAATCGAAAAGCGAAGGCTTCCCTCCTCCCCTCCGCCCTGCCGTCCGAGCGGTGCCGGCCTGGAGGAGGCTGGGCGCGGGAGGATGGAGGCGGCGGCGAGCGGATGCCGGAATGCAACGCTGCGGGCAGAGCGCCGGGCGGCCGCGC
Source organism: Mustela lutreola (assembly GCF_030435805.1). Classification (NCBI taxonomy): domain Eukaryota; kingdom Metazoa; phylum Chordata; class Mammalia; order Carnivora; family Mustelidae; genus Mustela; species Mustela lutreola. Next base: position 56,632,247 of record NC_081293.1, read on the forward strand.
GGGCGGGGGCGCACCTTTTTGACTTGGTCATCCTTCAGCTCGGTGAAGTAATAGGCCAGGAGCTGCGCGGCGATCATGCTGACGGTCTCGGACGCGAGGCGGCGGGCGTGGGGCCGGCGTCGGAGCTCCGCAGCCCGGGCGAGCCGTGGTCCTCGGGCGGCTGCTCGGCGGCTCCTCCTCCTCCTCCTCCAGCCGCGGCTCCACCCCCAAGGCCCGGGAGGCGGTGGCTCGCGCGCGCCCCGGCTCCGCGCTCCCGTCCCCGGCCGGGTGACAGCCGCCAGCCGGCCCACCTCCTCGGCGCCCATTGGCTGCCGCCCGTCTCTGCAGCGCGGGGCGGTGGCGTCCGGGCCCGGGCGGGGGGGCGCGGCGGCCGCTCCCTCCCGCGCCGGAAAGGGGGCGGTGGCGGCGGCGGGGCCGCGGAATCCCCCGCGGTCCGGCATCTGCCGGCACGTCCCCCACGTAGGGAGCCGGCGGGAGGGCAGGAAGCTGGCTCGGGCGCGCAGGGTCGCGCGTGGCGGCGCCCGGCCGGACGGGCGCGCGCGGGGCGCGGGAGCAGGCGCCGCCCGACTCGGACGGGACGAGCTGCCCCCGAGGGGTGCCCGCGGCCGGCCGGGGCGGACCCCTTCCCGGGGAAACGAGGGCTCGCCCCCGGAGGCTCCGCGGATGGGGAGACGCGGGAGGCGCGCGCAGAAGTGGGTGTGCGGAGCGAGCTGGGCCTGGGCCGGCGGAAGCGAGCGCCCGAGGCCGCGCGGTCCTCGCCGCCGACCCCCGCTCCGGCGGGCGCCTGCGGCTCCGCGGGGCAGAGCGCGGAGCCCCAGCTGCGTCCTCCCGGCGGTGCATCACCCCGAGCGCGGCTCGTCCGGCCTAATCTCCGGCAGACGGATTTGTGTTGCTAAATCGAGAGCGACGCCCCACAGCGCCCGCCCCGGAGTCCCTGGAGCCCGCGGCTCTGCGGAGGGCTCACGCCCCGGCCTGGTCGCAGCACCACCACCCCACCCCCGGCTTCCTCTTCCCCTCGCGCCCCGAGGCTCGCGGCCATCCGGCCCCTCCGAGGTGCCACCTTTTTCACTTCCCCAACGGAAGTGAGCCGGGCTGGGAGGAATCCTCGGAGAAACGTTCAGCCCTGACGAGGGGGAGGGGAGGTGCGGAATCGGGCGGTTGGGCTGCTGCTGGGACTGTTCTTAGATCGTCGCGTCTGTGTGCGGGAGCTTTACTGCCTCACCACGGGACGTGTAAGGAACTCAAAGTACAGCGAAGAGGTTACTATCCTGATTCAACAGGTCATCCAGCTGAGGCTCCCAGAGGCCGCGTCTCTGGCCGAACTTCATACAACCAGGAAGCTGTAGATCCAGGATTAGGTCCGTGCGTTCTCAAAGCCAGTGCTCACCCCTGCAGTTGGCTGTCCTTCCTTTGTATGCAGCCTCTCTGCCTCAACAGGCTGGGCTCTCGGGACCAAGGCTGCACCACGTGGGGCCCTGAGAGATGGTCACAGTCCAACTCCCCCCAACACGACCACCACCTCTACCCTAGACCTGGATCCGGGGGAGCCCTGACCAGGCCTCCGTAAAGGTATAGTGGTCCCGGTCCAGGACATTCCTTCTCAGGAGCATCAGGGGTCTGACCACTGTGGTCACCAAGCAAAGAGGACCTCAGATGTGACCCTTGAGGCCAGAGCCTTCAGTCCAGAGCTCAGCACCCAGGGCTGGCTTTCTGAGTCACCCTTCTGAACTTGCCTCCTCATCTGTAACATGGAGATCCTAAAGCCCACCCACCTGATACAAATAAAATACCTGCTTATTATACACGATAAATGATGGGTATTTTAAGATTGGGTAGCAGCAAGGGCTTCTCACTTGTGTTCCTCCCCGTTCTAGGCCCTGAGGAGATTGCATAGCAATTTTATATTTGTAATTTTGAATTGTTTAACCAAAGAGGCTCCCTGAAATTATTTAAGCCTCCAACCTCACAAAGTCTGGATCTGCCTTGAGGATAGTATCGTCATAAACTAGGAACAGAAGTTCTCTGGCATCCATCGAACACTTACACTGCCTACATGGCCATAAAGCAAAATTGGGAGAAAGAGAACAGTTTGGTGGTTCTCCACTGCCATTTGAGCCCTGCAGTGGTGATGCTGGAAGTTGCTAGAGGATCAAGAACTGTGCCTTGCAAATTACCCTGGCTCCCACATCCAGCCCTCGGTGGTGGAAGGAGCCCCATGCAGTGGTCAGGAGCATTCCGAGTACACATACCCCTCAACCCGGGCCCCCGCCATCACTGCACCCCTGTTCCATCCATGATCTCTTGAATCACTGAGCTGGAACCAGGGAGCCCCTTAATCTTCCAGTTTTTCAGGCTACCCTGACATGTTCTTTTTTCAGGCAAGGAAGCTGCCAATACTTTCTCTTCCCTGGCCATGGAGAGAGAAACTGCTTCTCAAGATGACTCCTTCCTCCTCACCCCTTGAATGCACACAGTCCCCAAGGTCCATCAGTATTTCCTGAGAAATATCTCTAGGCCTGCCCCACTGCTTCCCTTCAACCCTGAGGGCTCATGGTCCCATGCCAGAGATATTATAAGAGTCTCCTAGCTGCCCTCCCTGGTTTCTGGCTTTCTACCATCCCAGTCTTTCTGAAGTCCAGGCCACATTATTCCTGCTTTTTTTTTTTTTTTTTTTTTAAAGGCAGCCTAATCACATCATAGCTCTTCCCCAAACCCCTTAATGACCCCCTCCTTCCTGACAGAGCCAACTGAAACACTTCAGCCCGATGTCTGAAGCCTTCTGCGATCTGACTCCACTATTCCCCGATTACCTCTTCCTCCCCCCACTCTCCCCAACCCACCAGGTCCCTTCCAGCAGGGCTCTGTATGTCCTTGCTCGCCCCGACTTCTCCACTCACCACCCCCCAACCAAGTGTCCGGGTCACCCTCTCACCGAGGCATCTCTCCCACCTGCCACAGAAAGCCTTTCCTGAGCATGCTACTCACCCCGGTCTCCCAGGCCTCAGCACTTCCACACGGCCAACTCGGACTGTGCTCAGAGTCCATCTAGATCTGGACCAAGACTCTTCTTTACAGACGAGGAACCTGCGACGCAGCAAGTAGGCCATCTTGTCCAGTGTCAGGCTGTGGTGGCGCTCGGGGCTGGGACACGAACCCGGTTCTGATGCCCAGCCAGTGCTCTGTCCATCCTCCCCCACCCCCACCTCACTGCAGCCTGGGCCTCAGATAAGTGTGGCTGAGCCCTAACAGTCAGCCTGATACTGTTGACTGTCTTCTGGGGGGGCTGGCCTTCTCTGCCCCAATCACACACGGGCTCCTGAGACCAGAGCCCGTTCTGCACTGCTGCAGCGTCCCCTCCCGGGCTCAGAGCTGGGCCTGTGTCCCCTGATCACCTCAAGCACTTCTTTCTCATCCCGCCTCTTTTTGCTGTCAGGTAGCTCTTAGATCCCAGCTGAGCCTGATGAGGGATCAGAAGGGCAGCTGAGGACGAAGCACAGGGGACACTCCATAATCTCCCTTCTGCACACACTCCCAGGTGGGCTCTGTATGACATTCCTTTAGGAAAACTTCCCACTGTCTGTGTTGATGCTTTGCTAAAGGGAAAAACAGCTTTCACTTGACAATAGCCAGGCCTCCAGTATCCTGAAAGTCTTCTTTAGCATATGAAAGCCCTTTTGGACATCTCCCTTTTCCCTTACTTCCCCTAACTCCCAAATATATAATCAGCGTTTCTCACAACCCCAGTGCATCAGTTTTCTGCCCTCAGGTCCTGTCCCAGTGCTTGAATAAAACCACCTTTTTGCACCAAAGAGGTCTCAAGAATTCTTTCTTGGCCGTAGGCTCCGGACCTTACCAGTATTCCAGAACTACATCAAGCCCCTTGCTGATTACTCTGTGGACCCCAAGAAAGAACAGCAATGGCCTTGACCATTGGAAGTCTAGTTCCAGAGGTCTCCCCTCACCCTCCAGGTGCCCAGCCCTCTCACCAAGGTCCCCCGGATTTCCCTGTTCATTGACTGTGCTCCCTCTTGTACCGGCGTTGGGGTGGGGGGTGGGGGTCAGGCCATGCCAGGCTGCCAGCCACAAAACCCACTTGCCAGTAAGAGAAGGCAAGCCACAGCCACGTCAGAATGGGACAACTGCCATTGGACCCAGGGCACTGGGAATGGCACTCCAGAAATCCTCTCCCACGGATCAGAGCTGTACCCCAGCACCTGCGCGTGCACTCTTCTACCAGCAGTGTTTGCATAATACTGACAGTTTACAGAGCATTTATTTTCTCGAATATTGCCTCGTGTCTCCTGATAACAGGCTGGTGAGGTTACCAGGGCAAATATCATTATCCCCACTTAATCAGTCAGGGAGGGCTATGGAGGTTTGGGGCGTGTGGAAGGTCTCAGAGGCAGAGAAAGGGAAGAAAGAAAAAGCAAGCCCAGCGTGGGCGAGCCACTGCCGCGTGTTAGAACCCTGAGGCGAGGGGGTGCAGGCAAAACATGGTCCGAGAGGAAGCACCTGGAAGGGAGCCTGAACCCACATTTCTATTACTGAGATCTGTGCGTTTCAACCTGGCTATACTGAAGAATCCCCGGGAGAGATTTTACAAATGCTGATGCCCAGGCCTCAGCCCCAGAGGGCAGCAGAACTGGCCTGGAGTGCAGGGCAAACAGTACCTATCGAGGTTCCCAGGTATGTCCGAGGCGCAGCTTGGAAGGCGAATCGCTGCTTTAGATGCTAACTCTCCATGGGCGACAGGCCCCTCTTGGACAAACCTGAAGGCCGGTCCTCCAGGGCCCTCGAGGCTCTGCAGATGCCAAGACCCTGGGATGAAAGTGCACGGTGGGTTTCTCATCAACTTGGCAGCTGGTTTTGCTCCCTGGAGGGGGCTGGGGCTCTAAAATCTCCTGGCGGGAGGAGGGAAACTGGGGGATGGACATTAAGGAGGGCACGTGATGGAATGAGCCCTGGGGGTTTACATAAGACTGATGTATCACTGACCTCTACCTCTGAAACCAGAATTACATTATATGTTAATTAATTGAATTTAAATTTTTTAAAAATCACGTTCTTGGCCTGCCTCCCATCCTTTTTTATTGCCCACAACAGTTCCATCCACTGACAACATTGTCACAGAGTTACAAATTGGCAACCGCCAGGCGCATCTCTTATTCAGCCCGCGGAATATGTTACAAGTATGATGAAACACTGAAAAATGAGATTTCACTTGAAAATCCAGGTTCCCAGCATCTCAGGTCTAGTTACGCTGGGCGCCTAGCATCCCCGGGCCATGCTCAGCTAGCTCTGAGCAGCCTATGCCCCCTTCAGACACTGCGGGGTGCTGCAGCTTGCCCCAGGCACCCCCCCCGCCCCCCCAGGTGCTCCCCCACCCACATCCCCAACCCCCGCACTGAGGCACACTCAGGTCTGGTCCCTGTAGGCCTTTAAGATCCCAATATTTGGAATTAACAGGCAGAAGGCCTCAGGTATGAGGACCGGGATTAGGATGAAGCAAGAGAGGCAGTGCCTAGGTGTGCGAGATTTCAGGCTTGCGTTCAAATCCTGCACTGTGCGCCCCTCTCTCGCTTCCCCAAGTCCCACCCCTTTCAGGTATCCTAAAGCCCATCCTCTATTCCACTGCCTCTAAACCTGATAAGCTTCTTAGGCAGAAAGAATGACCTCCTGGAAGAAGGGTTAACCAGATGGCTGAGGTCAGCCCGGCTCCTTATCTCAAGCCTGCTCCCTCCCCAAAGGAAGCCGGTATCTTGTGCGCACAGAGCAATCTCAAAAATCACCCTATTGATTCCTCTGAGTTTCCTGGGATAGTTCTCTCCAATGCCACATTCAGCCACCTCCCTGGGGCCAATGATTCCCTTTAGAATTAGCTCCAAAATATACAAGGAAATGTTCATGCAGGAGAGCCCATGTCAACACCCAGGCAGGATTCCTAGACTGCAGGGTCTCCTAGGTCAGCAAGTTAAACACGCATACAAATAAAAATAGGTGCTGACTTTTTCATTTTGCTAAGAAAAAATAAACTGTAGTCACAATTTCCATCTCCTATCACCATCATTGCCTAAAGGAAAGAGATGTTCTAAGCCAGAGAGAGAGAAAAACAAGGGCTGCTTTTAAACTAAATACCTCTGACTTTATAATATATAATAGCTAGTTCTCAGGGAGAACTCACTGGGGACCAAGTATGGGTCTAAATTCTTATATTAACTTCTTGGACCCTCAGAACAACCCAATGCGGGAAATACCAGTTATATCCCCATTTTATAGATGAGAATACAGAGTCACAGGGAGGTCAGGGAACTTCTCCAAGGTCATACAGCTACTGCAAAGAGCTAGAATGTGTGCCCAGAGAGTCTTACTGGAGACCCACCCTCACCCCCACCCCCTCGGCTCTAACAAGGTGAAATGCTCATTTTACCATACTGTCCTTATTTCTTTCATTCTAAGCAGGCCCAGCGATGTCTCAGTTGCAGATCAGTCCAAAAACCTGTCTTGGGGAGCTTCTCCCGTTGGGTACTGAGTCATGCCTGGTTAGTTTGTAAAGTGAGGAGCCTGGCTGTGCAGAGCCCTCTTATGAAGGAAATTCTCAAACCACACAGTGAGGCAGATTTGCGTGATCCACAGGGGTCTTGTAAGGGAGATGCAGAAGCAGCAGCTGCCTTTCCCAGGGTGGGGGTGGGGGGCATCCGGTTTGGTGGATTCAGCTGAGCTGGCTGAGTGTGCCCTCCTGCCTCGCTGTCTTCTGTGGCTCCATCCCAACGTGCCCTACCCAAGGAATCAAGAGCTCCAGCCCCCACTTCTCACCTGAACTCCAGACCCGGGTCCCAACTGCTTGTGAACATCAACCTCTAGACCCCACGGACACCTGAAACTCAGGAGGGCTCCCATTGTAGTCATTTCTTCTCAATTCCCCACTTGTCATTTATTCACTCAACAGACATTTGGGAGCCCCCTAATCTGTCTCTACTTCCTGGTCACTAGAAATGGGCTGGTGAGCAGGACGGAGTCCCTGGCCGCATTCTGGTGGGGTGAGACAGCCAGCAAATAAGTCACAAATTAAATACACATGAGGTCAGGCGCTAGGAGGAAAAGTAAAGCAGGAGGTAGGCGACACAGCTACCTGCTACAAGATCCATTTCCCCTTTGTTCTGGCTAACGAATCCCCAATTTTTAGCTGAATCCAGCACCCCCACCCCATTAAAGACTATATTTCTAGCCTTCCCTACGGCTACATGTGGCCATGGGAGCAAGTTCTGGCCAAGGAGATTAAAGGGAGAGCATCTCGGGTTGGCTTCCAGGAGCCTTCCGTAAGACACAGAGATTATACAGCTTTTCAATTCTTTTTTCTCTTCCTTCCTGCTGGCGGAAATACAGACGCTAGAGAACGGGCTAGAGAACCAGGAACATCTTGGATATTGAGATAAACTTGGAAATGGCAGCCACACAAACAAAGCAACAAAATAAAATAGAAGGAGTTTATGTCCCTGTCACCAAGGTGCCCCATAACAGCCCCCCACTGACTGCCTCTAGATTTCTAGAACTTCAGAGGAAAATAAAATTTCAGTGTGTTAATTCAACCGCTGTTTTGGAGTTTCCTGTTAATATCAGCTAAATCTGATCCTCACTGATAGCTAGGTTGAACAACAGAGAGTGAGAATATCCTTTCGGATAGCATGAATAGGGGAGGCCTCTCTAAGGATCCGACATTTGAGCAGAATTCAGAATAAAATGGAGAACACCATGCCTGTGCTTCCTCCTCCCTCTGAAAAAAGTGTCCCAAGTAGAACCATCTTCCCAGCAGCCAAGCTGGAAACCTGAGCATTATCCTTGAGATTTCCCCTCCCAAATGTCCTGCATCTAATCTGCCACCAAACTCTACGGAGTCAACCTGTCTATGTGCATCAGGAACAAAATAAAACCCATCTCGCCTAGAGCTCTCCCGAATCCATCCTCTTCTCCCCATTCCCTCTGCTAGAACAGGCCTATAGTGGGGTGCACAGTGCCCCCTAAAAGATATACTTTAACTCAAAACCTGTGCATGTGACCTTATTTGAAAAAAAAGGGTCTTTGTGTATCGTCTCTAGGGATCTGGAGATAGGATCTTCCCAGATGGGTTTAGGTGGACCCTAAACCCAGTGACCTTCCTGATTGGGAGGCGGAAGAGAAGACAGTAGGGGGGAAGGAGAATGGCCCTTGAAGGTGGCTCAGAGATGAGAGAGGGTTCTGCAGCCACAAGCCAGGGGGTGCCTGGAGACACTGAAAGTGAAAGCAGCCAGGAAGGAGCCTCCTCGAGAGCCTGGGGAGGGAGCCCCACCCTGCTGACACCTTGATTCCGGACTTCTGGCCTGCAGAACTATGTGATAATAAATTTCTGTTATTTTAAACCACCAACTTTGTGCCAATTTGCTATTGCAGCCCTACAAAACCAATACAAAGCCCTTAGCAAGATGGACTCTCTCCTAGTCCCAGGCTGCAGAACTGGTCAGTTCAGAATCCCCTGTAGCAAAAACATTTTGACCTCATACCTCAACAATCTATATATTTACTTATAACTATCGATGCCTACTGCTGCACTATTATTTATGTTATAAAACATACCTAAAACATAGACATGAAAACAGATGAGACAGATGAGAGTGTAAATTGACGCTATTTTGGAATCGTTCAATTATTCCTAATGGAGTTTATCATAGGGGCGCCTGGGTGGTTCAGTTGGCCGGGCATCCAACTCTTGGTTTTGGCTCAGGTCATGAGGCCCACTTGGGCTCCACGCTCAGGATGGAGTCTGCTTGGGATTCTCTCTCTCCCTTTCCCTCTGCCCCTCTCCCTGCCCCTCTGCCCCTCTCCCTGCTCACATGCTCCCTCCTCTCTCTCTCTCTCTCAAATAAATAAATATATCTTTTAAAAAATTAATATATACCTAGCCCATGACCCAATGATTCCATTCCTGGGTATTTACCCAAGAGAAATGAAAGCACATGTCCATATAAGGATTTGTACACAGGTGTTCACAGCACTTTATCAGTCATAGCCCAAACTAAAAACAATTCAAATGTCCATGAGCACAGGAGCAGATTAAAAAATTGTACTATATCCATACATACTTCATATGTTTCAACTATAAAAATGGAATGCTTTCCCCCCACCTTTGGTAATAGTTTTACTGAGATATAATTCACATACCATATAATTCACCTATTTAAAGTGTACATTTCCGTGATTTTTAATGATTGTCGAGTTATGACATCATCACCACAATCATTTTGAGTATTTTCATTATCCCGAAAAGAAACATTGTATCTTAGCTGTCACCTCCCAAACTCCCATGCTCCCCAGACATAGGCAACCACAAATCTACTTTCCATCTCTACAGGTGTGCCTGATCTGGACATTTCATACAAATGGAATCATACAGATTGTGATCTTTGGTGAATGGCTTCTTGCATTTAGCATGTAAATGTACTTCATTTACATTTGTTCACGTTGTAGTACATGTCTGAACTTCGGTCCTTTTTTATTTCTGAATAAGTTCCCATTGTGTGGATATACCACACTTTCTTTATCCATTCATCAGTTGATAGATAAAATATTACAGACTGGGTGAGTTAAACAACAGAAATGTGTTTTCTCACAATTCTGGAGGCTAGATGTCCAAGATCAAGGTGTTGGCAGGTTTAGCTTCTTCTAAGGACTCTTTCCTTAGCTTGCAGATGGCCCCCTTCTTCACATGGCCCTCTCCCTGTGTGCAGGCATCCCTGATGTCTCTTTGTGGGTCCACATTTCCTCTTCTTGAAAAGATGTCAGTCAGACTGGAACAGGGTGCACTCTAAAGACCTCAATTTAAATAATTAATTAACTCTTTAAAGACCCCCCATCTCTAAATGTGATGATATTCTGAGGTGTTGGGGATTCAAACTTCAACACGTGAATTTGGTAGTAGAGGGACACAATTCAGCCCGTAACAGGTATCATAGTAAGAAACAATTGCCAAATCCAAGATCAAAAACATTCATACCTATGTTTTCTTCTAAGAGTTTTATAATTTTAGCTACTATGTATTTCGAATTAATTTTTGTATATGGTTTGAGGTAGGGATTCAACTTCATTCTTTTGCATGTGGATATCCAATTGTCACAACATTGTTTGTTGAAGAGATTATTCTCATCCCACTGAATTGTTTTCATAACCCTGTGAAAACTGAATGATTAGAAATGTAAGAGTTTACCTCTGGACTCTCAATTCTATTCCATTAATCTATAGGTCTATCCTTGTGCTCGCTTCGGCAGCACATATACTATATAGGTCTATCCTTATGCTAGTACCATGCTGTCTTGAGAATTGTAGATTTATACATTGTAAAAACAGGAAATGCAAGTTCCTTGACTTTCTTCTTATTATTTGAGATGTTTCTTCTTATTATTCAAGATATTCTGAGTACCTTTCATCTCCATATGAATTTTAGAATTAATTTGTCCATTTCTGCCAAGATGCCAGCTGGAATTTTGATAGGGCTTGTGTTGAATCTGTAGGTCAGCTTGGGGAGTATTGCCATCTTAAGCTTTCCAATCCATGAACATGGAATGTCTTTCCATGTTTTTGTTTTTGTTTTTTTTTTTTTTTAGCTCTTTTTCAATTTCTTTCAACAATGTTTTATAGTTTTGAGAGTATAAGGGTTGGACTTCTTTTAAGTTTATTCCTAAGTGTTTTGTTCTTTCTGGTGCTATTATAAATGAAATTGTTCTCTTAATTTCTTTTTGGGTTGTTCATTGCAAATGTATAGAAGTACAACTGATTTTTCACATATCAACTTTGTATCCTGAAACCTCACTGAATGTGTTTATTCTAATAGTGTGTGTGCGTGTGTGTATCTTAGGATTGTTTATATACAAGATCACATATGAATGAACTCGGTACATGCAGCAATATGAAAATAGTAAAGCCACGTACAAAAGAGTACACATGTATGATTCCATTTACATGAGGTTCAAGAACAGGAAAATTAACCTATGGTGATAGAAGTCAGAACAATGATTCCTTCAGGACAGGGGATGGGGAAGTAGTGACTGGATAGGGACAGTCACTGGGGGGTGATGGAAATATTTTATATCTTTTTTTAAAAGAGATTTTATTTGTTTATTTGACAGAGATCACAAGTAGTCAGAGAGGCAGGCAGAGAGAGAGGAAGGGAAGAAGGCTCCCCAGTGAGCAGGGAACCTAATGCGGGGCTCGATCCCAGGACCCTGAGATTATGACCTGAACTGAAGGAGAGGCTTAAGTCACTGAGCCACCCTGGTGCCCGGAAATATTTTATAACTTGAACTGGGTTCTATAGGTATAGACATGTGTTCAAATTTCTTGACCTGACCCTTAGGATGTATGCTTTTGACTGTTAGTAAATTATACTTCAATTAAAAAAAGGCATATAGATGAGATAAACTGTTTTTAAATGTGGTGGCCTAATGGGATCATTCGCTAATGATCTCAAGGCCCTCTATATACAAAAGGATTACCTTATCATTAGTGATATATGAATAAAGCCAGAATTCAAAAAGGCTTTCCTGTTTTTTTCTCAACTTATTATATGTGATCAGATCATTTATTTCGTTTAACTCCAAGATGTGGCTGATGAGTAGCTGGTACCAGGGATAGGAAACAAGTCAGTGCTCTCATTTTCTCTTTGTTCATTAGTGGTTTTGTGTTTTTTTTTTTTTTTTTTTTAGCTTCTTATTTTTTAGTTATCTCTACACCCAACATGGGAGTCCAACCCAAGACCTCAAGATCAAAAGTCACTCTCTCTTCCAACAGAACCAACAAGTTGCTCCATTGTTCATTAGCTTTAATCCATAGTTTCTATGCAGAAATCTTCCTAAGCCACTTGCTTATTTTGTGAGGGTCAACTGAGTTAAAGACAGAGAATATGATGTGTAAAACTACTTCAACCAGGAAGTCAGAAGACGGTAATGCCTCATGATATGCTAAAAATGGCCCTGGAAACAAAGGAAGGGACCATGATGTGCCCCTTCTCATGAAGAGAGACCCTGAGCACAAAATAAAACAAGTAACCCCAACTGCAAGGCTCACCAAGCAAGGTTACCACTGTCAACCAAGCTTTAAAAAACTGTTAGCAATGGAACTTGTAAAACTTTCTTCCCATTCCAAGGAGTATCATCTTGCATACACACGGCCTCTGGGGAGCTTTCTACACTCATCCCCACTACCTCCTGGCTGGTTCCCTGGAGGCTCAAGGCTCACGCTCCTTGCTGCTGTCAGACAGAACACAAGTTAATCACATGACTCTTCAACCTAAAGATCTTTTGGGACCCCTCCATAGAGTTCCTTAACTGGACTTAAAATCCAGTGCCAGCCCAACCCAAATTCATCAGCCTCCCGTCCCACTTCCCCACCGTCAACACACTAGGTAGCCTCCCGACTTCTTCAGATCCTTCACAGATTCCGTGTTTGCCCTAACTGCTGTCTCTGCCCTGAATGTCCTTCCTGGCCTGCAGATTCCTTCATCTGCCTCAAGACCTTCTGCCAATCTCACCTCCTCTGTCCAACCTCCCTTCTCTTCCCAAGACAGGATGGATCCCTCCCCCTCGCCTGGCACTTAAAGCACATGTTACTCTATGTTGTAACTTTTTCCCTTTTTGCAGGTTGAGCTTTACTTCTCAGCCATAAATCCTCAAATGCTGGAGTCTCTAGTTCATTTTAGAAAGAACAAGAATAGGGCTGTTTGACCAGTGGAATAAGAAGCAGAACAGAGGTGGCTACGAATCAGGACCCATACTTGGAGCTCACCTGGGACTAGATAAGGGAGGCAGATGTAGCAGAAATCAAAAGTTACTGTACTTTTCTCCCAGCAAGCTGGTTCTCTAAAGCCTCCACCTCACCCCCTTCCCATGAAGTAACCCATCTCAGATTCACTCGACTGCAATGTGATAAGCACAGGAAAGCACCCACTTGGGGATTGAGAGGGAAGGTGAGGGCCATCACAGATAGAACAGAAAATTCTGATTTAGAACCACATGGGCTATGCCAATAGGGAAGATCTGAAACTTTTTTGGCCCATGTTCCAGCACAGAGGGGGTGGGTACCAAGTTCCTGGCATGCTGGATTCCACATACTGGAAAAGACAGGAGGGAAGAGACCTTCCATTCCCTCTCCCAGAGCCTCTCCCACAGTTAGGAAGCCATACAGCTCCAAGGCAGGAAGGTCCTGCATTTAGCTCAGACTCTTGGCATTTTGCTCCCAAGAAAGAATTAAGAGATGAGCCTCGAGCCTCGTAACAAAGCCGCTCCCCCCGCCCCCCCCCCCAATAAAAGATCTGCCCTGTGTGGTGGGCTGGGCCCAGGGAGGAGCAGTTGAGAAGTAAATGTTCTTCCTCCCCTGGGAATCCACCGTAGGGCTGCCTGGCTCCCTGAAAGCAAAGAATCCCCAGAGGGAATTGCCACACACTATCCCTCTTGTCTAGAAAATGTTACAGAAGGATATGGAGAGAACATTTAGGTGTCTTACCTTAGCTTCAGAAAGCGGGGGTTTGATGGGCCTTTCAGATGCGTCACTCTTAAAGAAAAACAGGACAAAATGAGGCGTGACAAAGGCATCTTAGCAACTTGTATTCACAACATGTTGCCACTCATACCTAATCAATCAGGCTCAGAAGCAACGGTAACTACAAATAAGCTCGAAATCGCTAACAACATCCTGACTGGATTAACCATCCTCTGGATGGAATACAGCAGAGCTCAGAAATGTCCTATTCGTGAGTTTAATCACATCAGCATGGATTAGGTGCTTACAATTGCACAGGTACGGTGCTGGGAAGCAGGGTTCAACTATGACAGACAAGAGTGGCTCTGCCCACAGGGAGCCCACGTTCCACAAGAGCAGACAGACGTGCCCATCCATAATGAAAGCAGAGGGGCATGTAGCAGGGCTGGGGGAACACAGGGGTCTGTCCCTGCTAAGCCCCTGGCCACACCATGTCCCCATGATTGTAGGACGCGATACTTCCCACAGGAACATGGAGGGAACACGGCCATCAAGCAGCAACCAGCTGGGTGAGTCAGTATCCTTGATGAATGAGCGTCCTGCCCTCTGTATCCCTCTTAGGACTTTCCACACCTCACGGATTTTGGAAGCTGCTCCCAGTCAAAGAGGGACCCAGGCAGATCTCTCCATGATGGCGGCTGACAGGATAAGGAGGATGTGGTACCTTGTTTGTGGAAAACAGTCATAACGCTTCTCCTCCTTGTGCCCATGCTCTGTCGTCTCCTCCCACAGTGACTCTGGATTTGGCTGTGTGTCTGGCGTTAGCCAGTAGGACAATAATACCTTCAAATACCTGTGCTAGGGCCTGCCCTCTCTTGCGGCTCTGGGACTCTTGGAACCACCACTCTTGGCACGTGAGGAGGGAGAGCCCCCCAAGAGACAGAGCACCACAGGTAACCCCACTTTCTAGAAGGGCTGCACGGCGGCCCACAGGCATGTAGCCAGTTCGTATAAGAATCAGGGTAATGCACACATCGTCTCTGAAGGGCAGAGACCATCTTTTCAACCCTTCTTGCCCTGCCTCACATAAGGTAGGTGCCCTATAAATGTTTGTTCTTCGTGAACAGAGACAATGCAACCTCTTCGTAGACTGCTATTCAAAGAAGCTCTACAGAAATCATGGTCCTACAGAAGCAAGAAAAGGCATTTTCCATAGACAACCCAAGTGACCAGGGCCATCTCAGCAAGTTTTCACGTGGCCAAAAACTGAACAGTCTGGATTTTACACCGATCCCCCATGAGAGCAAACTTGCTGCTAAAAGGCACTCTCATGAAGTCTGACAGGAGTCTATAAGCCTTTCAGAGAATTAAGAGTAAGGAAACGATGCAAAATACTGCCTGAGCTTGGAACAGCCAAGGTGCCAAGGACAAAGAAACGGAACGGACCATATAATTTGGGGCCCTTCCTTAGATCAACAGAGGGAAGTCAATATCCAGAGCACAACCATTCTAAGCTCGGAACCACTCAAAGTACCAATGTCCCCAGGCAGTTACTGGTGGCGTCCCAATCCTCATCCCCAGCCCTGGGTTTGTCCTGGAGGTAGAAAGAGCACACAGGCTCCGGGTCATAGGGACCTAAGTTTATGTCCTAGATTTGTCACTGATGAACCATGTAAAATTAGACAAGTACCTTCAGCTCTCTACGCCTCAGTTTTCCCATCTGTAAGAGGAGAATGATACCTACTTTGTTGGAACTTTGTGAAAATACAAGAAGACTGTGAAGGGCCGGGCGCAGGGCAGTTGCTCCTTGAATGACAGCAGCTACAGTGAAGATCACCAGCTCGCGGAGACCCAAGGGCAATAATCAGAACTCACCCTGGGGCCCCGTGAGAAGACAAACCCATTTCCAACTCCTGGGATTTCTGCTTGTGTCTGAGATCCTGGAGCCTGGCTTCCTGTGTCCAGACCCCCCCAGGACCCCAGAGGACCAGCCAGAGACCCAGAGGCCGTTGGGGAACTAAGTCCAAGGGCCAGCGCCAGAGCCTGCTGACTGCCACGTGGCGCCGGGGACACTGGCTGCTTTGTGCCACCTCTCCAAAGCTGGCCTGGCCTGCTGGAAGCTCTCAGTGGCATTCTGCCTGAGGCTCACGAGGCTGGGTAGGGGCACAGAAGGGGGTGGTGGGGACCGTGAGAGGTGGCAAAGGCATCCCAAGCAGACCTCCTGGTTTAGAGGTGTTCCCCCTTTCCTAGAAGAGGCAAAACTATTTTCGCCCTGATCGTGGAGTAAAGAAGAAGGAAGAGGCCCTGGGGGCCCGTGACCCAAGGGGCTTTCAGATGTACGTGTCAAGTGGGCTCCGGCTCACTGTAGCCCAGGCAGGTGCCTTGGAGTCCCGAGAAGAGACTGAGACGGGAACCCGAGCCTCCACGTAGGTGTGAGAGTGGGGTCGAACTCAGTTCTCTCAGGGGGTGTATCTGGCCTAGAAGGCAGTCTCCTCAGAGATGACAAAGGGGGTGTTTTCAAGCCAGGACTGGGGAAAGGTGCCAGCCCTCCTCACACAGAGGCGAAAGCCACTCCCAGAGCTTGTGTTCCCTCCTCCCCACTCCCACAAGCGGTCTGGGAACAAATTTCCCGCCCACAGACTGACCAGGGAAGTCTTCACAAAGCAGGCAGGCCAGGCCACAGCAGTGACCAACAGGCTTGCTCTGAGAGAACCCTATCCCCAGGACACTGCTTCAGTCCCAGCCCTGTGTGTGTCACTGGGCTAACACCCCATTGTGCCTCCATTTCCCAAACTGGAAGAGGGGGGCCTCGTAGCCCTTGCCCCAGAGGGACTGTCCACTGCACAGACTGACTGAAAATGAACCAGCTACTCAGAAGAACGTCATTTGTCCCATAAACACTTTCCCCGACTTATTTCCATACCCGGGGTTGTGGCGGTGGGGAGTAAAGCTCTCTGTTGGGGGCTGGAGTGGGTTTCTGCTTTTACGTGGCCATATACAATCTGGCCGAGGAAGGCTTCTCTTAGAAAAGGTCACACTCCTGTTTTCAACACCCATTCATGACTTTGCAGTATAACAACCTAAGAAGTGATTAACCAAAGGTGACGTTTATGACCCTTTGGGTGCCCCTCACTCAGGACCAATAGGTCAGATATGACCCAGTAAAAATTAAACTGCACAGAGAGGGATGCCTGGGTGGCTCAGTCGGTTAAGTGGCTGCCTTCTGCTCAGGTCATGATCCCAGGGTCCTGGGATCAAGTCCCACATCAGGCTTCTTGCTCAGCAAGGAGCCTGCTTCTCTCTTCTCTCTCTCCCTCTGCGTGCTTGTGGTCTCTTTCTCTCTCTCTGTCAAATAAATAATAAAATCTTAAAAAAAAAAAAAAAAAGAAATAAAGAAAGATTAAACTGCACAGAGAGAGCTAGAGGCCGGATGTGAGTGTCTCCTACCCTACCCCATGACACAACTCTGCTGTGCTCTGGGTCTGGGTTTCCCTCCTAGAAAATGGACCGAGAGGAACACCCAGTGGGAGAGTGCACTGGGCAGGCCTGGTGTGTGTGACCCCATGACCTTAGAGGAAAGCAAGGGGACAACTCACACATCCTCTCTGGCAGGTCTGCCCCATGGTGGGGAGGACCCCTGCTGTGCCCGACTTCCTTCTTCTCTGCTGGTTCTCTCTTCTCTTCTGCTCTCAGCAGTCACTCTCAGCAGTTGGGGCGGGGAGGCCTGGAGAAAAGCAAAGCCCAAAGGAGGAAGAGTGAGGGGCTCATCAACCTCACTCCCCTCCTCAACAGCTGGTAAGCGAAACACCCCAATACTGAGGACGAGGGGCAGAGAAGTGGCCCCTGTGTCCAGAAGGACCGGTAATCCTAAGTAAAGTGTCATAAGGGTTCTGGCAGGGTCTTCTTCTAGAAGACAGTCCCTGGAACCTGGTCCCCATCACCAACAGCCTCCTCTGCTTACAAAGAAGTCCAAAAAAAGGGGCTTACTTTAGGGAAGAAATCCAATAGAAATGGACATTAGCCAAGACAACTTCAAAAAGCCCAAATTTTAAGTCTGATCTTCACCAAAGTGTCACGCTTTCCTCTTAATTTAAACAGGGTCGGGCACAACCCTGGGTAAAAATCACTTCTCTAATCACAAAAGCAAAGCACACTCATCACACACACAAAAAAGTCAGAACATACAGGCAAGTAGTGTAAAAATTAAAATTAAAAATTAAAAAATCAAAATCACCCTCACTCCTTACAGAAATAAGTTCTCTTAACATTTTGGTCTGTAACCTCTCTTCTCTTTTTCTCCAGATAACCACACACCCGTAACAACACAAAAATGGAACCATGATCTTCTACTTTTTTAAAATCTACTTTTTTTCGTGTCTGTTAATAAAGATCTTGTCATTTTTTTTTAATTTGTTACACTGGGTAGAGATCTTACAGTTCATATTCAGAAAGGCTAACTCAAGAATGATATAATAGGGCGCCTGGGTGGCTCAGTGGGTTAAGCCGCTGCCTTCGGCTCAGGTTATGATCTCAGGGTCCTGGGATCGAGTCCCGCATCGGGCTCTCTGCTCAGCAGGGAGCCTGTTTCCTCCTCCTCTCTCTCTCTGCCTGCCTCTCTACCTACTTGTGATCTCTCTCCATCAAATAAATAAATAAAATCTTAAAAAAAAAAAAGAATGATATAATAATAATTCAATAAGCATCAGATATCCTAAGTCAAAATTCATAGCAATCTTTTAAAAAAAGATTTTATTTATTTATTTGACAGAGAGAGAAAGTGAGAGAGGGAACAAAAGCAGGGGGAGTAGGAGAGGAAGAAACAGGCTTCCTGCTGGGCAGGGACCCCAATGATGTGGGGCTCGATCCTAAGACCCTAGGATCATGACCTGAGCTGAAGGCAGATGCTCAACAACTGAGCCACCCAGGCACCCCTGAAATCCATAGCGATTTTATTAAGTCTCTATCATATCCTGAGTGGTTTAGAAGTATTATGTGATTTGCCTGCCAATTAGTGTGCTGCAGCGAATCCAAAACCTTCCCTACTATTTAAGGCCTTTTCAGTTTGGAGAGAGTCAGCCAAGAGCCCAGGCTTCTAAACAGTGATGTAATACTGGGCCTCCAGCCCCCAAACCCCAGTGGCTCAGGGCTGGGGAATTCTGCCAGAGCTGGTCTTTTTGGGATTCCTAGTTCCCTTGACATCCCGATCCCTCCCTGGCCCAGCTCAGGGGCATAAACAGAATTTGGGGGGTATCCTTGTTATTTGTTTACATTAAGAAAATGTGATTTAAAGCTCATACTTCATTCCTTCATCCCAAGCATTTCTGGGGGAGAAAATACACAGAACTAGGCTGTGACATATTCTTCAGGGAACTTGAAAATATCAGTACTTGTCTAATATTCACCCCCTGCTCCCATAAGAGGATAAACTTCCAGGATGCAGGGTCTTTGAGTGTGCCCCAGGACTTGGCACATGGCAAGAGTGAAACACAGTGTTGAGGTCAAGCTGCTTGGTTTGAAGCTTTACGCAGGCATGTAGTAGCTTTGGCTCTGCAAACATTACTTAATCTACCTGAACCTCAGTTTGCTCAACTATAAAATGGGGACACTAACAGTAATAATAGAGCCACATGGGAACAGGAGGTCTGAGTATGTAAATAGAGCACTTAGAATCCTGCTTTGTATCTCGCAAATACTCGATATGTATCTATTAACTATAATTATTGTTGATTGATTGGCAACGTTACTGAAATTCACAACAGTGTTGAAAGCAAAGAGGGTCATAAATGGCTTATAATTGAGACATAGACTATCCAGGGGATTGGTTTAAAGAATTCAGTCCATAGGGAGAGCAAAAGACAATTTGTTGGGGTGATACAAGATGATATCAGAACTTTTATTTATGACTTTTAAAATTTCACCCTCTAACTTTTTTAGGCTATTCTTTGTAACATACACATTATTTTAGTACATTATTAAATGTACATAATTTTCTTAAATTGAGATATAATTCCTATACCAAAATATTCGCCTTTTAGAATACATATAACACGTTTCTTCGTATATTCATAAGGTTGTGCAATTATCACCACTATCTAATCCCAGAACATTTCTATTACCCCAAAAAGGAACCCGTGTCCTCCTCAGCAGTCACTTCCCAGTCTCTCCTTCCCCCAGGCCCCAGCAATAGCTTATCTACTTTCTTTCTCTATGGATTTTGCCTATTTTGGACATTTCACTATGCAGGATTATAAATGTATAACCGAAAAAAAATTAAGATACATGTATTGGGGAATGCATCTGCAGAAATATTTTACTGATAGAGTAACATGACCAACAGGTTTGGAGAGCCCTGGCTGAGAGTGTGGAACCTTCTGGGTTTTGTCTCCGGCTCCTCTGAGTTTCCTGTACAGACACTAACACACTGACAGGAGCAGGTCCATCAACCTGTGCTATTTAAAACCCAACAGCTAACACAGGCCAAAGCAGAAAGTGATCTAAAGACAATATGCATTTTGCTTTGTAATTTATCATTTAACTTTGTTTTTATAAAAAGATCTTCTCCTGATTATGCTTATGTCAGGCTAACAGTCAAAATAGGAACACAGCCTGGGACCTGGGTTCTAATCCTCGCTCTGCCACTTACTAAAACTTCTCTGAGCCTAATTTTCCTTGTTGTAAAATGAGGGAGGTAAGAGGTGAGAAGTAATAACCTTTTCCCCTTTTGCATTAGAACTGGGTGTTAGGTTAACCCTCTGGTTCCATTCCCCCAGCTACCCGGTAATGTGTTTTGTTTTGCTTTTGTTTTTTAAGATTTTATTTATTTATTTGACAGAGACAGAGATCACAAGTAGGCAGAGAGGCAGGCAGAGAGAGGCGGGGGAAGCAGGCTCCCTGCAGAGCAGAGAGCCAGATGCGGGGCTCGATCCCAAGACCCTGAGACCATGACCTGAGCGGAAGGCAGAGGCTTAACCCACTGAGTCACCCAGGCGCCCCTACCTGGTAACCCCAAGACCTGACCTTCACTGCTCACGGGCTTATACTCACCAAATTTGTCCCACATTTTTCCTTAAAGCTCCTCTCTCCAGCTTATCTTTTAATTCAGGCGAAAGACCCTGCAGGCAGATCATCCCCGCAAGAAACTGAAACCACCTCTCACACAGTAATGAACACCCTGACAGAGCTCAGGCCAGTTTGGACTCACACCTGCATGGCTGGGCCAAATATGTGAGGAGTGACATTTCTTTTTCTCTTATGATGTGTTTATTTATTTATTTATTTATTTATTTATTTATTTGGGCTGTTGGTGGGGACAGAGGAGAGGAAGAGAGAATCCTCAATCAGACTCCACACCTGGCGTGGAGCCCCATGTGGGGCTTGATCCCATGACCCTGAGATCATGACCTGAGTCGAAATCAAGAGTCATTTGCTCCACCAACTGAGCCACCTGGATGCCCCTGTTACTAGGTAACATTTCTGATGATAAAGCTAACCCCCTGTTGTTAGATTGCTCCTGGGTTGGAAACATTATGAATACGAGATGGGATGCCACAGCTCTAAGTTTCTCTGAGTGAGATGACTCTTGTTTTGTCCCCTACAGAGACCCTGGAAATTGTCCCTATGGAGTTGTTAGAGGAGAATTTGGCTCCTGCTCGGCAGGAGGCTTTTCCAACCAGGAAAAGTGAGAGCTTCTCCCCAGTGAGAGCTTCTCCCCCCATGGACTGCTGCACAGACGCCCTCAGAAAAGAGACGGTTGGCATTGTCCTGCTCTGGTGGCTGTCTTAGAGCCCTACAGGCAGCCCAGAGCCAAGTGTGGTGGGTGGCTGTCTATGAAATCTGAACGTTTAGATCTGAAGGTCTAGAACACTCCTGATGGGGTTACGGATTAAGTTGTGCAGAGAGCCTGGCATATGGTAAGTATTGAATCAATGGCTAAATGTGCTAAATAAGTGTTGATTATTATTATTTTTGGTATTTTGTTTTATCAACATTCACTTACTCATAGTAGGCAAGAAATTATTCTAACTCCAAGAAGCCCAGGTGGGCTATCAGACTGCCAGATACAGGCCCATTATGAAACAGGAGAAAAAACCTCTCTGTGATTCTGAAAGGCAAAATTATACAAATGTCCATTCCACACAAGTATTTATTGAGCACCAGCGGCATGCCAATCTCAGTGCCAGACGAGAAGACGGAAAAGATAGACATGGTTCCTGCCTTGCAGAGCTTAGAAGAGCGTAATGACAGTGCATGTGATGCGGGGGAAGAGTGGGGTAGTTTATTCTGAATTACATATATTTGGGAATCCAAGACTTTTCAGGGTAAGAAACCAGCCTTTGGCCATGGCACAGAATCCTAGGTTGGATGAAGATTAGAGCCTCAGTGCTTACCTTCTTCCCCTGCTCACTGTACATAAGGTAGCTTGTTGCAGCCATTGGCCTGCCTCTCTCTATCCGGGCCCCTGGGTAGTTCTCAACCACAAAGACCTGACCTTGGCCAGTGACTTGCTTTGGCCAACTGGACAATGCATCACAAGAAAAGATTTGACAGATTACTCTCTTGAGTACTTACGTACAAGTTTACCCTCTCTTGTCGCTCTTGGGAACCCTGCTACTGCTGTCATGGAAAGAAGCCCCAGTGAGCCAACTGGATGACAAGAGGCCACACGAGGTAGAAACAACCATCCTAGCCCCAGTGGAGTATCTTAGCTCAGCCATCCCCCAGCCAGCCAGGAGACTAAGATGCGGGAGTAAGCCCAACCCAAACCAGCCACCCCCTGCTCAGCTCTGCCAAACCACTGTGATATTGTTGATTTATAATAAGAAATATAGATTTGGTCTTTGTCCCCATTCGTGGCACACTGCTCCTAAAATCTTTGTAATTTCCTAAGTTTTAGAGCAATGGGAGAATCTTATCTTTAAGCAGTTGGTCTTTTGTCTTCAAATAGCTCTAGTTCCTGAAATAGCTCTGGTGATAAAGATGGTGGGCATGTCTAGTTACTCAAAACAAGCCCCTTTCAACGACCCTGAGTTTGTGCTAATGAGCGTGGGGCTGGTTGCCTGGGAAACCAACCTTGTAATTTAAAGGATGGCAACTTTCTTTAAGGCAGGGGCAGGGGCTGGAGGATACATCAGTCACCGATGGGCAGTGATTTAATCACTCAAGCCTAAGTACTGGAACCTCCATAAAAATGTAAAAGGACAAGGTTCAGAGAGTTTCCAGGTTGGGGAATATGAGGAGGCAGGGGCGGGTGACCACCCGGCTGTGCACCCTTTCCCACATCCCTTTCTTTATGTGCTTTTTCCATTTGGCTGTTCCTCAGTTACATTCTTTTATGATTATGGAGTAATCCAGCAAGTAAACTGCTTTCCTGAACTCTGAGTTGCTCTAGCAAATTAAGCGAACTGGGGGAGGGGGGACTGAGACTCTACAGCCAATGGGTCAGAAGCACAGGTGACAACCTGGCCTTGGGATTGGCATCAGAAAGGGGGGGAGGGAGAAGGCCTGTGAAACTGACACTAACCTGTGGGCTCTGACACTATCTCTATAACTGGGGTGCAGTGTCTGAAAGCACCTGCTCCGCGGGGTTCCAAACAGACCAGGTTTGGCCACTTGCCACAGACAAAATCCCAAGGCAGAGACCAGGTGCTGGCGAATAAAGAAAGGAATTTATTTCAGCGAGACCGTCACCCAGAAGACAGTAGACTAATGTCTCAAAGACGGTCCCCAACAGGCTGAATACATGCAGGTTTATATAAGGAAAACGTGGGACCAAGGTCAGTGGGTACAAGCAGGTGGGCAGTGAAGGTTAGGTCGATCACCATCTTAGGGCCAGTCCCGCCAGGTCTTGCTGGCTCAGAGCAGCCCCTATTGCTTGAAGGGGTAGTTTTGGCTCCCATCACAGGATGCTCTGCCCACTCAGTCTTTTGCCTGAGTTAAGAGATAAGCTAGGAAGAACTTAATCGATTAGCAAGTACAGACTGAGGTCAAAATGGAGGTCACTGGAGTCCTCTTTCATCCCCAAGTAGAAGTGAGTTAGATCATAAGCCATTCCTCATTTGGGGTAATCAGAATGGTTCAGTGAGGCTCGAGCAGGACACACACAAGCGGAGGGCTTCTTTGTTTGGAACACCCAGCTGAGCACAGCCCAAACAGCTGAAACGGCATCTTGAGCTTGATCTTGGAGGTCACTCGAGTTTTTTTATGGAGTGCTTTGTATGTAGTAGCCGGTAACTGAGCCCCACGGAGCTGGTCTCCACCTCTCAGGAGTAGGCTCCAGCGGAGCTGCCCTGAACTGGAGCCAGGAGCCGGCTCTGGCCCGGGGTCCACCACCTGCTGCCCAGTGGTCTCAGGGACAGTGCTAAACTTTGCCAAGCCTCTGTGTGCCACCAGATGGCAACTGCTCTCCTGTCAGCCTCTTGGCTATGGTGAGGCTGTGGTGAGGGTCACATACAGCTCTGTGACTCCCTCAAGGGAACCATCAGCATGGCCTGAATGGAAGCTGGAAGAAACCTTGTTGCCCAATAACCATTAATAACCATTAATAATGCTGCAAGGAGAACGAGTTACATTCAGGGAGCACTAACCGCCTCATGCTTCTTACACATCCTCTCATGTGATCCTGTCACTCATTACAAGCGGGTAGCAAGACCCTCTGTAGGGCTGAAAATGTTGACATGCAGAAAAGGGCTTTGGGTTTCTCTAAATCACCCAGCAGGACCCAGAGGAGATGAGCAGGGTGCAGATCTCACAGATTCCAAAGCCCTCTTTCTCCCCACTCCAGCCTCTCCTCCAGAGTCTGGGCCACATCACCCACCCATCCTCACACCTCAGCCTCCTGAATGCTGGGGTGCAAGGGACTGTGTGCTCCCCAGCCCCAGGCCCTGGGCAAGGAGAGCCCGTGGGAACTACGCTGCCCACCAGCACTCAAAGCGGCGTATCGGCAGATCCCACATGCACTCTTGCCTTCCATTCTGATACCCGGGTAACTTCCCAAAGCTGGTTCACACACTGCTGCATCACCAAAGCAACCTTGCCAAGAATAAATGCTACACCTTCCCTATCTGCATTAATTTCTTGAGTTCCCAGGGGTCTGTCGAAAGACAGAGATGATGTTATCATCTGCTTCCGTGGCTTCCTATTCCACAGTTCCATCCTGCTTCCACAGCCTGCTTCCGTGGCTTCCTACTCCACAGTTCCATTCTGCATACACAGCCTGCTTCGTGCTGGGGGTTGGCATTCCCCTATCCCTCCATTACCCTTGGAGCCCTTCACTCTCCTCCCTGGGACTTGCACTTATCTCTCCAGAACTCCCTCCTCAGATTCTAAAGCATCTGTGTAAACCGAGTGTTGCCTTTCCCACAACAGCCGGCACAGGCAGCATCATAACACGTTTTCAAAGTAGATGCTTCATTTCTTGAATCATTTACCTAAATTTAGGGATCTGGATATGCCAGCATTTTAGTAACAGAAAAGTCCATAACTCATTTGTGTCTCTTGATGGCCAGATTTCTTGCTCGTTTCCAGCTTTGTTTTCTTTTTATCACTTACCCTTGTTCTCAGACACCCTGAACCCCCCTCATCGATGGACTTTCCATCTTTCTCTTCAGCAACTCACTCACAGGTCATTCTAACTAGCGTTTTTGAGTGTTTGGTATCTATCAGGCACTGCTACAAATGATTCAAGGCATTAAAGGGCAAGAACCCCTCCTAAGTCACATTATCCTATTTTACAGATGAAGAAACTGAGGCTCAATAAGAGGAAGGGACTTCCTGGCCTCAGACAGCGGGAGAGGAGCAGAGCCAAGCTTTGTCATTGGGCAGGATCCAGCTTCCACGCACCCCACCTGTACGACACGCTCTCCCGTCACGGCGCCCAGCATCCATTCAGATGCAGAGGTTAGTTGAGAAGAGCAAGTGAGTACTCGGGAAAGGGATGCCTTTTACAGTGTATCAAGCTGTGATGAACACAGCGTTTGCTTTAAAAAAAAAAAAATCACACTGTAGATAGCATTAGCCCCAATACTTCGAATCAAAAGACCTAGCTGCAGAATGTTCTGGTCTAGTTACAAATCACTGTGTAAGCTTGGGAAAGTGTTTGTCCCTCCCTGGGCCTCATCAATAAAATAAGTAAAACAAGTGGGTTTAAACCCTAGCAGCTACACTTTGAGATCATGAGACTCGAGTATTTATTTACAGAGAAGGACAGGAAGCTAGTACTACAAAAGGCCCCGGGGCAGGGGAGTCTAGCCCAGGGAGGAGGGAGACCCCCACGGTTTGGCCACTTGCCTTGGGATGTCTTGAGACCCCTCTGCTGCCTCTTTACTTGGTCTCACTCTCATTTTTCCAAAAGGACAACATGTGCTGACTTGCAACCCAACTGTAGATTCTTGGCACAAAGCAGTTGTGGGTGGGTGTTTAGCTCTTTTCTTCCTCGGGAACAATGCTCTGGGTACAGTTCTTTAGTTGGTTAGTTGAGAGTCCTGAGAACAGAGAGAGACAAAAGGTGCATTTGTCATAACATCAAGAGTCACCAGAGGACTGGCGAGGGGACAGTGTGCACTGGCGTCCTATGGAAAGAAGGGCACAGGCCTTGTGGGTAGGGGCTGGGACACTTGGTGTCCTAGACATTCAGAGGTGCTTTATGGTTATGAAGTTCTTTATCCTACTCATAGAAACCTCATAGAAACCTTGGGTGAGGGGCAGGAATCATGGTGATGTTGAAGAGGTGGGGACGGTGATGAATGGTGGCCCACAGGCACTGAACCCTCATGACAGTCACCAGAAACTGTGCATTGATTCTAGAAGTTTCCCCCAAATGCCAGGAAGCAGAAGCCACTTCCTTGTGCCTAAGGAAATGGAAGCTTATAGAAGCGAAGTCAGGTGCTCATGGAAATGCAATGGTAATGTACATGAAATGTAGCAGAACTGGGGTTTGAACTCAGATCTCTCCCACCTGGGGGCTTTAACTCTCTTTTATGGATGTAGTAGCTGAGGCTTAGAGCAAGCAAAACCAACTCAGGTTTTACAGTATGGACAGAGAAGAAATACTCTGGCTGATGGAAAAATTAGAGACGACAAATGTCTGGTTGGTGCCAGCCAGAGCTGGGGTGGATCTGAGCCAAAAATCCTGGAGAATGCCACCTCCTTCCTTCCTTTTCCATTCATGAGGACTTCCTTGGGGGACAAAAGCCCCTGTTCTTCCACTCTCTTCCATAATTCTGGGGATGACCCACCACTCTTACATGCACCCCCACCCCCAGCCACTTTACCTCTTTCCTACGGTTCTTTTTTTAAAAGATTTTATTTATTTATTTATTTATTTATTTATTTATTTATTTATTTATTTATTTGACAGAGATCACAAGCAAGCAGAGAAGTAGGCAGAGAGGGGGGAAGCAGGTTCCCTGCCGAGCAGAGAGCCCAATGCGGGGCTCGATCCCAGGACCCTGGCATCATGACCTGAGTCAAAGGCAGAGGCTTAACCCACTGAGCCACCCAGGTGCCCCTTTCCTACAGTTCTTAAGTCTTACTTTCAAAGACCTTTCCTGATAGTCTCTTGGGGAGAGAGATGTTAATTAAGAAATCGCATGAATTACCATTATAAATTGTGACTTGTGTCTGGTAGCAATCATAAGGAAGTACAGGAAGCCACAGTTTCTAACCCTGGGGATTCATGGAAGGCTTCCCGGAGGAAGTGACTTTGGATCTGGGACACATTGGTCTAGGTCAGAGTTTTCTTTGAAACCCCTGAGGCAGGGACAAGGGAGCCTTAATAAAAGAGGAGGAGAAAATGGTAGAGGAGGAGGACGTGCCCTAAAATTTATTAATTCACCACTTGCAGCTTTGGGCCTTGCTGAGATGAGGCTGGTCTGGGTCTCTCCCCTCTAGGGCAGTGGTTCTCTAAGTATGGTCCCTGGACCAGTGGGAGTAGCATTACCTGGGACCTTGCTAAAAATGCACAATTCTCAGGTCCTGCCACAGACTTATCTAATTGAAAACTTCGGGGAAGAAGCCAACAGTCTGTGTTTAAGAAGCCCTCTTGGGGGCGCCTGGGTGGCTCAGTGGGTTAAGCCGCTGCCTTCGGCTCAGGTCATGATCTCAGAGTCCTGAGATCGAGTCCCGCATCGGGCTCCCTGCTCAGCGGGGAGCCTGCTTCCCTCTCTCTCTCTCTCTCTGCTTGCCTCTCCATCTACTTGTGATTTCTCTCTGTCAAATAAATAAATAAAATCTTTAAAAAAAAAAAAAAAAAAAAAGAAGCCCTCTTGGCCATTCAGCCACCTGTTCAAGTTGAGAGCCACATTCTCTATGTCTACACTCAAACGCATTCACTCATCAAAGGTAGAATGATCCGATTCTTTCCCCCTCTCTCATGCTCTCCACATGAAAGAGGAATTCGCAGATGACATTCTGAGAGAACAGTCAATAAGGAATCTGTAGCCATAGAGAGAAATGGGCCCAGTTGTTCAGTGGGATTAGAGGTGGGGACAAAATACAAGGATTTTAGCAAATTGGAGGTTAATTTCCCAGGAGATGAGGCTCCAGGAGGTAAAAGCATATTGTTTGAGAGCTGGAAAGAACCTAGCCCATCATGTCGCACCCCCTGCCCCATCCCAGAATAGACCCGGTAGGCAGTATCTCACCCTTAAAAGCAGCTTTTTCCACTGTTGGCAAGTTGTGTCTGAGACGAAATACGCCTCCCTCTGACTTCCTTCCGTTGGCCTTAGTTCTCTGGACTCTCGCGGAAAACCCTTTCCTCCTTCCCCACAACCTCCCAAGGATGACAGTCATGCTGATCGGTGGTTCTTAGCAAAGATACAATCCCTGGCTGACCGAGGAGGAGAGAAACCCCAGACTTACAAACACTTGTGTTAAAGCAAGAGTGAACAGGATAGCAACATCAAGTACACGTGTCCTTTGGCTGGGCAGTCCGACTCAAGGGTGGCTGAGCAGACTGGCCCACATTCTGAAGAATGTTAAATAAAGGTCACAAGGAGCTGACTCCTAACTCTGGCCTGAGTCTTGGGTGCTCCCCAGCTCACTGGGCCCCTCCCATATGCTTTCTTTTAAGTCCTGCATTCGTGACTTGGACTGTGTATTTAAACCGCCCATGCTTATGTGTATTAACTATTTCACAGTCAGGATCTTCTCAGTTTCTGGAGGAAACCGTCCCCAGAACATGTTTCTTGGGTCACTCCGAGGCCCCTCATCAAAGCCAACCAGGCACAGGTCCGTTTGCACGTTCACTTAAACATTCTGCACATGAAGTTCCAGTCTAGCTGGGGCTAAGCAGTACCCATTTCTTCTTCGAACTGAGAAACCCAAGCCTAGGCAAGTTCGACTGTGAAGACTATGCTAACAAAAGACCCAGCTGAGAGAAAACAAAATTTGGCAGAGTATAAAAAAGCAACTTAAATTCATTCTCTTTCCAAACTTCTCTCCCCACAGCCTGGGAAGAGGGCAGGGAGGTGATTAGCGCTTCTGGGAGGGAGCCAGACTGAGGCCCAGGAGGAAATATAACAGAGGGCTCTGCCTCTCAGCCCAGTCGTCCCCCTACCAGTCAGTTCCTCCCAGGCCTGGGAAGGCTCTTGGGGACACCACTGTCTAGAGATGATGTCAGATCAGCCCTTGAGTGTTGATAGGGAACTTATCATCCACCGAAACAAAACCTTGAGAGAAACTTACAATGCAATGGGTCTCTGACACTTCTTGCATAAGGATGGTCTTTGGAGAGTCACCTCGAGATCAAAGCTCACTCTTCTGAGGCTGCAGGCACAGCTTCTCTATTCTTCCTGTGATGTCGGACAACAATGTGAACACGAACTCTTAATCCGGCTTTGCACCAAAAGCTGGAAGCAGAGCTCATTTGCCCACCACCTCGTAACAACCAGAGCCAAATCTGTTTCATTTTTACCACGAAAAAGACTCCATCCTAGCACAACAGTCCTTTGCATTCAAGCCTCTTCACAGAGGAAGCAAAAGACTTTCTATCTCAAGGAAAAATGCCAGCTATGTGCTCCCACAGGGTTCCAGTGCCCATGAGGCTCAGGGCATCAGGGATATCACAATGACCTCCCAGCTGATCTACCACTCAGTTCTCCTTTGTATAAAACTCCAGACACTGTCCAACAGGGCAGATCCCAAGCTTCAAACACAGGACAGTCCACCCTGTCCTCCCTGCCAGAAGCATCTCCCGACCTCACAAGCAGACTTAGGAATCTAGACAGACTAGGATCTGGGGCCCACACAGACTGGCTACATGCATAGTTTAGTTGTCTCAGGGGAGGGATGAATTCCCAGTTTGACCCAGTAAGTGCCGTCTGCTGTGTACCAGGCACAGGAGGGAGAGGATATGGGTGAGTGGTGGGGGCTGGGAGCAGAGTGAACTATGAAGTCCTCAAATAGCTCATAGGCAAAACACAGATGAAGCCCACATACACCCAAGAACAACGAGCCAGGCAGCCATCGTATCAGCAGTGAGGGCTTTACAGTAAGTGCTTTAGTTATCAGAGGAAACGCCTGGTGGATCCAAGAAGATGGATTTGACCTCAGATGTCAGCTAACCTGCCAGTTTCCCTGGGGAATGTCAGTCTCCTTTCCTCTGGCCCCTTAGGCCTCATCCCACCATCAGATTGACTGTTGCACCCAGCCCTCCCCAGCCCTCCCCAGCCCTCCTCAGTTGACTACAAAACATAGTGTTTTTTGTTTGTTTAAAGATTTTATTTATTTGACAAAGAGAGAGAGCGCAAGCAGGGGGAGTGGCAGGCAGAAGGAGAGGGAGAAGCAGGCTCCCTGCTCTCCCTGCTGAGCAGGGAGCCCAATGCAGGACTCCTAGGACCCCGGGATCATGACCTGAGCTGAAGGCAGGCACTCAGCTGACTGAGCCACCCAGGTGTCCCCAAGACATACTGTGTTTTTATCAGCACCAGGATGCCTAGTGAATAGTATTTCATCTAGGCCTGTAAGAAGCTATTGAAAAAGGAAAAAGATGGGGCGCCTGGATGGCTCACTCTGTTGGGCATCTGCCTTTGCCTCGGGTTCCGCATCAGGCTCTCTGCTCATTGGGGAGTCTGCTTCTCCCTCTCCCCTGTTTGTGCTCTCTCTCTCTCTAATAAATAAATAAAATCTTAAAAAAATTAAAAAGATGACATAAATCCCAATGGTTACCCTTGATGTATTGTTAAGCCAAAAAAGTTAGGTGCGGCATAAGGCGTAGAGTAAAATCCCCTTTGTATTACCACTGCTGCAAATGAAAACTACCATATCCATGTGTATTGGCTGCACCACGGGAAATGTCTGACTGTGCAGGTGAAAGATGGGGAGGGTTAGAGAAAAGTCATGTGCCATCTGCTCCTGCCTCTCCCTGCATATCACCTGAGACAGTCACTTCCTGCTCCTTCACTCTACATGGGAGTATCTCAGATCCTGGTACAGGGGTCCATGGAGTAAGATAGGGGCAGAAGGCTTGAGCAGAGCAGAACAGAAACAGGTGAGGCTTGAATGGCCTCAGGAATTACTCACCTATCTCCAGGGGCTGGGAGATGATAACCCAGTGAGATATTCCCTCCCAGTACTGCTTCTTCCTAAGAGACTAAAGGTCAATCCTGGGGCGCCTGGGAGTCAGTCCATTGAGTGGCTGCCTTAGGTTTGCATGATCCCAGTATCCTGGGATTGAGCCCCATATTGGGTTCTTTGCTCAGCAGGGGGCCTGCTTCTTTCCCCTGCCTCTGCTGCTCACCCGCTTATGCTCTCTCTCTCTGTCAAAAAAATAAATAAAATCTTTATTAAAAAAATATAAAAATTAAGGTCAATCCCTGAAACCCTGAACAAGGGAAATACTTGGGGCTAACAGAAATGTTCAACTGTGGGTTTGGTGGCCCAGGAATCTACATCCTAGAACTCAGCCTCTCCCATCTCCATGAATTCACTGGGACTGCCTCACACTAGGCTCTAGCCTTGGGTTCTAACCCTGAACACATTCCAAGACAGAGCGGCAGATAACCCTTAAGTGAAAAAACTCACCAGGCAACTAATTAGATATCTGAGGAAAAAAACTACCTGAAAACAACATAAAAAACCAGGCAATATATACCATTTGAAGCAGAAATATAGAATAGGCAGACCAAGAATATAAAATAAAGATGATAGATATTTAAATAAAAAATTTTAAAGGATATATATACTTGAGATAAAGAAAAATGGTGTGAAATAAGATGAAATTATTTAAATTTGGAGGTATTATACATGAAAAACATAATACAGAGTTGAAAAACAACATAATAGAAAATTAGGCATATATACATATGTGCATGTGTGTGTGTGTGTGTGTCACCAAAAGCTTGAGACATGAAAGAAAAACTAATAATCTAAACTAAACTTCATTAAAATTAAAACCTCTTTCTCTTTGGGAGACACTGTTAGAAAATAAAAGGCAAAACATAATAAATAGATACATCTATTAGAAAGGATACAGGTGAAGAAAGAATTGCTGAGTTGGAAGATTAGATTGAGGAATTCTCCTAGTAAGTAGTGGGGAAAGAAAAAGAAGTAGAAAAGTTAAACAATATGGAAGAGAGAAGTAGAAGTATCAATATTTGTATAATAGAGGAGCTCCAGAAAAAGAGAAAAATAAAAATAGAAAATATTTAAAGAAAAATACATTTCCTACAATTAAGGAAAAAAATGAAGGACCTCAGATTGAAAAGACCATAAATGGGCACCTGGATTGTGCAGTCAGTTAAACATCTGACTCTTGGTTTCGGCTTGGTCAGGATCTCAGTGTTGTGAGATCAAGCATGGCCTCAGGCTCTGTGCTCAACTCGGAGTCTGCTTGAGATTCTCTCTTGCTTGTTTTCTCTCTCTCTCAAATAAATAACAAATAAATATTAAAAAGAAAAGAAAAGGCCATAGAGTGATAAGCAAAAGATAAAAGGAAATATCCACTCTATATTACAGAATATCATAGACAAAACAAACAGAAAAGTCTAAAAGCTTCTAGAGAGATACCAATCACCCAAAAAGGAATAAGAACTAGATTGACATTAGGCTTTTTAACAGCAAAAAGGAACTAGGAAAACAATGAATTTAATGAATTGAAAGGAAAGGATTCTTAAATCTAGAATTTTATACCCAGTCAAATGATCACTTAAGTATAAGGGCACAGTAAAAATATTTTAAATATGTAAATCTTCAACTTGCTGCATAAAGTCTCTCCTTGAAAATACTTTTGAAGAAAGTAGTCAAGTAAGTGAAAGTTTGTCAATAACAACACAGAACTAATATTCTAGGTTCTCTTCTGCAGGAGTTGGAGAGACCAAAGTACATAAAAATATGCTAAAATACTTGTCTTCTTTGGAAAAAGATATACCTATCAACCTCTTAATTCCACTGTCCCAAAAAAGAGAAGAAAAGAGATAAATGAAATATATGTAAAAGGAAACATAGGTCAAAATAAATTAAAAGAGACATAAAATCAAAAATAATTTTAAAAGTTCAAATATATTGATAATTATAGAAATGTAAATGTACTAGACAACAAAAATACTGCCAGATGCTATTTTGAAGAAGTATGTCTGAAGTGTGACCAAAGAGTTGACTGCAAAAGAATGAAGAAAGATCTATCAGGTGACTTAGTCACCAAAAGAAAGCTGGTGAATTAATTTCAGACAATACAGACTATAAAATGAAAGGCATCATTAGACAAAGAGGGTAATTACAAGGATATTAAAATTTTAACTTATGAAGAATGTACTAAAGTTTTAATAAACCGGCCTTAAGGGGCACCTGGATGGCTCAGTCCGTTAGGTGTCTGCCTTCAGCACAGGTCATGATTGTTCTGGGATCGAGCCCTGCTTTGTGCTCCCCGATAAGCAGGTAGTTTGCTTCTCCCTCTCCCTCTGCCCCTCCCCGAGCTTGTGCTCTCTCTTTCTCTTTCAAATAAATAATCTTTTTTTAAAAAATTGACCTTTAAATAATTAAAGTAAAAATTGTTGGACCTATTGGAAGCATCTAACAATTCTGCATTTTAAGAAGAGATTTAAATATATTTCTCTCTGTTGTTAGGTCGAGCTAACAAGCCAAGTCAACAAAGACACAGAAGAGCTGAACAACAAAATTACAAGTTTAATCTAATAGACGT
The DNA here is from genome assembly GCF_030435805.1 of Mustela lutreola. Lineage (NCBI taxonomy): Eukaryota > Metazoa > Chordata > Mammalia > Carnivora > Mustelidae > Mustela > Mustela lutreola. The sequence goes on from NC_081293.1 coordinate 56,665,881, forward strand.
ATATAGAACTTTTTATTTAACAGAGATTATATATTGTTTTCAAGCATACATGAAATATTTGCCAAGAAAACTTTAATAGATTTCTAAAACATAAATATAGACTAGGGGTTAGCAAACTACAGCCTGCAGGCCAAATCCAGTCTGACACCTGCTTTTAAAAATAAAGTTTTATTTGAACATAGCCATCCCCATTCATTTACATATTGTCTATAGAGACTTCTGTGCTACAATGGTACTGACTATATGATTCACAAATCCTAAAATATTTATTATCTGGCCTTTTACTGAATAAGCTTGTGGACCCCATATCCTATGGTCAATACACAATTAAGTCAGATGTTAACAAAACGATAAATTTTGAAACTTCATATTTTATGAAAGTAAAAACTTAGAAGTTCTTTTAAATAATGAGTAAAATAAGAAATCATACTGAGGATTCAAAATATTTGAAATTGGTTTGGCTATAGAAGTAGCAGCAGATGACTCTATTCACTGTAACAATTAGGGAAAAAATGGGTAGCTGAAAAAAAATCACATTTCTTTTTAGAGACATTAAAAGCTATAGATACAAAGGAGTCTGATGGAACTAAATTCCAAGGCAGAAAGAACTCTTCTAAGGTCAATGGAGATTAGCAACTGCTTTCTTCTGAAGGCATTTGCTGAGTCTGGGCATGGACTGATAGAAATTGGGCTTCTCAGAAAGGCAAACCTGCTGACAGAGAGAATGAGAAAAAAAAAACAGCTTTTAATGACCATGTAGGTTGGCTTGACAAAGTAGAATCTCAAGAAGGCTCAAGCACACAGCTAGTTTCCCCACCTGCCAGTGCTCCAATAATCTGGGCAATAGAGGAGTCTAGGGGTTAGAATGGGAATTCAGGGGAAGATTTCCTGAAATATTATGTTTGAGAAAAAGAAGTCTACCTGAAAAAAGGATTTGCAATAAAAACAAGTTAAGCATCAATCTTAAGATATTGGAAACTAAAAGTAAACTGATCCAGCTCAATTTAAAACTGGATTGAAGCAATGAGTCTATCATTTCAGCTGTCTCAGAGAAGAAAGGATTGTTCTCTCTCTGGGAAAAAACAACATCTACTCAGATTCTATGGCTATTATTACACAGAGAGAGAGAGAAAGAGAGAAGTAATGCCAATAAGTAAGGAAATGTGACCTATAAGCAAGAGAGAAAATAAACAATAAAAAACAGTCTTATAGGTCACCCAGAATTGAAATTAGAATTAGTAGACAAGGGCCTTAAAATAACTATTATAAATATGTTGAAGAAAATAAAAGATGGGCAAAATGGATAAAAAGATAAAGAATGCCCACAAAGAATTGTTAAAGAAAAGAAAAAGAAAAGAAAAACTCATAGATATTCTATAATTGAAAAAACACAGTATTTTAAATTAAGAATTAATTAATCCATCTTTACATTCTCCCTAAGCCTCACTCCAGGTGGCCAGTGTCTCCCAGAAAGAAGCTTGAGCACACATCTGGTGCCCCAGGTTTTGCAACTGACACCCAGAGGACACCCCTTGATTATGTAGCTCTAGTGGTCAGTAGGCCTTACATTCCAGGATCTCACAGAACTGTAACAAACAAACAAACAAAACAGTTTTTAACTGCTTATCCTCTCAGGGCACAGTGCAGAGGCAGTAGACTGAAATATCCAGTTTTTCTACCTAAGGCCTACTTAAAGATCTTAAGACTACAGCCTGAGGGTCACTAATTCAACACATATCTAGGGACCAACTGCAATCCCCTACAGAGAAAGAGAGGCTGGCAGGTGCAATGTTAACACTCTCCCTTTCTCCTCCCCTAGGTCTCTTGTGTCTCCATGAAAGGAACTTGTGAGTAAGCCTGGCACCCTGGCTTTTGTGGCCATGGCCCAGAAGATACAACTCTTGATAGGCTGGCTCTGGTGGCCAGAATGGCTTGTATTCATAGGTTCAAAAGTACTCTAGCAAACACAGAAACAGTTCTTAATGGGCTATCCTCACAGCAATCAGTGCAGAGGAAACAAAGAGAAATGCCCATCTCCCCATATTCCCATGAAAGAGGTGTAGTTGCACACCTTAAAAGCTGCTGCCTGAGATGAGATCTTCTAATCAGTCTCCATCTAGATGCTGAAGGAGATTCTCTCTTCTGGGACACTGACATACCTTGGCATGCTCTCAATGACTAGGAGGCACTAAGAACAAAGAAAGCTACTTGGACAATTACAAAGGTTTGAGAGACAACAAACAGCTAGGGTAGGATTGAATGATAAAGTTCTTCTCCTACCTGAGGCCACTCTTTCCAGACTGGGAGGGGTGGCTGTATTATCCAGTGCATAGAAACCAACTTAGAGAATCAAGAAAAATGACAAACAGAAGAATATGCTCCAAATGAAATAACAATATAAAGGCCAGAAAAACACCTCATGAAACAGAGATAAGGGATTAACCTGATAAAAAAAAGAGTTCAAAAAAATGGTCATAAAGATGCTTGCCACTGTCAGGAAAACAATGCAGAAACAAAAGGAGAATTTCAACTAGAAGATTTAAAATATAAGATAATGCAAAAAATAAAAAATAAATAAAACAAAATATACGATAATGCCAAACAGAAATCATAGAGCTGACGAATACAACTAAACTGAAAAATTCAATAAAAGGGCTCAACATCAGACTAGATGAAACAGAAGAAAGGATCAGCAAACTAAAGACAGTGCAGTGGAATGCACCCAATCAGCAGGGCAAAAAAGAAAAAAAAGAATAAAAAAGAATGACTTACCAGTCATATAGAGAACATTCCATCCAAAAGCAACAGAATACATATTCTTTTCTAGCACACATGGAACATTCTTCAGGATAGATCTTATGTTAGGCCACAAGATAAGTCTTAATAAATTTAACAAGACCCGAAATCATTTGAAGCATCTTTTTTGATCACAATGGTATAAAACTAGAAATCAATTACAAGAAGAAAACTGGAAAATTCACAAATACATGGAGAATAAACAACATGTTACTGAATGACATGTTGAAAAAAAAACCAAAAGAGAAGTTAAAAAAAAAAATCTTGAGATGAAATAAAATGGAAATATATCAAAACTAATGGGATGCACCAAAAGCAGTTATAAGAGAGATGTTTCTAGTGATAAACACCTACATTAAGAAACAGCAAAGATCTCAAATAAACAATCTAACTTTACACCTAAACGAAGTTTAAAAAAAAAAAAAAAGAGCCCAAATTTAGTAGAAGGAAGGAAATAACAATGATCAGAATAGAGATAAGTGAAATAAAGACATTGAAAGACAATAGAAAATATCAATGAACCTAAAAGCTGTTTGTTTGTTTGTTTGTTTGTTGTTTAAGATAAACTAAACAAAACTTCATCTAGATTCTCCAAGAAAAAAGGACTCAAGTAAATAAAAATCATAAATGAAAGAGGAGATGTTACCACAGATTCCACAGAAATACAAAAGTTGATAAGATTCTAATATGAACAGTTATATGCCAACAAAATGGAAAATTTAGAAGATATAAATTCTTAGAATACAAAACTATAGACTAAACCATGAAAAAATATAAAATCTAAAAATATAAAAAGACTAATAAAAATATAAAAAGACTAATAAAACACATTTAAGGTCAATTAATTTTCAACATAGAACCAAGACTATATATTGGGAGAAGGATAGTATCTTTAATAAATTGTGTTGGGAAAACTGCACAGCCATGTAACAAAAAATGAAAGTGGACCACTATCTTATGCCATACACAAAAGTGAACTTAAAATGAATTAAACACTTGAACCTGAGGCCTGAAACCACACAACTCCTAGAAGAAAACAAAGGGTAAGCTCTTTTACATTATCACTATATCAAACTAAGATGCTCTGTACAGCAAAGGGAACTACCAACAAAATGAGAAGGCAACCTAAAGAATGAAAGAATATATTTTTAAATCATATGACTGATAGGGCCTTAATATCCAAAATATTTTTTTTAAGATTTATTTATTTTTAAGATTTTATTTATTTGACAGAGAGATCACAAGTAGGCAGAGAGGCAGACAGATAGGGATGGGGAAGCAGGCTCCCTGATAAAAAGAGAACCCAATGTGGGGCTCCATCCCAGGACCCTGAGATTATGACCTGAGCTGAAGGCAGAGGCTCAACCCTCTGAGCCACCCAGGTGCCCCTATTTATTTATTTTAGAGAGAGAGAGGAAGAGAGTACACATGAGCCAGGGGAGGGGCAGCAGGAGACAAGCAGACTCCCTGCTGAGTGAGGAGCCCAGCATGGGCTCCTTGTAGGGCTCCATTCCATGACCCTGAGGATCATGACTTGAGCTGAAACCAAGAGTTGGATACCCAACCAACTGAACCACCCAGACACCCAGTTAACATCCAAAGTATTTCAAAAACATATATAACTCTACAGAAAAAAAGAATCCAGTTAAAAAACTGATGAGTACCTGAGTAGACATTTTTTCCTGAGAAGACACATAAATGGCCAACAGGTACATAAAAAGGGGTTCAACATCACTGATCATCAGGGAAATGCAAATCAAAACCACAGTGAGATATCATGTCATACCTGTTAGACTGGTTGTTATCAAAAAGACAAGAAACAAGTGTTGTAGAAGATGTGGAGGAAAGGGAACCCTCAGGCACTGTTGGTGGGAATATAAATTGGTTTAGCTCCTGCGGAAAACAGTATGGAGGTTCCACAAAAACTTAAAACTAAAACTACCATATCATCCGGCAATTCTATTTCTGGGTATTAATTCATAGGAAATGGAATTGCTATCTCAAAGAAATATCTGCACTCCCATGTCCACTGCAGGATTATTTACAATAGCCAAGATACAAAAACAACCTCTGTCTTTCAGTGAATGGATAAAGAAAATGTGGTATTCATATACAATGGAATATTATTCAGTCTTAAAAAGGAAATCCTGCCATTTGCCGCAACATGGATGGAGACTGAGGGTATTATATTAAGCTAAGGAAATCACACAGAGAAAGACAAATGCTATATGATCTTAATTGTATGTGGAATCTAAAACAGAGAACAAATAAGTGGTTACTAGGGGTGGGGGTGGAGGAGGGTGGGCAAAATGGGTGAAGGTGGTCAAAAGGTACAAATGCCCAGTTATAAGATAAGTAAGTGCTGGGGATGTAATATACAACATGGTGACTATAGTTAACAAATACTAGATTGTATGTTTGAAAGTTGCTAGGACAGTACACTTTAAAAGATCTCATCATAAGAAAAAAAATTGTTAACTATGTGTGGTGATGGATTTTAACTAAACTTGTTGTGGCAATCAGTTTGAGATATAGATAGATAGATACATATATCTATATACATGTATATAGATATATCAGCATTATATTTTTTAAATATTTATTTATTTTGAGAGAGACAGTGGAGTGGGGAGAGGCAGAGGGAGAAGGAGAGAGAGAATCTCAAACAGACTCCTTGCTGAGTGGGAAGCCTGATGTGGGGCTCAATCTCACAACCCTGAGATCATGACTGAGCTAAAATCAAGAATTGGACACTTAACCAATTGAGCCACCCAGGTGCCCAATCAGATCATTATACTTTATACCTAAAACTAATATAATGTTATATGTCAATTATATCTCAATAAAAATTATAAATACTACTTGTTTTATCTCATCCTACTCTATAAGACATTCTCTTATCATTACCCAATAAAACTAGATATCAATATAATATGTAGCAAGAAAACATTTTCTATTAATCCAATGCTGATGATAACCATTTTTTAAAAGATTTTATTTATTTATTTGACAGAAAGAGGGAACACATGTGGAGAGGGAGCAGCAGATGGAGATGGAGAAGCAGACTCCCCACTGAGCAGGAAGCCCAAGCTCAATCCCAGGACCCTAGAATCATGACCTGAGCTGAAGGCAAATGTTTAATGATTGAGCCACCAGGTGCCCCTGATGATAATCATTTATTGTGGGCACTCCTTAGTCATGTCCTCTGCAAAGCATTTCTCATGCAGTATTTTGTTAAAAAAGAAAAAAAGAGAGAGAGAGAAAGAGAATTCATTGGCTAGGCTTATGGCAGAATAGATAACAACAGAAAAAAGGTCAGTGAACTTGAAGATTGGTTAGTGGAAGTTATGCAACCTGAAGCACAGAGGGAAAAAAATTAATGAAAACAGAGTAGAACATGAAAGATGTATGAGACATGATAAAATAATAGAGTCCTAGGAGGAGAGAGGAGAAATACTGAGACACTAGCCAAGAATTTTCAAAATCCAACAAAGACATCAACCCACAGATTAAAGAAGCTCTCAGCAAATCTCAAGCAGAACAAATAAAAAGAAAGCCACACCTACCCACATTGTAGTTAAAATGCTAAAAACTAAGGATAAAAGGAAACCTTTAAAAACATCCACAATATAGGACGCCTGGGTGGCTCAGTGGGTTAAGCCGCTGCCTTCGGCTTGGGTCATGATCTCAGGGTCCTGGGATTGAGTCCCGCATTGGGCTCTCTGCTCAGCAGGGAGCCTGCTTCCTCCTCTCTCTCTCTCTGCCTGCCTCTCTGCCTACTTGTGATCTCTCTCTGTCAAATAAATAAATAAAATCTTAAAAAAAAAAAAAGACATCCACAATATAAAAGCCACATTACTTGCAGGAGAAAAATAAGAATGGTGATTGACTTCTCATCAAAAACTATGGAAGTGAGAGAGAGAGAGAGAATGAGAGAGCATGAGAGGAGAGGAGGAGAGAGATCAGTGGGAGAAGCAGATTCCCTGTATAGCCGGGAGTCCAATGTGGGACTTGATCCCAGGACTCAGGATCATGACCTGAGCCAAAAGCAGTCATTTAACCAACTGAACCACTCAGGCACCCCAAGCATCTGACTTTTGATTTCAGCTCAGATCATGAGCTCAGGGTCATTGGGTCAAGCCCCATGTTGGGCTCTGAACTGAGTGTAGAGCCTTGCTGAGATTCTCTTTCTCTCTCTCTGCCCCATCCCACTTGTGTGCGTGTGCGTGTGTGTGTGTGTATGCGTGCTCACACAAAGAACTGTGGAAGCCAGAAAAATATGAAGTAACATCCTTAAAATATTGGAAGATGCTCCAAACTAGAAACCTATATCCTTCCAAAATGAGGCAAACAAAACAAAATAAAACCAAAAAACAAAACACGGACATTTTCAGACAAATAAATGTTGAGAGAATTTACTTCCAGTAGTACTGTATTACAAGAAATGCTGACTGAGGTTTTCCAGGTTGAAGGAGAATGATCCCAGAAGGAATCATATTACTGTACAATGAAAGAAAAAGTAGCTAAGTGGATTAAAATAACACAGTTTTTAATATAAAAAGACTATCAACTGTTTAAAACAATAACTATGTGTTGTAGGTATTAAAACAAATATATATGTAAACTATGTGTTAACAATAGCATGAAGGGCAGGAGGAAGGTAAATAGATCTATACAATAAGGTTATTACACTGTCCATGAAATGGTAAAGCACTAAGTCAAGGTAGCCTGTGATACATAAAAAATCCATATTGTAACCCCTAGAGTACCACCTCAGACAAAGAAAACTTTTCCAGGATGAAGATAATATTGTCCACTTAAGTTGTATCAGGGTATGCATTTGTTGAAACTCACCACATGGAAAATTTTATTCATTTCATTGTGTGCAGAGTTTATCTCAAAAGAAAATAAAAGCATTTAACAATTAGTATAATTTAAGAGCCAATAGATGAACTAAGATGGAATAATAAAACTACTTTGATTAATCCAGGAAGCAGTCAGGAAGAGAGAAATAAAGAAACAACAAATAGGACAATTTAAAATACAAAGCTTTCAGGGGATGGGATTAAACCCATTCGTAACAGTAGTTACATTAAATGTAAATAGAATAAATGTTCCATTTAGAAAACAGAAATTATCAGGCGACACAGAAACAAGACAAAATAAGACCCATCTAAACGCTGTTTACAAAAGACACACTTTAGATTTTATTTATTTATTTGACAGAGAGAGAGATCACAAGTAGGTAGAGAGGCAGGCAGAGAGAGGGGGAAGCAGGCTCCCTGCCAAGCAAAGAGCCCAATGCAGAGCCTGATCCCAAGACCCGAGTTGAAGGTAGAGGTTTAACTCACTGAGCCACCCAGGTGCCCCTAAAAGACACACTTTAAATATAAGTGTACACATAGTTGAAAATAAAAGGACAGCAAATAATATAACATGCAAACATTAACCATAAGACTGCTGATGCAAATATCTTAGTATCAAACAAAGTAGACATAAATAAACAAAAAAGTCTCTGCCAAAATTGACCAACAAAAAGCGAAAAGGCTTTGAATAATGTAATGAGTGAAAATGGGGGCATAACTAGAGATACCCTAGATATTTTTTAAATAACGAGAGAATATTAGTAAAACTCCATGTCATAGTGGTAGGCCTATAGATCAACAGACTAGAACAGAGAGTCTAGAAATAGACCCATACATTCATGGTCAATTGATTATTGACGAGAGTGCCAGGAACCTTCAATGAGGAAAGAACAGTCCTTTCAAGAAATGGTGTTGGGATTCAATAATGGATAGCCAAATCAAAAGAATGAAGTTGGTCCTCTCCCTCATACCATATACAAAAATTAACCCAAAATGTGTAAAAGACCGAAATGTAAAAACAAAAACTATAAAACACAGTGAAGAAAACATAGGAATAAATCTTGACCTTGTGTTAGGCAAGGGTGTTTTCTAAATACACCACCATGAGCACAAACAAAAGAAAAAATAAATTGGAATTCATCAAAAGTATCACTTGTATGCTTCAAAGGATATTATCAAGAAAATGAAAAGACAAGCCACCACAATGGGAGAAATTGATTATAAATCATACATCTGAGAAGGGTCTAGTATCCAGAATACATAAAGAACACTTAAAACTCAACAATGAAAAGAGAAATAGGCAAATTTTAATATGGGCTAAGGATGTTAGCAGACGTATCTCCAAAGAGGATATTCAAAAAGGAGCAATAAGCACAAAAAAGATGCTCAAAACCAAGAGTCACTAGGGAAATGCAAATCCACACCTAGTGAGATACTACTTTGTAATGACTAGGATGGCGGTAATTAGAAAGACTGCCAATAACAAGTGTTGACATGGACAAGGTGGTAAAAATGCTCCACTACACACACACACACACACACACACACACTGCTGTGATGGGAATGTCCACAATGCAGCCACTTTGGGAAGCAATTCACTGTTCCTCAAAAAGTTAAAATATAGAGTTAGCATATGGTCCAACAATCCTATTAGTAGATGTATATCCAAAAGAATGAAAATTGTCTGTTTACACAAAAACTTGTTTGCAAATGTTCACAGCAGTGTTATCCATAATAACCAAATGCAGATCCGTCAACTTATAAATGAATAAACAAAACGCACTATATCCATACAATGGAATATCATTTGGCATTTAATGGAAGGGGTTTTTTTGTTGTTTTTTGTTTGTTTGTTTGTTTGTTTGTTTGTTTGTTTTTTACAGAGAGAGAGATCACAAGTGGGCAGAGAGGCAGGCAGAGAGAGGAGGAAGCAGGCTCCCTGCTGAGCAGGGAGCCCAATGCGGGGCTCTATTCCAGGACCCCGAGATCATGACCTGAGCCAAAGACAGAGGCTTTAACCCGCTGAGCCACCCAGGCACTCCTTAATGGAAGTTTTGACACATGCTACAACATGAAGGAAGCTTGAAAACATTAAGTAAGAGAAGCCAGACACAAAAGGGAACATATGGTATGATTCCATCTTGTAAGTGTTCAGAACAGGTGCACCCATAGAGACAGAAAGCTGGGTGTTTGCCTGGGCTAGGGCTCAGGAGGAAGGGAGCGTGGCTGCTAATGGGGATGGAGTTCCTTTTGGGACACTGAAAATGCTCTGGGATTAGATAGTGGTGATGGTTGCATAACTTGATATTTTAAAGAACACAAATTTTTTAAAAGATGAATTTTATATTGCTTGAATTATATCTAAATAAAAAATTATGTCATTATATTTGAAAAATATGACAATGTAGATACATTCTTGGAAAAATACAACCTAATCAACCTTACTGAAGAAAAAATGGAAAGCCCAGATAGTCTGGTTATTCAAAAAAATTGAAGCAGTAGTTAAAATCTTAACCCAAAGAAAACACAAGTCCTAAATGGCTTTTGAAGTGGATTCTAAAGAACTTTCAATGAATTCTTTGAGAGAATAAAAATTCATTCTGTGAGGCTAGTATACCCACACAAAAACAGTCACAGTATGAAAAAGAAATATGAGAGGTTTATTTCATTCATAAATATAGGTGCAGAAATTCTAAATAAAATATCAACAAATCAAATCCAAGTCATAAAAATGATAATAAACCATGACCAAGATGGGTTTACCTAGCATTGCAGTAGTGCTTTAATGTTATTAAATAGATGTCCTCAACTTTTGTAAGTAAATGAGAAAAAAAATTTTTTTATACCACATCAATAGTGTAGTCAAATAATTTGATAAAATTCAATACCTGTTTGCGGAAACACAAAATGTCTTAATAAGCTATGACTTAAAGAGAACCTATTAAAGCTGATCAAAGTTATTCCTAAAAACACCTAAAAATCTTTCTAGGAGGATGGAGCAGAGGCATTGCCTCACGGAGGGCCTGCAGGGGCTCAGGCTTCAAGATCCCCAGGTGGGGGTTGCCGCTGAGTGTGGAAGAGACCCCCCAGCTTTTTCTAATCACTCTGTTTCGGCCTCAGTCCAGCAGCTGCCAGGGTCTGTGGAAACCAACCAGAACTTGCCATCAGGAAAACAAGAAGAGATCCCAGGAAATTAGCAAGGGAAAGAGAAAGGAGTATACCTTGACTACCTCTAAGAGAAAGCAGAGGGACTCTGAGATCACACAGCAAAAGCAGAAGGCAGCTGATGAGAAGTCTGTGCAGATAAGAGAAAAATGCTGAGTGTCTGGAAAGCCCAGCGCGGCTGGCAACTGGGTTTATCACAAGCTCTGTGATCGAAATTTTTGTCAAGGGAACAGTCATTGCATATGTTATAACAGATCCCTATACAACTATTTTAAACTTTACAGCTTGTGTTGGTGTGATGTTTCAGACCCGTTCTTCAAAAATAAAACACTAACCGTGCATTGAAAAAAATCATCCTAAATGAAGAAATGTGTAGTTACATACCCCTTAAAATTAGGAGTCCTCACCACTGCCATTTCACGTCAACATCGTACTGTATGATTTAGGTGACATAGACAAGATGTGCTCGCTTCGGCAGCACATATACTAAAATAGGTGACATAGACAAGAAATGAAATTAAAAGTGTAGAAATATAAAGAAAAAACACTAAACTGATAATATTGGTGGATTATATGACAGTGTATACATAAAATCCAAACTAATCTAAATAACTAGAAATAAGAGATTCCTAAATTTGATCATTTCACTGTGGTTGTGTAAGAGATTATCCTTGTTCTCAATAGATACATGATAAATTATTTAGAGGTGAAGTGTCACGATCTTTGTAATTCACTCGTGAATGATTTTGCAAAACTAGAATATGAGTAGTAAGTAATCCCTATTACATTACATATGTATCCACACAGAGAGGGAGATAAAACAAATCTGGCAGATACTATCTATCAGTGAAATTAGGTGAAGGATAAATGGGAGTTCATTGTAACATTCTTGCCCATTTTCCACAGATTTCAGATTTTTGCAAACTAACAAGCTACAAGGTTTCCAAAAGTAACAGAAAAGTCTAGTAAGGGGGTGCCTGGGTGGCTCAGTGGGTTAAAGCCTCTGCCTTTGGGCTCAGGTCATGATTCCAGGGTCCTGGGATCAAGCCCTGCATTGGGCTCTCTGCTCAGCAGGGAGCCTGCTTCCCTTCTCTCTCTGTCTGCCTCTCTGCCTACTTGTGATCTCTGTCTGTCAAATAAATAAATAAAATCTTAAAAAAAAAAAAAAAGAAAAGTCTATTAAGGTAATTGGATATAAGATTAATAATAAAAGTCAATTACATTTCTTCCCATTAGCAACAAATTAGGAACTAAGATTTTTTTTTAAAGACTGCATTTTTTTTTAAAGATTTTATTTATTTATTTGACAGAGATCACAAGCAGGCAGAGAGGCAGGCAGAGAGAGAGAAGGGGAAGCAGGCTCCCTGCCGAGCAGAAAGCCCAATGTGGGGCTCAATCCAGGACCCTGAGATCGTGACCTGAGCCGAAGGCAGAGGCTTCAACCCACTGAGCCACCCAGGCACCCCAAGACTGCATTTTTAATCACAAAATTGTGTCATAAAACTATTGCAAAACTATAAACTACTTAAGAATAAACATAAGAACAAAAGAATGCAAGACCTATATAGGAAATTACAAAGGTTTTTGGAAAACATTTGGAAAAACCTAAATCAATGAAGAGACGACTAGCTAGGAAGAATTAGTATCTTAAAGAGATCATTCTCAGGGTGCCTGGGTGGTTCAGTCATTGAGTGTCTGCCTTTGCGCATCATGCTCCCTACTGGGCAGGAAGCCTGCTTCCCCTTCTCACTCCCCCTGCTTGTGTTCCCTCTCTCGCTGTGTCTGTGTCAAATAAATAAATAAAATCTTAAAAAAAAAAAAAAAAAAAAAAAAGAGAGGTCATTCTCCCGAAATTGATCTACAGAGGCAATATGAGATCAACACAATTACCATAAGGCTTTTTTAAATTTTGGTTTTTGTAGAATTTAACAAGATGGCATGTCATGTCAGTGGTGAAGGAGAGACTATTTAAGAAACAGAGCTTGTAAAATTAGTTACCTAAGGGGGGGGAATAAAATTGGTTTGTAAATTATCCATATTAAAAATCATCTTCACTTGGGTTGAGAACAAATGTAAAAAGCAAAACTTAAATCATTTTAAATTTTTTACGTAATATCTACACCCAACATGGAGTTTAAACCCATAACCCTGAGATCAAGAGTCACATGCTCTACCAAATGAGACATCCAGGCATGCCTCAAAAGCAAAACTTTTTTTTAAAAAGATTTTATTTATTTATTTATTTGTTTGTTTGTTTGTTTGAGAGAGAGACAGAAACAGCATAAGCAGTGGATCCTGACATGGCAGAGCTCGATCCCAGGACCCTGAGATTATGACCTGAGCTAAAGGAAGCTGCTTAACTGACTAAGACATCCAGGTGCCCTTAAAATTAAAACTTTAAATGTTTTTAGAAGACAATACTGTTGGGGGCACCTGGGTGGCTCAGTGGGTTAAAGCCTCTGCCTTCAGCTCAGTTCATGATCCCAGGGTGGTGGGATCAAGCCCCACATTGGGCTCTCTGCCTGGCAGGGAGCCAGCTTCCTCCTCTTTCTCTGCCTGCCTCTCTGCCTACTTGTGATCTCTCTCTGTTAAATAAATAAATAAAATCTTAAAAAAAAAAAAAAAAAGAAGACAATACTGTTGAAAATTCTTCTGACCTTGAGGGTAAAGAAAGATTGGTTAAGAAACAAAAAAAATGCTAACTTTTTTTTTTAAGAGAAAGTGTGAGCTATCGAGGGTAGAAGCAGAGAGAGAGGGATAAGCAGAATTCCAGTCTGAGCACAGAGCCTGACATTGGGCTCAATCCCATACCCCTAAGATCATGACCGAAGATGAAATGAAGAGTCAGCTGTTTAACCAACTGAGCCAACACAGGTGCCCCCCAAATGCTAACTTTTTAAAAAAGATTAAGAATTTTGACAATATTAAGAACTGTGTTCATCAAAACCTTACAGAAAATGAAAAAAGTGAGAAGATATTGGTAATGCCTAAAACTGACAAAAGACTAGATCTATAATATATAAAGAACTCTTATAAATCAATAAGAAGGAACAAAGAGCCCAATTTAAAAATAGGCAAAAGCCATGACTAAAACATTTCATAGAAGAAGGAAAACATTTGGTCCATAAATATATGAAGAAATGTTAAATATCTGGGAAATACAAATTAAAACAATTATATACCACTATACACCTATTAGAATGTCTAAAACTAAAAAGACCAACTAATCAATCAATTAATCCATCAATAAAAAGATCAACCAATCCAAGTTTTAGCAAAGATGTGGAAAACTCAAATTCTCGTATACTACTGATGGGAGTATAAAATGGTTCAACTACTTTGGAAAATAGTTTGGCTTTTGTCTAAAAATTTAATTCAATGACCTAGCTATTCTACTCCTAGGTATTTACCCAGGAGAAATGAAAGTAGAGGTCCACACAAAGACTTGTATACAATGATCATAGCTGTCTTATTTGTAATAGCCCAAAACTGGAACCAACCCAAAAATCCATGAACAGATGAATGGATAAATGAACTGTGGTATATCCATACAATGGAATAGTCAGCAATCAAAGGAATGAAATCAATACTTGCATCCACATGAATGAGTCTCAAAATAAGTATACTGAGTGAAGAAAGCCAGATTTTAAAAGTATACCAACTATATGCTTCATTCTAAAAAATGCAAATTAAATTATATAGAAACAGAGAGCCACTCAATAGTTAACTGAGTAAAAGGAAAGCGAAGCTGGACAGAAAGGAGGAATTACAAAAGGTCACAAGGAGACTTTTGGTGGTGATAGATATGTTTATTATCTTGACTGTGGTAACGATGTCATTGCTTAAAATACGGGGAGTTTGCTGGATGTCAAGGGGAAAAGCTTGCTGTAACTTGACTGTAAGAGAACAGAATAATTCCTTTTAGAGAGAAAATCCCTCTTTTTATTCAAATACCTCAATGGGAACATTTTGGCTGGGAAAGGTGAGGTCCGTTGGGCTGGCATAGGGGTGGGTTAACGCTATAGAAGAATCATTAGCTCTATGAAACAAAATGGTAAGAATATTTCATTTTATGGGAAGAGTCCAGAATTCTGAGAAGAGGAGGATAAGAAAAGGAAGCCTGAAGAGTATTTGGGGAGAAATCATAATCCATGCAACCAGCAAAGCCTATGGGGAATGACAGTCTGTGAAAAATTCTCTGGGGTGGAGATAGTCATAGAATTTTGGTATCTGATACTCATATTTAAGTTGTTTCCTATTCTGTGAAGTGGTCCCCATTCCACAATCCCCAAGCCTCTAGCTCAGTCTGTTCCAGACATTGGCCTCGAGTTAATGGTGTTTGGGGAATCCAAGAAGAAGGGTCAGTTCCGTATATCAGACAAAACAGAGAGAGAGAGACAGACAGAGAGAGAGAGGCAGGAGCTGCAGAAATTGTGACATCAACTGAGACGAGCGGAAGCAAACTGGAGGCAGGAATAAGAGGAGTGATTGGAAGATGTAAGCATTCCATTCGGGAATGTTGAAAAATGAGTGGAGACAGGCCTCCCTGCAGTATGTGGGGTAGAGAACTGAACCATTTCACCAGAGCACTAGAGGAAAGAATGACTCCAGACTGGCTGACGTTGTGAAAGGCCACTCTATACCATGCTGGCTGTCACAGAGGTAACTCAGCAGGAACTGGGCCACATACAGACAGTGCTGTAAATGCCACCCCCCACCTCGAATTGTCCTGTGCTGTCAATGCATCGCTGCTTTTTAGGTCAGTCCCCCAAACCATTCTGATTCCCTATATTATCAGTAACCTACCTTGCTCTCTCTCTTTCTTATATATTAAAAAAGGAAAAAAAGGAAGAAGATTTTTAGCTTCATTTTCTCACCAGCATCATTCTTTCTCTGGCTGGACGAGAAAGGAATTCAACTCTTCTCCTCTAACTGACCCTCGTAGTTCACCCCAAAGATGAGCTACCAGATCCCTCTACCGTTCCTGACTTGGCCCAAGTCATCCTTGTACTCTCTGTAACGAAATATGGTTCACGAGGAGTTTCAACTGTGAAACAGTACAAGACTGTATATATCAAGACAGTGGAGGTAGAGGGAAGGGGTTGTGAGAAATGCATTTCTCCCAATTGCCATTCTTTACCGATCCGCATGTCTGGGCAATCAGCTCGGAAGGACCTTTAGGTTGATGTTCCAGGGAATCATACCAATAAGACAGGCCACCTAACAACAGCTACAGCTGTAACGCAACGACTTCACACGTGTACAAGTGGCTCACAGCCGATCCCCATGTCCATGTATTTAGTTTGTGTGGTTAGCATAACCTTGTTAGATTGTTCTAGCATCCTCCATTCTTAGGGGAGGAAATTGCAGCTCAGAAAGGTTGAATAACATGCCTGATTCTTCTGAGTCCAAACCACACTGCCTCTGCCATCTAAGACGCCCTCCCTGATTGAGTGCCAGGTCTAATAGATCATTTCAATTGGGAATTATCAACCTAGGTCCTCGAGGGAGAGACCCCCAAAGTGGGGAGTCCCCGAGCTTCTTTGGGACTAATTTTCAATCACCGCTCATCGAAATTCATCATCCCTGTTCCATTTTGGATGTAGGTAACAAACCACAGAACTGGTAGCAGCACCTGGGACTTTGTCTCCGGGAGAAACCATGGCCATTTTCATATCTGCGCTGTTGTTGCAAGCATCTCAAAACACTGTTTACTCTCATCAGGATTTCAGAATTCTGGTTGTTATCAGGTTCCTGCTAGATCTCATTACAGTGCATTAAAAAATAAGCCCATATGTTACTTTAATCACCACTTCAACCTAATAATTGTAATTCAATGCCACTGGCTTCCCTTGTACTCTCATGCATTTTAGGCATTTGAGAAGCATTATGTATTGAAGGTATTTATGTCTATCCTTCATTGCTAGCATGTGAATTCTAATAAAGCAGGAGTGCTGTCTTCTATTCCTCTGAGTCCTACGTGCCTAGAACAGGGCTTGGCATTCACTGGATGATCACTGATAGAAAATTTCACGTGTTATAAGGCTCAGGTCCCATTGGGAGAGGCTAAAGAATGAAGAGACTCAAGGGAGAGCCATCAATTTGGCCACACACTTGTTTGAGCATCCGTCACTCATCCATGTAGAGAATTATCTAATGGTTACTCAATGCCAGTCACTGTGGCAGGCTCCGGGGAAAAGAGGAAAGACGAGATCCAAGTCCTTACTCTCAAAGAGCCCACATTCCAGGTAATGGGAAGAAGCGTACACAAGATTGCTGAAGACAGACAAACGGGAATGAGGTCCCTTCTTCTGAAGAGTCAGAGTCATGGGGGAAAATCTAGTTCTTAAATCTCTCAGTTCTTTTTAGCCAAAAGGTTACTGGGAGAAACTAACCACAGGGCAGAAATATAGACTAAGAAGCCCTTCCTAAGAGGAAAAGTCGGGTCCACATGAGGACACTTTACCTTGTTGGTGTGGCTGCTGGTCTTGCCTAGTAAACTTTGAGGAGAAGTTAGCCTTCCATTGCCCCTGGTGTTTCAGGGGCCAGCCTGTCCAAAGACAGCAAGATGGTTGTGTGCCCTCTCTGCAGTTCCGTCCGGATTCAAAGATCCTATGATGCTATCAATTAGTCAGAATGTGCAAGGTTGCCTAGATACCTTGGGGGCTCTTTTCCTGGTAATATCCCAGAGCTGGGTGAGCTCCTCAAACCTGCCAAACACGTGGCGAGGGGACTAGGTATGGGACAATGTGGTGGCCCGAGTGCCTGCCTCTCTGGACCAGATCACCCGTCCAGGCGTGAGGGTGAAGGCAAAGACTCCCAGCAGAGTCAGGAGGAAAAGGGACTGGGGGCTGGACGTGTCTTCCCAAGGAAACAGAGAACCCGGGAGAGATAACAAGGACTACAAGGTTTGGGGTTGATGAAGACAAAATCTGGTAAGGTGGAACATTACCCCAAAGAAGCGTAACTTCAAAATACAGAAAAATAAGTAAATCCATACAGCATCCCCAGAGGGGTATAATCTTAAAATACAAACCAAAAAAATTCATTTTGGTAAATCTAGGCCCTCCCCACAGCAGTATCTCTCTACACGTTTACTGGATATACGAAAAAAGAGTTCCTAGGGAACCTCAGCTCCCTCGCGTGTCCCCAGCCCCAGCTGGCCTCTCTCTTACCCTCCTTCAGCCTCCTCCATCCTGTCTGTCTGAACATCCTGCTTCAACAAATGGTGACAATTACCACCAGGAATTAAGTACATAAATCAAAATAAAACCGACCTGGATTTTATTTTGATCTGGGATATTATTCTCTTCAGTCTGTGGCCCATGATAATGGCCTCCACTCTTTCTAAAGAAAATTTCTTGGAACAGTTCATTTTTCAACCATGTCTCCATCTAGTAAGCATTTAGTAAGAACATCATCATCCTGGGTTCACTGGAGCAATACAATAATGTATGTAACAAAAAAATCTTTCAATCTAGGGGCCAGATGAGAAACACATGCAGGAAATCTGGTAATGAGGTAGGAAGTCACAGGTGGTTCAGATGAGGGGGGGGGGAGCATTAAGAAAAAGTGAGGATATCCAGCAGGGAAATGGGTAAGGACAGGCCAAGTCTGATTAGTTCTGGAAGGGAGAATGCAGTCTAACAGGGCAGGTGGGGAGGGCTGAGTTCCAGGAAGGTAGAAGTCAGCTTGGAACTCCAAAGGCCCTCCGGTCAACTTTAGCTGTTCAAAGGCAAGGGCTGTAGGATCACATGGTAAATGCCCCAGTTATGAAAAGTACTTGTTCAAATGAGATTTGGATAAATGGTTGAAGTATGACAAAAGATACTCTGTATATTTCTCCCTGTTGGGAAGAAGTTTGGGTGAGAGAGATGCTCTCAGAAACGTCAGTGTCCTTATTCCACAAGCAGGGCATGAAGTGAGCGAGCGAGCCTCCCCAATGAAATACTGATACCTCATGCAAAGATTCTTAGGAAATCAAATATTTTTTATTCATTTACTGGATTTCATATACCTAACAGTCCTGAAAACAACTACCCACAGTAGCAACACAAACCACATGTAAAATGAAAACAGGTGCCCCAAATGGCACCCCTCCCCGTCACACACACAACATTGAGAAACAAAATCCTACAGGTGCTGCTATAACTCACTTTCAGCATGAAAAGATTCCTGCAGGGTTGCCTGGTAACCAACCCTTCTTCATCCTGGGGCTGATACTCCCAGGTCTTTATTCGCTTTCCCTTGTCAGCATGATGAGTTAAGAACAAGTCAGATTAGATTTCCAGTTTATTACATGAATCCCTATCCTTCTCAAAGGGGTTTCTGTGAGTGAGGACCCAATCTACTGCAAGCAATGGCTGAAGCATCCCAGTGGAGAGCTCAGCCAGCCAGACCACGGGGGCAGACTGTGGACATGTTTCTAAGTCCAAAAGCCACAGGACCCAAAGCCATAGAGAACTAGCAGCTCAGGCCTCAACTGAAAAAATTGCTAAAAGGGGATTATTTCAGGCCCAAATGCTTTGATTTTACAAATTGGCCCATTTTGGGTCAAATATGCCAATCAGAAATGTCATTGAATGCCCCTGAAAACAACACCAAGTAACAAAATGCTAGAAGTACCCAAGAACCCAGGGTTCTCTTTTGGCCACCCAGAATGTGAAGTCCGCTAGAAGCTTGCCTGTTGGTCCCAGACCCCAACTCATCTGCCGGAGGAAAGGCTGGCCAGTATCCAAGGCACATCGGGCCCAAGCCCCAAGGAGTTCCTACTTCTCCTTCTGGGCCTGCTGCAACCTCTTGGCCACAGCAGTGATCAGAGCGGCTCCCTTTCCACTCCCATCTTCTGACAGTATGAGTGTCACGTCACATCGAGGAGCCAGTTCCTTCACAGTTTCCTGCAAGATCCGAGAAAAGCTATGAAAGAGAGAAAGAGAAACATCATCAGCACTTACATACATGACCAACATATTTATGAATAATTCCAAACTAGTTTGTTCCTTCCAGATTGCTTCTACAGGCTTCCCATACCACTTGATGAAGAGCTGTTTTAATTGTACCTTTTATTGAGCAACTACTAAAGCCAGAGACTATTATCGGTGTTTCACATATAGAATATACATACAAAGTGTAATAAATAACAGTTTAAAAGCAATTATTACGGGGTGCCTGGGTGGCTCAGGTGAAGCATCTGACTCTTGATTTTAGCTCAGGCCATGGTCTCATGGTCGTGAGATCGAGCCTTCCATCAGGCTCTACGCTCAGCAGAGTCTGCTTGTCCTTCTCCCTCCCCCTTGGCTCCTCTCCCTGCTCTCTCTCTCTCTCAAATAAATAAACAAGTAAACAAATAAACAAACAAACAAATAAATAAAAATTTAAAAAAGAAAAAAGGTATGATCATGTGGTTTTTGTCCTTTGGTCCAGTTTTGGTTTAAGAGAGAGGCTTGTTGGTACCACATCAGAAATAAGTGATTCTTGTGGAACCAAAAGTAATGAAAATGTTCTTTAACTAATTTTCCTAGAATGAGAGTCTTTCAACTGCATATTCCATAGTATATATATCACTTCATAAGCAATCCCAGCACCATGGACCAACTTAAATAAAGATGTTTATCCAGGGGTCTCATTTGAGAGGACAGGAAGTTCTGCTCCTATATCCATTTTTATTTCTATAATCCCACTTCTCTTATACCTAAAATCTCAACACTAAGGATCGACTCTCTTTTGATAAGATGGTCCATTTCCTTTAATTTTAAACTACAGATAAGCCTTAAAGCGTTAGGGTGGAGATGGGGGTGACAGAGGGAAAGCAGTGTGAAGGGCTGGTTACTGAGTCGTTCCAAAACCCTGCCTTCCAGCACATTGACCTTGGTGGTTAGATTGGCTATGGGATGTTTTCTAGTCAATCAGTTATGAATTAAGATTTTAAAAGTCCATATGATTCTAGGAAAGTAATTAACAGTTGATAGCAGACAGCACAGTAAATCAGAAAACCCCAGGTTTTTAAAAAAAAAATTGATTTCCTTTGTCTTTTTCCCATTAATAGATCAAATGAGATGTCAACAAAATAATAATAAAAACAATAATAATAATAATAAAATAAGTGATTCTAAGGGGAAAAACAAGAAAAGATAGCAGTCCATTATTTCGGATAATGAGCCATCATCATTGGAAGAGCTAATGATCCAGAATTATGATAACAGTATGTTCGTGTATAGGTTTCAATATGATTGGAAATCTTTATAAAATTAATACTTTTTCTCTTCACCAAAACAATCTATTAAACATTAAAGAAAAATAATAGCTTTCAAAAAAAAAAATAACAGCTTTAATGACTGACATTTTTGTGATGTGCCATACACTCTACACACACTGTTTAACTTTGCCCTCATGACAACCTATGAGGTAGGTAAGATTTTTGTCATCGTTTTACAGATTAAGAACTGAGGCTCAGAGATGGTAAGAAACTGGGCCTAGGTCTCCCAGCTTCTAAGTGGTGGAGCCAGGATTCAAACTTACATTAATCCTTCTGTCCACTGGCTCTGAGCTAAGAAAATTATGACCTGTTCATACTTGACAAATGCTGTGTGCAGTGCAAAATACTCAGTTCTCCTTGCTTCCCCGTGAGGTCTGGTGGGAGTAGTTAGAACTAGTCACATGCATTTGTGGAGCACTGGGACCTCAATCCTTATGCAGTCCTACAAGGTGGAGATTACGACTGCCTCGAGGAGCATGGGGTCCAGAGAGGACGGCGAATACTCCCACATCCTAACCACTGGGGGAGAGAGCCCTGCAGGCTCACACCTTGTCTGTTAGATAGAGTGGGGTCCATGCCCTCCCATCCCGGCCTCTCCAGCGCACTCACTGCGGGTGCAGCTTGTACAGGGTGCCGTCCACTCCCACGGTGATGTTCAAGTACTCTAGCCCCTGGTCTTCCCTCCTTTTCTCCACGATGGCAGCCAGGCCAGCACCGTAGAGCTGGGCCGCCCTCCGGGACACGGCTCCGCACACCTCTTTCACCACGATGCTGTCCTCACATGTGCTGTCCAGGCCCAGCTGCTGCAGAATCCTCCTGACCTGGAGGAGGGCCAGCCGATCGCTGCGGGCAAGCAGAGCGGGACGTCAGGACCTGCTTCTCAGAGCCCTCAAACCTGCTCCACATGATTCACAACTCTGCAGCCTCCAATGCCCCAGGAGGAAGGAGGGAAAAATGATCCAAGCAATGGCTGAGTTAGCGCAGAATGCCACAGAAGCTGGGACTCCAGGAAGCCTGCAATCTGCCTCCCCAAGCCCTCGGAAGTCCCACCACCTTCCAGAAATAATGTGTGGGCACCTCTTGTGTTAGGCATGTTCAAACCTATTATCTCACTAGAAGTTCTTATTAGATTCAGCAACTAACACATCTGGTGTGCGTTTTCCGAAGAGGAATCTGAGGTTCACGGTGCTAGAGACATCCACAGAGAGTCAAGAGCAGGGATTCAAGCACCCGCCTTCTCACACCCAGTCTAACCTGTCCCACTAAGCATGGGAGCTCCCGCTACTTGGGCCCTGTTCAACTGGAGGCCAATTTTCCTTCCCCTTAACTTTTTCTAATTTTCTGTTTTTTCTTCCCGACTAGACTACGTGCTCTATGAGGGTAAGACTGTATTCTGTTCTCAATAGAAACCAGCATAGGGCTGTGTACATTCAATGGGGAAGTGAATAAATTAATAAACAATGTAAAATCAGCACCTTAGTGAACAGGAACCCACCCACCGGACCATAAGCACAGAAGCACCTGCTCTGGGGACAGGCTGGCCTCAAGTCTAGACCCTGATTATCTCCCAGGGAACTTAAGGAGCTCTGACTTCCAAGCTACACAATGTAAAATTATAGCCTTGACTGTCTCAGGGAATATGTAGGGAAGACTGTTATCAAGGGAGAAAAATTGAGAAATAACCCTTCTGGCCATAGAGCGGATTCAATAGGTAAATGGTGGTGTAGTCAGATAATAGAATCCTTTGTAGATCCCAATGATGAGCTTGCATAAGAATGTTTAATGCAAATGTTCACAACATATTAAGTGAAAAAAATAGATGGTAAAATGCTATGTACCATATGATCTTGATTTGGTTTTGTTTTTGAAGATTTGTCTTTGCTCAGGAAAAAAAAAGGGCAGAAGGAAATCTATTTAGATGCTGGTATGATTATAGTAGTTCTTTCTTTCTTCCTTTTGCTTTTTTTTTTTTTTTTTTTTTTTTTTTTAATTTAAGTAATCTCTACACCCAGGAAACCTGGGTGGCTCAGTCAGTTAAGTGTCTCCTTCAGCTCAGGTCATGATCTCAGGGTTCTGAGATAGAGCCCTACATTGGGCTCCCTGGTCAGTGGGGAGTCTGCCTCTCCCTCTCTCTGTTCATGCTCTGTCTCTCTTTCTCTTTCTCTCTCAAATAAATAAATAAAATCTTTTTTTTAAAAAAAGTAATGTCTATCTATACCCAACATTGGGAATTGAACTCACAACCACTAGACCAAGAGTCACATGCTCTTCCGACTGAGCCCAGCCAGGTGCCCCTTCCTTTTGCTTATGAATGAGTAATATTTGTATAGGATGAAAAAAAGTGGATTTTTTTTTCAGTATATAAAATAACAAAACCTGAAATTCTTTCCACAGTTTGGCCATCACAGTTAACCCAGCTCACCTAGTTCACCTAGCCCATTAGTTTACCTAGCTCACCTAGTTCACCTAGCCCATCACAGTTTACCTAGTTTACCTAGCTCACCTAGCCCATCACAGTTTACCTAGTACTTTCATGTACATTCCCCTACTTGACCATTGATTGGGTTGATCATTGGGGTTAAGCAGTAGAGCATTTATCCTCTATAATGAAAGAAATTGTCATCCAGAGAGGTAAAGCGACTTGCCCCAGCTCACACAGCACAAGCAATCTTAAACTCAGTCTCGGAGGTAAGCCCAGGATTCCCCCCAAGGTCCCTGGTACATCCATTGGACAATGTGCTTTGAAATGGGCCACAGTGCACATAGCACCTCCCATTCCCAACTGGCACGACATTGGATATGATTTTTATTCCATGAAGTTTAAAAATACATAAAATACCTAGAAACTGGAAATCATAGCATCCAAAGCAGACGCCTTTGGTGTGCCAGAAGCAAATATTCCTAGAGGCATATAGGTCCTGCTAACTTACCCTTGTCCAGGGACATCTTCCTTTGTACTCAGGCAAAAAAAAAAAAAAAGGCAAAGATAGTCCATCTGCTTATCTCTTGCACAGGAGGAAGAAACCATTTGCCCCCCCCGCAGCAAAAGAAGATCCTCTGATCATCAAAGGTGATGACTTTTAACTTTGAATCTCATGGGTTGAAGCCAGACCAAAAAAATTCATAAATAAAAGGATGCTGGGTATCTGCTGATCAACATTTCTGAAAACACAAAATTGCTGCTGCTGTTACTGATTCTACCTTCATCTCCTTAGACAGCAAGATCTGCTCTGCAGAGTTCTCTCATTAAGTACACTGCTTTCACTTCTAAAGAGTTTTCCTTGTCTCCCAAAGTGGTATTTGGCTTGCTGGCATCTGGCCATAAAGACCAGTAAAATTAACTGAATGAATGCAAATTGACAGAAATTCCAAATACAAAATCTCTAATAAGAACCAGTGCTGGTAGGAAAAGCAGCGAAACCAACACATTTGTACATCACTGGTGGTAGTGGAAACCAGAACTATCTTTTTAAAAGTGTGTCCATAGGGAAATGCTTCTTTTAACCAAATGCTTCTACTCCTAAGGAAATAATTTGTGAGATGCAAATGATAACACAAGAAGAATAATTATGGTATTGCTCAGAATTGCAGAAATCCATAAATTATAAGCTAGACATCTTATATTAAAGGGAAAGTTTAGTAAATTACAGTACAGCAATATCATATAACATCACGCAGCTATTTAAAATGATAATTATACCAAAGAATTGAGAGGAGGAAGTTTCTCTTTCTAGAAGTATTCCAGCTAGAAAATGCCGGACTATTAGCATTAACTTACCATCATTTTACAATCACAGATCTAGGCAATGAGCATCAATGACTGCTAACAACATAAAAGAGACAGAGACAGAAAATTCAATGCCACCTATGACATATTCTTGTCCAAACTTCAACACTGAATCTAACCAGGCATCTCGATCTTCTTGTGAGTTTCCAAGAAATACAAGGGAGAGAAAAATGCTAAAAGTGAAATCAGCAAAATCTAGAACACAGGAAACTTCTAGGATACAGTTTCCTCATCAAATGTACTCCAAGGGGAAACAAAAGGAGAAATCTATACATTAAAAGAGATT
This sequence comes from Mustela lutreola, assembly GCF_030435805.1. NCBI lineage: Eukaryota > Metazoa > Chordata > Mammalia > Carnivora > Mustelidae > Mustela > Mustela lutreola. The sequence goes on from NC_081293.1 coordinate 56,691,035, forward strand.
TTTAAAAGACATATCAACCAGCTGCACCGTATGAACTTTGGATATGGACGCAAACAAATGAACTGTAAAAACATTATTTTTAGGCAATCTGGAAAATAGAAACACTGGCAGGATATTAATTAATCCAGCTTGGGGGTGGGAAAAGCAAGAGTATATTAATGGACTGAGTCTGGCTGTGAGTTGATCATTGTTGAAGGTGGTGATGCAAACATTAGAATCATTTTACCATTCCCTCACTCTTATATATGTTATAATTTTTCATAATAAAAAATAAAATAGAAAACCAGAATTATAATGGAAAATTGTCATGTACAAACACTAAGTAAATAATATATAGAATGATATGTGTGCTATGATTGTAATTACTAAAATATGTTTACACATATTGAAAAACTTGGAAGGGAATATGCAAAAATCAAAACAGTTATAGTTAGTCGCAAGCACATGGGTGATTTTTTAAAAGTTTTTTTTTTTTCATATTATGGACACATCACCTTTTCAGAAACAAAAAAGGATCAGTTTTTTCAGCCTAAGCTAACCCCTATGTTATCAGTTTGGTAAGCTCAGGGCCTTGGCATGCAACGGGCGCTTTGACTGTGTGCTATGATTCTTCATGCTGCTAGAGAGACAGAGCAGCTCCAGAAAGAAACCTTTTGCCCAGCCAGGCCCTTCATGTCTTTATTTTTAAATCTCAAGTCTGCTGGACCCCAGCCTGACAGCAGCACATTCCAGTGAGGGCCTCTCACACGAGCACATGAACTTGATCCCACATTACCTTTCGATCTGAGACAGGAACTTGGTTTCAAAGATGCCCCTGGTCCGGAGACGCTCTGAAATCTGCCCACGGAAGAGGAGACCCTGCTTGGTCAGGTCAATCAGGATCTGCCGCACAATCTCCCCCAGGTACATTCCACTTGTCATTTTCTCATATCTGTTTGGAGAATAGGGATAAGCAGGAAAGTATGAGCAGGAAAATCAGCCCTGGTGAGTGGTTCACGAAAGGACCATGGGTCTGGGTATGGAAGGTAGACCACTGGCATCCAACAGCCGCCTGGTTTGGGATGGTACAGAGTGGGCAGTAGGCCCAGAGAAGGGCAATGCAGAAGTCTGCACGATGTGAGACAGCCAGTCTTTGGAGCCCTGTGGACCGGGAGGAAGGCAGGTCCCCACACTGCCCCATGCTGGGCACAGGAGCAAGTACTGTGAGCCATCATCTGTAAAACAGACAGCAAAAGCCTGATCCTGCAAGAGTGTTGGGAGGCCAGCATCTGGTCCACAGCGGGCACTGAGTGAGTTCCTTTCCAGGTCCCAGAGCCAGTTCTCCCTGGCTTTGTGTTATGAATCTGGTTTACTAGATCCCCTTTGGCTTTGCATTTGAAGAAATCTGTTCCATTAGAGATTCTGCTCTGTGAAATACTATACTTAAACTCCACACACCAGGAGATCTTGAACATGTTGGAAGGGAGCCAAACCCCCCTTTTAAACCAGGCTGTGAGCTCCCTGAGGGAAGAAACAAGAGGAGAAGGGACTTTGTAACCAGCAGGCCCTGACCAGGCACTGACCAGGCACTGCGCACAGGCTGGTGAGACAGTGTCACTAACAGTGATGAGGTGCTGGGCTGCCTAGGTGGCTCAGCCGGTTAAGCGTCTCCCTTTGGTTCAGGTCATGATCCCAGGGTCCTGGGATTGAGTCCCACATTGGGCTCCTTGCTCAGCAAGAAGCCTGCTTCCCTCTCCGACTGCTGTTCCCCCTTGTACTCTCTCTCTCTCTCTTTCTGACAAATAAATAAATAAAATCTTAAAAAAAGAAGAAGGCGGCACTTGCCCCTTAAGAAGAGCCATGATACTCAAATGTCCCAAGTTGGGATTCAGAGATAAGGTCCCTTCTTTTTGGAGCAAGCCCTGGTTCAGCTGAGCTCCCCACAGCTCATCTTCCTCCTAGCTACAAAGACTAGTGCTAAAGGAAGGCCAAGGATGATTAAGGCTAGCGCTGGCCTTTCCCAGGTATCTCCTTGTATGGATACTTGGTTCTTGGTTCCACAGCTACAAGGTATCTGTGGCCCACATATCCCATTACATTTCCTATCTGTTCAACTTCCCCACTGGGATATCATCATCATGATAAATCTATATTTTCATCTTATTTTATATACTAAGACACTGAGCTTAATTATGACAAAGACCATATGGCCTCATAGTAAAACATTTACAATCTGGTCCTTTACAGAAAAAGTTTGCCAACACCTGCTGTCATGGAAGGGCCTGAGTTAATTATCAATTCCTAGCACGTTTCTTCTACCCCTACCTGCCTCTTTCTCTTTTCCTTGAGAAGCTAGACGAGAACACAAGCAAAAATGTACTTATTTTTTTTTTTAAAGAATCATTTGTTGGTTTCCCTATTTTTGGTACGGCTAGTAATGGGAATCTCTCTCCCCAGTGACTGTGGCCCCTGGTGGGACATGACATCATGACTGAGAACCAGTGCTCCCATCTGCCACCTGCTGTCACTTCTCTACCCCCAGAACAACAGAGGTCACCAACCTGGTAGCAGCCCTTGAAAGGCTGAGGTTGTTGACCTCTAGGATGTCCTAGAAGCCCACCCTGAGCAGGCCCACTGAATTAGCATGCCCCTGCCCTGTAACATTTGGCCCACAGTGAGTAAACTTGGTGACTGTGTTTAAATCACTTCCAAAGCCACCCTAGACCTTATGGTACCTTATGGTAATTAGAAAAAGTCACCCCTTCTTTCTACTCCTTGGAAACTTGTCCTGTATTTTGCTTTTGTTCCAATAAGACCCATCACTGACCTCTGATGGGGACGTATAATTAAAATACAATGCTATAGCGGCTACGATATGAATGTAGTACCCCTCCCTCGGTCTGATAAAGTCATACAGTGCACACCCTGCTTACATATACACACTGGCCCTCCTCACCTCTGTTTGCCAGGGTTCAAGGACCCCTCATCCACCTCCTTGTCATACTGGGTCCGGATGTCATCTAAGCAGCCATTATCTCCAAATCCCCCCCATTCTGTGTTAATGCACATCTTCCCTTCGTCCCCCTCCAGCAGTTCGATGTTCCTCATCTCCTCCATGTAACACATGTTGCTGCCTGTTCCTGAAAGGAATCATGAAGGGACTTTAGTCTCAAGAGACATCCCCAGGCCCTAAAGAGGCAGAGGAGGGCAGTAGAGAGGAATTTAGGTTTGGAGTCAGATACGACTGGGTGTGAATTCCAGCTTTACCCTCACAACACAGGGATTACAGGCAAGAATCTCATCTTTCAGAGGTCCATCTTCTTCATCTATAAAAAGGAAGTAATCCCTGCCTTATAGGGTTTTCTAAAGAAAACAACAAGATGCTTCCTCCACACAGTATGTGGTACAAGAGAGGACACCATCCTCCCCCTCCTCCTCACCATTGCATCGGATCATCTCTTTCCTATCCTCACCATTACTGTGAAGCTACAGGCACCCAAAATGGGCTCCCAAGTAGTCATACTTAGCAGCCAGAGCTAGAAGGGACCATGAGGAATTATCTAGTCTTGGAGATATAAACATTGGTGTCTGTGGCCACCTTCTCTCTCCTTTGCCCCTGACCTGATCTCAGAACTATTCTCAGTGCAACAGTCCAGGCAACTATTATGTTCAATCAAACAAGTCTCACCCCATTGCCCTCGTAATTCTAGCCTGACCCCTACCACAGATGAAGAAACTCAAGTCCAGGCAGAGTGGGTAACCTGTCCATCATCACCAAGTGGATAAGAGTTCCAGTGAGATGAAACCTCTTAGCTGACCTTGGAAGCATCTCACTATATCCCCATCTCCTTGTTCTACCCACTGCTCCCCTTCAGGAAGCCCAGACAGACAACTGGAACAAATTTCCCTGATTCTTTCATGACTAACCTGTGCCTGTCAGTTGCAATGCTCATCGCCTCTGTCTTTACCAGTTCAAACCTTACCCATCTCCTTGCCAATTAGAAAGTCAGCCCTCTGAAATCCATCCTTGCCCTTAATCACTGCCAGAATTCTCTCAAAGTCCCCTCAAATGCCTCTATCACATGTCAGGCCACCCCCTTCCCTTCTAGGTTTCTTTCCAGCTCTTCCCCGTCCTCATGCCCACAGCCAGAAGAGGTCAGCTAACAGAGGAAATGTACATCAGAGCTGCATGGAAATCAGCCCCAAGCCAAGAGCGGTCTCTTTCTACTCCAGATAATCTGCCCCCAACCCCTAATTTAAAAATCTCGTCTTTCTGTGTCATTCTCCTTCCTCAACAAAAGGACAATGTTGGCTTAGGGCTCTTAAGGAGAAAGATACTAAGTCAAGTCTTAGAAATTAGGAAACCTGGACTCCTGATCTTAACTTCATCTCTGCCACGGACAAAGCTGGCTTTAGAGCATCTGTGTAATGGAACAATGTTCCATCCACGCCAGCCTCACCCCTGGCCCAGCCCCACACCATGTAAAAAGGAAACCACCAGAAGATCAGACATGAGTAGTCTAATGGGACATGCCTGACCACTTACCTGCAATCAGGCCAATCTCACAATTAGGATCTTCATGGCCGCAGGTCATCATGGTCCCCACTGTGTCATTCACAACTGCAACTATGTCCAGGTCGAACTCCTGCAAAGGAAGCAACCATACTGTAAAGTTGGGTGTGCACACCAGGTAGTCTCAGGAGGGGTGTATCAGTCCAAGGGGGGCACAGGGTGGCAGAGCAAAGGGGCCTGGGAAAAGGCGCAAGGTCAGGCATGAGCCTCAACACTGTAACATACATTTCTCCTCTTGATGGCTTCCCTGAGCATGTCCACCATGTCTTCCCCTTCACAGTCAGTGGCCTTGAAGCCTTTGGTCCACTCAATGAGTGTTGCCTGAAGGAGAGGAGGAGAAATTCATTTGAGCAACCGTTTGCTGGGACCACTGCCCAACCTCAGCATCAGAAAGATGCAAAGTGCTGTGGTCGGCTGCTTGTCACTAGGCCTGGGTCATCGTGATTCCATGTTTAATTCAGCCAAGGACAGATGAAGATGTGATTAAAGTTAAAAGCTACAACATATCCATCAAAGCATGGTTCCACAGTGAAAAACTAGAGGCAGCCTATCGTTCTAATGATAGAGATCTATTATCTTGTGCATGAATATAGAAAATATTAAACAGTCATAAAAAATCAGGCTGTCAGAGAACAGTGAACGTTAGAGAAAGATGGTCACCACACACTGTAAAGTGAACACACACTAAACAAATACAGATATTATTCTTTTAAAAACCACACAGACACATGCATGCATGCACACACACACATTCATATCTAGAAAAAGGTATGCAACAATGCCTATCCCAGGAAGTTGACAAGGGTTCTCTCTGGGTTCAAGATTATGGGTGCCTTTTAGTCTTTCCTTTTTGGGTGTCCATATTTTCTAGTTTTCCCAAAGTTCGCTTGTATAATTTTTACAATATTGAGAAAAAGTATTTTTCATTTTTAAAAGATTTACTGTATTTATTCACGAGAGACAGAGAGAGAGAGGCAGATGGAGAAGCAGGCTCCCTGCTGAGCAGAGAGCCCAATGCAGGACTCGATCCCAGGACCCTGGGATCATAACCTGAGCCGAAGGCAGATCTGAGCCACCCAGGCACCCTATTTTTCATTTTTTAAGAGAAAGCCCAAGTTTACACTCCTAGCCAGAGGTGGAGTTAGTCTAGCCTCAGACTCTGTAGCCTGAGCTGGAGGTGGGGTGAGGGCACGTCTAGCTGGGGTGTCTAGGCCAAGAGAGCTGCTGGGGTGGGAGCAGGAGTGAACAGCTCTGACGGCAGTGCCCTCACCCCCATGGGCTAGATGGCCATCTCACCCTGGGCCTCTTAGCCCTGGTTTCCCTCCTTCTCTCCAAGTCCTTGGGGAGTTCGGCTCCCTTGTCCCTTCACTGATGGATGTATGCAGAACACCAGAGATTCAACACCCACAGTTGAAAATGTTGCTGTTACACAAAAAATAATATATTTTTAAAAGTCTTTCTTTTTTCTCCCTAGCCATCAGTGGCTTTGCTCCCAGCTGTCCATCTGTCTACCCCTCCCTCTTAACAGAGTATCCATGAACCTGTCAGAACTCCTGGAAGAGGCCTCGAGACCCAGTATCCTGGGTCAGGAAGAGCTGCTGTGCCTGGGAGTTCATTGATCATTCAGGACTGTGGACAGCTGCACACAGCTGTCTTAATGGTATATTAATTTTTAATGGCAGCAGTCATACAGTAATATGTTGCCCTTGTAAAAAATTAAAGTGTTACTGGTAAGGACAAAGTCCCCTTTAACTGCCCATCCCCCCAGTCTGAGAGGTAACCTCTACTCTCAGGCTGATAGGACTCCCTCCAGACCTCTTTCTCTCCGTTTACGTTACTTTAAAATAAATTCACACTGTGTGTGGACTAGTGGAAATTGGTTTTCTTACTTAATAATGTGTCTTCTAGACCTTTCCAGGTCAGTTCATGTGGATCTGCCCCATGTCTTCACCGAGCAGAATATTCCTCAAATATAATTGCGTAGAAATAAAGAATACTTGTGAAATAAGTACTATTTTTATCTCCAGTTTTTAAATGAGGAAACCAAGGTCCGGAGAGGTTAAACAATTTGCCCAGGGTCATTCAGTCAGTAAGTGGAGAAGCCAAGATTCAGCTTCCAGACCCACGCTCTCGCTCTGTTCCTCCCAGTCCGGTGGGTAGCATCCGCGAAGCACTTAGAACCGTGTCCGGCACTGAGCACCACTACGTGTGTGCCTGGTAAATGCAGATCAAGGAAGTAATTCCTTATGATGGCTCTGCCAGTGTCTTCAGTCACCCTCTGCTGCCATGGGAGCGATTTCTCATGTTTCATTATTAAAAGGGGTGCTGTAGTGAACATCCTTGATCACTCCTTCTCGGCACATGTTTGAAAAATGGAATCTTGAGAAATGGATATTCTGGCTCTTAGCCTTCTGGCATTTTTAATTTTAAGAGAGCTAGGTGTGTGACCAGATATTTCAGCCTTTTAAACCCCTGTCTCCCCATTCTCTGATTTAATTAGGGCAGGAAGGAGCTGCTGGCATGGGTGTTTCCATGGTGTTCTCAGAGCCCTGAAGAGATCTGTTCCCGTTCTGATTTTGTACCAACCCATCAGACAAGACCAGTGTGGCTCAAGCTTCTCATATTCAAAATGCGATGGGATAGAGAAGAGAGTGGAATGCATACAACAAGGACATTATTTCTTGACTTGCAGGTTTTAATTGTATATATAGGTGTATTGTGTATTACAGCCAAGATGGTTTCAGGACATTGGTTTTGGGTGCTGGTCTCCCCCAGAGGCAAAATGCAAGAGCCTGGGCTCTCACACCAGTGTCCTGGATTGGAACCTTCCACCACAGTTTATAGATGTGGCAACTTGGACAACTGACTTAACCTCTCTGAGCCCCTGTTTTACTTTCCCACAACACAGTGATTAAAAATAGTGTGTATAGGGGCGCCTGGGTGGCTCAGTGGGTTAAAGCCTCTGCCTTCAGCTCAGGTCATGATCCCAGGGTTCTGGGATCGAGCCCCACATCGGGTTCTCTGCTCAGCAGGGAGCCTGCTTCCTCCTCTCTCTCTCTCTGCCTGCCTCTCTGCCTACTTGCGATCTCTATCTGTCAAATAAATAAACAAAATCTTTAAAAAAAACTAGTGTGTATAAATGTAGTGATCCAAAGGGGCACGTGCACCCAAATGTTTATAGCAGCAATGTCCACAATAGACAAACTATGGAAAGAGCCTAGATGTCCAACAACAGATGAATGGATAAAGAAGATGTGGGGCAGGAGGCCATGGGGGTAGGGAGGGAAAAATGAAACAAGATGGTACTGGGGAGGGAGACAAACCATAAGAGACTCTTAACCTCAGGAAACAAACAGGGTTGCTGGGGGGTGGGGAGTAGGAGGGATGGGGTAGCTGGTTCTGGACATTGGGGAGAGTATGTGCTTGGTGAGTGCTGTGAATTGTGTAAGAATGATGAATCACAGACCTGTACCCCTGAAGCAAGTAATACATTATATGTTAATTTTTTTAAGTAAAAAAAAAAATAGTGTATATACATACAAGGAACTATTTCCTAAAGGTGAAAATAGAACATAAGAAATGGAAAACATGACGGGGCGCCTGGGTGGCTCAGTGGTTTAAGCCTCTGCCTTCAGCTCAGGTCATGATCTCAGGGTCCTGGGATCGAGCCCCATATCGGGCTCTCTGCTCAGCAGGGAGCCTGTTTCCCCCTCTCTCTCTCTGCCTGCCTCTCTGCCTACTTGTGATCTCTCTCTGTCTATCAAATAAATAAATAAATATCTTAAAAGAAAGAAAGAAAGAAATGGAAAACATGAAATGGTTCAAAGGCTTGGTTACGTTTCCTCAGCCCCAGACCCTGTGAGAGTCTTCTCGGGGAAGAGGGAAGCACGCCAGGCTGCCTCCAAGTCTGCAGGGCTGTCCCACCTTGTCGATGCTTGTCTGTCGGCAGGGAAAGGAGAACGTGAAGCCCAGAGGCAGCTGGGCTCCCTTGAGGCCCATGTAGTCCAGGAAATCGGCGATGCACTGCACAATGTGGTCAAACAGCTGTGGGGAGAAAGGGGCAGTCATTCCTGGCCAACAGCAACACAGGGCAGTGGGGCGGCAGGCCGGCATCCCGGCATCCCGGGGTGTGGAACTCCCCCAACCCGCCTATACCTCCTCGCCAGTGCCCTGCATGATCTCCAAGGGGATGGCAAAGATCTTGTTGTACATTCGCACCGACCTCCGTCCACTTCTGATCTTTACCAGGAGGACCCGGAAGTTGGTTCCCCCCAGATCCAGGGCCAGGAACTTTCCTTTCTCTGAGGGGGGAAAAAGTGGGCGCTGAGTTCCTCCAGCATGCACAGAGCAGGGGCTGGTGTGGAGGCACTGAGAGGAAGAGGAGCTGCCGACCCAGAGCCGACTCGGAGCCTTCTCCTTGGGGGCCCCCGAGCCAGAGGAGAGTGGCAGTCCCCCAGCGCAGCCTCCAGGCCCTGGACAGCACTTTGAGCCTGTCCAAGGCCAGTCCGCTTTTCTTGTTACCTGGTAGAGGCTGCATATGATGCTTAAGCTTAAGGAGCCTCTGAAGGCGAATCCAAGTCAGGCTATACTGACCACAGTGAAATCTGGGGATGTTTCCATCCTGTCTCTATGGCCTACAGGAGTTATTCCCCATGAGCATGAAAGAGTTCTTCCTGCCCCCTGCTTCTCCCACGTGTGGATTCCCACACCTGCTCCTGACCCACAAGAAGCCATGTCAAGGCCAGCCCCCTATTACCATCAAGGGCCACTCCAACAGTATCTATCTCTCATTTCTCTAACATGGTGGAGCATCAGAGCCTGTCCTATATGACCTTTCACCTTGCCCTCTGCCTCCCTCATTCTGTTCTGTCCTCACTGTTCATTCTGCTGGTTCCTGAATTTGCTAAAGACATCACTCCCAGCCAGCCCTCTAAACCCTTCTCCCAATTTTCTTCGTAGCCCCTGCTGCTACAGGGTCTCATATGGTGTTTGTCTATTGTCTGCAAGCCCAACAGAACGTAGGCTCCACAAGGGTAGGGACTGTGTTTCCCTCCCCATGCTATCACCAGGCCTGGACCAGAGCCTGACATTTAGTAGGTGCTTAATGGAACTTTGACAAATGAAGGCAGGGGCACCTGGCTGGCTCAGTCGGTTAAGCATCTGCCTTCAGCTCAGCTCATGATCACAGAGTCCTGAGATCGAGCCCTGCATCAGGCTCCCTGCTAGGCAGGGAGTCTGTCTCTCTCTGCTCCTCACCCCACTCTCATGCTCTCTCTCTCTCTCTCACTCTTTCTCAAATAAGTAAAATCTTTATTTAAAAATTAAAATTAAAAAACGAAGGCAGAAGGATGAAAAGGACGAAAGAATAAACACTTGAACACTGTCTTTTATGCTCTTAGTTTCTTTCCCATGTAGACTCAAAGGATATTGGCTCTGGAAAGATCTCTGTTGCTGAGAGTCCCCAAGTGCAGCTGTGCGACCCTGAGGATGCCATCTGACCTCTCTGAGTCTCCGTTTTGGCAGCAATAAAATGGGAATCATTTTTTTCTTTGTGAAACATCCCAAGTGGTTCTGAGGATGAGATGAAATTAAAGATTCCAAAACAAAGTACAAGACCTAGAGCATTTTACAAAGGTCATTATTTCTAAGTGAGGCCCCTGAGGTTCAGAGAGGTGAAGTCAGTTGTCTCAAGAAGAGTCCACCTTGTGTCGTGGCTCCTCTTGGCTGAGCACAGAGAAGAATCAAGCGTCAGAAAAGTCAGGGGCAGAAAGCAATGAGAGCAGAGAGGAAGAGCCAAGCCCTGGGAGAGGAGAGGCAGGGTAGCAGGCAGGAGACAAGCCAGACAAGTCCAAGTGTCCAGATGGCAGCTCCGAGGGCAAAGCCTGGGCTTCCGTCGCCAGCAGCATGATGTACACGCCATGTTCTCAGCTACGCAGACACACGCGTGACCTCACTAGGGTATTTGTCCATTGCAAATGCCCAGGATCCACCAAGGCAAATAGAATCACTGTACTGACTTTCTACCCTACTCCCCCTCCCTCCATTACAGACATGAATACAAGGCTTTTAAAACTAAAATCCTGAGGTGCCTAGATGGCTCCATCAGTTAAGCATCTGCCTTTGGCTCAGGTCATGACCCCAGGGTCCTCGGATTGAGTCCTGAGTTGGGCTCCCTACTGAGTGCGTAGTCTGCTTCTCTCTCTCCCTCTCTCCTTCTCCCCTGCTCGTCCTCTCTCTTCCTCTCTCAAAGATATAAAATCTTTTTTAAAATTTTTTTTAAAAAATTAAAGCCTAACTGGATTTAAGGAGTTTGGGCGCGAGCTCTGATCGTGGCCCACCTGTGCCATCCGGCATCCCGCAGACATAGGTAGGCAGCATCTTGACGGTGGCCGTCAGGTGGGTGTCCTTTCTCAGCCCGTTCTCGAACTCTGTCCGCATCTTGCCCTGCACATCCTTGAGCTGCTCTTGAGTCAGCCGGAACAGAGCCAGCACATGGTCAATCTGCTTCCGTTGGGCCTGTACACGGGAGGCTACTGCGGTCACCATGGCAGCCCCCTTGGTGCTGCCGCTCTCCGACAAGAGGAAGCGGACGTCACAGTTCGGGACCAGTCTCCTCACCACCTTGTGCAGTCGCTTCGGGTATCTGAAGTCAGGGGCGACAGCAAAATGTGTAACAACCATAAAGGCCCAGGCCTGGCCAGCGGGGACAGACACAGGTGCGGAATGGGGGTCCTGAGCCGTCTTTTTGGGCTGGGCCCAACCCTTTAGTTACCGGATGATGGGGAGGCAAGGGGCTGACTGGGGGGAAGGGCTAGGGCAGCTAGGGTGGTGGTGAAAGGGACTCTTGGAGGCTCAAAGAAGTGGTTAGTTTATTCATCACTAATATTTCAATAAGTAGGGCATGTCTGCACATACTATATTAGCCGAGAATCATCTGCGTCCAAAGGGGAAGGGTCCTTTCCCCAGCTCTTTCCAGCATATACCTGCCTGACTCCCAAAACCACCTCTGTCAGCCAGAGGGGCTCTCCCACTCCCTCCTCCTGGGAAATTCTCATTTCCCTGCACTTTCCTACCGTATCCTTCCTGTGAACTTGGCAACCTCTGCCCTTCAGATCTTTCCCCATCTATAACTTGAGTGTATTTTATTTTCCAATCTCAGTAGGTATTCAATAGTAATAGATAGCTGGATGGATAGATGGACAGATGGATAAGTGTCTGGGTGAACGCCCTTCTAGTCAGATGTAGCAGAGCATTTCTTTAAGAACAATCCCCCCAAAATAACCTAGCCAGCTAGAGGCATACGGTCTCTCCTTCCTCTGGAAACTCAGTAGCAGGAGGAGGTGGTTGGCTCCAGCCCCACAGAAAAGCAGCACAGTTCGGAGAGCGTGCTGGGTCTCTGTTTGGGGGCGGAGGGAGTGGGGCGCAGGCAGTACTCACTGAGGGTGTATCTTGTAGAGTGTGCCGTCCACGCCCACCGTGGTCCGGAGCCTCGCCACCTTCTTGTTCTCCCGCAGGCGTGTCAGGATGGCGGCCAGGGCCGCGGCGCAGAGGTTGGCCGAGCGGAAGGAGACGATGGTGCAGACGTGCTGCACGGCGATGCAGTCGGCCTCCGAAGGCTCCAAGCCCAGATCTGTCAGGATCTCTCTGGTATTGGCAAGGCCTTCCTTATACCTGGCCAGGGGACGGCAATGAGAGGCCACAGTTCGCCATCCCATGGAAGTCCCCTAGAGAACCAGCTTTCCCGCCTCTCCAGATTGTGAAAACAAGCAAGCTGGCACATCGTGATATAATAATGAAAACCGTATCAACAATGATCATAGCGGCCACCGTTCACTGAGCTGTCACAATGTGCCGGGCACTCGTCTGAAGATCTGACAGGCGTAGAGTGGGGTACTTGTCCCCAGTCACAGAGCTAGGTAGTGCAAGGGTGAGGATTTGACCTGACTGTGCTATTCTGCCTTCCACAGAAACTCAGTCTCTGCCATGCTCTGCACAAATGGATTCTAGGAGTCAGAGGCCACTTTGCAGAGCTCAGAATCTAAACTGATTGCAAGCTCAGGCCAGTGCCAGGGTTTCTAAGCCTGCAGAACAGGACCCTGAGTGGACTGGAGGCAGTCGCCTTCACCAGCCATCTCCTCATTGCAGGGACCTCTGTGTGAGGCCTCAAGTCATCAAAGCCAAGGCCAGTCCCCAAAAGTACCAAGTACAGAAGCTTCTTGTTATAGCAGGAGCTCTTAGACATGCATGGGCACTAATGGGCCAAAGGATGCCCGATATTATAAGCAAAATTGAGTACAAACATGCATTTTTGTGGTAAAGGGTCCAGAATTTGAATTAGATCCTCAAAGGGATCTGGGACCCCAAAAAAGTTTTAAGTCACCACTTCAGGTGGTGAAGGCAGGAGGAAGAAGGCAGCAAAATATAAGAAAGGCAAAGGCCTCCAACCCCAGACTCCCTGGCCAATGAAACCAGCAAGAAGCCACATCCGAGTCTCAGCAGGCATTGCTAATGCACCCAAAGCTGGGCCCCGGTCTGAAGGTGTCCTGGTGAAGATCAGGATGGAGCTGGTCCCTTCCGCTGTGCCACTGCCATAAGCATACCACACCTTGGCTACCCACCCTCACCCACTGCAGATCCAAGGTGAAGGCACCCAGCCGGCAGCTTACTTCTCCATAGCAGCCACGTGCCATGTTTCAATCTTGCCCTTTGTGTGGAGAGCAGAGGACTTCTTGCCACCAAACAGGAGACCTGCCTTGGCCATCTTCAGCAAGATGATCCTGACAAGTTCGCCCAGGTACAGGCCGCTGATCATCTTCTCAAACCTACGATTTGGTGAACAGATCAGTAACAGCTGTGGTTATGGGTGTGTAGCATCCTTTGCCCATGAGCCACGGCCGTGGTCAAGGGTCATGAGAAATGGAAGCACCACTCCATGGGTCAGGGGGCCTTAGGCCCCTTCACAGCCTCGGGTGCCTTTGGGAGCTCACTTGTCTCCTCTGGACTGCACTCCCTTAACCTATAAAAGGAGAGAACTGCACTAGAGGAGATCTATGATTCCTTCCTGCTCATGAAGTGCTTGAATCCAAGAATCTTTATCACCCCTGGCCATGGGGATACCATTCTCATATGAGGCATAAGGAATCCCAACCTCAGGGATTTCAGGTGCCCCCCAGACCACCAACCATGGCATGATAAATCCAAATTTCAGATGCTTCCAATGCCTACGCCATACTTTGGGCCAAGAAAGAAAGATACTCTGTCTGGGAGATGGGCTTGAAAGGCTCTCCAATAGTGTGGATGAAATATCCCACTGGGCTGCCCACACCTTGATTCCGAATCTGCATCCGACAAGCAATGACTAACTGTTTCCCAGGCAAACAACTAAATTTAATTTTTATTCTCCCAACATAATAGGGCACAAAATCAAGGACAACCTGTTTTCTAATCAACTTTATCTATTTCATTAGAGAAAGTTGTAGAACATCGCAGAAACAGAAGACAATCAAAAGAAATCCAGGTTGGGTTTGGGGGAGTGAAATTTATTTTAGGTGAAATGCCGTAGAGTTGCTCATAGTATGTTCTTATAATAGTTTGTATTTCTTTGGTGTTAGTTGTGATCTCTCCTCTTTCATTCATGATTTTATTTATTTGGGTCCTTTCTCTTTTCTTTTTGATAAGTCGGGCCAGGGGTTTATCAATTTTATTAATTCTTTCAAAGAACTAGCTCCTACTTTCGTTGATTTGTTCTATTGTTTTTTTGGTTTCTATTTCATTGATTTCTGCTCTGATCTTTATGATTTCTCTTCTCCTGCTGGGCTTAGGGTTTCTTTCTTGTTCTTTCTCCAGCTCCTTTAGGTGTAGGGTTAGATTGTGTACCTGAGACCTTTCTTGTTTCTTGAGAAAGGCTTGTACCGCTATATATTTTCCTCTCAGGACTGCCTTTGTTGTGTCCCACAGATTTTGAACCGTTGTATTTTCATTATCATTTGTTTCCATGATTTTTTTCAATTCTTCTTTAATTTCCCGGTTGACCCATTCATTCTTTAGAAGGATGCTGTTTAGTCTCCATGTATTTTGGTTCTTTTCAAACTCCCTTTTGTGGTTGAGTTCTAGCTTTAGAGCATTGTGGTCTGAAAATATGCAGGGAATGATCCCAATCTTTTGATACCGGTTGAGTCCTGATTTAGGACCGAGGATGTGATCTATTCTGGAGAATGTTCCATGTGCACTAGAGAAGAATGTGTATTCTGTTGCTTTGGGATGAAATGTTCTGAATATATCTGTGATGTCCATCTGGTCCAGTGTGTCGTTTAAGGCCTTTATTTCCTTGCTGATCTTTTGCTTGGATGATCTGTCCATTTCAGTGAGGGGAGTGTTAAAGTCCCCTACTATTATTGTATTATTGTTGATATGTTTCTTTGATTTTGTTATTAATTGGTTTATATAGTTGGCTGCTCCCACGTTGGGGGCATAGATATTTAAAATTGTTAAATCTTCTTGTTGGACACACCCTTTGAGTATGATATAGTGTCCTTCCTCATCTCTTATTATAGTCTTTGGCTTTTTAGGTGAAATGGAGAGAGCGAGGGTGATGAGGGTGATGATGGTCTTGGGCCATAACGGCTGTGTCACCGGTGAAATGGGTGTGTACCTGGGGGGCACACCAGGGATGCAGGGATATCCAAAGCAGAAATTTGCTTTCTGGGCATGCAGTGCTACTGTCTGAATGGTTTCTAGGAGGTATTTTAACTATTTACTCATCAGAGCTTCTTGGAAAATTGGCTGGGGCTAGACAAATGTACAAGAAGCCTGGAACATCTTACAGGGCCAGAAAATAAGAAAGTCCATAAAGAGTGATGAGAACACATCGAAAGGACACAGGACCAGCTTGAAGGGGCTTCCATTGGCCAAATGTGGAAATATCCAAGCATCAAAATAAATAATGATAGGAATAAATAATACCCCATTAAATAAGAGAAAGAATCCTATGAGGATTCCTACGAAGATAAACAGATAGATGGAGGAGACAGGAAAGCCATGGTTTACAGGAGAATCACAACAAAGAAAGACAATGAATTTAGAAATTCATCAATGGATGCTCAAAATAAAGAGTGAAAGTTAATGGGAAACAGGATATTTCCATAGTCTCCAAGTATCTCTTCACCAGACAGTATTCATGACAGAAGGGATAGTAACAACTTCTGGGAGAACCTGTTATGCAGCCCCCTGGCCAAGTGATCTGGGGGAGCCAAGCAAGGAATGAACAAACGTCCAGGGCCTCCAGACATGATGCACTGAGGAGGGCCCACGTCTCTTCTGTGACCGTCCTGCCGAAAATGCACACCTGAATCTAATCACGAGGAAACCTCAGACAGTTGAGGGACATTCTGTGTAATAAATGGCTTGCACGCTTTAAGCTCACGAAAAAGAGATACTACAGAGGGTTTCCAGGCTCAAAGAGGCTCAAGAGAAAGCCACAAGCTGTCATGGGTGATCCTGAACAGAGCCTGGGCCAGGACCATTCCTTTTTTCTTGTTTTATAGAGGACATTAATGGGAGAGCTAATGAATTTTGAGTAAGGTCTGTAAATTAGATATTAGAACTGATTAAGTGTTAATTTCCTAATTTTGACTATTATACTTTGGTTCTGGGAGAGACTATACTCGTTTGCAGATAATACACTTTGAAGTATTCAGGAGTGAAGGAATATTATGTTTGCAACTTAGTTTCAAATGACTCAGAAAAGTAATTTTATTCAGACATTTTGTGTATATGTGTATGTATATACATATACACAGAAACAGAGAGAGAATATTCATACTTAAAGAATCTGGGTGGAGGGGAATCTTGAACCATTTTTATAACTTTTCTGTAAGCCTAAAATTATTTTTTAAAAAATTTTAAATACCTTTTCATTCAACAAACACTTAATGAGAACCAATAACGTGTAAGACAGCGTGCATAGAAAGGAAAGAAAACTCAGATGTGCAGCTCTGGGGGCTCAGCATATAGGCAGAGCTGACACAGACCCCCAGTCGCTCTTCTCCTGGTGAGCATGGTGTGAGAGCCGAGAAAGACTCCCCAAGACCTGAGCTGGGAAGGCACCGCAGCACCTACGAACTTCCCTGGGTCCTGCTCCCTTGGGCTGCACTGGGTTTGTTCTGTGGCTGAGCGTCCAAAGGCACCAAGATGGCAGGACGCGAAGCACCTGGTCCCCAGGGGTAGCCACCCCCCAACATGTACACACTCTAGAAATAGGGACTAAATTAGAATTGGGTTATGACCTAGAGGAGATCACTCCATCTCCTCACCTTCACTTTCACAGGTGCCCGATGAAACTAAAACCCAAGCCTGGCCTTGTGACAGGTAACTGGTCACCACTGGAAAGCCTCCCACATTCAAGGTGTACCTGAGGGACTGGGTATTTCCTGATGCCAACGCCCCGATGACAGCACAAGGGGACTCACAGCTGCTTCCCGGGGTTGAGAGAGCCGAGGTCCAGCTCCCGGTCGAACTCGGTACGGATGTCCTCCAGAGCCCCGTCGTCCCCAAAGGCCCCCCACTCCGTGCTGATGCACATCCTCCCCTCGTCGCCTTCCACCAGGTCGATGTTGTTCATGTCCTCCATGTAACACGCATTGGTACCAGTGCCTGCATGAGGGATCAGAGCAAACAGGCAAAGACCGAAAGGCTCCCAGCTGGGCAGAGACACAGAGACCTCTCAAGTGCCTGAGAGCCCTCTGAATGTACCACAAAGTGCTTTTGATCCACTTCCCGGGCTGGTTCTCACTGAGGGAAGCAGCTTTGGCAAGCCTGGGAGTTCATGAGGAATAAAGCTGATATGTCAAGTCTACACTTCTCAGATGTTAATGGTTTGCTGTCCTGAATGGAGCTGATTGTGAGGAAGTCCCATGAATATGGATGAAAGCTGACAGAGCACATTTACAAAGATGAGGATGAGTGAACCTAACCTTGGAAATTTAAAAAAAAAAAAAAAAAAAAAAAAATTCACCCACCCAGTCATTTTTTTAATCCTTTCCCTAAACTACTTAGCCTCTTCTCTATTGATACTAAAAATATTCTTTACTCAGGGCCTGCCACAAATTGCTCCCAGCAGAAGCTACATCCTTATCTTTGACAGCGATAAGCTATCACACAAGAACGCAACATTCCATTACTCAAACACAAAATCACTCCAAGGAAATGCCTCAAGCACAAGAATACTGGGGAGTGGCTACAAATGGACAGTCCACGGGAGACGGCCCTCCACCGGGGGAAATGTTCTACAGCTGGATCCAGGTGACGGTCAGGGATGGTCAGGAAACTCGATATCTACTAAAAACCATTGGGTTGTACACCTTCAATGAGAATTTTCACTGCTCAAAGCTGCTTTAAAAATTATTTTTTTAAAGTGTCTTTCCCTGTCTGATGCTCTGGTCTGAGGATTTTAAAGCCAACATGAGAAATAAGAAATGAGAGAAGCGAATGTAATGCAGTACGTGGAAAAAGCTTTTCTAAGAAAAGCAGGGACACAGTTAAGGTGTGGCAGCCGATCTGCAGTCTGCCAGACGCAGTCGCCGAGACGCAGTGGACGGGGCTTGAAGCTGTGGCTGCAGGCGCCCATCGCATGGCGAGCTGTGGGGCTCGGGAACTGGGAAGGCAGATCAAGCCCCTCAGGTGTAAAGATCCTGCCCTTTGGGAACGTCCAGCTGAGGAGTGATTCAGAAAACTCTCCCCAGGGGAGACGGTAGGATCTGTTCAAGAACAGCTGATAAACCCAATCCACCCAGCTTCCGGTCCCCCACACTGCCTTCTCACAGACACCTCTGGCAGACCCCCTCCCATTCAGGTGTTGAGGACCACCGAGCAGATACCTCCACTGTGCTGCGACACCCCACCATGTCCTATGTGCACAGGGGAATGGCCTCTTGGCTGGTCACCTTGCTTCCGTTGTTGCCCACAAGAGTCAATTCTCTGTTTGACGCAGAAGCCAAAATGTGTTTCTTAAAAATGCATAACCCGTTGATCCACCCCCACCCGAAGTCCTCCAGGGCCTTGCTGCCTGCCTCCTCTCAGGATGGAAGCCAAAGACCACACAGGGACCATGTCCCATGTCCTGTGCCGTTGGCCCGGTCCTGTTCATTCTCTCTGGCCTGAAGAGCCCAGTCCTCTCAGCCTTCAGTCACTGTGGTTCAGCCACCACCAGCTTCTAGGGTTCCTGGAGCATCCCAGACCAATCCCACCTCAGAGGCCACAGGTCTCCTCTTTGCTTAACCAGGGCCTCTCTTCCTGTCCATCTCCACTTTGTTCCTTCCTCCTTATCCCCCAAGGTCCCTGCTCAAATGTTGCCCTCAGAGAAACCTGTCTTCCCCCTCCACCACACTCATTCTCAGTCACCTCAACCTGCTTCCCTCTTGTCATCACACCAACCATGACCTGATATTACTTGTCTGGACCTTTCAGGCCTTTCACCCAGGCCCCCACTGAAAGCTGCAGGAATACAGGAATTACCTCCACTGCAAACCCGAGGCAGAGCACAGGGTCTAGCACCCAAGAAGCACTCCGCAAGTGCCTGTCAAATGAATGCATTAATTTTCCATTTTTCCACATTACATCTCATGAACAGAAAGTGCCAGTACCCTCCCACAGAATGTACTCAGGTTGCTAAAACTGAGCCCCAGACTAGCCCCTTTTCCCGACCTGGAAAATCAAGTCAAACTGAATTACCAATGATGACACCAACTTCACAGTAGGGATCATCATAGGCGCACGTCATCATGGTCCCCACGGTGTCATTGACCAAGGCCAGGATGTCCACATCTATGTCCTGATGGAACACAAGTCCCAGAGGGCGTCAGGGGGTAGGAAGGGCCCATCATCCCTTTATCTTTTCCCAGAAAGGAAGCAAGAGCTGTGAAGCTGATGGGACAATCGCTAGATCCTGCCTGGAAGAGACAGAGCCTCTGTCAGATTCAGGGGTCTAGAAGAGAGAAAGAGCAGTTGGGAACTGAAGAGTGGAACCCAAGCTCCTGCCTTATGGCTGAAGGCCTCTGTGCAATGGAAATATGAGGACAGACCACCAGGAATCCAGCCTTTTATTGGAGAGACCCCTGAGGAAAGCATGTTTCTCCTGGTAGCAAAGCCCTCCCTCGCCCACGGGGACAGCTTAACCAGCCTCCGCCAAGTCCTCTCCATGGGCAGCACCACGGATTTCTCATCTGGGCTTCCCATGTTGACGAGTCAACTTGGATTGTTACCCCAAGGTAATATGGTTCCCCAAGGTTTGGGGGGAGCATTCTAAAGTGAAGTGAAACAATAAAAGAAAAACAAGGCTACAAAAGATTATGATGGCATCTTTAGAGAGAAAAAAGACTAGAAGGGTATCCATCAAAATACTGTTCTCGCTATCAGGACAACAAATAAGTTGGATTTATTTGTCTACTTCTCAGCTCAGCAAGGACCATGTCTTGCTTTTTCAGTTTAGATTATCATAAAATTTATTCAACAAATAGAGATAACCCACAAACAGAGAGTAGAAAATAGGAAAGACGGCCGGTCTGGAAAGAAAGCGATCTTTGAAGCTCAGAGAGGAAAGGCGACTAGAGCATTACACATGCACGGGGTCTAACCAAGACCTTCTGAGGTGGCTGTGGCAGCTGGGAAGGTCCCAGGAAAGCGTGAGGCCACATTTCAATGGCCACTGGAACAAGCACCATGTACCGAGGCTTACCAGTGAGTATACCCAAATTGGTCACAACTGATCACACCTACACCACAGTGAGATCTGCCCCAGGATCAATTCCTTCTCTGATTCTCCTTCCAAGACAGACACAGTAGGAAACCCCACAGGGAGAGAAAGGGGCTAGGACAGGGAGGCGAACCCCTCACCTTGTGTTTTCTTATGGCTTTGGTCAGACAACTCACTACATCTGTGTCTTGAACTCCCCGTGCCTTAAACTTCTTGGTCCATGAAAGCAGGATACCCTGGTGGAAGATTTCAGAGCCAGTTAAAATGAAGAAGGTGCTCAGTTCTGAAACTCTGACAATGAGTGGCAGAAATCTCAAGCATGAAGCACATCTGTACGGGCTTCTCCTCTTGAAGCTGAATCACCCCCAACACTTTCAACATTCCTTCAGAGGCTTTTTCTAACCATGTAAACATCTTTATTTCATCTGAGCAGTTTGAAACAGTATACGGAATGGCAGACAGGACAATTGCTGAGGACCTAGACTCAGCAAGACATTAGTCAAGTCATTTAACCTCTCTGAGCCTCAGTTACTCATCCGCGAAACGAAGAACCTTCATCTCCCTGCCCCTATCACAGGAATGCTCTGATGGAAATACCCGGCCCGTAGTAGATACACATTACGTACACAGGATGCATATGGATTGCCAGATCCACAAAACAGAACCAACACAGTGTTAGTGAGCAGGACTCCCTTGGGAACTTAAGTTCAACTTAGAAAAATTGCTCTCTCTTTGGGTTATCAATTATTTGCATAAAAGTGGTGTTTCCTAGAGCGCCTGGCTGGCTCAGTTGGTAGAGCATGCAACTTTTAATCTCGGGGTCATGAGTTCAAGCCCCACGTTGGGTGTACAGATTATTTAAAAATAAAATACTTTTTTTTTAAATGTTTTTTTTTTTTAAACGGTGTTTCCCAAGAGTTTTGTAAAATAGTGAATAATCAGAATGTTTCAGGCTAGAAGAAAAGTTTGGAGATTAAGAGATTTGCCCGAGGCCACCCAATCAAAAAATAGCTGAACCCAAACTCACAGAATCCCCACCATGCCCTCCAAGTCCTCTCAGTTTACGGATAAAGCTGAGATTTACAGAAGGAAACTGCTCTAGATCTCACAGTGAGTGAGTCCAACTGGAATGCCCTGGTCTGATTCCAGACCAGAGACCAGGGCTTTTTCCCTGCACCACAGCACTACCTAGTGGCAGCGCTCCCTAACTTCTTCCTTCACAGGTCATGGGAACATCCCTGCTTGGTGAGATAGAGGGCAACCACCCCCTCACCCCCCTCAAAAAGGCTGCTAGGGACAATGTGGTATGTATTAGAGGCAGGGTGTATGAGGGAGTGGAGAATAAACGCTTGTAATATACAGTTAAATGGAAAATTTTAAAGGACCTTATTATATTTCTTAAAACTGTGCGTACATATGCATACTATGCAAACAGCATAACATCAGTATTTAGTATAGACATGACTAGAAGGCCAACAATGCAAGTACTGGGTCTCCTGAAGGTTGGGCTTAGAGTTTCTGATTTCTTCTTTAAGCTTTTCAACCCTATCCTCTTCTCTATCTCTCCCTCTCTCTCTCTCCTATATAGAAAAGCATTACCATTTTATCATCAGAAACACACACACAGACACAGAAATTTCTCTTCTGCTAAGACTTTTCTGTTCCCTCATTTAAAAACAACAAAACAAAACAACAACAGTGAAGTGACCTCCCGTCTTAATTCCCAGGCTCTTATTTTCTTCGATCATCTTTTAGTTTCACAAAGAAACCTCCAGAGCCCACCCTCCTCAGGAAGGCCTCCCCTTTCCACCTCCTCCTGCACTCAGATGACTTACCAGCCCCACCTTCTCCAAGAGCCCTTATTTCAGCGTCACAAGCCTACATCCACAGCACAGCCTTGATGAAACGGCTGTGCCCACACTTTGTTGTTATCACTAGTACATTTCCTGTGGCTGAAGTTTTTCCACTTAACTTTAGACTTCACTGAAAGGCAGTCTGGGGGGAAATTTTTTAAAATGCAAATGATTCAACTAGACTTTGATAAGAAAAAGCACTTTTCGCTTTCTTGATATAATCAAGCACTTTTCCCTGGCTTAATTGTTTAAACTGACTATCCTTACTGGAAAATGGCACAAAATGGGTCAAAATGCTTTTAGGCACCTTCGTGGTATTTTATTTTTTATTTTTTTTTAAAGATTTTATTTATTTATCAGAGAGAGAGAAGGGGAGAGAGCGAGGACAGGCAGACAGAATGGCAGGCAGAGGCAGAGGGAGAAGCAGGCTCCCTGCTGAGCAAGGAGCCCGATGCGGGAACCGATCCCAGGATTCTGGGATCATGACCTGAGCCGAAGGCAGCTGCTCAACCAACTGAGCCACCCAGGAGTCCCGTTCGTGGTATTTTAAACAAAGTTCTAGAGCTGTGTCTTTCTGGAAAGGTGGTGCGGGCAGGAGCTGGTAATCTTGGGCTGAGCCGCTCTTGGCTGTGTGGCCTTGGGCAAATTCTCTTAACATCTCTGAGCTGCAGTTATTTTCTCAAATATGAAATGGAAATAATCATATCTACTTTGTATGACTGCTTGGGATTTTAATGAGATAATACACATAAGGAGTTCAGCATGTTGCAATATACAATGCCACAATCAAAGGTACAGTGCTATTATTATTATTATTAATATTATTACATAAAGATGTTGGTAGGGATTTGGCTTAGAAAAATGCCAAAATCTTGGATAAACAAACCATACAGTCACCTCCCAGTTATCAAGAAAATACGCAAGTGTGGTTCTCAAACTCAAATGAACCCCAACAGAGCTTGAGAGGTCTCCTCCTTCTTCCTGGGGTCTCCATTTCTGAGCACAGAGAAGAGCCATTGAACTACTAGGTGAATCCGAACTCTATCCCGTGGTCTGATACCCACCACTCTTCCTCCACTCCCTCTATAGACTCTGGGACCTCTGCTCCTCCAGCCAGCAAAGCCAGCGACACGGCACAGCCCAACTCGGCCCGGCCTCTTCTCACATTCTCTAAATACTTCTTCATACTAATTTTGTCCCATCCTTTTTTTTTTTTTAATAAAATAATAAAAATGAGAACCTCAACCCATGCCCTATCTAGATAGATCATGGCTAGTTCCCACTCAATGGAATCAAGTAAATGATTGGCTGTACCTTTAATTGTCAGATAGTTAATAATCACCTATAAAATACAAGACACCATGCTATAGACCCTGCAGGTAGAGAAGAATATAAAACAGGCGCGCCTGGGGGCTCAGTTGGTTAAGCATCTGCCTTCAGCTCAGGTCATGATTCCAGGGTCCTGGGATCGGGCTCCCTGCTCAGCGGGGAGTCTGCTTCTCCCCCTCTCTCTGTCCCTAACCTCCTTGGGCATGCAGTCTCTCTCTCTCAAATAAATAAGATCTTAAAAAAAAAAAAAAAAAAGACTAATATAAGACCGTGCCTGCCCTCCAGAAACATCTGTTGAGGCAGGGGACAAGGTACAAAAGCACCAAGAAACCATTGACATAGGGACAGTCCTTGTGGTAGCGCTGCAGCTACCACTGATGCAACAGGCACAGTCTGGTCTAAACATCTCCTCAACCCGGCAGGGAGCTGTACCCGTTTTACAGATGGAAAATCAAGTAGCTTAAGAAGTTATGAACTTGCCCAGGGGACACAGCTTGCTCTGAGCCATGCTGCAAAGATAAGTCTGTGGGATATGATAACCCATTCTTTTTTTCCACTCCTCCCCACTGATGATGGCTCAATCCAGCAACAGCAAATACATCCTAGGGCAGGCTGGGATGTCAAGGT
Source organism: Mustela lutreola (assembly GCF_030435805.1). Taxonomy (NCBI): domain Eukaryota; kingdom Metazoa; phylum Chordata; class Mammalia; order Carnivora; family Mustelidae; genus Mustela; species Mustela lutreola. Next base: position 56,715,144 of record NC_081293.1, read on the forward strand.
TCTCCATGAATGGACCACCAGCTGGGCATCATGACCGGCACGTGCAGGAAGAGACCATGGGCCCCCACCCCAGACTGGTGTGGCCTGGGGATACCTGACTCTTGACTATGACTCCCTGACCCCAGAAAGCTCATTGTTCTTTCCTGTGGCCCCTTATTTATTCTTGCAGACTGACATAAGATTGGGTTTGATTTCTCCCTGTTTATCAGTTGAATGTATGAGGCACACAGAGATGAGACCTCCTGCCGGACAGCTGCACAGTTGAGACTGTATGTCCCAACACTGTCCCTCCAATGACCCCACCTGCAGCCTTCTCCTCAGGGCTCATGGTGAGGGAAACCCCCCAAGCCTTCTGCTCTTGTTCCAGTTGGCTATGTCTGGGGTGCTAGGTGTGGTCCGCAGACCACCAGCATCCATATCCATCACCCAGGAAGCTGTTAGAAATGCAAATCTAAGGCCCCACTGATTGAGAATCTCTTGGACAGGGTCCAGCAATCTGTGTCTAACAAGCCCTCCAGGGATCCCCATGCAACCAAGTCTGAGAATGAAGGGGTAAAAACCATCCCGTTGCCATGTGCCATGCCCATGTCAAGTGCAAAATCAAGGCTACTGCATTTATGAGTCCCTGCCTCACATTTCCACCTCACTGCACACAAAAAAGAAGAAAATAAAACAAGAAGACTCCTGCTGACCTCTCCTGTTCCCAGCCTGACTCCTGAACATGCCCACATTCTCTAGCCCCAACCCCAAACCCTGCACGGCTTCTTCCTTCCTGGTCATGAACCTTATTACCTCTTCCAGTTTAGTCTGTCTGCAGGGAAAAGAGAAGGTTAGGCCAAGGGGCAATTTCTTATGCTTCAACCCCCTTGTCTTCATGAAATCTGCCAGACAGTCAGCGATGTAGTCAAACAGCTGCAGAGAAGAGAAAGCACAGGAAGTTGGGCTAAGGTGTGGTCAGCTATAAACTTGATGTCAAGGCCTCCCCCCGCCCCTTCCCCATACCTCTGAGCCATTCCCTCGGATAATTTCATTGGGTGTTGGGTAGAACTGACTCTCCATCTGGACCTTTCTTTTCCCCGCTTCAGAGACTTGCACCTTCAACACGCGAAACTTGGACCCTCCAAAATCCAGGGAAAGGAACTCCCCATTTTCTATGGGGGAAAAAAAAAGGTATCATTTAGCGAAGGCTGTTCTATGCCCAGCTCAGCTTTAGAAGTTGGGGCGTGACCCAAATCTGCCCACCCGGCCTTGTTGGAGGGCGTGAATGCGGAGAAGGCCAATGTGATCCTACTTCAGGCAGATAGTATCAGAAATGGGCCTCGAGGGTGGAGCCCAGTCCAGCATGCCCCAACCAGGCTGAGGGAGCTGATATTCCAAGTGCGGGCAAAGTGCTGGTAAGGCAGGAGGAAAAGGCAGGGAGGCGTGCAGGGAAAGGAAACCAGCCCCATACAAGCCTCAGTCTCTTGGACAGATGGGAAATACCCCAGGAGGGTAAAGAGATAGGGACCCAAGGATGGCCCTTACAGGGCCAAGGATCTTCACATTTGGGGTCAGACCCAGCCCAGTGCAAGACAGATGCTATTAAGAAAAAGGTGGATATGACCCCTATGTTAAAGTGAGGCAGCCCACTTTGGTGACTTCAACTCAGGATCCAGCCAGGATTCCTGCCAGGATGCCTGCCAGCCTTCTGCACCAGCCACAGATACAGGATAAGAACACATACTTGTGGACCCACAATCCTTTGTATAGAACTATCTGTGCCTGAAAAGTGCTGACAGGTACTAGGCATTATAAGGTACATTATATGGTACAGTATATATCGTTATATGGCGTGTATGCCCAAGGCACATGTGAGTGAAATTCTAGGACCACAGATCTGGTTCCCAGTGGCCTTGTTTTGCACCACGTGACTTCAGATACAGCTGCATGGGGATGAGGGACCAGCTGGCCATTCAGATTTACTCCGTGTGACATGTGAAATAAAACAGTGAGAATGGCTAGTCTGTGATAAAGACTGAAGTAGAAGCATCCCCCAAACCAGAGGTCAGCTGGGTGGCCAAGGTGGCCCCATGTATGTAGGCTGAAACCACAGGGGAAAATCTGAGTCCCACCGAGTCTGCTTGCAACCTGAGCGGACCACAGCTCCTGCCCTCAGAGTCCCACAAGATCCTGTACGTCCCCCTTTTGCTCTCCGTGTCCTTGTAAAACAGAACTCCTTTCCTACCGGGCTCGACTGAGTTCTCTGTTTGTGGCAGTCAGAGAGCTAGAGACAGGCCCTCCTGAGCAGTGGTCTGCAAACTTGAATGTGCATGTAGGGTCTGAGATTCTGGTGGGGGGGGGGGGGGGGGGTGGGGGTGTGTGTGTGTGTGTGTGTGTGTGTGTGTGTGTGTGTGTGTGTGTGTGTGTTTTAAAGTTTATTTATTTATTTAAGTCATCTCTACACCAAACACAGGGCTTGAACTCATGACCTTGAGCTCAAGAGTCATACACCAGTGGGGCGCCCTCGAGATTTGGTATTTCCAAACAGGTTCCCAGGTACAGCTGCTGCAGGTGTGTGGACCACAGTCAGAGCAGCACAGGCCTTGATCATTTCCAGACCCAGCCAGCTGGATCTTTTGTTTTTGTGGAGATTATCTGGGAAGCAAGATTCTTATCTCCCTAGATCTGCCCCCCAAAGAAGCCTGATGGAGCAATTTATTATTCAGGGAGGGAATCTAGGGACCTAATACTGTGCAACTTCTGTTTTCATCACACACCAAGCAAGAGATGTTTTCCCAGATGTTATCTTGTTGAACAGGAAATAGGGCAGATCACACAGTCCATGTACAAACATTCACTGAGCATGACTCTGTGCTAAATAACATGCCAGGGGCTAGGGCAGCCCAGGGAACGCTCTCTAAACCCCAGAAGAGGTGGGACAGAACTGAGTGCAGAAGAACGAGAGGGAGGGAGGCAGCCAGCCAGCGCAGGTCCCTGGGAGAGGAACCGAGCCAAGGAATGAGCTCACGTAGGGAGGGTGGAGGCTGCTTTTGAGGAAGGAGGGAAGACAGAAATGCAGTCTCAGGATGAACTAGGAAGGATCTGGGGAAACTAGCCCACCCCGAAGAGCTTGAGCTTTCTTCAGAAGGTGAAGGGAGCTGCAGAAAGATTTTAAGCAGGGGTGTGCCCAGCTCTGAGTGAGATTTGGGGAAAATGCCTCAGGGCACTGACCAGGATAGACTGGGGGATTTTCATAGAAGAGGAGGTTCCTGGGCTGCAAATTCAGGTTAGAGGTCATCTCGGAACCTTCGTGCAGCATAGCACAGATTCGCTTCCTCTGGCCTCTGGCACCCTTATCAGCAGGCAAGCACCTTGCTTCAACAGTGACTCAACAGGGGATTTCCTGGAAACCACTTGGTCTGATCCCTTCTGCGACTTTGACCCCAGAGAAAGGACTCGTTGGACCCTGAGGGAGGGAGGACGCGCCTGAAGAAGAGGCAACAGCTACCGAAGGGCCGTCAGGATCTCTACAGCAATTATTACAATTATTATGACCTCCCGTCATGAGGCTGGGACACACGACATGGTGACGACAGCTAAGAAGAAGGTGTTGCACATTTGAAAATTGCAAAGAGGGTAGATCTTCAAAGTTCTTATTGGAAGAAAAAAGAAATTTGTAACTATGTATGTTGCTGAATGTTATTGTGGCCATCATTTTGTGGTATGTACAAACATCATGTTGTACAGCTGAAACTAATATAATGTTAAGGTAATTATATCTCCATTAAAAAAATTTTTTTTAATAATAAGAAGATAATGATCCACCTCTGTAGATAATGCTCCTGGGACCTTTCAGTGGCTCCAGGATTTCCTTCTCCTTGTCCTGTTCCCATTCCCTAGTGCAGCAGTGACTGACAGTGTTGACTGCTGGAGATCCAGACTCTCCACGGGAGAGATCTGAGAAACTATATGTTTAGGAATTGCACCAGGGGGCGAGCAGGGGACCCCTGTCTTGGGGCAGACCCCTGGGTCCATCAGCCAACCACATCAGGGCTCCCTGGGCTCCCCTTCAAGCCCCCCACCACGACCTTAGTAGCAGCAGCTGGAATCAGGTCTCCAGAGTCAGAGTCCCTGCTCCCTGCAGAGCCAGAGTCTCCTTTCCCTTGTGGCTGCTAGAGGGTGAGGCACAAATGCTAACACTTCTCAGGCATTTTGTAAGAACAGTGGACTGCAGCTCCCTGACGGAAAGGCTGGAGGGAACTAAGGTTCTACCAGTTTCCCCCCTCAGGTAGGTTTGGATGACAGGAGGGAAAGAGAGTAGGCGAACTCACGATCTCTCTGGAAACTGCATACATTTTTGAAATAGAGGTCCCAATGGATTCATAGCACTTTATTTGTTGGCTTTTGTTTGTTAGTGACCATGTAATTACACCACCAGCTCGCAGGAGCTACAGAAGGCTTGGGGCAATGGTTTGGATATTTTAAAGTACTCCTTCCACATGACTTCGTCTGATCCTAACAACCCTGATGCGGACAGGACTGCAGTGGTCCAGGGACTTACTGAGGCCACCTGCTGTGGAAGCTCTGGGCCCTAAGACCTCACGTAACAGGCTCACTGGTGAGATTTATGATGTGACAAGAGGCTCTAAGGAGAGGCACCACCTCCTGGCCTGAGGAGGGGCCTTCTAAAACTTGGTTCATTTCACTTACTTCCTGGAGCAGCCAGGGCCAGAAGACTCATCCATCCCAGCATTCTCCAGGGCCTCACAGTCACTTTCCCTTGCTTCTGGGGACATGGCTCAGCAGGAGAATCCAAAGCACAGGAAGCCTGGAGGACTTCACCCTAGTTCCCCCTCCCCCACGACACACCCATGACTCAGGCACTTACTTTGAAAGGCCCTGGATGACCTGTCAAGGACCACAGTCCCATTGGCACTCTCCTAGAGGAGTGTCTGGAACTCATCAGATTTCAAAGCAGGATGGTCTCTCTCCAAAGCTTATGTCCCTCCAGAGGGGTACCTAGCCAACCCAGTCACCTACCCACCAGTGAGGAAAGAAGCTTCCTCCATCATAGTTCCCAGGGACCTCTTGGATGGTAGATGCTACTGTGACCCTCCGTCATTGGCCCAAAGGGGTCCAGGATCTGGCTATTCCAATCAAAGTCCCTGGGAGCTCCCCAGACTTCAGCCCCTGCTCTTTCAAGGGTCCCAAAGCCCCTGCTGGAGCTTGGTCAGAACACTGAGACCCTGACATTGGTCCTCCGTGCTCTCATCTGACTTGGGCGTAACAGTTACACCTCAGGGCTCTTTAGGGATTATGTGAGACAGTGAATTCCTAACACCCCTGACCACAGAAGGCTCCTGGTAGATACTACTTCCTGTCCCTCCTATGGCTATGCCCAGAGGCTGAGAATGGAGGAGTTGGATGGAACCTCATGGATTCCCACTAAAGGTCTCTAGGCTGTGGTCAGCAAAGTAATAGTTCCCCAAATATGTCCACATCCTAATTCCCAGATCCATGAATATGTTAGTTACCACAGCAAGGGAAAATAAGGTTACAGATGGAATTAAAATTGCTCATCAGTTGACCTTGAGGTTGGGAGATTATCCTGGATTATTTGGGTATGCCTAACTTAATCACAAGGTCCTTAAACGTGAAAGAGGGAAGCAGAAGGGTCAGACTCAGAGGGAGACTTAAGCTAACTCGCTGGTTTGGAAATAAAAAGGGGCATGAGTTCAGGAACACAGGCGGCCTCTGGAAGCTGGAAAACACAAGGAAAGAGATTCTACCCTAGAACTTCTGGAAGGAATGCAGCCCTGACACCACTGTGATTACAGCCCTGTGAGACCCACTTCAAACGTCTAAACTTCAGGGCTGAAAGAGAATAAATTTCACGGTTTTAAGAAGCTAAATTTGTGATAACTCGTTACAGCAACAATAGAAAACAAATACAGAGGTCAACTCTCTCATTTTATAGATAAAGAAACTACACCTAAACATTTTGCCAAAGGACACTAAGAAATATCAGAGCTGGGACTAGAGGCCAGGTTTCTTGAATTATTTCCTCTTCCACCACATCATGTTGTCTCCCTTACTTACTACCTTGGACCTAGAATCTAGATACTTAGGCATGAAATACCATTTATTTTCCATTTGGCAAATATTTCAGGGCCTAGTAGGCATCAGGCACCATGCATGGTGCTCACCATTGTGAAGAGGACACAGGTCCTGTTCTAATGGAGCATCGACCCAGTAGGGAAACTCACACACGGCAGGAGTCAGGACAAGCACCTAACACAGCATGGGGACATTTCCTACATGGAGGCGGTGACCTCTACCCTGAGACCGAAAAGCTAAGTTGGTGTTCATGAGGGGAAGAATGTTGGGATACTCCAGCAAGTAAATAGACAAAATATGTGGGGCCAACACATGCAGAAAAGAAAGCAGGATACATTTGAACTTTGGTTCAAAATTTTGGTATTGAATGGACAGAAGCAGAGAGAGTTGTGGAGGAGTATGCACAGAAGGCAGGAGAGATAAGCCCGGTACAGGGTCCCTGGCAGACCCTAGCCCCAGGGTCCCTGGCAGACCCTAGCCCCACTCACCTGAGCCATCTGGAATGGCCCTGACAAAGGTAGGCAGCATCTTCACAGAGGCTGTGGGGTTGGTGTCCTTCCCCAGGCCCTTCTGCATTTCAGCTTGGAAGCGAGCCATGATGTCCAAAAGGGTCTCATCGGAGAGCCGCATGTGGTACAGGAATCTGTCCACCTACAACAGAAGTCAGGGTGACCAGGGATGCCTGCTGGGCAATGGGCAGGGGGAGGCTTGTCCTTCAGTCAAGGCTGTCAATTCCCACTCCCATCATGAAGCTATTTTTCTGACTTTGGGGACAGCTTCATGATGTGGAATCCCAAAGTTTCCTTACCTGACCCCTCACCAAGCTGGAGACAAGGTGGGGAGCTGAAAGAACAGAATGGAATGGAAGGTTGGGAGGTAGGATTTTATTCCTCTGGAAAGCAAACTCTCTGGTAGAAAGGATTCTCCCATTTTACTGATGGGACAATAGAGGGGCAAAAGCGACAGAGGATTCAGGGTTTCTGATTCCCAGTTCAGGGCCTGCACCATTGTCCCATTGCCTCTCCACTGCAAAAGACTAGCTAGAGCTTGAACCTTAAGCTCGTAAACATAGAACCTTTCTAGAACCTTTCCTTTACGACGATGACCATATATACCCAAACTTGTTTCCCTTTGTTTATGGGCTGCTAGGAAGCTCAGAGCTCAATTCAGTTTCCAACTGTAATCTGTAAATTCTTGTTCTTTAATTTTTCATTCTGTTTTTAACTGAGACTGTTCTAATTAAGATGAAGTTTAATTTTCAAAGCCAGCTGAAACTGCTGCTAGTGGGTGGATGACACTCAAGTAACTGGGAAATTGGGGCAAAGGACCACTGCCCTAATGGAGGGAAGTTATAAACATCACTATGACAATGCTCAGCCCACTTGAAGGTAGCGTCCTATCAGAAACGGCAGACCAGCTTCCTCCTCATGCTAACACTAACCATTTGGAATGGCAGCCTGAATTCCCAGGGCTCACTGGAATGGATTATTGAGGGGAGCAGGACTAGGGACAGTGGCAGAGATCCCCTGTATTTGCCCCTTCTGCTTAATACACATACTGAGCAGTCTTTCTACCTATCCTAGTCACAAGGAGACCTGATATCAGTGCATTCCTGGAGGAATCACTCTCCCACGCTTTTCTTTAAAGCTAAGAACATCTGTTGACGTCTACAGAGTGCTTTCACATACATCACCTCATTTAATATCCCTGATATTGCTTGAGGCAGCCTAGTGAGGCCAGAGTTCTTGCTTCGGATTGAGAGGTGAGGACCCTAAGGCTCAGAACCATGACGCAGCAGTGGGACAGCTGCAAGTGAGTGGCGCACTGGGACTAGAATGCAGTCCCCATACTTCTTGCCCCACTGCCTGGTTTTGCTTCACAGCTCTGTGCACGACACAGGAGCCCAACAGAGACATTTTACCTGAAGTGCAGGGGTCACATAACCTGTATCATAGGATAGGTCCTAGCCATCAGCCAGGCCCCATGGGCAGGCATCCCAGCTCAGTCTGGAGACCAATCCCAAGACCCAAGTTTCCAGGGATTTGGGGACCAGAGACAGTCCAGAAAACCATCAGAGAGCCATTAACAAAAAAAAAGACAATTGGGCTTTCAATGTATTTGAAGAGATAGAATGGAAACAGGTCATGCTTCATTAAGAGCTTCCTGTTCACCCTGAGTCTGTTTATGACTAATTGGTTGGCACAGCTACAAACACAGAGAAAACCAACGGAAGGGATGTGACCCAAGTAATTAGGACTTGGGGAAGGGTGAGATGTGCTATGCAGCCCCAGAATAGAGAGAACTTCTCCAGCAACCCCGCAGCATCATCCCTCCCGCAGAAAGCATGGTTTTGAGGCTCTGCTGGGGGTCGTTTGCCCCCTGCTGTTTAACAGAATCATTCAGACCTTTGGGTTCCTGCTCCTGCTGTTTCACTAAGTTAAAGTCATGAGAGAAAGAATGTCCACTTAGCAACAGTTTCTTGTTTATTCTCTGTACCTCCCAGGGGCCCTGGTACAGTAGCTAGAAGGGAAGAATGAAACATATGCTGGGGCAAAAAAAAAAAAAGCTACATTTTAAATCCAAACAGGTGATCTGGGGCCTGCATAGACAGGTGCATTCTTTGCTGGCACTAAGGGAGGGCGTCTGAGTTACAGAAAACCAAGCACACTTTCGGTAAGACTCTGAAACCATAAAACAGGATTATCTTCTAAACAAAAGAGCTGATGAGCAGCACATTTAACGTGGAAGAACAAATTCCCAAAACTATAAGCTCAGATCTGCTGAATGACAGAATGTGGGGGCCAGAAGTGACTTTAGAGATCGCTTAGTCCAAAGGTCCCATATAAATTGAGAGTCATAAAAAGGTTCACCTCTTTGACTTAGTGATCCCAGTTCTAGATATCTAACCTTAGAGTAATCCCAAAGATGGAAACATTAAATCCATCCCTTTGTTTTTCAAAGCAATATCTTCATTGTTAAAAAAAAATGTTTTTGAGGGGCGCCTGGGTGGCTCAGTGGTTTGGGCTGCTGCCTTCGGCTCGGGTCATGATCTCAGGGTCCTGGGATCGAGCCCCGCATCGAGCTCTCTGCTCCTCAGGAAGCCTGCTTCCCTCTCTCTCTCTCTGCCTGCCTCTCTGCCTACTTGTGATCTCTGTCTGTCAAATAAATAAATTAAATCTTTAAAATTAAAAAAAAATGTTTTTGAAAGTAGCCAAGTTATGATGAGCAGTGTATTTAAGTGATGAATCACTGAATTCTACTCCTGAAACCAATATACCACTATATGTTAACGAACTAGAATTTAAATAAAAATTGGGGGGAAATAAAGTAGCCGAAGAGGGAAAAGGTGGAATTAAGACTATCCAACTGGACTGAATATTAGATGTTAGAATGATAATTATGAAGAAATGGGAGAAATGTACGTAAGTGGTTACAATTTAACAATAAGTGAAGGACACAAAATTTAGAATTGTAGGTATGATATATTCACAGAAACATATTATAAGGGTTTTCACAGGGCAAATCTGACAGTGTTTGTGGGGGGGGGGGGGGATTAAAGGTAACATTTTCCCTTTTCGTAATGTTGACTTACTCAACTGTAAAAAGTACACTTTGAAAACCTAGCCAGGCCTTCTCTTATGAGTGAACAATTTGTAGGTCAGTGACCAGACTCAGCCCAATGTTTTCAATAAGTCAAATAATGTCAATATACTGAATTGGAAGAGAAGCTTCCGGAGTGGTTTCTCCTTCCCTCCTTCCTCCTCCTCTCCTTCCTTCCTGTTTTACTTTGTTCTTCGTTTTAATGTTGGTATAGGGAGATTAAAATTAAAACAATTACAAATTGTTCCAGGGTCTGAATAGCAACCCTCACAGGCAAGTAATGCCCAGGAACTCGACAATTCTGGGGGCAGGAAGCACAGAAGCTAAGGAGCGGATGGCCGTCCTGACCCCGAAGAGAGAAAGGGCCTGTGCCTTTTGACCAGGTGTGCTGCTACCACATGGAGGAGTGCATGAACCCTTGTTCTCAGAACCTGTGAGTCATCCTGCAGTCCATAAACCAGATGCCCATTCTATCTCCGCCGCCCGTTCCTTAAAGTGGATACTCGGTGTTCCTGACTATCCTGACACAGCTCAATCTTCAGCTTTCTTGAAGGGGCGAGGGCAGGGGTGAGGGAAGGGTCAACTTCCGGCCTTGACAAAGGCTGACCCTCCTTCCAGAGGACCTGGAATGAGTCAGGCGAGGCTGCATAACCTTCCTCTTGAGCCTGCATCTAGGCTGGTGGACAAACATGTCCTTCCTGATTCTAGGATGTAACAACAGGTTAACTGCCACAGAGGGGCCCAAGAAAATGAAACTAGTTTGCAGAACCAAATGTAAGGGTTCCAAAGACTCCCTCTTGGGAGCTGGAGAAACACCATGCAGGTGTCCTCTGTACAAAGCAGATAGTAACAGAAAGTGAGTCCATCAGCAGTGCTGTGTAGGACATTTCCACCTCCTCAAGAAGTCAGTTGAGGGACTCTGAATATAATCAATAAATGAAAATTAAGACAGCTTAAATCAGATTGACTTACAACACTTTAAGATTTGCTGTAACTTCTAACCCAAATCTCTAATGAACGGAATTCCCGGGAGGTTTCTCACAGCAAGCACAAGAGGGCTGTAACGCGGTCATGCATTCTCTCTCTGTTCCAGAAGCCAGGAGGCATGGTGGCACAATGGAAAGAATGCTAGGGAAGTCAGAGACTTGGGTTTAATCCTCACTCCACCTGAAATACTTGGGAGACCTTGGCTAAGTCTGCCCATAGGGCTCCTATTATCTGTAAGCTGAGAGACACTAGCGCCCAGAGCCCAGGCACTGGCAGCAGGAGTGGCTAGTGGGGCAGGCTGGGCTCATACCAGGCCTCCCGGAGACAATGCTGATGGGCTCTGGTTGAGGCTTGGCCACTGTTAAGAGTCCTACCTTAGGATGTGTTTTGTGCGGGGTTTTCTTGAGCAAAGTGACGAAATAATGCACACCAGTGATGGCCCATCATTGGCAAACAGCACAAGCCAGTAATAAATAGTGCCATGACTGCACACTGAACCTCACACCCCTCCTGGTTCCCATGCTTACATTCTTCCAAGCACATGAAGCATCATGTGAATTACTTTAAAAGTTCTCAAAATTTCTCTCCCCTCCTTTGTAGCGTTTCCTCCCAAATACCCCTTATATCAAATACAATCGGGCACCTTGGTGGCCCAGAGGGTTAAGCCTCTGCCTTCGGCTCATGTCATGGTCTCGGGGTCCTGGGATCGAGCCCGCATCAGACTCTCTGCTTGGTAGGGAGCCTGCTTACCCCTCTCTCTCTGTCTGCCTCTCTGCCTGCTTGTGATCTCTCTCTGTGTGTCAAATAAATAAATAAAATCTTAAAAAAAAAAAAAACACACAATCATCCTCAACCTTTCTGAAGACTCTCATCCCCTCCAGTCCCACATCTACCAGCCTTATCTACCACCTGTATCTACCAGGAAGTACCGAGTGAAATGCAAGGCTCAGGACAATGTGTAATGTCCAGCCTGCGGGAGAGTCATTTCCTCCCCCTTCCCCTGAGCTCTTCACTGGTCCTGCGTTCCTGTACCTTTTCTAATAAGCTGTCTTAAATCCTTTTTTGGATGTAGGCAAAGTATCAATCAGTTCCACCAGCAACGAGTGAATCAGAGATCTCTCAGTTCTGCGAGTCCTTACCTTCTTGATCTGATCCTCCTTCAGCTTGCTGCAGTAAAACGCCATCAAGTGTACCGCAAACATTTTCCCCCAAGTTTGGTTTCTCTTGAGATGGGCAGAGATTTCTGTGCGGTGTTTACCCCTGTGTCTCCGGAGTGCTGCCCGCTCCCAGTTCAGGCTGGAGGGCCTCTGGCAACTGGGTGCTACAGATTAAATACCTCCAGGCTGTTTAGAGTTCAATGATTAAACTTCGCCCCTCTCTTTGGTCCCTCCCTCCGGCATACACTTGATTGTCTAATAGGAGGCTTGAGATGGTAGGTGAGGGTTGGTGGAGGGCAGGCAGGGGATGGGTAGCTTGACTCTGGAGAATTGGGTGCCCCAAGATCTCGTTGCTAAGCAACACTCTCAAGCCAGGGCTCCACCAAGCCCACTCAGCCGAGGAAAATCTTCTGAGAAGCTGGGAGTTAAACAAAGCCAACTTCCAACCAGCTGAGCGGCTCTGCAAATGTCTGGTCTCAGCCTTTTCTCTCGAGTCCTTTTCTTCTCAACATAGGGATGGAAATCCTGACTCCCTGCCTCTCTGCAGTGTTGTCTTAATTAAGACTAAACACTGCCCTGGACAGGAAGACTTCAAGAATGTTGGGGCAAATCCTTCTCTTTGTGACAGAGCAGGGCTCTTGCCTAAGAGCCCGTGGTAATGGAAAAGAACTGATAAAAATTTATCTATCCCACAATGATAAGCCAGAATACCTTGACTGCACAGGTGGTGACCCAGGAAAAAATATCCATGAGAAAGGATGAACGGAAGTCAGGGCTGCTCACCAGAAAGCTGCTGTTAGAGAGAAAGACTGAAGTCACAGACAGGAAACGTCTCACACCATGAAGACATCTGGTTTACTCGCTCATCTCATGTATCATACTTGATGTGAGAAGGACACAGAAAGGGGCTGATGTGTGGGTACAGTAGACTTTGCACTCTTCCCACAGTCAGTGGTCACACAATCAGTAACAACTATGGTGTTAACATGAACAGTTAGTGAGGGCAGAGCACATACTGTTCCCATTTCATAGATGGGGAAACTGAGGCCCCAAAAGAGAAAGTGACTTACTGAAAAATCACAAAACCTATAAATGGTACAGAAAGGAATGAAAACCAGCGGTTTCATTCCAGGGCCCAGCTCTTAACCAGTATGTGATATAGCCTCTCTTCTTCCTCTGTGCAATAGATGATCACCCAGTAATTATTAATATCAGCAGCTTTCTGTCAGGTGCTGTCAGGAATTCTAATTACTTGGATAGCTAAATACAGAGACGTCGTTCTGGCAGGGTCTCAGTGAGGGGAAATAACAAATGAAGAGATCCCTAACCATAACTTCTCATGTATTAATCAACTGCTTCCTAAAATGAGCAACGGACCGGATGTGAAAGCAGGTTTGCTGGGCACCCCGGCGTTTCTCGCGCCTTTATAGCACCTGCTCCTCAATACAAGGGAAGAAACGAGTTTTCCCCGTCGGCTTAGCAGCCTCAGCTCTGTTTGCTTTTCTGCTACACAATCTCGTGAATCCAGGGATCACCGAGCACTTGCCTCGTCAAAGAACCTTCAACTGCGGCCTCTTCAAAAGCCACTGATTCTCCAGCCAGCACCCTTTCCCCCTCTGCCATGGGTACAGGCCACTGCAAGTCTAGCGTAAGCACAGTGTTCAATTAAAATCACTCCAGATACTTTCCTCAGACTTCCAAGTGTCTCCCAGATTCAGAAACCCTAGCCTTTCCAGCCTGTTGACCCCTCAGACTATGAACTCTCTTTCAGCTCCTTTACTTTGTCTATTGTACAAACACAGGTTGACCTGCGGTTGCTAAAACTATTCAGTTCCCCAAACCACTTGGAATTTGTTGGTATTCTGAAACAGACGTGCTTTGCCCGAGTCCTACAGGCTGCGGATAACACCCTGAGGCAGGTGACCTGCCCATAGGTGATAAAAGACTTAATTCCTCCTTTTATTTATCTTTTTTTAAGATTTTATTTATTTATTTGACAGACACAGATCACAAGTAGGCAGAGAGGCAGGCAGAGAGAGAAGGAAGCAGGCTCCATGCCAAGCAGAGAACCCGATGCGGGGCTCGATCCCAGGACCCTGAGATCATGACCTGAGCTGAAGGCAGAGGCTTAAACCACTGAGCCACCCAGATGCCCCTAATTCCTCCTTTTAAAAGGTAGCCTCTGCAGCGCAGCATGGCACCTGCTGTCATTGATCCATTCGCCCTCGGGATAAGGGGATAAGCGCTTACGATGGCCCCAGGAGGAAAAGACCCAGAGCCTCACCTAAATGTCTCATGGCTGCTTGTGTGTACCAGAGAGACAGCCTCTGGAATGTTAACCAGGCAGAGGCTGTCAGAGGGCGTTCATCTGTTGTGTTGTTCCATTTTTAATGTCCGCACATCAGCATTTCCATTGTGGGTCTGAGTGAGCCAAAAGAGCTGAGACGCTTCACAGCTACATGGATCACATACATTTGGAACCTTCTAGCTCAGATTTATAAAGACAAAATGATTTTCTTATTTTACCATTCCTCACCTGGGATTATCCCAGTCCAACCCTTGGAATCTTCCACTCTTATTAAATTTCTATGCAGCCATTCAAGGATACCTGGATGCCAGTCTTACAAGCACTTAGATCTTATTTAAGAACGCCCATTTGAGGGTTGGCACTGCTAAGTGAGATTTCAGTTAAAGGATAGTACCAGTCTGCCTCAAATCTTCCATATAAGAAGGGAAACTCTCTCACCTCTATACTGTTTTCCTAGAACTCTCCCTTATGGCAAGGCCTAAAGATAATGTCTGTTTACTTTTAAGTACTGAGCATGGCAGAAGGACTAGAAGTATAACAGAATTTACCCACTTATTTAGTAAACACCTGAGTAGTATATACTAAGTGTCTTCAATATTAATTCCCAGAGCAACTATCATTTCATTCTCTCCGATTTACAGGCGGAGAAACTGAGGCATGGGGCCCAACTGGTACATGGTGGAATAAATATTTGAATGAGGGTAGGATGGCTTTAGAGTTCCTGTGTTATACTGGCACTCACTAACCTGGAAGGAAAGTATGGGGGAATATGGAGCCTAAGCTGGGAAAAGCAGCCCAAAGCCCCAGGCCACACAGGGGAGAGTGTACATGTCCTGGGATCCCACTTTGGCTCTGTCCTCACTGAAGACAACTGCTCCAGGCTCCTATCTGTAAAGGGTTCATAGCTATCCCAGTGGTCATTTTGAGAATAAAAGTAAATGAGATCACATAAGAGAATCCATGTGGCCCACAGTGGGCACATTAAAAGCATTTCTTTAATCTAAGCCATCACCCTCTTCACTTTTAAGAAGGAGACCCCTTCCTAAAACTGCTCTTTCATTTCATCCCATTTGGTCCCTTAGAATAAAAAAATGCATGTAGTCCTTTCAGTACACTCAGTAAAACAACCATAAACCATTAGAAGGTAACAATTTCATTTACTGGAATTACTAGACCAATTGGGAATTTTATGAATATGCTATTCCTGTTACTAAAGAAAATAATCTTGAATTCTGTTCCGTACTCTTTTTCATGATATATCCAAAATTAAGTTGTCTGAAATATTAATTAGTCTAACGTACTGTTATTCCACTTGTTGCAAAAGAATAAGAGAATGTGTAAGAGAGCAAACTTCCATACAAGAAAGTCAATGTAGAAATTTCCAAACCCTGCCAACAGTTACGGTTATGATGGTGTCTCTAGGAGCAACCACAAATGAAGCAGAAATGTTAACTTCAGCAAGTTTCAAAAGAATGCTACTGATCATTTTTTGTAGGTTCACTCCTGACCAAGAAAAGGTTGGAAATGCTCATGGAGAAATTAACTGCACACAATTATTTTTATCACAACTACATTAAGAACTGTATTTGCAACATACATACCAAGGAGAAACGAGTTCTACAAGGAAATGCAATTCCTGTGGCTGTTAACATTTTTCACAGTAGTTACAATCTCAATTGCATAAAATACGAAATTTCTAAAACAAAACAGGACTTCTGGTTAAACACTGGGCAAACTCACCAGGAAAAGAGAAATGAAATAGTGATTAATAAGCGATCTTAGCTTAATTTTGGAAGACAGAAAGCTGACAGCCTAGCATAGCAGAGGAAACACTGAAACTCAAGTGACTGCGGAGGGTGATTTTGCAGAGAAATGAGTGATGACATTTTTAACTTTAGAAATGCTCAGGAATCGGGGGCCCTAGTTCCTTGGAAGAGCAAGAGGCAAGATGTAGAACCAAAAATGGGAGATTGGCTACAAAGACGATATTTTCAAAAGCAGGCACCAGGTGTGCTTCTCCACCTAAAGTAATGGGTGGCTGACCAACCACCAGCCTTCCCAGACAGTGTGGGCTTTAATCTCTGGAGAGCTCGAACGCCAAAGCCTCTGGACCTGGGACCTCAGGCACCATAAGCAGTGGGAGTGAGGCACAAGACAGAAAATACGGCCACCAAGTGAAACCCTGAAACTGAACAATGAGACTCCAAACCATTTTTTTCTGCCCAGTTTCTGCCAGCAGACATCTGTCTGTATACATCCCTTTCTCCCTCAGTAGGGATCCAGTCTTTCCTCTGCTAGCACTAAATGGCCTTAGATGTGGAAAAGGCAATACTATAGCGACAGTAAGCAGATCAGTGATTGTCGGGTCTGAAGAAGAGGATTAAGTGAGGCACAGGAGTGATTTTTTAGGGCAGGGAAATTGTCCTGCATGATGCCGTAACATTAAATACATAACACAGTATGTCTGTCAAAACCCACAGAACCTTATAGCACAAAGAATGAATTTAACATAGGTGAATTTAAGAAAATACTTAGAAGATCACAGGTGTAATGCAGATAGACAGAAGACTCTAACTGTATCACACATGTGTGAGATAGCCTTACTGAAGGGAATGGGGAGAAAAGATGCTGACCTCAGTACATTTGGAAGGGAGTGGAGTTAGCCAGACCAACGGCAAAAGGAACAATACCCAAGTAACTGGGGCTTGAGGAAGAGTGAGATGTACTACACACATGGCAACTAAACTCGTTCCTTTTTTTACTCCAGGGCCCCCTGAGACCTGGCCCTGAATTTCCTGCTCATGTTTGCTCAGCTCCAGAGTATAGAGAACTTCTCCAGCAACCCCACAATGTCGTCCCTCCCATAGAAGGCATGGTTTTGAGGCTCTGCTGGGGTCGTTTGCCCCCTGCTGTTTAACAGAATCATTCAGAACTTTGGGTTCCTGCTCCTGCTGTTTCACTAAGTTAAAGTCATGAGAGAAAGAATGTCCACCTAGCAACAGTCTCCTGTTTATTCTCTGTACCTCCCACAGGCCCTGGTACAGTAGCTAGAGAAGTAGAGTGCTGCAGTCTGGTTGCTAATGCTGTTTCCCCTGGGAGCTCAGCTGAACCATTCTGAAACCACTATCTGTGGACACTGGAATTGGATCATTAAATGGAGGCAGGATGGCAGGAGGCGGTCTTCTCACTGCTGTGGTGGGAAGTTACCGACAAGCAAGGGGAGAGGGCTACCATGATCCATGCTACTGTACTACAGTTGAAGACATCAGTAGAAACTCATGATTAGCTTAATGTAGGTGCATATGGAGATATACACACATGAATATATAAATATTTGTAGATAAATATATGTACCTGGGTTAGTGTACTTGCCTGTTTCCTTACTCTGTCAGCTGAAAGACCCCAGAAGCAATGATACTCAGTAGCAACGTGTACCTCTGCTACCCAGATACAAGTTTCTAATACCATTCTGCACGGGCACCCACACACACACAAACACAGGAACTTGGGGTCCCCGGAAAGATGTCTGATTCTAAAGCAGCGGCAGGGTACACACAAAATGAGCCTGGAGCATCATGTGCCTGAAAATAAGTAAATGCCAAAAAGAAAAAAAATAAAAAGTTGGGGAAATGTCAAAGGGATACAAGGAACCAATGAAAATACCTCAAAATAACCAAAGATAGGACAGTTTGAGCAATAAAAGTATTATTGGACTATAACACAAAGTGTAAAATAAATATCCATGCATCCATGCTGACATCAAGAAATAACTGACTAAATAAATAAACGGGGAAGAAAAGACAAACCTCCCTTGCAGAAGAATTCCAAATACTTTATGTAGGTAACTCCTCCTCAAGGAGGTGGAGCTTAACGCCCCCTCCTGAAATGTGGGCTGCAATGACTTCCTTCCAGAGAATTCGATATGGAAGGGGGAGACAGGGGTATCACTATGCAAGAGAAACCTGCTAAATCTCTACCTCAGTCAGATGATCAAGGTCAACATCATCAGAGATGTCATGCTGATAGTGTGTGTCTTTGATATGATATGATCAGAATAGCACTTTACCTCCACTTTACCCCCAAACACCAAAACTCCAGTCTAATCATTAGAAAAACATCAGACAAATCCCAAATGAAGGACATTCTATAGAAAATGTGACTAGTCCAGTTCAAAGCTGTCGAGGTCATCAGAAGCAAGAGAAGCCTGAGAAACTGTCAGGGCCCAGAGGAGCCCAAGGACACGTGATAGCTAAATGTAACAATGTCTCCTGGATGGGATCCTGCTACAGAAGGACATTAGGTTAAGAACTAAGGAACTCTCAACAATTTGTGGGCTTTAGCTAATAATAATGTATCTATATTGGCTCAGTAATTATAACAGACAGAGCACACTTATATAAGATGTTAACAACAGGGGGAACTGGGTATAGGCTATATGAGAGCTTTGTACTCTCTCTTGCAACCCTTCTGCACCTCTAAAACTATTCTAAATTTTTTTTAAGTTTTTATTTTTTTTAAACCCTATAGATCCTAATATTTGGACAATATACTAAAAAAGCCAGCTAATAACCCAATAGCCAAACCAATCCTGAGAAAGAACAGGTATCATAATACCTGATTTCAAGCTGTTACAAGCTATACTCAGGCACCTGGGTGGCTCAGTCAGTTAAGTGTCTGACTTTGGCTCAGGTCATGATACCATGTCCTGGGATTGAGTCCTGCATCAGGCTCCCTGCTCAATGGGGAGTTGGCTTCTCCCTCTACCCTTCCCCCGTCCTGGTTCTCTCTATCTCCCAAATATATAAAATCTTAAAAAAATAAAATAAAATAAAAGGTATAGTAATCAAAACATTATGGTACGGGCATTAAAAATGGGCCTATAGATCAGTGGAACAGAATAGAGAGCCCACACATAAATCCCCACATTTAATGTTGACAAGGGTGCCAAGAACACACAGTGGGGGAAAGGATGGTCTCTTCAATAAATGGTGCTGGGAAACTGGAGGTCCACATGCAACAGGATAAAACTGGACACTTAACCTTTTACCACTAAAAAAAGTAACTTAATATGATCAAAGATTATCACAAAACTTCTAGAAGAAAACACAGGGAAAACAATCCTTGACATTGGTCTAGGCAATGACTTCTTAGATAAGTCACCAAATGCAATGGCAACAAAAACAAAAACAAACAAGTGGGACTAAACTAAAGAGTTTCTAAACAGCAAAGGAAAAAACCAATAAGTTGAAAAGATAATCTACTAATCTAATAGTAGAAAATATTTACCAGCCACATGTCTGATAAGGGACTAATATTTAAAATACATAAAGAACTCATAATAGCAAAAAAGAAAACAATCCTATTTAAAAATGAACAAAGGGCCTGAACAGACATTTTTCCAAAGAAGATATCAAATGGCCAACAAGAATATGAAAAGGTGTTCGACATCACTAATCATCAGGGAAATGCAAATCGAAACCATAGTAAGATACCACCTCCCACCTGTTTGAACGGGTTTGATCAAAAAGACAAGAGATAGCAAGTGTGGGCAAGAATGTGGAGAAAAGCGAACCCTGATACACTGCTGTTGGGGATGTAAATTGGTACAATTATTATGGAAAATAGTATGGCAGCTCCTCAAAAAATTAAAAACTGAACTACATATTGCAGGAATCCCACTCCTGGGTATATATCAGAAGGAAGTGAAATCAGTATCATGAAGGGATATCTGCACACATATTTTCACTGTAGCATTATCCACAAATAGTCAAAATAAGGAAATAATCTAAGTGTCTGTCAATGGGTGAATGGATAAAGAAGGAATACTAGAGTGCTTGGGTGGCTCAGTCAGTTAAGCATCTGACTCTTGGTCTCAGATCAGGTCTCGATCTCAGGGTCATGAGCTCAGGCCCCACACTGGGCTCCACCCTGGGCATGGAACCTACTTTAAAAAAAAAATTTTTTTTTAATTAACTTTGGGGCACCTGGGTGGCTCAGTCAGTTGGGCATCCATTTCTTGATTTCAGCTCAGGTCATGGTCTCAAGGTCCTGAGATTAAGCCCTGTGTGGGCTCCACACTCTGAGGGGAGTTTGCTTGAGATTCTCTCTCTCCCTCTGCCCCATTCCTTTCCCCGGTCTCAAACACTCTCTCTCTCTAAAGCATGGAGCACTAGGTGCTATATGTAAACAATGAATCATGTAACACTACATCAAAAACTAATCATGTACTAATCATGTACTGTATGTAACTAATCATGTACTAACATAATACTAAAAAAAAAAAAGGAATGAAAAACAAGGAAGACAATAGAAAAATAAAAATAAAATAAAGGTAATCTTAAAAAAAAGAAGAGGGGTACCTGGGTGGTTCAGTTGCTGGGTGTCTTCTTCAGGTCAGGTCATGATCCCATCTCAGGTCATGATCCCAGGGTCCTGGGATGGAGCTCCACATCTGTCATTTGGCAGGGAGCCAGCTTCTCCCTCTCCCACTCCTCTTGTTTGTGTTCCCTCTCTCGCTGTCTCTCTTTCTCTGTCAAAAAAATAAATATCTTTTTTAAGATAAATCAAATAAATAAAGATATTAATAAATAAAATAATAAACATATTAAAATCTTTTTTTAAAAAGATGAATATCATTCAGCCACGAGAAGCAAGGAAATCCTGCCATTTGTGACAATATAGACGAACCCTGAATGCATTATGCCAAGTGTGATAAGTCAGACAGAAAAGGGCAAATATTGTACAACATCACTTATAGGTGGAATCTTTTTTTTTTTAAGAATTTTTTTAAGGTTTTATTTATTTATTTGACAGACAGAGATCACAAATAGGCACAGAGGCAGGAAGAGAGAGAGAGAGGAGGAAGCAGACTCCCTGCTGAGCAGAAAGCCTGATTTGGGGCTCCATCCCAGGACTCTGGGATCATGACCTGAGCCAAAGGCAGAGGCTTTAACCCACTGAGCCACCCAGGCACCCAATATAGGTGGAATCTAAAAAGAAACTGAATTTGTAAAAACAGGGAGTAGAATGGCATTTATCAGGCACTAGGGAACAAGGAATTTGGGGAGAAGTTTAAGGGTGCAAACTTGTAACAAGTAATCAATAAGTTCTAGAGATCTAAGGTATAACAAAGTGATTAGTCAACAGTATTACATCAGAAACTTCAATGTTACTAAGAGATTAAATATTAATTGTTCTCAATACAAAAAAGAAATGAGAAATATATGACATGATAAAGGTGCTAGCTAACACTACTGCAGTAATCATATTGCAATATATAAAAATATCAAACCAACAACTTGTACAGCTTAAACTTATACAATGTTATATGTCAATTATTTCTTAATTTTAAAAAAGCCAGCTTGGGACACCTGGGTGGCTCAGTTGGTTGGACGACTGCCTTCGGCTCAGGTCATGATCCCGGAGTCCCAGAATCGAGTCCCACATCAGGCTCCCAGCTCCATGGGGAGTCTGCTTCGCTCTCTGACCTTCTCCTCGCTCATGCTCTCTCTCACTGTCTCTCTCTCAAATAAATAAATAAAATCTTAAAAAAAAAAAAAAGCCAGCTTATGATCCAATCAACCTACATTAAAACCCTGAAGTCAATAAGCCCTAGCCGTATCAACAGAGCTAAGCTTAATTCACTTTTAAATGGGAACATAGCCAAAGATTACTAGACACTCAAGAAAAGTTACCAAAAGTAAAGGTAGAAATCAACCAGAGGGACCTGGGTGTCTCAGTCAGTTAAGCATCCGACTTTTGGTTTCAGCTCAGGTCATGATCTTGCAGTTGTGGGACCGAGCCCCACACCAGACTCTGCACTCAGTATGGATTCTGCTTCAGATTCTCTCTCCCTCTCCCCTTCCCTCCCCTCTCTTTTTCTCTCTCTCAATAAATGAAATCTTTTTTTAAAAATCTAACCAAGCAAGAAAAAAATTATGTATATATTAGACAGAAGAAAAATTTTAAAAAACCTAAAATATCAGGACGCCTGCGTGGCTCAGTCAGTTAAGTAGCTGCTTTTGGCTCAGGTCATTATCCCAGGACCCTGGGATAAAGCCCTGCATCGGGCTCCTTGCTTGGCAGGGAGCCTGCTACTCCACTTGCTTGTGCACTCTTTCTCTCTCTCTCTCTCTGACAAATAGATAAATAAATAAAATCTTTAAAAAACACATACACACACACAAAAAAAACCCCTAAAGTATTAGGGAAATAAGATATTGCATCCATGAAATTAGAATAAAATAACTAAAAACAATGGAACTGGAAGGGAGGGGTGGAAGAATTATATGACATTAAAAAAAATTCAGTACTTTTTTCCTAGCAAGAGTTTTAAGTTCAAAAAGAGAAATTTAACTTTGGGCTAATGAGGAAAATTTATAATTGATAAAAAGCTTATATAAATCTGTAAAGCATTTCCTAATAAGACCACATCAAAAACTAATGATGTACTATACAGTGGCTAACTGAACATATAAATTAATTAATTAGTGAATTAATTAATTAAATAAAAACACTTTCTGGGAATGATTTAAAGCATACTTTCTGACACACTTTCCAATATTTTTTACTTTGATAGTATTAAATACTTATATTCTCTGATTACATTTTACAACATTCTTAATTAGCTTCAAACAGTTTAAAGTCAACTAATGACTGCCTCTAAGAAATACTATATACCAGGGTTGTCAGTAAGTGAAGTCATGTATACACATATATTGTAAACTTTGCTATAACAATACAAGATATGATTGATTACATTAATAAGGGAAGAAGAGCATTAGCCTAGGAAAAAGGGCAAGAATAGCTTTAAGATCAGGACAAGATTTAGTTAAAAGATTATGAAGAAAATATATGAATTCTAATATTACTAAAAATTAAATAACAGCAGGCAGAATTCGCAATTCAGCTGGAAATCATTTTTATGAATTTGTATAGATATCTGAGTAAAGTCACAAATCACAGTACATGGGCCAGATGGTGATGAAATTAAATCACCGTGCAGAATTTAAAATACCAAGTCATGGGAGATTTTTCTTCCATCATCTCACAAGGTAGAGATTCTTCGCCTCTAATAGAGCTAATGGGGCTTCTTCTCCATAAGAAGCCGAGCACTGAATACATCTATTTTCTTAGAGCTGGGGACTGTCAGCTGTTAGAATGCCAACATTCTCATGTGAAACAACAAAATCCTTACCTTCTTTTTACCTCAATGCCATATTCTTTTCTTCTTCTGAATTCCATGACTCAGATGTGTATCTAAATCTCTTTTTTTTTTTTTTTTTAAGATTTTATTTCTTTGACAGACAGAGATCACAAGCAGGCAGAGGGGCAGGCAGAGAGAGAGGAGGAAGCAGGCTCCCTGCTCAGGACCCTGAGCTCATGTCCTGAGCCGAAGGCAGAGGCTTAAACCACTGAGCCACCCAGGCGCCCCTAAATCTCTCTTTTTAAATGTGCATCTAAAAATCTCTTTTCAAGACACAGATACTATATTATTGTTACTCTTATTTTCAAAACGAAAAATGGAATTATCAAATAATAAAGAGCTCTAAGAAATAAACACTAAACTAAGATTTTGATAGTTTAGAAAATAGAGAAATGACCTATAAAGTAGTACAAAAATCATGAACATAATTGCTAAATACGGATTTAACAACCCCCCAAAAGGCAAAAACAAACAAACAAACAAAACAAAACAAAACAAAAAGAAGTAATAGCCGTATCAAAAGCGAAATGGAGGGGCTCCGGGGTGGCTAAGTTGGTTAACCACCTGCCTTTGGCTCAGGTCATGATCTCGGGTCCTGCAATCAGGCTCTCTGCTCAGTGGGAAGTCTGTTTCTCCTCCTCCCGCTCATGCACGTTCTCTCACTCTGTCTCTCAAATAGCTAAATTTTTTTTTTTAAGGGAAATGGAGAGAATGAATGACTTAAGAAAAGATTTAAGAAAGCTAAATCCTCACCTACAGTAACAGGAAATCAATAGCTAATGTCTTAAAATAACTTAGGAAATAGCAGGAGATACAAATTCTGTAGCACCAATAAGGTAAATACTATAATAGGTAACAGAGTCAATTGTTCTTGCCTCTGGTTTTCAAGCTGTGTATACCGTCCTTTGACCAAAAAAAAATTTTTTAATAGCTTAGGCTTATTTGGCTTATGTATACAGATTAGAGATAAATTAATATATGGAAGTATGGCTTATGGGAAAGTTCTTATTTCCAAGAAAGCTTTGTTTTGAATTTATATCATGAATTTGTTTTAAATTTATTACACTTCAAATACTTATATGCATAGGGAATTTTATAGATACAATGAGATCAACATCCATCTATTTATCAGGTTTGTTTTTTGGGCTGTTTTGTTTTGTTTTTTAGAGAGTAAGAGAGAGTGCGAGCAAAGGGTACAGAGGGAGAGGGAAAGAATCTTAAGCAGGTTCTGTGCTGAGCATAGAGCCCCAGACCAGGGCTCAATCTCACAACCCTGTGATTGACTTGAGTCAAAAATCAAGTCAGATGCTTAAAGGACTGAGTCACCCAGGTGCCCCTATTTACCAGTTTTAAAAGGATAACAATAAGTGATATACGTATTAAGAAAATGAGTGTATAGCTATTAAGAGAAAAACAAAGAAATGTATGAACATTACAAATTAAATTTAAAAATATGTATGTATACACACATATACATACACACACACATACCATACATGTCTTGGCCTGATTACAAGGACTTGAGACTTCCCAGCAGGGATTATCAATTTCACTGCAAATTACAGTGTGTCAATCAGCAGTTCAAAGTAGTCACTAAGGTTACAAGCCTTTCCAGAACTTCTGTAAGCACCAGGGGCTTCTCAAGGCCATGAAGTGGATAGTGAGCACATGGTGTCAAATTTTAAGGTAGACTGTAAAAGAGGGGCCTTGAAGGACCAAGTGCAAGAACACCTCCTCTACCCAAATTTACCAAAGTAGCTTCTTGAATTGTCTTCTAAGCCCAATCCTATTTTAAAAAGGTTTTTTTGTTGTTGTTTTTCTCCAGCATTTTTGCCCATAAAGACAAATGTGACTTATCATCTCTGACATTATCTTCCTATGTTAAGTGACAGGCTTTTAGAGAACAGTGATAACTCAGTAATCTGCCTATAAATATTGCTATCTCTGCTCAAGTTTATGTATTTTATATGGCTTTGAAATAGAGGAGGGAAATAGCCTGACTCATCTACCCATTTGCTTGTCTCTTAACAAACCATAACTTTTCATTATAGCCTAATAGGTCTGAGGCGGACACACGCAGAATGACTGCATCATAACTATAGACTCCCAGTTCTAAGCTGTAAGAAACTTTGGTGTTTTATGATTGTTTTGTATGTTTGTGATTCAAAGTTTTTTTTTCCAAAGGACCCAATTCAATTGTGTAGATTTACACTAGTCCACAAACACAATGAACAAAGCATTACAAGCCATTGGTTATTATTCCTAACCAGTTATGTACTGTCCACATTTTAGTGAATTACCTAGCTCTGTTCTGCAGGATCTGAGATGGAATGGACATCCAAACCTCATGTTGATGGACAGCTGAAGCCACGATAATCCAAGGATTCAAAACCTACTAGAAAACTGCAAGGAAAAACAAAACAGTTGTGTTTTACAATCAAGAACACGACCTGAGTGGAAGGAAGACCAGGCTATTTGTGGAAGTAAACATACAGCAAAGAATTACTCAGGGCCATCCCAATTATTTTTATTTTTATTTTTTTGCTTCACCAGATGTCATCTTTCTTCAGTATCTTCTGCCTAGCCACAAAGCTCTTCCTCCCCCACAAAGAGAAGGGTTAGAGGGTAAATGATGTTATCACTGTTTATAAAATCTCCTTAATTCAGCATTCAAGCAGTCCTTCTCCTCTTACATTACCCCCTAGCCCCTCTCCACTCATCTGAGGCTTTGCTAACACTTAAATGGCCTCTGTTTGCAATTGTCTTGCCTAAGTGTCTTCTCTGATTTACCAATTTGGCCCCCAAACGGGAGAAAGTGGGAAAATTAAGACACACGAAGTGATGTACCTTATCATTTAAATACAATAAGCCCACATCCATTATCCAGGTAGTTTAGGAGTATTTCTTGAGCCCATCTGAGCAAGAATGGACTAGGTCTGCTGGAGTATTAAGTCACAGGGGATAGCAAATTCTAGAAGGTGAAGCTGCTCAAATGCAGAGTATCAAAAAATACATTATGTCCTTCTAGGCATTTCAATATTGTTTACCCACAAACAAGGGTGAAATATAGTCAGTGCCAGCTGTTCAGCTTTTATTTCCACAAAAGCAAAGATTAGAAGAATAAAGACTGCCATCTCAGGTAAATGAAATACCATCTCAACTGAAGAAAAAGCCAGAAAGAGATGACTAGCTTGGCAAACTTGGCTGTTCCTTGACCCACGTTCAACCAAATCAGGTTTAATCCATAATCTGAAGTCAGCGTCAATTTAGCAATTGCTCAAGAAACTCATTCAGCTCTTGAAACAGCTTAAGAGCTCAATTCACAGAACAAACCCAAACCTCCAGGTTCATTTACAAAACACTTCTGTATACCACGCCCTGTGCTAAATAGGATCTCATCACACTTAACCTACTAGACAATTCCAACCAGGCATGCATTATTGTCCAGGCAGAGACCAAATCCTAAAGAGGGCAAGGTCACTGAGCTTAGCAGTGATAAGACAAACTGTACCCTGATCTGTCCAACTCCAAAGCCTTGCCACTCTCTTCCCTTATTCTACCTTTCTAGCATTTCTCTGAAACTACAACCATTCATTTTGCAAAGAAAAATTGATTGTGCCTCTACTGTAGTTCAGGAGCTGTAGTACAGAGTGAACTCATAGACAACAGTCTCTGCCCTCACAGAGCTGAAGTTATTGGTTAACTAACTTCTGTTCACTCCACATCAAATTATAATCTCCATGAGGGCTGAAACATTATCTTGGTTCCTGCTTAATTCCAGCAACAAGAACAGACTCTGGTACATGGGTACAGTAGACAGCAATGTGGTTCAAATATCTCCATGGGGCACCTGCGTGGCTCAGTCGATCGAGTGTCTGACTCTTGGTTTTGGCTCAGCTTATGATCTCGGGGTCATGAGATCGAGCCCTCCACTGGGGTCTGCACTCAGTGCAGAGTCTGCTTGAGATTCTCCCTCTCCCTCTGTCCCTTCCCTCTACTCTCTCTCTTACTAAAAAAGTCTTAAGCCGGGTGGGGGACCAACTCCATCCATGACATCCTCAGCAATGGTGTAGGAAACTGATCAAAACAATTCACCAAATGGATTTTATTCCCAAACACAGTTCCTTACAATGCATTATCTTAGTGCTATACTACAAATGGCCAGTATATAAATTTTAAATAAAATCTCTAAGACATTTGTAATTTGTAATTTTTAAATGTTAAAATAATTAAATCTTAAATAAATCTTTAAGAGCTTATTTTCCCACACCAAAAAAAACAAACAAAAAACACAACAGTAAGAGATAGCCACAATACCATAGCAACGAGTAAATACATATGAGAAAAAAAAAGGTTTTAAAATATTTTTATTTGCAAAAATAAAGTAAACTAATCTGAATCAGGTTCCTTCTTCTTCCTTCTTGCCCCTTTTGAGTGAGTCCCATGCTCTGTTTTGTCTTTGCCATGCTCCGTTTGTTGTGTTAGCCACTCTTTTTCTAGCTGTTTCAGCATGTCTGCAGTGAGAAGGCCTTGCTGTACCAATCTGGAAGCCAGGGATTTCTCTCCCACACTGGGGCTGGGTGTCTCAGCAGCTTTATTCCCTAATGTTTTGGCTCCACGCATCCTTCTAGCTTGGCCCTTCACAGTTCCTGACAATCGCGACTGGTTCTCTGCTGACAAGCTCTCCAAATTCAACAGCTTTTGTGCCTCTGAAATTTTAATCAGTTTGGTGATGTTGTGTACACCATCTTGGATAATGCCATCCAATTCTTTCTGGAGGTCTCGAATAAGGCTGGCATCTGGAAACATATCTATAAACCGGTAGCTGGGAAAGAGACACATTAGGTTATAACAAGAGCTCTTCTCACAGTATTGGACTTATCTCACTGACGTAACTACATCTTGACACTGATTAATCCCAAATGTTCTGTTTTTGCAAACTCTGTCCAGTGCTTCTGATCAACCCTTATTTTGGCCCCAGCACACCTGAGCAATACTGTCATTATGAGGATAGGTCATCACTCTCATCTTAAGTGATTCTGGTATGTTCCCCCGTGGGACATGCCCCACCTTTGAAAATCACTGAGCTAGCAGAGTACCTTTCAAATATTAATGTACAAGTGAATCACCTGGAGATATTCTTAAAATGTGGTCTGATTAAGTCTGTGGTGGGCCTGATATTCTCTCGTTCTAATAAGTTCCCAGG
The DNA here is from genome assembly GCF_030435805.1 of Mustela lutreola. Classification (NCBI taxonomy): domain Eukaryota; kingdom Metazoa; phylum Chordata; class Mammalia; order Carnivora; family Mustelidae; genus Mustela; species Mustela lutreola. The sequence goes on from NC_081293.1 coordinate 56,743,703, forward strand.
TAGTCCCAGTGCTTTCGGTCCAGGGACCACCATTTGTATAGCAACGGTCTAGTAAACCTTCTCACCTACCTGTCTGAACTAGAATCACAGAAGTCCCTCAGTCATTTTTAGAATGTTTATAAATAAGGCTCAACAGCCATAATGGACAATAAACATAACATAAAACATCCTGCAAAAATGTGTCTAACTTGAGAGAGCAAAAGACCATTTACTCTTAAAATCTTTGATTTCCCCTATTACTTAGAAAAACAAGAGTACGTAAAGGAAAAATGTGATACCTTAGCCACAGGTAAAGATCCAAGACATCATGGACAGCTTCTAGATCCATAAGATCTTTAATATTCTTAGGTGGAAGTAATGGCCATTTAATATATCTGCGTAACCATGAGAAGGTCAGTGGCTCATTCCTGCTATACTGCCTGGCAAACTGAAAGAAAAGAAAAGAATGGTAGAAGAATCAAAATTCACCTAGGTCTGCAGTTAGAAAGAGAAAGCACAACAAAAAATCAACTGTGGTTGTTTCAATAAGCAGGCTGGTATCTTTCCCTCTTTATACTTTTCTTAATTTTTAGAACATTTAATACTTTACAAAGACACTTTTAAGGAAATAGAAGGGGAGGGGGGCTTCCTTCATTTTCCAAAACCAGGGCAATAATATGTGCATCAGAAATTGTACAAGAACTAACTTTCCAGAGCCTAGGTCTTGTTAACTTTTATGTACATTTAATGTTCTAAGTTCTGGACAGACATGGAAGACTGTCATTTCTATCCCTTCAGGCAACAGTCCTATAACTACAAGTATGAGCTGTATCTTGTTAATGTCCTCCCTTATCATAAAGAAACTCTTTGGGTTGGTTGCCTATGAGTCAATCAAACTGGTAAAAAGACTGCCTCTTCACTTGGCTGTGGTGTTTTGGCTAAGCCACCACTCTGTGCTTCAGGTTCCTCATCAATACCGTAAGACCACCACACCTCCTCCTGGAACCACAGGACACTGCTGGATAATGTGCTTGGAAAACTAAGCTGCTCCCACTCCCCAACAACACTAGGCACAATTATGCATCAGACCACAACCATATGACACAGATATTACCTACAGCAGACAGACCACAACCATATGAGATTTCTAGAACAAGAGTTTAAAATCTTTGGCTTCAAGAATAAGCTGATTTCAAATGGTTCATTTGCTGATTAGGGAAAATTATCTCTAAATGTTTAACCTAAACAAGGCCAATACTTCCAAGAGGCAAGGCAGTTTTAGAACAACTATGGTTAAATAATGTTGTGATTTGGGGCACCTGGGTGGCTCAGTCAATTAAGCGTCTGCCTTCAGCTCAGGTCATGATCCCAGAGTTCTGGGATGAAGCCCCACATCAGGCTCTCTGCTCAGCAGGGAGCATGCTTCTCCCCCTCCCTCTCCCTCTGCCTGTCACTCCAACTGCCTGTGCTCTCATTCTCTGTCAAATAAATGAAATCTTTAAAAAAAAAAAAGTTATGATTTTATTAAATTCAGTCATGCATTCTACTAAGCTTAATAAGTGCCAAACAGGATAGCCATGAAGATGGAAATGTGACCATACTAACCTTTGCTAAAAGCAGGACAAGCCAAACTCAGTTTCTTTTACAAAGACAGTGGCTTTAATATTTGTGGCCACAGACTAGTAGAAACCCGGTATGTAAAAGAGTTAAGTACAGAGCTGTGCAGAGAGGGGAAGAGAGAGATGCCAATCAGGTACCTCCATCCAGCAGCCAGCCCTAAAGGAGCTCCCTAGAACACTGATTCCAAACAAACATCCAGGGGGGCATTAGAGACCATCCAAAGGATTGAGCTCTTTTATAGTTCAGTAAGTAATGGTGACCAAGAAAAAAGGAAAAATCTCTAAATGTAACATGCTACCACTAACAGAACATATAAGCGACTGTTGGTCTATACCATTCCGGACCTCTTACTCCTTAGTAAAATGCTGCTGCTTCATTAGAAAAGCTGTATAAAAGGGGTCAAGGCCATGGTCTTGAGCTCTATCCAGGTCAGGTTATAGCAGTTGAGACTTTGTTCCATGAACTTCAACTTTATGCCAACTAACTCCCCCATAAACATCAGCTCTAAGTAACATATTTTCTAGGTAAATACCTGGGACGTTCAATACCTCTAAGACACATTAATAGGGAAAGAGAAAGGCAAGTTGCAGAATAATTCATCACAACATTTATGGGAAAACACACCCACTCAACAAAACTAGAATTTCTATATGTATACACACACGTAGGCAAACGCAATGGAAGAGGTCTGCAGTGACACAAACTGTTAACTGTAGCTTCGTTGAAGACTGGGATTGGGGGTGGTAACCCAATTTAACCTATCTGTAGTGTTTTAACTGAGTGTAGCGAGAAAGCTTTTATGTATTATTTATGTGACTGCAAAGTAATTTAGAGCATAAATTTAGAAACAGATCTGGTAGGAACACAGTTAGTATGCAGAATGCTGAGTTCTACAGAAAAGACAGCAGTGAGACTGAGTGTGAGGAGGATTCAAAGAGGAGGCCTTTGGGGGTTTAGTGAGATAGCACTCCAGCCACAGGCAATAGGGGTGAGAGGCAAGAGCTCTGCGAGCTGAGAGGACATGGCAGGGGGCTGGAAGTCCAGCTTCCACTGCCCTTCCCTGCCCCCCCTTGTCTGGGAGCATCCTGTACTCCACAGGAGGCAGAGTTTTGTATCCTTATGCAAATGAATGAAAAGAAAAGGGGCTAGAACCTTGGCACCAAAAGCGTAAGATAGCTATCCCTGACTCAGTGCCTTATAATTAGGAAAACTGAATTTCCAAAAAATATTACCCAATGCCATTAAGAAAGAAGTGTATCAGGGCATCTGGCTGGCTCAGTTGGTAGAGCCTGTTGACTCTTTATTTTTTTTAAGATTTTATTTATTTATCTGTCAAAGAGAGAGAATGCGTGCGTAAGTTGGGGAGTAGCAGGTAGAGGGAGAAGCAGGCTCGCTGCTGAGCAAGGAGTCCAATGAAGGGCTCAATACCAGGATCCTGGAAACATGACCTGAGACAAAGGCAGAAATGCAACCAAACTGAGCCACCCAGACATCCCAGAGCATATGACTCTTGATCTCAGGGCTGTGAGTTCACATCTCACGTTGGGCAAGGAGCCTACTTAAAATAAACAGACAAATAAACAAATATTAAAAAGAAGACCAAAAGAACCATTAAGAAAAAAAAAGTGTATCATTAGGCAAAGAACCAGCCCCCCCAAATTATACTTGTTTTTGTTTTAGCTTCTTCACAAAGGCTACCACATAAATCCAAATACAAAGCAACAGTTTCCCTGACCCCCAAAAAAGTGCCTGTAAGAAAAAAAGAACCACTTTATATTTAACTTCTTATATAGTATCCCATATTGAAAGATACTCTCCAATCGTTTTACTTTATATAACAAAGTGTTGTTTGGGGAAATGCATGGACTTGAAACAAGGCAAATACAAAGACAAAGGCTTACCTGTAACAATGAAGAACAGACAAAGGGCTGCTTCTTGTTGATCGGAGCTGTGCAGAAAACATACCGCACTCGGAGACTTAATGGAATATGTTGGATCAACTCTGCAGAAAATTTAAAATCATCCATGTTGCAGACAAAATACTGCCCATCAACTTGTGAAAAGTCTACAAAAATATCCTGGGACGGGGGGAAAGATACATTACTGGACTGCCTAAGTGGGCAGGAATAAAGTGCTCAAGTCTACAAAGGACAATCTCTTCAAATCTGTAAGTCTTCTAGAAAGCCCCCCTTAATCCACTGCCTTCCCAAGCCAAAAGACTTCCCCCATGGCCTTCCCAACCTGAAATACTCAGAAAATTCCTTAGGACGAGAGTCCCAGAAGATTCTGAGAGAATGTTTTTCCACCTTCAAGATAAACTTCACAGGCAGCGACGTCATAAAACAGACTACTCACTGATGCCCAGGAGGTTAACCTGTAACTGTCTGACATACCAACATTTTTAGAAAAGAAATTTTAGATTTTAGAAGAGATTTAAAAGTGAGTTTTTACTTACAATGAGATTAGAAAGTGTTGTATCAGGGAGATGGTAAGCAAACATTTCAATCTGCTCAGCAGTTGGATGAAGACCGGCTGCCTTTAGTAAAAGAAAGATCAACTCTAAGTTTTCTTTTTAAAGGACAACTTTCCTTAAGTTATTTCAAAATACTCCTATATTCGAATAGGCTAAGCTCTAGCCAAATTAGTGAAATGACAAGAATTTGAGTAAAAAAGAAAAAAGCAATATATCACTTTCCCATTTATTACCAATTAAGAAAGCTGATGATTCAGTAAAATCAACCAATTATACCCAACTGAGTACTTAGTCAATCTTTTGCAGGTATCTTAGTTGTACTCCTAAAATCTATGATGATTTGACAGAGTACCAAAACTGCTTTCCAGGGTCTCAGTTATCTTCACTGAACAAAAACGAACAAGGGAAATCAATCACTTTAGCCAAGGCAATAAAACTGACAAATACAGGAGAGAATGTCTTAACTGGAGGCCAATGATCTCTTCAACGGTATTCCAGTACCAATAAATGCCTACAGTTAAGTATACGCAGAGAGAAAGGGCATGGGAAAGAGAAAGAGCAAAGGATGAATGGAGGAAAGAAGAGACGAGTCATGGGAGGGAGGCGGAGTATGAGGAACCGAGGCACACAGGAGAAAAGTGCGGGTGTGTCATTATCAACTGCACTCTTAACAAAAGTTACAGAAATTAGTTCAACCACAGCCTTCCTCCAGGAATGTTTCCTTGCATCACCTCATTTCTACTCCCCTTTACCAGCACCCCTGAAGAATAAAACGAGCCACGTTAATTTATAAGTGAATTTTCCAAGCAACTTCAATTGTAACGGTTTGCTTAAAATACATATGCTGCTGCCTCAACTAACTGCACTAACCAAAACGGAACCTTGTCCTTACTAGCTCAAAGTTGTATCGCTTAGTACAGTTTCTGCCCCACACTCAAGGCTTCTCCCACATTCTCCCACATGTTACAGACATTGTGGAGGATATGTGATATTCAAACTTCTCATAATTTTTCGGTCTGTTGACACAGCTGTGTGCCCACCTGAAGCAACTACGCCCCTCCCTCGACCCATCATCAGACAGGAAGAACTAAAGGAGTATCAGGTTCACTACACTTGTTTCCTCTGGACCTTTCACTTGCACACCATTCTCCGATGAAGGTATGCCTCTCCAAAGCAGTAAAGTAGAGCTTTCTTGACATGATTTTCACGGCACAAAACTTTCTTTTGCTTATTTCTATTTCCAAGGGTCAGAAGCAAGAGTCTGGAAGGTACATGAAGGAAGGAATGACTGTCCTCCACGGAGAAGTAATTAACATATTACATCTTACCTTTATAGGATCCACGGGCCTATTCAAAATTTCCTTTAATAAACTGAGGTCTTCTCGATTCATTGTTGTCACTTCTCCCTCCTTATATTTTGAACTGAATCTACCAGCTCTGCCAGCAATCTGCAAGGCCTGAGAGGTAGTAATTGGTTCTATTTCTCTCTCTCCCTTTTCATTGATAGTGGGTTTTATAAGGGAATAAAAAATAATTCTCCTTATGCTCCTGAAAGAGAAATAAAAGTACTCGCTCAGAATGCTGAATAAAAAACTCTCCATCATTCGGTGGCGGCTCCTGAGCAGACCGGTCTTCTCTCGCTCGCGCACCTCGCTCCGCTTGCTCTGCAACCATGCCTGACAAACCCGATATGGCTGAGATTGAGAAATTCGATAAGTCGAAATTGAAGAAGACAGAAACACAAGAGAAAAATCCACTGCCTTCAAAAGAAACGATTGAACAGGAGAAGCAAGCGGGCGAATCGTAATGAGGCAGGCGCCGCTGATACGCACTATACATTCCACAAGCATTGCCTTCTTATTTACTTCTTTTTAGCTGTTTAACTTTTAAGATGCAAAGAGGTTGGATCAAGTTTAAATGACTATGGTCCCCTCGTTCTTAGCAAAGAATCTGAACTACTGACTGGGAAGCCAAACCTCCTATACATCGGCAGGGGAAGGAAAATAACTTGTATGCCAGCGAAGGAGGAAGAAGCTGGGTGGACACAACTAGTGAAAACTAAGCTGGTCCAAGGTGTCTTGCCGGGCGGTAAACTGCAGTTTAGTCAGAGTGCCATTTTTTTCTTTGAATGATTTTAAGTATTGGAATGCACAATTTTTTAATACGCAAATAAAAAGTTTAAAATGTGAGAAAAAAAACCAAAAAACAAAAAACTCTCCATAATTTGGGTCATTGCAGAAATGCTCACTGCAATTCTAGTTTAGGTTAGGCTTCCTTACAATCTTGTCCACTGTTTACAAAATAAGGAAAAGAGGTTTGTCAACAATTCTTTTTCTTCCCCTTAAATAGCATTTACACATTTTTAATAAATGTGTAAATTTACTAAAATCATTAAATTGTACATTTACCAAAAAAAAATTGTCCATTTACAAGGGGTAAACTGTGGAGTACGTAAATTATCCTTCAATAAGTTACAGAAAATAACTTTTCTTTTTTTATTTTATTTATTTGAGAGAGACCAAGAGCACGAGCAGGGGGAAGAACAAAGGGAGAGGGGAGGGCCAAGCATACTCTGCGCTGAGTGCAGAGCCTGACTCAGGGCTTGATCCCAGGACCCTGAGGTCATGACCTGAGCTGAAATCAAGAGTCGCACACTAAACTAACTGAGCCACCCAGGCACCCCAAAAATAACTTTTTATTTTTTATAAGAGTAAACCACATAAAGTACTCTCAGACTGCTTTTGAAGTTGGCTGCTACCACGGGTGGCTCAGTGAGGAGTGAGTGGCATCAGACTCTTGATTGCAGCTCGGGTTGTGACCTCAGGGTTGTGAGATCAAGCCCCATGGTGGCTGTGTGGTCAGCAGGGAGTCTGCTTGCAATTCTCCTCCCTCTACTCCTCCCCTCTCACACACTCTAGTAAAAAAAACAAAACAAAAACAAAATAGCTATTAACAGCTATTAACATATATACTTATTTTTAATATACATTTATATAAATATGTGCATATTTACATAAATGTGTATTTATATTTAACATATAATAAAGCTATTAACAGCTCTGAATAGTTCTTTAATTCACAAAGGTATAATTGCCTTGATTACCCAGAGAGGACTATTTAAGCATAATACTGTTACTCCTAGAGCTAACGCCTAGCCCCACATTCATAATGGGCACTCACACACTTGTTGACTGAGATTGGAAGTACAATGGAATAACATAACAGGCTAGTAGTAGGGAGTATCACTCAAAACTCCTAGTGCTGTTTATTTTTTTTATTCTCTCAAGAGACATAAACAAGATCAATCTCAGATCTCTATTACAATACCCATTCTTCTAAACTTAAATGTTTGGTCATTCTAATGCCAATTAGAAAATGTTTAATTGTGATCTAACCCACTGACTATCCATGAGTATTAAAAACAAATTACTTACAAATTAAGTCCCATGCCAATTGCATCTGTAGCAACCAGGATTTTGCATGGATCATCAGGATCATTAAACTTTTTTGCTTGAGCAAGTTTGGTCCCTAAAATCAGAAGGTTTATGTTAGTTCAGCATTTTCAGTCTTTTAACACATCATACTAAGTATATCTTGGAACTCCTCATCTCCTACTCTCCATTTTTATGAATAAAACTCTTATTGTTTCTGGGTACCAGGATGGCTCAGTCAGTTAAGCATCTGACTCTTAATTTCAGCTCAGGTCATTATCTCAGAGTCCTGGGATCAAGCCTGCACTGGGCTCCACGATGAGGATGAAGTCTGCTTGGGATTCTCTCCCCGCCTCCCTCTGACCCCCTCACCCCACTGACACTCGTGCTCTCTCTCTAGGGGAAAAAAAAAAAAGGTTTCAGGACTATAACTTCAACACAATTAACAAACTGGTATTTCATATTTTAATATTTTTGTTTTGTTTTGTTCTTAGAGAGAGCCAGGAGGGGCAGAGGGAGATGGAAAGAGAGAATCCCAAGCAAGCTCCATGGCCAGCACAGAGCCCAACATGGGGTTCCATCTCACAACCCTGAAATCATGACCAGAGTCAAAATCAAGTGTCAGATGTCTAACTGAGCCACCCAGGTGCCCCTTTAATGACTTGCTATAAAAAATTATCAACTCAATGTTTAAAATATAGCCTAACAGCAGCAGCAAGAACTATGAATTTAAAAACTTCTATTCCCCACCAAGATGAAACAGAGGAATTTATTTTATATGACCCATAATAAATTACTAGTTTATCAAGTGACATAATTCAGTACCTTTTACTAAGTTCTCTATACATAGCATGACACAAATAGCAAAAATAAGAGATTTCATATCTGTCATAATGAAAGCCAATAATTACCAGGTGGGAGACTGCCATATATAACAGCTGATTCCAATCCCCGAATTTCAATCTGTCGACTCACAGAATAAATATCATTCTTGCTAAAACAGACAATGCAGTCCCCAGGCCGAAGGTTGTCTAATGATTCTAATGCATGATCCAGCACAGAAATGGGGGTAAGCCTCTCATAGTTTCGAACCTACAATAAAGACATGATATTTTAAAGTAACACACTTAGCTTCTTGTGATTAATACATAAGTGAAAACCTGTAATGAAAAGTAGCTAAATATTGGGGTGCCTAGGTGGATCAGTTTGTTAAGCATCTGCCTTTGACTCAGGTCATGATCCCAAAATCCTGGGATCGAGCCCTGCATCAGGCTCACTGCAGCAGGGAGAATCTGCTTCTCCCTCACCCTCTGGCCCTCCTCCCTGTGTTCCCTCTAAATAAGTAAATAAGTAAATAAATAAATAAATCTTTTTTTTTAAAAGTAACTGACAAGTTCCAACATTTTTCAAAGGAAAGTGCAAAAAAACACATTATTTTTCATATAATAAATGTTACCATCGATTCTCATTGGTATTTCTAAACCCCTAAAATGCCATATAGCATTTCAAAAATTTTTCAAAGCACTTTTACATATATTCAATTTTCATGGCAACTTGATAACTTCAGAAGGGTTATTAATTATTATTTCCATTTTATAAAAAAGTAAAATAGAACTCATATAAAAGATCAGGTCTGATAAAGGTCCTTTCAGTTCTAGTCTTCTGCTATTTGCCTAAGAATGTAAAGCTAATGACAGCAAAGCCTAGAACCCAGATTTTCTTCTACTACATTCTAGCCTCTCCCTGAAAGCTGAACATAAAACTAAAAGCCCAATTTTTAAAAATTCCTTCATCTTATTCAAGAACTACAATAAAAAAACAAAAGAAAACCTAGGATTAAAAGGAAACCAGTTACCTTCTATGAATTTAAGAAAGTGATACAAACTATCTCTAGCAATTAGATGTATATCAAAGGTCCTAACACCAGACATCTGAGGCTCTGAAAACCATGAACTTTTGCTAAGCCTCAAACTTCCAACATTCCTGACTTAGTTAATTCTAAAGAGATCTGCTCAAACTCCAGAAAGTTTTGTCAAGAGAAGATGAAAAGTCTTCTTGTACTTTTGGAAGGCTTGGGGTATGCTGGCCATTCTGCCAGGATTTCACATCATGATATTCAACCAAATATGTATGACCCAGTCAACTGGGAGGAAATGAAGCATTCTTTTTATTTCAGTTAAGTTCCGACTGTGCCACTATCTGGGACCTACAAAGCACTGCTGGGGTACTCTAGGCTATTTGCTATGCCACCTTGAGAACAAAGCATGTAATCTAGTACCTCCACTTCCTCCCCAGTCGTGTACATAAGCTCAGTAACCAGGTCAATAGCGGCAGATTCTCCACACAAATGGATTTCTTCAGCACAGAGCCCTGTTAAATGCAAAATCAGTCATTTGTTTAAAGATATGAAATTGAATATATAATACCTTAATACAGCAAAAATGCTTTGCTTACCTATTGCTTTACAACTTTACCAAGCCTGTTCATCATCTCTTTGATACAAACCTCAAAATAAAAACTTTTTTGGGGGCGCCTGGGTGGCTCCGTGGGTTAAGCCGCTGCCTTCAGCTCAGGTCATGATCTCAGGGTCCTGGGATCAAGTCCCACATCGGGCTCTCTGCTCAGCAAGGAGCCTGCTTCCTCCTCTCTCTCTGCCTGCCTCTTGCCTACTTGTGATCTCTGTCTGTCAAATAAATAAATAAAATCTTTAAAAAAAAAAAAAAAGCCTCTGCCTTCGGCTCGGGTCATGATCCCAGGGTCCTGGGATCAAGCCCCACATCGGTCTCTCTGCTCAGCAGGGAGCCTGCTTCCCCCACTCTCTCTCTCTGCCTGCCTCTCTGCCGCCTTCTAATCTGTCAAATAAATAAATAAATAAAATCTTTAAAAAAAATAAAATAAAATAAAAACTTTTTTTAATAGATTTTATTTATTTACTTGACAGACAGAGATCATAAGTAGGCAAAGAGGCAGGCAGAGAGAGAGAGAGAGAGGAGGAAGCAAGCTCCCTGCTGAGCAGAGAGCCCGATGTGGGGCTCGATTCCAGAACCCTGAGATTATTACCTGAGCCGAAGGTAGAGGCTTTAACCCACTGAGCCACCCAGGCGCCCCAAAATAACAACCTTCTAATGGGCAGAGATTGTCTCAGAGCTTTTAAACTGGTTTGGCCGAGGTTTTGAGTCTCTTCGAGGGTGAAACCAGCCAGGATTAGAACATGGCATTCTGATGGATAGCCCTGAATCTTATACTTACTTTTTCAAATTAGGCTCCATGGAATCACTAAGGTCTCAAAGGCTGAGGGCTGAAGGGTAAATGAGACTACAAGCTCCTTACCGCTGAGCAGATTCACTGTCATCTATTTTAAATTGCAGATTTTAATATATACGCTTTGTTTAAAGGAGTTCAGCTACTTGTTTTTAAATTTCAAAACACATGACCTACAACACAATGATCAAAAATCCACTCCAATATCAAGCAGTGGAAATGTTCATTCATGTCCATGGATCTCAAACACTCCAATTCCAGGAGCCTATCCTAAAGAATTAATTAAATAAATAAATAAGTAAAAAGCTATGGCCACAAAAATTTTTACTGTAGCACTATCAGTAATAGAAAAAAATGTTCAACTCTGTAGGAAAAAAACAGCACAGCTCTTCAATGGAGAATAGGCAATATTAGTATGTGGTGTGAAAAAAAAATCTATGAAATAAGAAAACTGGAAAAAAGCAAGATACAAAATAGCATATTCACAAAATACCATACTCATCACAAGGAAAAACACTATCATAAAACACCAAAATATTAATCCTGGTTGTGTAAAGATGGTGAGATTTGGACATTTTAACTTTAATTAACTTGTTATGCTAACTTTGTAGTAAGAGAACTGGACTTCCCATTATTAAAATAATAATTAGGAAATAAAAACTCACACTAGGCTAACCCTCAAAAAGAGAGGATCCTAATGACTCTATTTGGTAATGTAAAGCAGAGAAATGCATCTCCATGCAGATGTCACAAAGCACAGCTCTTAGTATTAAGACCACTAACCTAGAAGTGCTCTAGTCCAAGCCCATCCTCTGCCTGGATCTCTGATCATTTGAATTTCATCGATCACGGCCACGTCATCTACAATGAGAAGTTATCATGAGCAATGCAATCAACTTAAACAGTGTCATGAACAAATTACAGCACCACAACTCAAGCTTCGTCACCACCATCACCACCGTCGCCACTCACTAAGCACTTCTTTCCTAGCAGGCTTGCTCTAAGTGCTTTACAATTATAACTCAACTCATCTTGGCAACAAACATATACAATAAGTATCATCATTCTAGCCATTTTACAGAAGAATAAACTGAGGCCCAGAGAAGTTAAATCTCTGGCCCAAGGTTATACAGCATGTACAGTTAATAAGCGTAAGATCTAAAAACAGGAAATTCAAACCCAGGCCATCTAGCATCTACTGGGTCCCTTTGTCTTATGAGACAGCTTGGAGAATCTGCTTCATAAGAACAAATACACCCAGTGGCGCCTGGGTAGCTCGGCTGAGTGTTTGACTCTCGATTTCAGCTCAGGATCAGGATCTCAGGGTCATGGAGTCAAGCTGTGCACTGGGCTCCACACTCAGCAGGAAGTCTGCTTCTCTCTCTCCCTCTTCCTTTGCCCCTCCCCCTATTTGTAAATGCATGCACAGGATCTCTCTAAAATAAATAAACCTTTTTTTTAATTTTAATTTTTTAAAAAGATTTTATTTATTTATCTGACAGAGATCACAGGTAGGCAGAGAGAGAGGAAGGGAAGCAGTCTCCCTGCTGAGCAGAGATCCCAGGACCCTGGGATCATGACCCGAGCCGAAGGCAGAGGCTTTAACCCACTGAGCCACCCAGGCACGCCTAAATAAATAAACCTTTAAGAAAAAAGAAAAGAATAAACATACCCACAGGGTAGTAAAAAAGAGAAAGTATCTACACTTCCAGGAACAAGGAGTAGACAGCCCTACTACAATGAAGCTTCTCCATCACAGGAACCCAGGCAGATGTCAGGAGCAGGAAGAAGAGCAAGTGTCATTCCCTGATCTTTAACTACGCTCATTCTTAGGGGTTTTAAGCTCATCGCAACAGCAACAACTGTACCTCATTTTATTTTCTAATGCCAAAATGCTTTTGACCATATTATTTTCTTCTCTTTAAGTCATGTAAACTGTATTTTAATTTTCTTCCTCAAGTAACAAGGAGTTGAGAAGAGCACATTAAAGAAAAAAAAACTAATATGCACACAGTAACATTTAGGAAACAAAAGCAAGCAAGCACATTTTATACTGAAAAACCATCATATTAAAAATCACCTACTGCAGTTGGGTATATACAAACAAGATTAGAAACAAGGGTACAGAAGAGGGAATTCTGATTTATAAAATTCTGTGCTACCTAAATTTTTATAATGTACTACTTTTATAATACTCATTTTAAAAAAAAAAAACTTCATTTACTCAGAAAAATTATTAAAACAGAAAAAGCTAACTAAAGTACATAATGTATAATCCCTATTTAATTAAATATACACACCAACAATGCACTCATAAGTATATTCATACACAACACAATCACAAACACAGAAGAAATCTGGAAAATACACACCACAGGGTTAAGGTTAATACTTGTTGATTCGGATGGGTAGGATTGGGAGGTTGTAGGGTTTTTTTTCTTCTCTTTGCATTTATTTTTGTATTTTCTATAATGAAGATATGATTGCTTAGTGGTAAGAAAAAATTAATTTTTATTTAAAATATTTTCAAGACTACTTAAATAGAAGTTCACTGAAATATGATACAATATTGAAAAACTTTTGTTTTTTTTTAAAGATTTGATTTATTCATTTGTGAGAAAGAGAACATGAGCAGAGGGGAGTGGCAGAAGGAGAGGAGAAGCAGGCTCCCCACGAAGCAGGGAGCTGGGACATGGGGCTCAATCCCAGGACTCTGATCATGACCCGAACTGAAGGCAGCCGCTTAAAGGGCTGAGCCACCCAGGTGTCCATTAGTGAAAAACTTTAGGCAATCTAAATATTTTTTAATAGGGGAGGGAATGAATAATTTTAGTCATAAGATGGAATTTTAGCCACAAACTTTATATATATATTTATGATATATATGATACACATACAAATGATACATGTATAACAAGACTAGATCTAAAAACAGACTGTGGAAGAAAAAAAAGCAAGTTGTAGAACAATAATACAATATAGTAATCACATCAATGTTTTAAAAAATACATAATCCAGGGGGGCGCCTGGGTGGCTCAGTGGGTTAAGCCTCTGCCTTCAGCCCAGGTCATGATCCCAGGGTCCTGGGATCGAGCCCCACATCGGGCTCTCTGCTCAGTGGGGAGCCTGCTTCCCTCTCTCTCTCTGCCAGCCTCTCTGCCTACTTGTGATCTCTGTCTGTCAAATAAATAAATAAAATCTTTTTAAAAAAATAAAAACTAAAATACACAATCCAGAGGCACTTGGCTGACTCAGTTGGAAGAGTCACAACTCTTGATCTTGGACTTGTGAGTTCAAGGCCCACATTGAGTGTAGACATTACTAAATGAATAAATAAATTTTTTTTTTTTAAGATTTTATTTATTTACTTGAAAGAGAGAGCACAAGATGGGAGTGAGGGAGAAGCAGACTCCCCGCTAAGCAGGGAGCCCAACGTGGTACTGGGATCATAACCTAAGCTGAAGAGAGACACTTAACCAACTGAACTACCCAGGTGTCCCATAGATATACTTTTTAAAAAAGTATATTTGGGGCACCTGCAAGGCTCAGTTGGTTAAGCATCTGACTCTTGATTTCGGCTCAGGTCATGATGTCAGGGTCTGCGCTCAGCAGGGAGTCTTTCCCCTCCTCCTCCCCCTGCTCACACATGTACACATGCTTGCTCTCTCTCTCAAATAAATAAATCTTTCTTTAAAAATCCTTTAGAGGCACCTGGGTGGCTCAGTGGGTTGGGCCTCTGCCTTCGGCTCGGGTCATGATCTCAGGGTCCTGGGATCAAGCCCCGCATGGGGCTCTCTGCTCAGCAGGGAGCCTGCTTCCCCCTCTCCCTCTGCCTGCCTCTCTGCCTACTTGTGATCTCTGTCAAATAAATAAATAAAATCTTAAAAAAAAATTCTTTAAAATAAATAAATATGTAAGTAAAAATAAACAAAATACACAATCTACAGTGCTCACAGGTAATACGTATCAGTGATATGAAAAAAGGCAGGAAAGACATATACCAAATACTTGTTATCACTTGGATCAAAAGAGGAACTGAATCGAGGAGTGGGACAAGGAAAGTTGTTAACATTTTAGTTCCTTGAAGAGAAAAAAGGAAAGGAACATTCAAAAGCAAACACCACAGAGAGTTTGACATTTATCAGCGGTTCTGAGCACTGGGGACCTGTTGTCCTACTCATCTCCATTTAAAAATTTTTTTACTATAAAAAACACATTTCATATGTTCATCTATATTTACTAAATATTACTAAACCTTACTAAACCATTTTAAATGGCATGTACATACAAGGAGTTGTAACACTGCACATCTCAACTGTACAAGCAACATGGGCAGCCTGTTTCCCATCTGGCTCTATGGCCACACGCTCCTCTCCTGTTACCAAGTCACACGGAACACCCTAGGATGACAAAAAGAAATCTGGAGTTACCACCACCTTTAAAATGACAGCAAAAAGAAATTTTTACATTTAATAGAGTATTCTTGCCATTACCATCAAATTCATTCCCAATCCTGGAAAGAAAATTTTTATTAAAAATAAAAGCGGTTCTCGTACATAACCTATATAAACATTGAAATATCTCAAATCAGCTAAATTCTCAGGTAACACAAACATGAGAAATTATAGCAGTTTCACTTTTAAACTTTGTATGTTTCTCTACTATTTTGATTTATTAAAATAAAACAAATATGGTTGTTTCTATATTCAAGAAGAGTATTATAAGTAATATTTAAGAACAGAACAACCTCCCAACAGAATTCCTTGAGAAGGAGCAGCATTAATAGTATGGTGTAATAGTTTGCCCAGGACTGAGGGGTTCCTCAATACAAAGGGCTTTAGGTACTAAATCTTAGGGAAGTCCTGGCAATCTGGGACAACCAGTCTCCCTAGAGGCCTGAACTAATCATAAAGAAACATCTGACATAACCAAACTGAATGACTGTTTACAATACAAATGACTGGTAGTCTTCCAAATATAAAGGTTATGAAAGATAAAAGGTTCCTGAGCAATTGTCCCAGATTAATGGAAATGAGAGGTATGACAACAGAATACAGTGTTGAGACTCCAGACAGAATCCTGGGGGGGTTGGAAGAGTGTGGTGGTGGTGTTACTGACAACTGGCAAAATTTTAGTATTAATTGTGAATTAAATAATAGCATTCTATCAATATTAAGTACCTTGCTTTTGAGGAATACCATGTGCTTATGTAAAATAAAGTCTTTGTTCTAAGGAAATACTTTCTTATTTTCAATGAGGCATGATGTACGCCAAATACACAAATCATCCAGAACAAAAAATAGAGAATGCAACTTATCTTCCCAAGCCTATTCAACTCATATTATAGTCATAATAAAACAATGAATAAGAACATGGCCCATTCAGTCTAACAATGCCTCAGCCAACATGGCATTCAGTTCTTTGCAGGTCTGAACAGGTGGCTTCAGTCTTTATCATTAGTTCTAGTTGATAGCATCAGAGGTCGAATTGGAAAAAAAAGGTAAATTAAATATCGTAACAGAGTAAGTTAACTCTGAGGAAGCAAGGGAGGCCTCAGAGTTTCAACATATTAATAATTTATTTCTTAAGAAAAAAAATAAAACAACAAGGATGGTAGAATGTTAGAATCCGATGGAAAGGGTGCCTGGGTGGCTCAGATGGTTAAGCGTCTGCCTTTGGCTCGGGTCATGATCTCAGGGTCCTAGAATCGAGCTCCACATAGGGCTCCCAACTTGGTGAGGAGTCTGCTTCTCCCTCTCCCTCTGCCTCTCCCCCTACTTGTGTGCTCTCTCTAATGAATAAATAAAATCTTTAAAGGAGTTGGGTAGTGGATTCAAGTTATCTACATGTAATTCTCTGCATTTCTCTGTATTTGTGAAATAATGATACTGTATTTCATTCATTCCAATACACATTTTTTCACTTTTTAGCATATCTGAAATCAGGATGTAGCCTAGTAATAGATGGCAAGTCAGAGTTCATTGGCAGTTATCTTTTTCTTTCTCAGTTATACATAAAATAATGGTACATCTTACAAAGTACAACGAACTATGGCAACTTTTATTAGTGGTAAATTACTACATATGCCTTTACCACCTTCCCTTCTTCGCCCTGCCCAGCAGCCCTCCCAAATTAAGAAGAAAGAGAGCAAATATTTGGTAATATACTGACAGCAGCATTACTCTTTTCGAAGATCTCATGTGCCAATAATTTTAAAGGGCCACAATACACTCCAGATTTTGCTGACAAGTATTTCTGGATTGCATGATAAGTCTTTCCACTGTTTGTAGGGCCTGAATGGAATATTATCTTCCGCTGTATGGCTCTGGCTTCTGGGTACCTAAAACATAAGTGGGTAAACAGCTTATTCCCATTAACCTCAAAATCAACCCTGACAAAGGTATCAACTGAAAATGATTCCAATGAAACATCCTGTTAATATTCACATGATAGCATCTTTGAAAAACCAAATAAAATGATGAGTTTCAGATCCACACTAAAATAATAACTGTTGGAGGGCCTGGATGGCTCAGATGGTTAAGTGTCTGCCTTCTCAGCTCAGGTCACGATCCCAAGTCCTGGGATCCAGCCCCACATCATGCTCTCTGCTCAGTGGGAGCCTGCTTTTCCCTTTCCCTCTGCATGCCACTCCCCCGGCTTGTGCTCACTCGCTCTCTTGCTCTCTCTGTCAAATAAATAAACAAAATCTTTAAAAAAAATTTTAGGATTTAAAACTTAAAAAATACTGTTTTCCAAGATTGGCATTTACTAACTAGTGGATAGAAAGATCTAAATTCAAATTAATTTCTTGGCTATTTCTGCCACTGTACAAGTCTCTTCTCTTCAGGAGTTAAAGTAAGTTTAAACTGCTATCAGCTCACAGATAGGCTGACATCATTTCCACAGCTCTAAATACATGACCCTGTAAGTAAATATTCCTAAGCATCTGAATTTCAACATGTACCATGTAATGACTGTGTCTTCTGTCTCTGGCCATGACAAATGGTACAGGACTCGCCCTCCCACCACAAACAAGTACAAAACTGGACAGAATACACACCACAGTTTCTTGGGGACATAAATGACAGGCAATGTAGGACTACAAGCCCTGAAACAAAGGAACATTTGAGATGAGCCCTAACGTACCCCAGTAGGACACAGGGAGGTAGAACCCAAGCAAAGTACGACAGTCCCAATGAGCTCAGCAGTAGAGATCAAATTCAGAGACGCTACAGCAGGTGGAATTTGAAGGGAGAATTTGGAAGAGAAGAAAGGGTTCAGTGGAGGAGATGCCTTGAAGTCTATGTAAGACTTCCCTTGGGTCCTTGGCCAAGGGCTGAGCTGAAGATATGTAGGCCCTAGCAGAGAGCAGCTTGCTAAGGATTTGAGCAGGAAGTCTCAAAGAGGTGGCAAAGGCACTAGATGTGGAGTTCTAGCCACAGTGGTGGCAGTGGTGAGAGCTCATGAACACCCTGGCATTCAGCTGACACAAGAAAGGCCACACTTAAATTTTAAGGCCAACACTCTAAAGTAAGGGCTACTTTCTATATTTGTCCTAGTAAAACCTACAAGCTAGCTTGATCAGAATCAAGGGGAAACACCAGAATTAACTGCCTGTTTTTCTAGGGAAAACAACTCATAGACTTTTTAGGATTTATCATCCAGCCTACAATAAAAAAATGTAACGGTCAGGGGTGCCTGGGTGGCTCAGTCAGGTAAGCATCTGCCTCTGGCTCAGGTCATGATCCCAAGGTCCTGAGATCAGGCTCCATGTCTGGCTCTTTGCTTAGCAGGGAGCCTGCTTCTCCCTCTCCCTCTGCTATTCCGCCCTGCTTGTGTGCGCTCTCTCTGTGTCAGATAAATAAATACAATTCTTTTTTTTAAAAAAGGAGAAGAAAAACTGTAATGATCACTAACTTCCCAAGATTAGAAACTAGTATTTCAAATCCACAAGTAAAGAAACTAACCAGTTCGGTGGTATTCTTAAATCACTGATTTTACGTAGGTCATCCTTACAGTCCAACACAGGAAATATCTGTTTCGCATGTCTCAAGAAAAATGGAAATAAATCATCCACATGAGCTGAAAAATAAAACACTGCATTAACAGGTGCAATCTACATGTTATCCCTAACCAGACTTAGTGAAACTTTCCTTCTTAGTGAGCTAGTCAAGGGGACGTTGCCAGGATTAAAAGAAAAATTCTGAAGCAAGGAACTCCAGGGATCAAGCCCCACATCACACTCCCTGCTAAGCAGAGATTACACTTCTCCCTCTGCTTGTGCTCTCTCTCTCTCAAACAAATAAAATCTTTAAAAAAAAAATAAGGGAGAAAGGAAGGGGAGGGAAGTAAGGAAAGATGAATGAACTTGGAAATACACATTAGCAAGACCTATGGTTACTGAAGACAAATGCAGGTGCAAACACTACATTTTAAAAAATCTAACCAAAAAAACGCAGTGGCAGAAACAGATGGAATCTGCCATGTATTAATTCTATCTTCTGTGAGAGTTCCCTTCACTGTGGCCTATACACAGCACACAGTGGAGAGCAGAGGTGATAGATCAAGGGCCCAGTCATCCTCCAGTCTAAGATATATGGCTCATTTACTGCTTAGCTCAGGGACCCACTATAAAAGCAAAATGACCGAGAAGGCCTCCTATGAAAGCACAGAATTATTTACAGACAGTGTAAACAGGGCCCACCCTAAAACAACAGGCTCTGACCAGAGAAATAAACATGAAGCATGCGAAGAAATACAAAGTATGCTCAACATATTTTAAAAGAGATATTTTTATAGTCTCTAAACACTTACCTGCACTGAAGCAAATGTCATTCAAAATAATGTGAATGTCCACATCCAGAGAATGAGACTGCATGATGTAATTTCTAAAGCTGATGAAAGCTTGATGGAACAGACGAGCTGCAGGAAAACACAAAAGCACAATAGGCAGGGCTCAGTTTTCACTCCATTTCTCATTTAAAAGTGTATATACATACATCACACCTGACTCATCAAAGTGTCCTCTCTCTTTTGGGGGCTCCTACAGCTGGTTTATTATGATCTGGCCAACAGTGAAATCCTAGCACAGGAGGGAAAAACGAACACACAGCTCCTTTGCTGTGTGTCCGGCCCACCAGGTGCATGTTGCCCAACTCCTGTCAAGACAGAAGTGAAGGTCAGGGCATCATCCAGACAACGTGTATGTACTTGTTTCCCAGGCACACGAGGTCTCACACAAGACTGAAAAAGCTATAAGCTAAGAAATAATAAAATATCTCTAATGGAAATGCCTTACCATCGAGTCCATAATCAGCACCCAGTTTCTGAATTTCTTTCCTCTTGTAAAACTTGTCTAAGATCTTCTTTACTTCATCTGAAAGAAAGATGTGCTTAACATTGGTTTTCTAGGTGGAGAAATGCCCAAAAGAACAAAAAAAACTTGACATCATAACACTCAAGGTAAGAGTTTACTGTTTCAAGTACTTAAAAATTTCAGTTGATCACAAGCTTTTTATGGCTTAATAGTGCAAGAGTGTCTAGAAAAATTACAAAGTCAAATAATAGAATATTCCTTTTACACCACAGAGAAGTAAGCCAGGTGCCAAAGGATTAGACATCGTCCTTAGCCTCCATCAGGCCACTCTTAGATGACCATATTCTGTTTCACTGACTTACAACCTTTCTAAACATCTAACCGTGAGCAGTTAAAAGGTACTTAAGAGGACAACCAGTGCTGCAAGGACCCGATCATCATGCTTTTATGCAAATGACTAAAGAGGTCAGGGGTGATCTTTAGTTTGAAGATGACGACTTTAAGAACAGACTACACTTATTTTGTTCTAAATGGCATAACTACAGTCAGTGGGAAGTGAGGGATGCAGATTTCAGTGGAATTCATACAACAACTTCTAACAATTAGAACAGTGAAAAGGGGCTGTCTCAAAAAAGTGCCAGCTCCCGGGGCGCCTGGGTGGCTCAGTGGGTTAAAGCCTCTGCCTTCAGCTCAGGTCATGATCCCAGGGTCCTGGGATCAAGCCCCGCATCAGGCTCTCTGCTTGTCAGGGAGCCTGCTTCCCCTCCTCTCTCTCTGCCTGCCTCTCTGCCTACTTGTGATCTCTGTCTGTTAAATAAATAAAAATAAAATTTTAAAAAAAAAAAAAAGTGCCAGCTCCCTATCACTACAAGTACCCAAGTAAGGCTGAGCAGACTGCATGTCCCGGGTGATGACAGAGAATCACTGTGCTGGAGGGGAGGGTGAGTTACATGTCTGCTGAAGCAACATAACAGCATGAATCAGTAATTTCATAAGTGAAAATATTTTAATCAGTCAAGCTGCAATAGTATTAACATCGTACATGTAAAATACCACTGCATTATTCCAGAGATAAAATGTTCTACTAATCCTGCCACACACACACTGTATTTCTGGGAAGGGAGGCTAAAATGGAGGATACCGTCCTTGCCCAGGAAACACAGGAAGGCCAAGTGGCCTGTACTTTTATCTCCTGCATAAGTACCAACCTCATTTTCATGCAGCAACAATATACACGATACCTACTAAAGAAATTAAACCTGTATTAATAAAGCACCCACTAATAACAATTTGTTTTGCATAATGGGGAATTTTAAAATCCATGGCTTAGGCACGAGATTTTCCCACAATGAAATGTAAGATACATACATATATATCATCTATCACTGGCAGCTATCCTGATATTTCTGGGTATCTGTTACTTTGTACCCAGTGGGAGCAGTCATCTCTTTCCATCAATAGTAGAAAAATCACTGACAGGGCGCCTGGGTGGCTCAGTGGGTTAAGCCGCTGCCTTCGGCTCAGGTCATGATCTCAGGGTCCTGGGATCGAGTCCCGCATCGGGCTCTCTGCTCGGCAGGGAGCCTGCTTCCCTCTCTCTCTCTCTGCCTACTTGTAATCTCTCTCTGTCAAATAAATAAATAAAATCTTTAAAAAAAAAAAAAAAAAGAAAAATCACTGACAAATAAAAGATTGGAAAAAAACACATGCAAGTGCTTGGAGAAATTCTGCAGAACTATGACTCAATACAAACTGAAGATACCACATTTGTTCAGAATTAATCCATTTTCTCTAACTAACACTTTCCGCTTTCTATAACTAACACTAACTAACTTTCTTGTTATGCAAGAATCAAGACATTCAAGGATACTTTACTCAAGCATAAGGTTTCTTGTACTAAGTGAAAGACGCTAGTCAGAGAGACCATATATTGTATGATATTATTAATATGAAATATCCTAAGAGAAAGAGAATGTGAATTAGTCTTGCCATGGGCTGGGTGAAGGGGAGTGGGGCTAGAGGAATGTGGAGTGACTACTACGGGGTATGGAATTTCTTTTTGGGGTGATAAAAATGTTCTAAAATTAAATTACGGTGATAGTCATACAATATAACCATTACACACTTTAAACAGATGAATTTTATGGCAATTTTTTGAAGTTGCTGAAAAATAAGTATTACCGGGCGCCTGGGTGGCTCAGTGGGTTAAGCCGCTGCCTTCGGCTCAGGTCATGATCTCAGGGTCCTGGGATCGAGTCCTGCATCGGGCTCTCTGCTTGGCAGGGAGCCTGCTTCCTCCTCTCTCTCTCTCTCTGCCTGCCTCTCTGCCTACTTGTGATCTCTCTCTGTCAAATAAATAAATAAAATCTTTAAAAAAAATAAATAAGTATTACCTACACAAAAATCTCTGTATCGACACTTTATTTTATCTAAAAGGGTGTTCCAAATCCACTACCAATTTTTAAAAGAAAAGTGCAAAAATCATTAATGGAAATAGCACTAAAATTTTTTTTTAATTTACTACAAAAGTATACAAAGATGTAAGTTTTGCTTTTCATAAAAATTAAGCTTTCACAGTTTCACTATTATTAACAGAATGACTGGATTTTTGGTCATAATTACTTCCCATTAAAATTAACAATGATTAAAGGAGACACCCTCTGGATCTCAGCCACAGTAGAAATGACTCAGTCACTACAACTTTTCACCAGATCATATAGCTTTCTTCCGGCTTCCTGCAAAGGGAGCCTGGGATTTAATATGGCTATGCCAGGTCTCAGCTACATCTGCTAAAATTAAGAGACCCACTATAAACTCCGAAGCCAGTGGCATTGTTTTAAATGATTACATTTTCTTTTGAAGAGAAAACAAAATGTTCAAGACAGTCCACAAGAACAACTTCTCTCCTAAAATGTGAATCTACTGCACCTGAGTGTCACACAAAAGTAACAGTCCACTTTACCCCACCTATGCCAGGATAAACAACAAAGTAACCATTCCCAATTGTGGTTGCTTAAACCACAGGACTTACCCATTTTGTTAAAATGTTTTAATTCACTCCTTTCTCTGTACACATCCATAACTAAAGAGAATCCCACCTCAGTACATCAAAGCTACAGCTCATTTGAGGGCTGAAGAAGCAGATGGAAGGTCATACAACTCAACCTCTCTTCACAACAGAACTGGCAAGGCCAAAGCCATAGTGGAAATGTGGGTGGAGGCAAGTAATCGGAACAGGCTGGGAAATCGCTAGGATCCATAAAGGAAAGGCAGCATCAATCCTGAAGAGGCTGTACTAGAGACAACCTAGTGGTGGTATTTACTTCCTTTCCCCCTAATATTATAGCAAGTATTACCATGCTTGTCACTGAATATGCAGATGTGCTGGAATATTGTTTTATTTTTTTTTTTTTTAAAGATTTTATTTATTTATTTGACAGACAGAGATTACAAGTAGGCAGAGAGGTAGGCAGAGAGAGAGAGGAAGGGAAGCAGGCTCCCTGCTGAGCAGAGAGCCCAACGCGGGGCTAGATCCCAGGACCCTGGAATCATGACCTGAGCTGAAGGCAGAGGCTTTAACCCACTGAGCCACACAGGCACCCCTGGAATATTGTTTTAATAGTGGCCAGAACTCATGATGAACCTTTTTTTTTCCCTTCCAAGTTTTTATTTCAATTCCAGTTAGTCAACATACAGTATAAAATTAGTTTCAGGTGTAGAACATGCCAAATCTTTCATATCATCACAAAGGGAGTTAGAAGCACTAGATTTGCTCCCAGGACAACTACTGTAGCAGACAGGTGCATCAGACTAAATAAATGCATCAGACCCTTCTGCCTCTCGCTCTAATGACAGGTGTGACAGCAGCACCGAGAAGGTGGAGCCTCAGCTATTCTCTACATCCCCAAATATGTCTGTGCCTGATACCCTGCATCAAACTACAGCGACTTTACTAAGACTCTGCTCCTTCATAAGGTTCCTCCTGCAACCATGATTCTCATCCAGAAAGCTAGATGACCTCTGAAAAGAAGTGTCACCTAACAATCTATACGGGGACTGTCTCCATAATCTTGACCCCAACAGCATTATATCCAATGCCAGAACAAATCAGTCCAGGCATCTTAACAAGCTTCCCCCAAACTCCTAACTCCAGTTCACTCTACTAACAGGGAGGTAAGTGGCTTCAACCCTCTTGCCACAGCTCTACATATCCAAGCTCTAATGTGCATCTACCCATCTTCCAGTACTAGAATCTGTAAGGAAACTACCACAACTTGCCTCAATTCATCTGATACTCTCCCTAGGAGTGACAACTGCTAATAAAATCCACCAAGAATATTATTTGTTGCTGCCACCTCCTGTAAAAAAAGCCAGTGATGAATCAAAAATCAAAAGATCACACTCTGCTGGTACATCTGCCATCTATGGTCAGCCAGGGCTCAGGTGGCTGATCTGAAGGTCTGGATGCTACTATCTTCCTCCTTTGCTGCTCCTTTTGGGACTGCCCAAAACTTCCAGTTGTCACCTTTCCCAGAAAGAGGGCTACTCTGCCATCAACGGTAGTTGTACTTGGCTCAGTGGGTTAAAGCCTCAGCCTCAGTCATGATTCCAGGGTTCTGGGATGGGGCCCCACACTGGGTTCTCTGCTCAGCAGGGGCACTGCTTCCTTTCCTCTCTCTCTCTGCCTGCCTCTCTGCCTACTTGTGATCTCTGTCTGTCAAATAAAAAATTAAATCTTTAAAAAAAAAAAAAAAGAAAAAGGTAGTTATACTTCACTGCTAGAGCTTATAAACTTCTAGAAGTTCTAAACTTCTTAAAAATTCATAATAGTGCCCAAAGTTCTTAAAAATACTACTCTAGTGGAACCAGCTGATTCTAAGTAGAAATATGTCTAAGGAATTTTACACCCGCTATTATAGCCTAAAGAACAAAACCTAAGGAAAAAAGCCCTTGTTGATATACTAACCTAAAAATACATTATTTTATTAAATCCTCACATCAACCTAGATTTATAGGTAGGGTAGGTTATTTGGGCTTCTAAAGGAATATTCCCAGTTTCCTTATTCTTATTGCAGGGTGACAACCCAATTTTCACTTTTTCTTTTTTTTTTTTTTTTTAATTTGACAGAAAGAGAGAGTGAGAGCACAAGTAGGCACAGCAGCAGGCAAGGGAGAAGGAAAAGCAGGCTCCCCACCTAGAGCCCGATGCAGGTCTCAATCATGACCCAAACCAAAGGCAGATACCACCCAGGTGCCACAACAACAACTATTAATTCCATTTTTCAAATAGCAAACGTTTAGTACAAATAATATTAGTTTACATTTGTTCATCCCTTTATATTTTTCAAAGAGCTTTTCCTAACATGTTTTGATGATTTCACAATCCAGAGATGTAGGTAGAGAAAATATTATGCTCATGTTACCAAGTAGGAAATGGAGAAAAGGTAAATAGACTGTAAATCACACCAGTAACTTAAGTGCTGCATGACTTTCACAAACATGCACCAACTTTCTACTCGCAGTCAGTCAATCTGCATCCACATGGCTAAATGCATGATAATCAACCAGGAAATACAGATAGGTAGATATTCAGCACCTACTGTGTGACTAGAACAGTGCTTGGCACATGGTAGAGAGCAAGTGTTGGGAGGATAAAGACACTGTCAACCTCAAAAGGGTTATTAGGGAAATCGAGTCACATGCTATAACGGTACCTGTCTCTGGCAAACACTCAGTATTAAGCCACTGCTTAAAAAAAGAAAGGAAGGAAGGAAGAATCACAGGAGTATTTAAAGCAGTGAAGGTCTACTTTCACTGTCTACTTTCTCTATTCTACTACTGCCCTCCAAAACAAGATTTGGCCTGTAATAAACTGTAGTTCTGTATTTTTAAATTACAATAGGAGTCACCAATGTTGCTTGTTGAAGTGAACTAAGATAACTCCTGGAGAGCTAGTGCCCTGTAAAGCTACAGCACACCCTCAACCTCCCAGAGCTTCGTTTGGTCAGAGGAAATTCCCTGCGCCCTAATCATCCAGAAACTAAAGTCATACAGCCCTATAATCTGAAATTCCCCTTAAAACCATTTGCACGCCTCCCTGTCAAACCCATTCAAAGTTAGTTGCTGCCACTTGCCGATACTGAGCAATTCCTTTCTCTCTGGAGTTCTGGATGATCAAGGATACATACCACCTTTCCGAGGAACCCTTTTCATGTTCTAACTTGTATTAGAGTTGGTTATCCATACGTCCTTCCTCCCCACGAGATTGTAAGTTTCTGGAGCGTAAAAGCTGGGTCTGAGTCTGGTTCCTCTTGATAACTACCCCACAACCTAGCAGTGCCAGGTCTGCGTAGATGCCAATAAATGACAAAGAATCCTGAAAGAAATCTTACTCTGACTTTTCAATGACCATCCCCTCGCCCTTTTCAAGGGGAATAGTTATGGGCTGCGGAGGAGAAACAACGAAGGATGCTCCAAAAAGCGACAGTCTACCTTACGACTCAAGAAAGGTGGAAACGTCCCATCAGAAGGGGGTTTAAACCATTCCGAGAAGAGCGCAGTGAAAGGGGAAAGACCACTTCTGGGCGGCATATTCAAGACTCAGGAAGACGCAGTCCCAAGCCTTAAGGGGCTCACAAACCAGCGCGATAAGGAGACACTGACAGACACGATGACAACGCTCGAGGGGACCGCGGGTCTCCAGGGCACCAGGGTGCAGCTTCCTCGCGGCCACGTCTCGACCCCGCAGACACCCCCGCCGCCCCTCAGTAGTCCCTCACTCACTCTTATCCAGAGGGCGGGTTAGCTCGGCCCCGACGTCTCCATCCGCGCTGGGGCCCTGAGGTTTCACAGTCAGCGGCACGAACAAGGACGTGTTCGGAGCTTTGGAGCCTCCTGAGGCGGAAGAAGAGGAAGAGGAGGCGGAGGCAACGGCACACACGCGCCCCAGAGCCCCAGGCACGGGTTCAACGCGGGCGCGAAGGACAGAGCAGACCGCTGCCCGGTGGCCAGCCCGGTGGCCAGCCCGGCGCCCCGCGGGGAGCCGAGCCCACAACAGGGCACACCGGGGGAAGGACATCGAGGCCGCTGGCCGTAAGGGAGGTTGGCTGGAGCTGCCTGGGACTTGGCTGTGGACAATGACGCGACCCGCCAGCGCCTACTGTCCAGAAAGCCCCAGACCGAGCAGGGGTGCTGCCCAAAATAACGCCTGACAAAAAAAAAAAAGTAGTGTCTTGAGATTGCTCATATAGAAAAGGAAACACTTAGAAATAAAAACTATTAAATACTAGTTCTTGTTCTTTTTCTCTTTTTCGTTATTGATTGGGCCAGCTTTCTCTAAAGAAAAGAAGCTAATCAGGCACCATCAGGGATGTCACAGGTGAGGGGAGGGGGCCTGCGAGTTGTGCCACGTGACCCGAGCCAGACCCTTAGGTGCGCGCGAGCTCAGAAGCACGTGGGCAGCGCCGGGAGCCGTAGGCGCAGTGCTCGGGGTTAGTCACGTATCGCTGTTGTGAGCACCAGCGTGGCTTCCTGACTCCGGCACTAAAGAGCATTTCTCAAGTTTATTGGATTATTAACTTTCGTTTTCTGTTAGAGTAGCGTTAGAGAACATAGCTTGATCTGGCCTTCGGGAACGTAGCAAAGGAATTTTTTTCTGCAGGTTCTTAGGTGAACCCCCTGTGTGACACTTGTGTGAATACTTGTTCTTTAATGTAATCAGTTTGTGTACATCATCCAGGTAGCTGAGATGTCACAACCGCATAGCAAAAATAAGTCCTCTGTATCCCCGCCGAAGTTTACTTTCATTTGCATAAGTTGAATACTATCATAGGAGGCTGCAACATCTTAATTCAGAATACGCTGTTATAGTTTCCTCGTTTCTGTCATTATACCTAAAAGAGTATCTTGTGACTTGAAGGGACGCGTCTTGTAATATTGTGATGTCGTGTGTCAAATAGGATTCCGGTAACAATTTGCTAATAGACAGTGGGCCTTTCATTCACAGGTGGGGTGTGTGTGTGTGTTTTAAGTATTCTACCCCATTCCCCGTGTGTGTGTGTGTGTGTGTGTGTGTGTGTTTCCCCGTGTGTGTGGGGGGGGGCCTTTCATTCACAGGTGGGGTGTGTGTGTGTGTGTGTGTGTTTTAAGTATTCTACCCCATTCCCCGTGTGTGTGTGTGTGTGTGTGTGTGTGTGTGTGTGTGTGTGTCTGTGTTTGTTTTAAGTATTATACCCCACTCCCCACAAGGTGAGGCTACAACTCAGGACGCCTAGGTCAGAGTTGCATACTGCTCCACAACTGAAGCAGCCAGGCACTCCCAGAGAATATATTTTCAACCATCAGGATATAAATAGATAACCCCTTGTTCCCCAAAAGTTTCAGATCTGGCTTTGGTGATGTGAACTGTACAAGTTAAATAATGCAAATACTTGTTAATCTTAGGCTAATGAGAGTTCAAAGAAAGGAGCAATTTCAGATCCTTAAGGAAGTTTCTGCCAGACTTCAGAGCAAACAAACAAGACAAATAGGGACGTTTTAAGGAAATTCCTGTCAGAGGAAAGGATGTAATCAGAGGCTTAACTATGGAAAGGCATATTGAAATAATTTAAATGCCAGAATTAAGTCAGGCTTCTTTCTGTATTTGGCAAATAGTTTTTAAATTTTTGAGCAATAAATTAGTAAATGTCTAGGATAGACTGGAACAACCCCACCAAAACAAAACAAAACAGGGAGGAAAACCAATTATAACTATAGCAAAATTTCTAGCTGAAAATGGTGGATTAGTGTGTCTGAATTGTGGACACCATGTGTATGAAATGGAGAGACTTAACAAATCCTTAGACAATTTAAAAATGACTGAAAATGCCATCAAACAGGAATGTCTCATCAGATTTGGAAACTGGAAGAATGAATGAGCCAAATATTGAATACGCAATGAGGCTGAGGCTGATGGTCTTCCTTTTGTTAATGTGCCTGACAAACGTTTATAATTATTGGGCCAGAATCAGCAGTTGTTAATCTTATGGATGTAGTAATGTACTCTAATATAGTTTCACAGGGAAAAAAAAAATCTCTTTTTTAAAAAGATTTTATATATTTATTTGACAGAGATCACAAGTCGGCAGAGAGACAGAGCAAGAGAAGGACACAGACTCCCTGCTGAGCATAGACTCGATCCAAGGACCCTGGGATCATGACCCGAGCCAAAGGCAGAGGCTTTAACCCACTGAGCCACCCAGGAGCCCCGGGGGTGGCGGGGGGGGCTTGGAACAATTTTAACTGGCAACGTTGTTTGCACCTACTTGCAGGTAGAAAATGTGGTCTGAATTTTATGATAGTATATATAGGTTTTCCTCTTCAGCCATTCATAGAGTTCTATAAATTGAAACAGGAATGTTCAACATAAAATTTTTGCTTCTATGGGATAGAGAGGTGTCATTCTCTTTGGGAGATAATTATCAGCACCTAGTACATTTTAGAGCCTCAGTAAGTGTTTTGTTTGAGTGGGTGAATGCAATAACCATAACTGGTATCCTTGTCTGCTCTCAATCCGACATCCATACTCCACAGTCACCATAATCTTTTGAAAACACAAATCTGGGGGTGCCTGGATGGTTCAGTCAGTTAAGCATCCGACTCTTGATTTTGGCTCAGATCTTGATCTCAGGGTAGTGAGATGGATCCCCAAGTCAGGCTCCACGTTCAGTGTGAGCTTGGGATTCTCTCTCCCTCTGCCTCTCCCCCGACTCATGCGCATGTACACACATACTCTCAAATAAAATAAATTTTTTTTTTAAAAATCTGATTAACTGATCCCTGCTTAAAATCCTTCTTTAAAACAACAACAACAGGGGCGCCTAGGTGGCTTCTGGATTAAAGGTGAACATTTTTCTGTCTCTGTCCCACATCATTTCCCTCCTGATGAATTTTCAGTACTTAAATCTTTAAGGTTGTTGAAGGACAAGGGCTTATCTTCTATAACTTCTTCAAGCTGCCAAGGGTCATAGAGATGTCCCTATCCATGGATCGAAATTGATCACTGTCTGTGTCTACAAGTAACTATCACAGAAGCCAATTGCTGTAGAGTCCAGAGGTGACATTGGGGTAAATTTGTTTCAAGTTGTAAGGATCATCTGTCCGTCATTGTTGTAGATGTGGGGTATTAGCTGGACTTATGCTAGTCTTAGTGCTATGGCTGTGCATCCAGGCATAACCAACAGTACATCTTCCAGTCCAGGCTGGTGCATGCCATGGCCCCAGATTGGGCCCACAGAACCACTGCATTCCATTAGGTGCTAGCCATCTGATGCCTGGTCTCCTGTCCCGTCAGTAGCAAACCAATTGGCTGAGCAGGGAGCCCAACGTGGGGCTCCCAGTACCGTGGGATCATGATCTAAGCCAGGGCCAGGCACTTAATCAACTGAGCCACCCAGGCATTCCTCAGTCTTCATTCTGACCACACGTAAAATTTTTTTTCCAAAGATTTCCCTTTGCAAACCTTCTACAATTTTCTTTTTTATCTATACTTTGTCCTAAGCCTTTTTTCTCCAAACAACCCATCTCATTTTAGGACAAAATTACTTTCTTCTTCCCTCAACAAAAGGTATTTCCATCCCTTATAACTTTCTCATGTATCTCATGTAGCTTGTTATAAGCAAAGTTGATTTCCTTATTTCCATCAGTCTTAATGACATTTAGCAGAATTTTAACTTTCAGAAGCCTTCACCTCCAGTAAAAATTAAGTAGGAACCAATTGTGAATTGTCTATTACACCAGGATTCTTGTATAGCTGAAATTCATGAATACATTTCATAAGTTCTAAAAACAGGTTTTCCCATAGTACATTTACTACTAAACCATGAAGCACATTTGCTAACAGACCCAAGTATCCTCCGTTTCTCTGCAATAAGAAGCCAAAAGCAGACAAACCTACATCCAGTAACCAATGCTTTAGTATTTTCTCTTATCTGGAAGAGACTTAGATATCCAATGAATTCAATTTATCATTTAACTCAGCAAAACTTCGAAATTTCAGGTTACCAAAGATTTTGAAAGCTCTTTAGAAGTTTTACCTATAAACCTTCTTATTTAGCCCACTCAGTTTTTGTTTTTTTTTTTTTAACAATTACCCTGGTAAACTCTGATGATAAACACAATTAACCCTTATATTAAGTCATTTTTTCTGACAACTGGCAACAGCAATAACAAGAGTGTATTTGACCTTTAATAAACCTTGGTAGAATACAAGTTTTACCTTTAATGCCGAGAAGTCTTAAGACATTTCTACCTTAATTAGACTAATGAATTTAAATTAGCTTAAATACTGAATATGTTTCAGAGTCCACTAGAAGTCAATCAGTTTGTGCCCCACGTCAATTCTTACCTGAGGCACCTGTGGGGAAATCTGAAGGAGGCAGAAGTGGGGTGCTCTTCACTCCTTGATAGTGAGGGTAGGAGGAGCAGGAGGCAATGGTGCCAGGAGCCTGGGGGACCCTCAGGAGCCAGTGTTGTAAGTGCTCGGCACACGGTGGTACGGGAACAGGAGGGGGAAGTGGAGGCAGAGTAGGTGAGATGTTGCTGGCAAGACTGGAGGCAGATAAAAGCCCAGAGGGCAGAGAAAGAGGACTCTTGATCCTAAAGTTCCTCAGCTTCGATAGATGAGCAGACAGACATTTTCTGTTTTCCACCAGTGAAAAGTGAGGGACGCGTGGGTGGTTCAGACGTTAAACGTCTGCCTTGGGCTCAGGCCATGATCCCAGGGTCCTAGGATCCAGCCCCACCTTGGGCTCCCTGCTCAAAGGGGAGCCTGCTGCTTCCTGTCCCTCTGCTGCTCCACCTGTGTGTGTGTGTGTGTGTGTGTGTGTGTGTGTGTGCATGCTCTCTCTCTCTCTCTCTCGCTCAAATAAATAAATAAAATCTTTTTTAAAAAACGTGAAAATAGGCAGTCCATGTTGAACCAGGGAAGACAAGGTACCTCCCCAAAACAAAGGGAGTTTTGGCACTTGCTGGGGAATATTCCTTAAAGTCCCTGTCCCAAGGTGAACCAACCAGATCATTGGTTCCAATTATCATAACCATTAACCTGGGAAACTAATGATGGAGAAAACCCACATTCAAGAGTCAGACACTCATCCAGTCCTCTCAAGAGCACATTGCAGACCTGACACACAAAAGAAGCAGCAAAGAGGAGACTAGCGACTTAGGAAAAACAGGCAGGCATGCAAGGATCTTGACAGCACCCTGTTTACAAAAGAGTCGTGATTCTTGGGGGTTGGATTTATTTTATAGTCCAACAGCATGGGGTGCTTTTTCTTTAAATCCAAATTGACTCCAATATACTAGAAGACAGCCCAAGACAGAGTCCTTCAGGATTGAGAAAGCCGATCTCATAGTTCATTCCTATAAAACAAAGAGAGTACATTAACTACCTAAACTCCCTCTCAGCTTCTGAATGGCATCCCAACAGGAATATTGCCACAAGTTCCTGGGGTTCAGGGTGGCGGGAGGCTTCCATGTTCTCGACCACTTTGAAACATTTGTACTACGTGAGAAATTATGTCGACCTCCCTTTCCTTCCCCATTGCATCCTAGACTACAACAGGGACTGGTGAATGGGCTGAAACACCACAGAGATTGGGGCTGCCTCTTTCCATTTTGGGGGAGCCAATGTATTTGGAGACCAATAATAATACCCTTTGAAAGCCTCTAGATCTATTATTAATGGATGGGGTAAAGGTCCTGGCCATCGTTAGGAAGGAGAAGCTATTTTATATTATAAATGTGTTCTATCTAAGCGAGAAGTACTTTCATTCTAAGAGCAGGACTGAAAATGCCAAACAGCCCATGGGCAAGGACAGATGAGAGACATGAAACAATGAAAGTGTGGAACCCCTATCTAACCCAGGCAACCTTCTCATGAGTTTTATCCATGACCCAGTCCCAAGGGAGTTGTCCCCCATTGGGTGAATGCACCAACTGGGCACTAGCTCTGGTCCCTTTCAGGAAGCACAGTCAGACATGTCTCAGGCGTTATGTTCATCAAGGGATCACACTGGGGTGTTTAGGAAGAAACCTTAGACAGGTGTCTTAAAATTGGTGGCCATCCTAATGGCATGTGTGGCTGTCCCATGCCTGAGAAGAATGCAAGTATTAACAGGTAAAACAGGAAGAGCCTGATTTCTGAGCCCAACACCATTATGGCCAAGGTACTGGTGTCCAGCCAGGTGGCAGGAGTTTGTCCCTGCCTGTGGCGTTGCCATGGGCAAGAGGTTCTCTCCTGAGCATTCCAGTAAGACCTGTTCCAAAGGATTGTACTATGCAGGACATCTCTGAAAAGGAACAAATGAAAAAGCAAAGACCAGGGCTAAAGAAGGCTTACCAAGCTGCACCAGGGCTCTTGGAGTCATCCCATAATCCCTGTACAGGCCACCAAAATTGTGGGATCGTTGAGCTCGACAGTCAAGAAGTAATTCCTGAGCCATTTTACCATGCAACTTAGTAAGTTTAAGTAGCACAGGGACAGGACCCCTGGGCAAAAAGGGCTGCACTTTTGCTGTATGAAGCCAGTGACGGTTATATGCTTAGTGTTCAAGGGGAAAAGAATGTGCAGGGAGTATTAGATCATAAGTGTTTTCTTCAAATTTCTTCTCATAGAACTACTTTCATAATATTTCTCTGCTGCTTATGATTCAGCTCAATATTAACTCAGTGAGATGTAGAGGCAGTCATGAGACTTTTTTAAGATTTATTTTTGGGAGCACCTGAGTGGCCCTCTGCTTCTACTGCTCCCCCTGCTTGTGCTCTCTCACTCTGTCAAATAAATAAATAATATATTTTAAGAATATAATTTTTTTTTAATCTGAGAGAGAGAAAGAGAGAGAGACAGAATGTGAGCAGGAGGAGGGGCAGAGGGAGAAGCAGACTTCCTGCTGCGCAGGGAGTCCCAACACAGGGCTCAATCCCAGGACCCTGAGATCATGACCTAAGCCGAAATCCAGAGTTGGTTGCTTTACTGGCTGAGCCACCCAGTTGCCCCTGTCACAAGACCTTTTAAAAATGTAGCAACCAGGGGCACCTGGGTGGCTCAGTGGGTTAAAGCCTCTGCTTTCAGCTCAGGTCATGACAGAGTCCTGGGCTCGAGCCCTGCAACCGGGCTCTCTGCTCAGCGGGGAGCCTCCTTCCCCCCCACCCCCGCCTGCCTCTCTGCCTACTTGTGATCTCTGTGAAATAAATAAATAAAATCTTTAAAAAATAAAAATATAGCAACCAGTACATATCTGACCCTTATTGAAACTGTGCAGGCTATAGATCAGCCTTCTGGGCTAATGGTGGACATTTTTTGTTTCTGTCCCTCATCAGACTTTTTTCTAAAGGAAGACACCTAATTTTATAATCACTAGGAAAATAAGGTTCAGTCATTTATTCAGATACTCAGTGTATATTATGTCATAAGCACAAAGTACACTAAAACAAGACTGAGCCAAGAGGCTTAAAATTCATAAAATTAAAAGTCTTTTGTAAGTGTGATAAGTGCAGTCCTGGAGGTGAGCACAGCACACCTTGGCAGCAAAACAGAGAACATCTAGCTTTTTGACTTGGAGATGGAAATGGTGTCTGGCAAGATTGGCCAGAAGAGTCTTACAAAAAGCTAGGTGGAGTGCAGGCAGGAGAGCAGGCATTCTCCAAGGAGTCTAGAATAACTGGAGGTCTTTTGTAGCAGAGAGTTTAAGCCTTCTCCTGTCCTGGAGTGACATAAGTATTATGCTCATAGAAGGCCCCAAGTCTTAAAAATGATGTTAAAGGGTGCACAATTTCCTCATTATGCCTTTGATTTGAAACTTAAAATATGTTATATTCCCATCCAAGCTAGTATAAGCCCCTGGAGAGTGCCTTTTGGTCTGTTCAACAGATTCTGTTGAATATAAAAGGCATGAAAAGAAGACGCTTCTGACTCACCTAAGTATTTAGAATTGAGTATTCCATTTGCTTGATCCCCATTGATGAGGGCTCTAGAATATGTCACTGTGACATAACAATTTTGAGGAGCAGGCATTTGAGTTCCTGAAGTCCTCTGCCTCAAAGCAAAAATTTATTGTCATAAACCCCCTCTCAGGGAGCAACCAGGAAAGATATTACCAGGTACAGTGAGAAGTTGGCCCCATACCTAAACAGACTTCGTCACAGAAGGTTCTATCTACCATCAATTCTCCAAAGGGCCCATTTATCTTTCTTAAGTCATTTGTTTTCCCTTAAGTACCCTTTCACCCCCAACTTTCTCTATTAAGAAGTAGTGTATAAATGTCCTTCACCCCCTTTCCCCTATCAAGATAAGGCCCCAAATTCTAACTATCCCTTAAGTGGACTCCCTCATACTCAGTCTGTCTTTACCCTTGCTTGTCTTTTGTCAGTTTAACCAGCAGACCCCCAAACACAGAATCTAAGATCTAAAAAAGTAGAAGAAAAGTTTTTCCTCCTCACCAACTCCAAACACTGCCTGCCAACCACTTATTTCTAATTATGTATTTCCCCCCTTCTATGATTTCAAAATAAAACTCCTTTGGGAGCCGTTTCTCAAATTTAAGAGCGCCTAAGGTAGAATCGGTTAAGTGTTCTAGTTTTTAATCTGATGATTGCATTTAAAAGGAATCGTGATTCTTAATTCTGTAATTTGCCACTGTGGTTTCTTTAAAAGCCCAGGGTGGGCTTTACAGGATGCTTTTTGGATTTACAGGGTGCTTTTTGTTTAGAATTAACATCTTCTAAATGTTAACCTCCATGTTTATGTGTAACTTAAAAACCTCAAATATGACAAATTAATGCTTTTTGGTCTTTAGAATTCAGTACTGCAAGGTAGAGAGGAAATGTGTGAGTAGGGAAAGTAGATGATAATTTACCAATCATTCTTTTTTTTTTTTAAGATTTTATTTATTTATTTGACAGAGAGAAATCACAAGTACACTGAGAGGCAGGCAGAGAGAGAGAGAGAAGGAAGCAGGCTCCCTGCTGAGCAGAGCGCCCGACGCGGGACTCGATCCCAGGACCCTGAGATCATGACCTGAGCCGAAGACAGAGGCTTTAACCCACTGAGCCACCCAGGCACCCCACAAAAATTCTAGTTTTTTAAAAAAACTGATTTGATTGTTCATGGTTTGTTTTGTTTAAGATTTTATTTTAGAGAGAAAGCACAAGTGGGGCAGAGGGAGGTAGGTGCTGAGGGAGAGGGAGAGGCAAACTCCCCACTGAGCAGGGAGCCCAACATGGGACTGGATCCCAGGACCCCACGATCATGACCCCAACTGAAGACAGGTGCTTAACCAACTCAGCCACCCAGGTGCCTGTAAGATTCACTTTTAGAGAAGAGCATGGGGGAGAGGGTTACATAGGGACAGAGATAGCACCCCCCCCATGACTGCTCATTTTATTTCATTAGATTCTCGCTATCAGATCCTGCTAACAGAAATTCAAAATGATTAAAGTGTCCCTCTTGTATTTTTTTTAGTTCTGCTTAAAAAAAAATAAAAGCTCTTGGGGCGCCTGGGTGGCTCAGTGGGTTAATTAAGGCTCTGCCTTGGCTCAGGTCATGGTCTCAGGGTCTTGGGATCAGGACCCCCATCAGGGTCTCTGCTCAGCAGGGAGCCTGCTTTCCCTTCTCTCTGCCTGCCTCACTGCCTACTTGTAATCTCTCTCTCTCTCTCTGTCAAATAATAAATAAAATCTTTTTAAAAAAATAAGTTCAGGGGCCACCTGGGTGGCTCAGTTGGTTAAGTGTCTGACCCTTGATTTGGTTCAGGTCATGACCTCAATATCGTGAGTCGCACATCCAACTCCCCACTCAGCATGGAGTCTCCTTGAGATTCTCTCCCTCACCGCCTCCTCCTGCTTGCACGTTCTCTAAAATAAATAATCTTCAAAAATATAGAAGTGCAAAACTACAAGAAAAAAAATCACACACAACTCTTTACTAATGATGGAAACAACCATTTATATGGTTTAGACAGTGGTTCCCAACCCTGGATTTTTCTTTTTTCTTTTTTTTTTTTTTAAGACTTTTGACAGAGAGAAAAGGAACACAAGCAGGAGTGGGAACGGGAGAAGCAGGCTGGGATGCGGGACTCAATCCCAGGACACTGGAATCATGACCTGGGGCAAAGGCAGCCGCTTAACAACTGAGACAACCAGGTTCCCTACCCTGGATGTTTTTTTTAAAAACACTGTGACCCTCGCCCCTGAAATTCTGATTTTACTGGTCTGGGTAGGACATGGTTATTTTAAAAAGCTAAAGTGATTTGAACATGCAACCAGGGTTGAGAACCAATGGAAATGGTATTTTAAAAAATTAATGTAAGTAATCTCTTCAACCCAGGGCTTGAGCTCACGACCCTGAGATCGAGTCGCAATGTTCAGGGTGCCTGGGTGGTTCAGTCAGTTGAGCGGCTTACTCTTGATTTCAGTTCAGGTCATAATCTCAGGGTCCTGGGATCAAGCCCCATGTTGGGCTCCATACTCAGCAGAGTCTGCTGGAGGATTATCTCCCCCCACTTTTCTCCTACTCTGCTTGCTCACTCTCTTAAATGAGTATTAAAAAAAAAAAAAGTCATATACTCTACCAACTAAGCCAGCCAGGAGCCCCTGCTCTTTTTATTAAAGACACAAATTTCTTTTTTTATTTCTAGTTTTTTACTCAATTCATCAAATATTAATTTCCAATCTTTATTCTTCAAATTGGTTATACAACAAAGTCTGAACCAGACTGATAAGCATCTTATTTATGAGTGTTTTAAGCCACCTAATTAAAAGCATTGTATAACTATTTGAAATTGAAACACTTATAAAAATTTGTTACAAAAATAGCTTCCTAAACTATGAGCAATCCTGTCCTCAATGATAAATCTGACAGTGAGAATTGAGAATAGAGCTATTTTAATCATGCAAATAGCAAGCTTGGTTATCATTTCAAATCCTTTATTATACATCATGGTTGCACAATTTGAGGCTGGTTAAACACAACTGGTTTCCAAAATTTCTTTGAACAGTTCCTAGATTTACTACATGCATGTGACCATGAAAATATTTGGCATTTTTAAATTTTGAAACTCTGAACAGGCACTTACATGAAGGAAAACATTGCCATTCACAGATAGCCACATTTGAAATAGATGCTCCAGCACATGGAACCTTTTGCCGATAATGAAGTTGGTTACTGACCATTTTATCAAAGTGCCATAGTAGTACAGGTTTAAAGAAATGTAACTTGGGTTACTTAGCTTACTCATAAAGTAAGGTTAACGGACAAGACTTGCGCTGACGTGTATAAAAAAATATTGGTACAAAAACCAGTGAACCCTTAGTGAAAGTAGTTTCACACGGCAGGTTTCATTTTAGTTCCTACACCCCACATTTAGTGTATCTGAGATCAGACCCCATGCATACGAACAGATGACTGAAACCTTCTTTTGGAACTTTGAACAAATGACTTGAATTTAGTGTTAGCAAAATTTAAACAGAGTGGGTGAAATTACATTTCAGTTTGAACTAGCCAAAGTTCCAGGTTAACAAACATGAAATTGTCCAGATCTAGATAACTACGTGCTTCACAGGGCCTCCTGAGTTCCCCATCCTCAAATTTTCTCCTGGAAAGGGAAGAGAATATTTGTGAAGGCAAGAAAATTATATTTGTATGTATGTGGTAAAAAGATGCCTTAAATTAAGAAAAAAATTTTAAGTAGTTATAGAAAAATTATATAGTTTTAACTAAAACACCAACATAGAGTCAACTCTACATTGCAGAAAACATACAGTGTACCTGCTGGATAGTAGTAGCAAAATAGTTACTTAATATGGCAAAAAAGAAAGAGAGAAAGGAAAGAATGAATGAAAGAAAAAGAACAGAAGAGAAAAGAGGCAGGGAGGGAGGATCAGGCAAGCAAGCAGGCCACTGTGACATGCCACATAATCTCAGGGAAAAATTTTAACATTCACACCACAGAAGACTTCAAAGAAGATACAATTCAGGAAGCCACGGAATGGTAGAATCGAAAGCACCTACAGTGAAACACTCCCTATGTATTTCTCAAACACACATGTAGAAACATAAATGTATTTCTCAAAAATATTGAGATGCCATGTTTTAAATCTTTGCCGGATGTAAGGCCCAGTCAATTTTTCTATTTCTATTTGAACACAAACTATTTAATTTTTTGCATGTAGAGAATAGAGGTAATTGTTAGCATGAAAAAGGAGAAAAGTATAATCAACATTACAAAGAAAAGCAAAATTACAAATACCAGCCTACTCACATGAAAATCTTTAATGTTTATGTTTATGCATATCTGGGTGCTTATCATCAGGTCAAAGTATGCAGTTAAAAAAAAAAAAGGAAAGAAAAAAACGGCAGCTTAAGAAAGTTCCAGTGTTTCAAAGAAAGCGCTTTTTTTTTAATGTATATACATGAAGAACATTTAGTTGTATCATAAAATAAATGCAGCACTGTAAGATAAAGGAAGACTATTATAAATGGAGTTTTGGCCTTTCCCCCACAACAAGCTGCAGCCATCTTTAACAAGCTAACTTCATCTCAATGGACATAGGAGTTTTTTGCTTTTCTTTTTTTCTCCTATTCAGTTCACATTTCGGGCTGTTCAGCAGATGCCTGTGACTCTGGTGATTCAAATCGCTGGTGAAAGTTTGTTCTCTGTTTCCTCAATTTTTCAGGAGCTTTTCTCCATAAAATGATCTCCTAGTAAAACATGCAAGACATCAACAAATTAATATTCTCATATCACGCCTTAAATCTTCACCATGGAAATAATGCCACTTCAATTTTAACTAAAACAAAATTAAACTCTTCCCCAAAAAAGCTGTTCTCTTTGCTGCGTGACTTACCTTCTTGCAATTCTCATCTCGGACCACCCCTTCTGCCAACCCTGCCGCTCCCCTCTCATCAGCAGCAATGCACACCACCACCACCACCAATCCAATCTGGCACAAAATTCTAGCTATTAAATGCTTTAAAGAATTCCTAAAATCTGTCCTTGGTTTGCTATTTTGCCCTTATCCAAGTTCAAACCTTTATCACTTCAACCTTAGACTCCAAAAGAGCTTCCTGGTAGATGCTTCTGCCTCCAGTGCCTGAGGCCCCTTTCTAACCCATCCTTCCAGTCACTACCAGCGTAGTCTAAAACACTGCTTGGATCGCACTTCAGTAGTTCTTGGCACCTCTAGGATAAATCTCAAGCCAGGCATTCAAGATCCTTCATAACCTTTATTCAAATTACCCACATCACTCTGTTCCCCCACCAGCCAAACAGTTAACACTCTTCTCCAATGCACTCCAAATAAACTTGCCCTGCAATTTTTCCTATATATTCTTCAAATACTTATTCCTCTGCCTATTCAAATCCCGCTCCAATCAATCCATCCTAAAATTTCTTTTAAATTCCTAAAATTAAAAAATCCCAAAATCTGCTTTATAAACTCATGACAGGCTGTTTATATCGGTCATCAAATGACACCCAAATGAATGCCTGTGGGAAGCAATGTATTTATTCAATAGGGCTACAATATGTAACTGGTTTAGAAACTGTAAAGTTTACATAATCTATCTTTTTTTACGGGGTGGAGGGCCGAAGAAGAAGAAAGAGAAAATCCCAAGCAGGCTCTACACCAGAACAGAGCCCAATGAGGGACTCGATCTCACGACCCTAAGATCATGACCATCATAACCTGAGCTGAAATCAAGAGTCAGACACTTAACTGACAGGCATGCAGGCTCCCCTATTCTATCCTGAGTTACAATTACCTATGTTTAATTTTATAACATTATGGCAGTATCAGCATAAAAGGTTTTCTCTCTTCTAAATTATTGTCAAACTGTAATTTTTCTGTTAATTAGCTTTTATAATTTTTCTCTTTCCATACATATGCAATGTGAGGACCTTGAGCACAAAGTATGTTTATAAAAGGTAGTTTTTATATTCTTCACAATACTCAGTGCAGAGCAACTTCTCATTTAGTTTTGAGTACTCAACTGAAATTCAAATATTTATTAATCTGATTCATAAAAGAGCACTCCACTCACAATCTTCACTGAAAAAAAAGAGAGGTAGTTCTATGATAAATATTTCATATAAAAAATATTAGATTTGGTAACAGCATGGAAAGCCAGAATCCATAAGTTAATGAAATAATTTAAAGTGATAACTGAAATCTACAGATTTCAAGAAGCAAATTAAAAAACAACACACATATGATCTAAATACACACATTCAAGTTTGTATGGAAACTAATCACAATGGTGGTGGAATTTTTGTTGTCTTGTTCTTTACTGCCTCATTTTTTTTTAACAAACAGTAGGTATTGTTTTTATAAAAAAACAAAACTGTCAAAAGAAAAATAAAAGCTCTGCCAAATTACAGCCCATTCTGGAATCCTGTAGAATGACAGGAAGAGATCTATCACAACACTATTCCAGTCACACCTACTTCCTTATCACAGAACCTCCCACTTGCTCAGTACTGTAAAGCTGAGAAAGGTGAGAGCTTTCCAGGTGTTTTCAGAACTGCCACAGAACAAAACATCAGCCTACATGGCACCATACCTGCTGCTTGAAGTACCTTCTGTCTTCCTCATCAACAAGGACTAGATTCAAAAAGTACCTTACTGAAAATTTTTTGTTCACATCTCGCATTGTAGGGGTTGGATCATATCCTGCTAAAAATAGTCTTATTGGGATTGATTCACCTGAAAGAAAAGCAATTTGCATTTAATTTTAAAGATGATTAAATATGGTCACATAACACCTAAACTAAGCATTATAGAGAAGACACTAACACTTCATTTTTTCATGAGATGGCAGCTTAACAAAAGCTTTTTTGTTTTTTTTTTTTAATTTTTTAAAAGATTTTGTCAGAAAATTCGAGAGAGAGCACAAGCAAGGGGAACAGCAGGTAGAGGCAGAAGTGGGTTCCTTGCTGAGCAGGGAGACCAATGTGGGGCTCAATCTTGGGACCCTGGGATCATGAGCTGAGATGAAGGCAGGCATTTAACCAAATGAGCTACACAGGCGTCTCAACGTAACAAAATCTTTAGACCAGGGACTCGCAGCGGTGGCACTACTGCCATTTGGGGTCCAATAATTCTTCATTGTGGGTAACGTCCTATTAACTGCAGCTTCCTTGGCCTCTATTCACTAGATATCAGCAGCATTCCCCAAGTGCAGCAACCAAAAATAACTCCAGGCAACATCAAATGTTCAGGGGGCGGTAGGTGGAGCAAAACTGCCCCTAGATGAGAACCACTGCTCTAGAGTCAGAATGCCTGGATTCAGATGCCAACTCTATAACTTACTTGCTGTGTGACCCTGGCCAAGTCACTTAACCATTCTGTTTCAAGTTCTTTATCTATGAAATGGAGAAGAGCAGTAATATCCCTCTTGTAGAGCTCTGTAAAGACTGCATGAGTTAATATATGTAAAATGCTCAGAATAGTGCCAGCAGGTAAGTGCTGTTCTAGTAGTTTGGTTACTCTTCATGAAGTTCACCATAATTTCTAATCATGCGAGTAAGTTTTTCAATACTTAACTAATTCACCCAAAGCAACAAACATGTTCTAAATGAAGATTATTCCTTCGTTACCAAAAAGACTATTCAGATTCTCGTGGCTTCTTTCCTAAGGGTAGCTATTTGCATATTGTTTGAATCTTTTATATGTAATAATTTTCTTGTGCACATCAATTTCCTGAAAGATACATGACCCATTACCTCACATCAAACTGTGATCTCTGTCAAATAAATAAATCTTAAAACAAAACAAAAAACTAAGTGGTTGCCAAAATTTTACAAAGTAATCTTGCTTAACAGGAGTATACATACACATACACACACACACACACACACACACACGCACGCATGCACGCACTCAACGCGGGTCTTAAAGTTAGAAAGCCCTGGGCTCAAACACCAACTCTGCAATGAGTAGCTATTAAAAGAAACCAGATTATGTCACCACAAAATCTGCCTCTTTGACATAAAAATTATTTTGAGCTGAAGGCAATTAAAAAGTAGCAAAGAGCAGAAAAGGCTCCCTATTTTCTGCCTAAAGGCAGACTATAAATTCTTTTAACGAAGACATATTCTCATTAGCCCAGAGAAGGCTGATTAGGAATCAGCAAATAAACCTTACTCCACTTGTTTCCTCCCTCAGATTTATTTACCTTCGCACAGCTCGCCACACCCCTGGAAGCCTGCAACTACCTTCCCTTGTCCAGTTAGATCTCAAAATTTATTGTTCTTTTGAAGATGCTATGTATGCTGAAATTCTAAGCCACTGTTTTGGTTATTTTTTGTTGAGGTTTTTCGTGCATGATGTGCACTGCATGCATTGATAAACTTTTTTTCCTTTATTAATCTGTCCTTCTGAGAGTCCCAGCTGAAATACTAAGATGGGGAGAGGTAAAGGTCTGCCTCCCCTACACTTTAACAAGATTTTTAACCTCTCTGTAACTCAGTTTAATCTGTAGAGTAAGAGATACCATCACCTAAGTTAAAGGAAATATCAGAGCACCTCAGAGTACAATGCCTTACCTACAGTTGACACTCAATAAATGATAGCTACTTTTTAAAAAAATTTTTCATTTTTTAAAGATTTTATTTATTTATTTGACAGAGAGAAATCACAAGTAGGCAGAGAGGCAGGCGGAGTGAGAGGGGGGAAGCAGGCTTGCCACTGAGCAGAGAGCCTGATGTAGGGCTCGGTCCCAGGACCCTGGGATCACGACCCGAACTGAAGGCAAAGGCTTTAACCCACTGAGCCACCCAGGCACCCCAATAGCTACTTTTTAAAAGAACTACTAATAGAGTGAGAAAAAGCCAAAGATACAAATGTAAAATGATAAATACTGGGGAACCTGCCTGGCTCAGTCAGTAGAACATGTGACTTTATTTTTTTTTTTTTAAGATTTTATTTATTCATTCATTCATTCATTGGACAGAGAAAGAGAGCACAAGCAGTGAGAGCAACAGGCAGAGGGAGAGGGAGAAGCAGGCTCTCCACTGAGCAGAACCCTGGGATCATGACCAGAGCCTGAGGCAGATGCTTGACCCACTGAGGCACCCAGGCACCCTGAGCATGTGACTATTGATCTCATGGCTATAAATTCGAGCCCCATGTTGGGTATAGTGATTACTAAAAAAAAAAAATTTAGAATCTTAAAAAAAGTAAAATTATAAATACTGGCTTTATTATCTTGGATACTAAAGATAATAATGGAAATGCTTGTTTTCTTGGGGGCTATAAGGACTACAGAACCCCACAGAAATGAATGCTCAGCTCTACAGCACCTTGTATTCAGCATTAATAAAAAAAAGACTTACCAAGATAAACTATTGTAACAGAAGACAAAGTATTATAAATTCAGAAC
This sequence comes from Mustela lutreola, assembly GCF_030435805.1. Classification (NCBI taxonomy): domain Eukaryota; kingdom Metazoa; phylum Chordata; class Mammalia; order Carnivora; family Mustelidae; genus Mustela; species Mustela lutreola. The sequence continues at coordinate 56,788,198 of NC_081293.1, forward strand.
TAGAGAAAAGATAATATATAAATGTCTCTTCTAAATACTAAATTTACATTTTCTTTCTTTCTTTCTTTCTTTTTTTTTAAAGATTTATTTATTTATTTGACAGAGAGAGACCACAAGTAGGCAGAGAGGCAGGCAGAGAGAGAGAGAGGAGGAAGCAGGCTCCCTGCTGAGCAGAGAGCCCGATGCGGGACTCGATCCCAGGACCCTGAGATCATGACCTGAGCCGAAGGCAGCGGCTCAACCCACTGAGCCACCCAGGCGCCCACATTTTCTTTCTTTCTTTTTTTTTTTTTTTAATAGGCTCCATGCCTGGTGTAGAGACCAGTGCCCAGCCTAGTGTCGGCCTTGAACTCACAACCCTGAGATCAAGACCTGAGCTGAGATCAAGAGAAAGAGGATCAACTAACTGAGCCACCAGGAGTCTCTAAATACTAAAATTTAAACTAAGTAAAAAATTAAACCTTATTTCAGACTTGAAAGTACTATTACAGTCTTTTAGTATATATACAAAGATGATTTTTAAAACATCATTATAAAAATCATTTAAGAATTCACAAATACTGGGACGCCTGGGTGGCTTAGTTGCTTAAGCAGCTGAACTTCTCAGGTCATGATCCCAGCGTACTGGGATCGAGGTCCCACATCAGGTTCCTTTTTCGGCAGGCAGCCTGCTTCTCCCTCTGCCTCTGCCTGCCATTCTGTCTGCCTGTGCTCACTCTCTCTCTCTGACAAATAAATAAAATCTTAAAGAAAAAAAAAAGAATTCACAAATATTTTTACACTGCATAAATACTTCCAAACGAAACTGCCATGAACACTGCTATCTGTATCACCTATCACACAAAAGAAGTAAATGGGAAGTCTGTTACCTTTTACTGGTGCGCCATCCATTATTTCATATTTAGCAATTGTTTCTGTTTCTGTGGTAGTACTGGGTCCTAGCACAAAAATGTAAATGACATTAAAAAAAATAATGTAAGTGACATGAAGTTCAATATTTCCAGAATACAATTTCCAACCTTACATTTTCCAATTACTTATTTTAGTACTAATTTATCTTCCTATTTTGTGAAACTTATTCTTTTCTATTTCTTGATCTATACTTAATCCTCGACTGAATGTTTCACTCTCTTCTTACCAAATATACATGGTTCAGAATCTTCTCCACAGAGTTTCTTCTATCAAAACTAGCAATATACATAAGAAATAACGATTATCATGCTAGTTTTCTCTGCAATACCCAAACTGTCTTCTTTCAGTCAGTTAACTCTAACTTGGAGAAAACATCAAATTGAGAACCTGATTGACATAATTCTTTTAAATTTAGGTGTTCATCTTCTAAGAGATTATCTGACCCAGACATATGTAAAAAGTCTGTAAAAATGAAAAAAGTATACTAAAACATACATTAATGATTCCAACGTTGTAAAATATATAATATGCAAAGACAATTAAACTGTTTTGAATGATGAGTACAGATTATTTTTTATTTAAACTTTTCTAGAATCAGCACAATTTTTAACCAGAAAAAGTGTTTAACTAATTTCTTTTTAAACAACAAAAAGAAACCTGACATTTGATTTTAGTATCTTTAACTCACCTCAACTTTTATTAGGTGAAAATAGAAATTAAGAAATCACAGATGTTTCTAATTATGATTCCAATTGTAAATTCTTAAAAAGCGTGGCCTAAAATTATTTTCAGCAAAAATCCAACAAATGAGACAAATTCAACCTATACACTAATTAAAATTAAAAAGCAGTTACAAATAATTCTGGGGCAACTGGTTAGCCATCTGGAAAAAACCAAAGTTGAATCTATATCAAGACAAATTCCAAAGAAATTAAGAATTTAAACAAATTCCCCAAACTACATTATTTTAGGAGAATCAAAGCGCAGAAAATTACTTTTAGAACCTCTGTGTGAAAAAGGCACACGGAGGCATAAAACCTGTGGCATAAAACCTAGAGTCCATAGAAGTAAAAACTGGTAAATCTGACAACACAAACAAAAAGAACTTCTACATGGCAAAAACCATCTTAAGCAAGACAAACTGGGGAAATTTTTGCTGCATTTACTTAAGTTTATGTATTTATTTATAAAGATTTTTTTTATTTATTTGACAAAGAGAGTGAGTAAGAGAGCACAAGCTGGGAGAGCAGCAGAGGAAGCGGGAGAAGCAGGCTCCCTGCTGAGCAGGGAGCCGGATGTAGGGCTCAATCCTAGGACCCTGGGATCATGACCCGAGCCGAAGGCAGATCCTTAATAAACGTCACCCAGATGCCTCTTTTGCTGCTTTAATACAAAAAAGGGAATTGATTTCCCTAATATATACAGAGTTTCTACATATCAGAAAAAAAGACTAATAATTAATAGAGATGGAACACAGGATATAGGCAATATATACAGAAAAGAAATAAAAATAGCTTTTATACACATGAAAAGATGCTTACCCTCATTCAGAAGGAGAAAACTAAATTAAAACTACAATGAGGAACTTTCCTCCCCTACCCATAAGATCAGCTAAAAATTTTCTAATGTTGTATTGGTAAGAATAGGAGGAAAAGGGGCACCTGGGTGGCTCAGTCAGTTAAGCATCTGCCTGCAGCCCAGGTCATGCATGACCCCAGCCAGGGTCCTCGTCAGGCTCCCTGCTCAGTGGGGAATCTGCTTCTCCCTCTCCCTCTGCCCTTGCCCCTGCTCATGCTCTCTCTCTCTCTCTCTCAAATAAATAAAATCATAGAAAAAAAAAAAAAGAATAAAGGAAAAAGAGGCTTCTTCTACATTTCTTGCTGGTAATAATACAAATTGGTACAACCCCTAAAGAGGACAAACTGATATGTACCAAAACTACAAATGAATATACTCCTTGAAAGAACAATTCTACTTTTAAGATTTTTATCTCACACACACACCTGCACACATGCAAAATGACATTATTAAGTGAAGTGCTGTTTGGAGTAACAAGTGACTGGAAACAACCTGTAGCAGACTGGTTAAATTCTAGTATACCCATGGAAAGGAGTACTATAAAAACGATGAGGAAGTACTCCACACATTGATATGGAAAGATCTCTAAGATATAGTAAGCAAAAAAGCAAAATATGTATCGTACATAAACATTTAACTTAAAAGCAGGGGGAAGGGTATAATATAGGGATAGTTACTGTATAAGTATCAAGAAATATTTTAAAACTTATAAACATGACCTATGAATAGCTGGAGTACACAAATAGGATACTTTTTACTATATAATCTTTTAAACTTTTTGAACCATGTGAATTTATAACCTATTCAAAAATTAATTTTTAAAAAAGCATACATATTAAATCTCAAAGTTAGTATCTAATATGTATATTTATTGTATATCTAAACAATATTTTAAGATTTAAAAAATGTTAAGACAGGAATTTTAATTCAAATACTCTTTTTGACTTACCAATTCCTGTGATCTCTTTTTTGATCAGTTGCAACTCCATATGTTGGATTTTTATTCTTACTAATAAAAAGTAAATTTTTCCAACAATCACATCCTTTAGATGATACCTTTGGGGAAAGAACATACCTCATTTACCAAATATCAGTTTAAAAAACAATCAAAAGGAGCGCCTGAGTGGTGTAGTCGGGTAAGCATCAGACTCTTGGTTTCGACTCACACTGCAATCTCAGGGTCGGGAGACTGAGCCCATGCCAAGCTCTAGGCTCAGTGTGGAGTCTGCTTTGTATTTTCTCTCCCTCTCCCTCTGTCCCTCCCACTCTATCTCTAAAATAAGTTAAAAAAACCTTAAAAAAAAAAAAAAAGTAAAATATGTCCCAAAAGGCTTTAGTAGAATCTTTGTAACATGAACTATTTAAGAATACCATTCTGGGGTGGCTCAGGTGGTTTGGCATCTGCCTTCAGCCCAGGTTATGATCTCAGGGTCCTGGGATCGAGCTCTGCGTCCATTTCCCCATTCAGTGGGGAGTCTGCTTGTCCCTCTCCCTCTGTCCCCCCACACTCATGCTCTCTCTCTCAAATATATAAAGTCTTTTTTTTTTAAATACCATTTTGACTAACCATATCATTTAACTTTTTTTTTTCCAAAAAATATTCAACATTTTACTATAAAAACAGGAATCAAACTTTTACTTGCCCATCAACATACCTCAAAGAGAAGAATTTGCCTTGTTAACTACAAGTCCTTTACTTAGAGGTTAGTTTCCAAAGAACTTAAGCACAGAAAATTAAGATTGTTATGCTTGCAATATTTATTTGGATTATAAAGATGTTTCTGAACATTAAAACTCTACACAAGATTTAGTGACCTTCTTACTCTAAGTGCTAGAAGAGTGCAGCTAATAAAGCACTTGCCCATAGAGAGAGACACCACACGCTGAGTCTGTTGCTATGACAGCTAGTCATCAAAGTCCTTTCCCATGTACTCTGAAATGACATGCTAATAAACCTGGAAATTGGGGCACCTGGGTGGCTCAGTGGGTTAAGCCTCTGCCTTCAGCTCAGGTCACGATCCCAGGGTCCTGGGATCAAGCCCCACATCTAGCTCTCTGCTCAGCGAGGAGCCTGCTTCCCCCCATCTCTCTGCTTGCCTCTCTGCCTACTTGTGATCTCTGTCAAATAAATAAATAAAATTTTTAAAAATAAATAAACCTGGAAATTACTACAATCCCCAGAGGGCTTTTTAACTTTCTCCCAGGTTTGAATCTCAAAATATCATCCCAGGAGTTGATCAGTGTAATTATGCTGGCTTGAAGGGAGGCCTCCAGTGACAAGTTTTAGGTCCTAAACAATTTGATAATTTTATTCACAATATAATTTAAGACTCTGAAGGCATGCTTATATCACATTTTTAGTGATATAAACTGGTGAGTGACAACTAAAAAAGTCATGTAACAGAAATGTACACAGGAAGGTGATGAAAGAATATACATCCATTTCTTCAACAAATAAACTTTAGTGGAAAAAAAAATAGAAGGATAACTTATAAATTAAATTGAAAGAAATTTAAGTGTCAAACAACCAAATACCATGTGTCTGGATGCCCTGGATTTGAACAAATCTTGTCTGGATACTGATGTGAATAAAGCATGTGGTGGGGGGAAATGACATTTTATGAGACAATCAGTAAAACATGAACACTGACTAGATATATACAGATATTAAGAAATTATTAATATTTTTAGATATAACAATATTATGTTTAAAATGATATACAATTTTTATGGATGAAATTCTGTGTCTGGAGTTGGCTTCAATATAATCTATTGGGAGTGTGAGGCTTGGATCCAGATAAAACAGATCTGACAGTGTACTGAGTGGGAGCTGGGCACCTGGTACCTGAGGATTCACTGTACTGCTCATACTGGTCTATGCTTGAATTTTTCCATAATAAAGTTTTAAAAAGGCATTAAACAATAAACAAAACAGGAGCCCATTTCTGTAAAAACACAACACATATAAACATAATACATACCTTCTCGTGCTCGCTTCGGCAGCACATACACTAAAACATAATACATACCTTTCCCTCTCTATGAAAAGATATGCAAGAGATCTTAATTGTGATTAAGTGGTAAAATTTATAAAAATAATAAAGTTAAAAATGGGATCTTTCACAATGCCAAAACTTTTTTTCTTTCTTTTTAAAAGATTTAATTTTTTTTATTTCAGAGAGAGAGAGACAGAGATAGCGAGAGAGAACACGAGAAGAGAGGGAGAAGCAGGCTCCCCACTGAGGGGAGCTGAACACAAGGCTCCATCCCAGGATGCTGGGATCATGACCTGAGCCAGAAGTGGACACTTAACCCACTGAGTCACCCAGGTGCCACTACATTGCCCCCCTCCAAATTTTTTTTTTAAGATTTTATGTATTAATTTGACAGAGGGAGAGAGATCACAAGCAGGCAGAGAGGCAGGCAGAGAGAGGAGGGGAAGCAGGCTCCCCGATGAGCAGAGAGCCCGATTCGGGGCTTGATCCCAGGACCCTGAGTTCATGACCTGAGCCGAAGGCAGAGGCTTTAACCCACTGAGCCACCCAGGTGCCCCTTGCCAAAATTTTCAATAATGAAAAGGTACTACTTATGCAGGCAGAAAAAAGTATTTTGTTTAAAGAGATGACTAGGATAAAGTTATACCAACGCAGTAAGGAAAATTTTTACAGAGAGAAGGGATTAGTTCTGAGATAGTAAGATCCTCTACAAAAAATGACCAATCAGAGACTTATTAGGAATTGAATATGAAAGACACCTGCACTGAGTCAAGAAGATAGACTCTCCACTCCAAGATTTTTAGGCTGTTAACATCAAATTAATGTCAATTCTATCTTTACTTTGACCAATTTACAAAGCCCTGAAAAGCTTATTTCTTAAGTTTTCTATTGTTAAAGATACTTACTTTGATTTATTATATTCAAATTCTATATGTAGACAATCTTCAATGCCTACTTCCATCTTAATTGAGTTGTTAACATCAGGATATGTGGCAAGCTGGTGAACAATAAGATCATATTCTTTTATCAAGTCTGTCAGTCTTCTTACTATTGTCACTTTAAGAAAATACCTACAAAGTCAACCAAGAGGTAAGTTAAATCTCCTATGATAAATTTTAGTATTTTAAACAAACAGACATTAACTGTAACTCAGCTTTCTCCTTGCTGATCCTTTGGGATCAACTTACTTCACAAAAGAATTTTGATCTTTAAATGCTTCCACCCTCAAAAAAAAAAAAAAAAAAAACAAAGTGCAATTTTAAGAAGAATGTATGTGCTTTTTAAGATGCATCTCAAGTGCTACGGTCATGCCTACCTGAGGAAATCTATTACTTCCTACCATATTAGTTTCCTGCTGGGAAACTAATAGATTTTGAGGTAATTCTGTTTACAAGACAAAGGAAGTACCTAGGGGAAGATTCATACAAAGGAAGTATATAATTAAAACTACTCATGATGGCGGTGTTTAAATCTACGAGAGAAGGCTCTTATTACCTCAGGTGGGCATTAGGTAGACAAAATATGTGGCAGAATTCTTAAAAATCTGAAGTCTATCAGTCCAGAATTATAATTAAAGTTCTAGTAAGACATTTGATAGTAGCCATTACTTTCTGGTTTTGACACCATCTACAGTTGTTAATATACATTCATACCTCAAGCGAACATTGGCACCGATGTAAGATTCATATGGCTTTTCAACTTGCATAAATTCAAAATCATAACTTCTGCTCTGAGTCAATTCTCCAGGCAAGGCTAGTTCTTTCACTAGGTTTACAAATTCATGAGTATTACTCTTGTCATTGAAAAGTTCTACAAAATTTTAAGCAAAAAAAAAAGACCAATTATACTTAGTATCTATTTCATTAAAACCCAAACTTCTACCTCCAAAGCAAGTAATTTTTACCAAAAGAATTAGTTGGACTTGTCCCTAATCTACTAGAGCTATAACATAAATTCCATCATCCTCATTATGGTCCACCTAGGCATAAAAAAATTCGAGCCACACAGCACAATGAAAATTTCTATTATAAAAGATGTATTCATTCCTTTAATGTAGTTAGGGCTTGCCCAAAATGAAGCTGCTTTAACAGACACATTTCCAGCAATTATTTGAACTTCCTCCGTTCAAGGCAAAAAGCATTCGTTGTTTTGCTTTAGTTAGGCAAATATATTATCTTGATACACTGTAATATACAAAAGACTTATCAACTATCAGTGAATTACTATAACTTGCCCCTCAAATATAATCTGATCTGGAATAGATATATAAACAAATCCAATTATAATTTTGATACTTTAAAAATGTGTAGTACATCTTAGAAAGCTAGATTTAAAACTATGTATACTATATTAGAAAGACCCATTTTCTTTTCTCTTTCTCAACCTGCAGTACCAAAAGATTTATACAGTTTAACTTCTACTAAACCAAGAATGCCTCTGAAATACATATGTGGAAATCTACACAATGTGATCTAAGTCAAGAAAAATTATTATACCTTTCCTTTTCACATCCAATTTTCTCACAGGTGAGTCTGGCTACAGGCTCACATTAGGTTAGGAAGACAAATGGCATGAGTAATTAGAAAGTGAAGGATGAAGGTGACACTGGTAGTTGTAAAGCTGGTGAAAAATGTAGGCAGATGGAAATTTCAGTGAGTCAACTAATTTACTTGAATTATTTTTCAAGGCTGGTAACTTACATAACTCCTTTCATTTTTAGTAATTAAGTTTAATAACAAATAAAGGCACTATGAGTCAAATATTATTTAATACAATTCAAAGAAATATGATTTAATGTTTATAAAATAAATCCTCTTTTACTATCCAAAATCAATTCCTTCCTTCCATGAAACTAATCTCTAATTCAAAATTTAAGTGCTTAAATCCAACTCAAATCCAACTTCAAACTCAGTTATCATTAAAAAAAAAAAAAAAGTAATACTATTTTAAAACTCACCAATTTGACCTACAAATTCAATTCTAATTCCTTGGTGCTCTAGCCTCTTTCCAGGTTGCTTAAAGGCTAGGTTTACCTGCCAAAACATGAAATTGTAAAAGATGTTAACAATCTTTTGAGTGGGCCTACTAACAGATTCCTTCCAGATGAATGCAATATATAAGTATTTCAGGGATTCATTTCTGAAGTTTGAGACACCACCACATACCAAGATCGTTATGACTTTACAGAACCAGAGAAGGTATAACTTACTCATATACAATCACTTAAACATACGCTTAAAAGCACCTGCTTTGTTAGGAAGGAATCCTTTATAAGTTGGAGAGCTATAAAGACTCAAATCAAAAAAAGGAAAAATCTGCAACCACTCAGATGTGTTTTCTGGTCAAATAGTTAAACAATTCTACACAATAACATTTTAATGTAAGGTAATCACTAATTTCAAGAATTTACCTAAAGATCACTTTCAGCTCTTTGTAACCAAAAATATATTATTATAATTCCTAACCTTAAAAGCAACACTTATTCCCCTGAATCTGCTACTCACTCTAAAAATAGAACGTCTAAAGGTTGAAATTGTATGATTTATCTTACATATTTTTGAAGTGAAATATACAACTCTGAAATCCTAAATTCACATCTGCCAAATGGAAGCCTTAATTTTATAAACTTTTTAATTTGACAAAATATTTATAAAGTACATACGTATTTTTAAAATTTCCAAATGTTTAAAGATGAACTAATGTACAAAAAAGCACACTTCCAGATTTATTCTTTACTATAAAAAATATTGTTAACATGACTCTTAAAAGCTTTTTTAAATAATGCTTCTCAAAAGAAAACAGTAATCAAGGGCCAATAAAAGCAGAAATCCAGTTACTTCTGTTTGTAAGTCTATTAAATAAAATACTCAATTTTCTAAATCTTCCAAATCTGTAACCAGAATGAGTTAGTTACTTGCCTTCCAAATTAATATCTCAGAGAAAGAAGTAAATAGTTAAATAAATTGTGGTACATCATATGATGGAAAATTATTGAAGTTTAAAAACAATAAGATCAAAGAATTTTTAATGATGTGGGAAAATGTGCATGATATGTTACATGAAGGAAGCATGGTCAAACTGTACACGAGAATAATGCCAATTATGTATTTTTTGATTACACAAAAGAAATACTATTAAAGCAGTTACTTCTGGGATGTATGAGAAATTTTGTTTTCTTTGTAGTATCCAAGGTTTTTTGTTTTGTTTTTTTACACAGGCAACTAATACTTTCAAACTCAGAAAAATACTTATTTTAAAGAAGAAAGTATAGTTAGAGGCTTCACACACTAACAAGTTGAATTTTCGGTTTGAACCTCAAATAATACAAGCCTAACTCGCAACTATTTCACAAACCAGGCAGTAATTAGAACTATTCCCTAATTTACACTAATAAAGCACATAAGTACACGATACTTTTATTAACTTAACTGTCTAGCTGGCAACAGATCTGGGGAATGCTTTCACTGAAACATGGCTGTGTCTGATATTTTTAAGTTTACAGTTCTTCAAAAAACACTCCGACACCATACTACTAAGGCAGAAATTAGAGTCATTCCATTTTTCTACCAAATTGCCTAAACTCTGAAATTGTCCTTAGTCTCCCACTGATGTCAAAACACAGTTGCTTTTAAGCCTAATGCAAGATATTATGGAATCCGAAAGATCCCAGAGTTGGTATGCATAATCAAGCATTTTTATTTAAAAGCTGTTCTGCAATGGAGCATAGAAATATAAATGAAACTAAGATTGTGAACTGAGTTAAAGAACATTAATACTAACTGTTACACTTCCATAACTTCTATTATAATTTCAAACATAAAACAGTGCCAAGAATAGTACAAGGAAATCCCACATAACCTGTACACAGATTTACCATGTTTGTATTTTGTCACATATGACAAAATATAATTTTATTATATTTATATATAATATATTACATATAAATTATTTAAAATTTATAAATTATCATTCTCTCTATATATATAAGATGTGCATGCATACATATACAACTTTTTTTTTAATCAGTTGAGAGTAATTTGAAGATACCATGCTCCTCTACCCATAAATACTTCATGTGTACCTAAGAAAATAATCTCTTAATCACGGTGCAATTTTCAAAATCAGGAAACTTGTAACTCCACAGTTTATATTCAATTTCCAACAATTGTCCCAATAATGTACTTTACTCCCTTTTTTCTCCTGCCCAGGCTCCAATCCAGAATCACATTACATATAGTTATGTCCCTTTAGTCTCCTTTAATCTCAAACATTTCTCAGTCATTGACTTTTTCTTTTTTGAGAGTACGTGCACATGTAGGTGGGGAGGGGCAGAGGGAGAGAATCTTAAGCAGGCTCTACGCTCAGCACTGAGCCCAACACAGGACTGAATCCTGAATCTCAGGACCCACAGAGCATGACCTAGGCCACAATCAAGAATCAGATGTTTAACCAACTAAGCCACCCAGGCGCCCCAGTCATTGCCTTTCTGGACCTTGATTTTTTTTTTAAGAGTACAGGTCACTTATTTTGTAGAACAGCCCTCAATTTGGGTTTGAGGTTTTATCACAATCAGACTCAGCTTATGCATTTTTGGCAAGAATAACACAGAAAGGAAGTTGTGTCCTTCTCAGTGTATCTTATTAGGAAGTACACGATGCCAAGTGGTTATTTTAACTTTGATCACTTAGTGAAGGTGATCTACCAATTTAAAGTTACTATTTTTTCCCTTTGCTATTAGTAATTTGAGAAAGTTAAGACAATGTATACCTCTTTAAAAAAGGCCATGAAAGCAAAACACAGGCAAACTATATAAAACATATTTACTGTTCTAACAAGCCAATCTCAAAGCTCATTCTTCATCATCTTTAGCAGCTAATATTCTGTAGATGTCTCCAATAATGCTGTCTTCAGGGGCTGTGTAAGGAGTAAAATTCATCTGCATTGTGTTTAAGACAAACACCTATCAATGTACTACACACCATTTATAGGATCATTTACAGTAAATTACTGAGATATCTGCACTTTACTATAGCTGAATACTGTGGTTTTCCAAAATTCATTTCCCACTGCTGCCAGAAGAATGTGGTCCATATTCATGTTGATGAAAGATACTGAGATAATATTCTTTGTTTAAAGAATTAAACTATAAAGCCCTATAATCTCAGAATAAACATATGTCATTGTTCACTTTTGTAATAAGGAATACAGAGTTCATTATAGGTGACGTGGCACTGGCAACACCTCTTTAAGACAATTATCACTGTCCAATCTGAAAGAATCTTAAGGAATTTTAACTTATGAACCCACCAGAAATATACCCACATTACTATCAAATTTTTCACAATTATTGTGTCTCAACAGTTAATCAGGCAATCTAGTAAGACTCTCTCAAAATTATTCAGAAGGTAAAAAGTGATACAAGCTGTATTTCGAAAAGAGGATACCTAGCTCAAATATATTCTTAAAGCATAAAAAATTTAGGATACACTACAACTGTTCCAGCCTTAAGGAAGAACAGTCACTTGAACATGAACGAAGCAGTAAATATTCTACCTAAGGATTAAAAAAAAAAAAAATCTGAGTAAGTACCTTTCAAGAATTTCTCTATTTATCTTGTAATAATATACATAGTCCCACTTGTCTTAAGAAATGCTTCAAAAACAGGGCACCTGGGTGGGTCAGTTGGTTAAATGTCTGCCAGTGGCTCAGGTCAGGATCCTAGGGTCCTGAGATCGAGCCCTCCTTTGGGCTCCCTGCTCAGAGGGGAGTCTGCTTCTCTCTCTCCCTCTGCCCCTTCTCCTGCTCATGCTCATTCCCTCTCTCTCTCTCAAATGAATAAAATCTTTGGGAAAAAAAAATCTCCAAAAGACTTTTAACAGACAGCAATTAATTTTAGTTTTAAAAGTATATGCTACAAGAGTCCCCAAAGAGTCCCCAAACAATTCAGTAGGGAATGAATATTCTTTTTAACAATATTGCTGGAACTGAATATCAACGTACAAAAGAATGAAGTTTATCTCTAACTCATGCCATAAATAAGTATTAACTTGAAATGGATCAAAAACCTATGTAAGACAATTACAAAACTCTCAGAAGAAAACAGAGTATAAATCTTCACTGCTTTGGATGGACAATGGTTTCTCAAATAACACCAATGCATGAGCAACCAAACAAAAAAATAGATAAATTGGAACTTCATAAAAATTTAAAACTTTAGTGCTCCAAAGACACCATCAAGAAAGTGAAGACAAAAAAAAAAAAAAAAAAAAAAAAAAGAAGAAAGAAAGAAAGAAAGGCAGGAAGGTGAAGACAATTCAGAAAACAGGAGAAAATATTTGTGAAATATAACTGATAATGGACTTGTATCCAGCATATATAAAGAGTTCCTGCAACTCTTTATTTGCCTTTTTTAGGCAAATAAAAGGCAACCAAATAAAAAAGGTCAAAGGATATAAAAAGAGTTTTCTCCAAAGATTTCACCAGCAATAAGCATGTGAAAAGATGCTCAGTATTAGTTATTAGGGAAATGCAAACCAAAACCATAATGAGATACCACTTCATACCCACTAAAATGGCCATAAATAAAAAATGCAGACAATATTAAGTGCTGCCAAGAAACTAAAGAAACTGGAACCCATATACATCATTGGAAAGAATGTAAAATAATGCAGCTGCTTTGGAAAAGATTGCCAACTCCTCTAAAAGTTAAACACAAAGTTAACACATGACCCAGCAATTCCACTCCTACATATACATCCAAGAAAAATGAAAACATGTATTCACACAAAAACTTGTCCACAAATGTACAGCATTATTAGTAATAGTCAAAAGGTAGAAACCCAACTGTCTGCAACTGATGAGCTCATAAAGGAGATGTGGTATATTCATATTCCACATGGATATATATTGGAATACTAGTTAATCATTTAAAAAAGGGGTCTGATACATACTACATGAATGAAGCTTGAAAACATTATGCTAAAGGAAATAAGACGCAAAAGGATAAATCTTAAATGACCACTTTTTTTTTTTAAGAATTTTATTTATTTATTCGACAGAAAGAGATCACAAGTAGGCAGAAAGGCAGGCAGAGAGGGAGGGGGAAGTAGGCTCCCCGCGGTGCAGAGAGCCCAATACAAAGCTCAATCCCAGGACCCTGAGATCATGACTTGAGCTGAAGGCAGAGGCCCAACCCACCGAGCCACCCAAGCGCCCTTATATGACCACCTTTAAGAAATAACTAGAATAGTCAAATTTACAGAAAAACAAAGGGGACCAGAGGTACCCAGGGACTGGGAGAAAAAGGAAATGGGTAGTTGTTTAACAGGTACCAAGTTTCTATGTGGGGTGATGAACAAACTTTGGAAATAGTGGTGATGGTTGTACAACCTTGTCAATGTAATTAATGCCACTGAATTGTACACTTTAAAATGGCTAAAATGGCAAATTTTATAATATGTATATGTTTACCAATTTTTTTTAAATGAACCTTTAAAGCATCACACTAAGTGAAAGGAGTCAGACAGAAAAGGCTATATATCCTATGATTCCATTTATATAAAATGTCCAGAATAGACCAATCCATAGAGAAAGAAATCAGATTTGTAGATTAGTGGTTCCTAGGTGTCTCAGTTCATTCGGGTTGCTGTCACAAAATATTGTAGACAAGGGTGGCTTATAAGCAACAGAAATTTACTGTTCACAGTTCAGGAGGCTGGGAAGTTGAAGATCAATGTGCTAGCAGATTTGGAGAGAGCTCTTTTTGTGGTTCAAGGATGGCTGTCTTTTCACTGTGTTCTTACATGGCTGAAGGTATAAGGGATATAAGAGCACTAACCCCATTCATGAGGGCTCTGTCCTCATGAGAGATCATGTCCCAAGGTTTCAACACACAAATGAGGGCACAAATAATCTATTCACTAAGGAAGTGAATGCTAATGATATGGTATTTCTTTTGGGGTGATGAAAATGTTATGGAATTAGTGGTGATGGCTGCACAATTCTGCAAATATAGTAAAAACACTGACTTGTACATTCTAATAGGGTGAATTTCTTGGTATGTTATTATACTCAACAGGCTATTTTTTTTTTTAAAGAAAAGAAAGTAAATGCTGCAAACAGACCAATGGCTGAAAAAGAATCACACAACCTCTGCTATGACAAAGGTGATACTGCAGTGCAGTGAAGGAAAGGATAAATGTTCTAGATTCATGAGATACCCATACAGGAGAGTAAAAAAAAAGGGGGGGGGACTAGCCTTAATTCCTAGGTTGCAAAGACAAAAGCAACTCCAAGCACTCTGAAGATCTAAATGTTAAGTGTAAAATTTAAAAAAAAAAAAATTGTAGGAGAAAGATAACAGGAGAATATCTTCATGCCCATAAGGTAGGCAAAGATTTCTTAAATAGGATACAAAACACACCAACAAAAAGGAAACATAACATTTATCACCTGTTAAAGTTAAGAACTATTCATCAAAAGACACCAGTAAGATAATGAAAAGTCACACCAACTGAGAGAAAATATTTACAACACATATACAAAAGACCCTACACTAAGAAGCATAAAGGCCTTGTACCAAGAACACACACACAAAAATATTACTCATCAATAAGAAAAAAAGTCAATTGAGTAGAAA
The DNA here is from genome assembly GCF_030435805.1 of Mustela lutreola. Classification (NCBI taxonomy): domain Eukaryota; kingdom Metazoa; phylum Chordata; class Mammalia; order Carnivora; family Mustelidae; genus Mustela; species Mustela lutreola. The sequence continues at coordinate 56,803,321 of NC_081293.1, forward strand.
ATCAAGCTCTCCTCACCCCCTAAAAACTAGAATAGGCACTTCATGAAAGATAACAAATGGCCAGTAAGTCTATGAAAGGCTGGTCAACTTCAATGGATGTCAGGGAAATCAAAATTAATACCATGTAACAACCAAGAGAGTGAGAGACCATGAGAAGAAAAGCCATAGACTGAGAAAAAATACTTGCAGAAGACAGATCTCGGAAAGGACTGTTATCCAAAACATTCATAGAACTCTTAAAACAAGAAAACAAACAATCCAATTAAAAAGTAGGCAGATGATCTGAACAGGCACCTCACTAAAGAAGACAGACACTTGGCCAAGAGACATAGAAAAGATGTTCAACATCATATTACCAACTACACACCTATTAAAATGGGACCAAATCCAGAACACTGACAACACCAAATGCTGGCAGGGATGTGGAGCAACAGGAACTCTCATTCAAGGAATGAAAAATAGTAGCACTACACTGAAAGACAGTTTGGCAGTGTCTTATAGCACTAAAGATAAGCTTACCATACAATCCAGCAAGCACACTCCTGGGTATTCATCCAAAGGGGTTGAAAACTTATGCCTATACAAAAACCTGCATACAGATGTTTATATGAGCTTCATTCATAACTGCCAAAGCTTGGAAGCAAGCAAGATATCGTTTAGTAGGTGAATGGATGGGTAAAACTGTGGTACATCCTGATAATAGACTATTATTCAACACTAAAGATAAATGAGTTATAAAGCTGTGAAGACACAGAGGAACTTTAAACGTGTATTACTAAGTGAAAGAAGACAGTATGAAGAGGCTAGATACTGTATGATTCCAACTACATGACATGCTGCAAAAAACAAAACTACAGGAACAATATAAAGGCCAGTGGTTTGGCAGGCGAGACAGGAAAGATGAATAGGCAGAAAAAAGAGGACTTTTAGGGCAATGAATATATTCCATATGATATTATAATGATGGACATATGTCATTATACATTTGTCTAAACCCCCAGAATAACAACACCCAGAGTGAACCCTCAGGTAAACTATGGACTGGGTGATTATGATGTGTCAATGTAGGATCATCCTTGGTAAAAATTTTGCCATTCTGGCAAGTGACATCAATCATGGGAGATGCTATGCATGTGTAGGGGCAGTAGGCATACAGGAAATACCTGTACTTCCCTCTCAATTTTGTTATGAACCTAAAACTGCTCTAAAAAAATATTTCTTGAAAAAAAAAAAAAAAGATCTGGGGAAAAAAGCATGCAGACAGAAATTCACATGTCAAGGATATCATAAAAGGATTTTATTCTTGCTTTGGTTGGGATGTCAGACTCTCAGAACTTCAAAATTACATCTAGGGTATGAGGAATTGTTATGCAGAGACACTACAAGGCAAAACCAAGTTTAGAAACCAATTATTCAGTCCAACTTTCTTAATTTTATTGTAAGATCCAGAAAGTTAAATGACTGCCCAGAGTTACCTACCAAGACAGTGATAAAGTCAAGATTAGAGCTTCCAACTCTAAGCCAATGATCTTTTTATTATACTCAGATATTTCAGAAAACGTAGACTTGTTCTTAGTGAACATGCTGGGTCACAGGTAACCAATGCTTGTTTTCTTCTCTTTCTTTAAAGTTTTCTTATCAGAGCACTCATAAGTCACCTATTTAATAACCTATTCTAAAGGTATGCCAGGAATCAATCAATATTAACAGCAGTTACAACACTTGTTAAAAAAAAAAAAAAAAAAAAAGAGAGAGAGAGAAAACCAAACATCATGCACTCCCGATTTAAAAAAAAACAAAACACACCACCACATATACTCCTGCCAAAAGAACTGAACTTGACTCAGATCAAGCTTCTAGATCCAGCTACCAATTTACAGGCAACAACTGTATCATGAGTATGCAATCACAGAGAACTCTATAGTTAAGTGTCTCCGGTTCTTCAAAGTGTAAGAAAGGCATGAAGAGGGAATCTGAGATTAAAAGAGATTTTAAAAGCGTTATCAATCTTTTTAAGGATGCAAAACTAAACAATTAAGAAACACAAGGAACTATATTATAAAAATCAGCAGAGTGGTTTCTTTTGAGAGGAAGAGGCTATGTTTGGGTAGCTGGCAAAGTTCTCCTTCTGGACTCGAATGTTAATTACAAGAAAACATGCCTTATGATTATTTATTTGTTTTGTGGTTTTCAATATCTGTTTTATTTTACAATAAAAGGTTAAAAATGATAAACATCTCAGATCAGTAAATAATCAGAATCCAGATAAAGTATCTTCTGAGCAAGAGATTTTTTAAAATGCAATCTACAGTTATTGATTAGGACTACTACGTATGACATCTTGTAATTCCAAAAAATGTAACCTGAAGGCACACTACTTTCCATAAATCACAATGAAGAAGCTTTCATTCCCCTTATTTTCCCATCTTCCTTTTTTTGTCCTATAAACATTAGCCACGAACTCCTCTAACAAACCCAGATGACATAAGATCACTTTAAACCAGACAATGATTGTTCCCTACTAGACTTAAAAACAAACAAAAAGGGGTGCCTGGATGGCTCAGTCAGTAGAGCACATGACTTTTTTAAGTGGACTCTACACCTGGCCCAATGCTGGACTTGAACTCATCACCTCTAGCTCAAGACCTGAGCTGGGATCAAGAGTCAGACACCCAAACCACTGAGCCACCCAAGTACACTTAGAGCATTGGACTCTTAATCTCAGTTAGGGTCTGAGTTCAAGCCCTACATTTGGCTTGGAGCCTACTTAAAAAAATTATGATTAACGAGTATTAATCATATTCGCTAAGGCATAAGACTACTTTTATGCATCACTTGATAAGGAAAAGGGGGAAAATTGAAACCTTACAGAAGAGATCACAGATGCACCTGATCCTACACAGATACATTACAAATGTACATTAAGTCCTCTACGAAGATCAACAGACACAACGGTGGCAGTGCAGAGAGATAAGCTGTAAAGAATGAGAAAGAAACATTTAAAGGTCTACTAAAGAGTTATCCCCAATCTCTGTAACTCAACTTATGTAAAAGGAGAAACAAACTTTGAGTGGATCACAGCCCCTTTGGAAAAGTGAAGCAAAACAGATGCATAGTCACAAACACAAAATTCTGCTTGCAATTTTATTTTATTTATTTATTTTTTAAAGATTTTATTTATTTATTTGACAGACAGAGATCACAAGGAGGCAGAGAGACAGGCAGAGAGAGAGGAGGAAGCAGGCTCCCTGCTGAGCAGAGAGCCCGATGTGGGGCTTGATCCCAGGACCCTAGGATCATGACCTGAGCCGAAGGCAGAGGCTTTAACCCACTGAGCCACCCAGGCACCCCTGCTTGCAATTTTAGACTCTGCTCCTGTAACCCCTCCACTTTAAGACTTTTTCCTGTAAATGCGCTAATGAATCAAGGATTTTAGCTGAACTTCTAAAAAAAACTTTCCACCTTGGGGCACCTGAGTGGCTCAGTGGGTTAAGCCTCTGCCTTCAGCTCACTCATGATCTCAGGGTCCTGGGATCAAGCCCCGTATTGAGCTCTTGCTCAGCAGGAAGCCTATTTTCCCTCTTACTCTCTGCCTGCCTCTCCACCTACTTGTGATCTCTGTCAATAAATAAATAAAATCTTAAAAAAAAACTTTCCACCTCTAACAAAATCACTCAAACTTAGAAACAGTACAGACAACTTTGGTGATTAATTCTAATACCTTACATCTAGGTACTTCTCACAAACAAAAGATTTACCTTTCCTGAAACGGATTCTCCGTCATAGAAAAGATAGTGTTTTTCTACTTTGCCATCTTCAGTTTTCATTTCAGCCATTTTCCTGGTCTCCCCATCATTAAGGACAACATCAATCTCACAAATGGGTCCAAAAAAGCCTCCAAGAAAACTCTGAAATAAAAAAGGAAAATAAAAGGAAATATAAAAGGAAAATGCTCATAATTATGTTTTGTCAGTCACTACATTTTATAATACAAATCTAAGTATCTCTTACCTACAGTTAAATAGAATGCGAATCTGTAAGTTCAACATGGAAGTAAGAACTTACATCAAATTCGACCTCAAAACTAAACAAATTTAGTATAACAATGTATATACAGCTAATATTGTACTGTACATTAAAATATGTTAAGAGAACAAATTCATATTGCATGTTTTTTGCCACGGTTTTTTAAAAGACAAAAAGAAAACTAAAATTTAAACATGCTATAGTTTCAATCATTTCCACAGGTAAACACTATAAGTAATCAATTACTACTATACCAGAAATCTAAAAAATTAATTCTTAACATTTGGACTTGAAAAGCTATCTTTAGTTATACTTCTATGCTGTTATTTCATATGCAGCACTCATACAATCCAAATTATGCAGTACTCATACAAATCCAAATGCATTATTATAACATACTATTTACTATAAAATGCACTGCTATATAGGTCTGACCAGGAAGTGTTACATTGTAAAAACTCTTGAAATAGAACTGGCTCTAATGGAGAAGACTAAATTTCTGTGAATTTTTCCAAAGAAAATGTGTAAGCCTTGTTATGGAAATCCTGAATATGACAGAAATATAAAGGACAAAAATCAACCGCTTATGAATGCCAAAACACATTAGTTGATAATAATATGGACTCCATTAGTAATTCCAATATCAGATACAGTTGGAGATTATTTTTGTTACTAAAGAAAGCTGGTATTCTAGTCTTTTTATTTTTTAAGATTTATTTACTTATTTATTTGACAGACAGAGATCACAAGAAGGCAGGGGGTGGGGAGGAAGCAGGCTCCCTGCTGAGCAAAGCGCCCCATGCGGGGCTCGATCCTAGAACCCTAAGACCATGACCTGAGCGGAAGGCAGAGGCTTAACCCACTGAGCCACCCAGGTGCCCCTAGTCTTTTTTTTTTTTTTTTTTTTTTAATTTATACCAACCGTCCTCTATCCTGTCATCCTACATCCCTTCTTAGTCTGCCCTACACAACCACAATAATCTCTTAAAAACATAAATCTCATAATTTTCTGTTTAAAATCCTTCAGTGGGCTGGTAAGAGTATAAATTGGAACTACTTTAGAAAATAGTTGGTATTTGGGGCACCTGAGTGACTCAGTGGGTTAAAGCCTCTGCCTTCGGCTCAGGTCATGATCTCAGGGTCCTGGGATCAAGCCCCGCATCAGACTCTTTGCTCAGCAGGTAGCCTGCCTCCCCCTCTCTCTCTGCCTACTTGTGATCTCTGTCTGTTAAATAAATAAATAAAATTTTTTAAAAAAAAATTGTTGGTATTACCTGGTTAAGCTAAAGATATACATATCCCACGACCCAGAAAATACACCCTTAGATATATACCCTAAAGAGAAACTCTTACATACATGAACCAGGAAACAAATATAAAAATGTTAATAATGTCTTGGTTCATAAAGCCCCAAATAGGAAACAATCCAAATATCCATCAACAAGAGAATGGATACATAAATTTTATTCTATATTCATACAGTAGGCAAAGGGATGAGACACAACTATACACAATAATAACTTTCACACATACTATAGAATTACATTTATTAAAAAGTCAAAAACATGTAGCGCACACTATAGCATCAGAAGTCAGGAAGTGGTTAGAAGAGAGCATAGAGGGAGTTTCTGGGGTGCTAATTACGCTGTTTGCTTTTATCTGAGCACTTCACACACAGGTTTGATCACTTTGTGCACTTATTCTTCTGTACACTTATCTGTGCACTCTTGTGTACTTCAATGAAATGTTATTTTAAATATGTGCACACGTGAGTGCACAAGTGCACGTGCGCGCACACACACACACACACACACTGTATTCCCTGACATGGTCTGCACATCATCTCTCCAGTCACACAAGCCTCAAATTATTCAAGTTAATCAAATCTGCCAGGTTCCTTCTTGTCTTAGACCAAGTATCCTTAACCTAACTAACTCAGCCTCTGAATCTCAGTCTGACTCATTTCCATAAAGAGGCCTCCCATACGTTCCTAAATTGAAACTAGAGTCTCCAAATTTAGGCCTCACAACACCATGTAGTTTTATTACTTTATCATCTGTTATAGTGTGTGCTTATTCAATACCTGAATCCTTGACTGAACTCCAGGAGGACAGACACTTTATCCTTTGCTCACCACTGAAGACATAGTAGCTAGGAGTAGTGTGTGGCATTTAATAGAAAGCATTCAAATACCTACTGAGTGTTAATTTTGAATAAAATAATACTCTCCTGATACTAAAAAATAAATGGATACACAAAAGAAATGAATTAAACCCAGAATATCTGGAAAGATGGGAGCTCCCCCAAAGGAAGTTAGCTTTGGTGCAGTAGCTACGTCTAGAGCAAGGAACTTTCCTCAAGCCTCAGTTCTGTCCTCAGGTGGCAGAGTAACAGCAAGCAAGCTAATGATCCTCTCAAAACTCTGCAGGTCACAGGGCGATACTATGATCAAAGGAGACAATGCTTTCCTAAATTCTGCTTGCATTTTTGTTATTATTAATCCTATATAAACAAAAATATTATAATTTCAAGAAATCAACTCAAAGAATTGGCAGATTTATACTTCTGACATACTACAAAGACACAAGCAGCATTTTTTCCTTTCAACGTTTTAATCCTTCCTGGCAACTTTACAAATAACTAAGTCAATTTTAACCAAAAAATTAATTTTAATCAGAAAAGTATTCTGAACTTAGAATGAAAAACATCAATGATAGGTCACATGCAATGCCCCTTTTCAGTTAGCTTTCATACTACAAGTTTTATACTCAAAACTTGCTTAAATGGTGTTATTTTTTCCTAAGGGCTACAGATAAGAGAATGTATAGCAGCTCAAAAGCAGGCTGCTGATATTTACTAACTCTCTAATACGTGAAAACTACAGAGCCAGCCAGGGTGGGGGGAAGCTATGGGAAGAGCAATTCTGAAAGGGTAGAAGACAAGAGCCTCATTTAAGATCTAAATCGCAGCAGAAAAATAAAATGTAATTTTCTCATTCCCCCTAATACATCCTAGAGCTGCTTCTGGGAAAAATGAGATTTGAAAACAATAAAAATTATTTTACGGATAAAAGAATTGTTATGGTAACTTTTTCCACATATGGATATTTAACACACAGAACTGAACTTGGGATTTGAAAGCTGTATTAAAAGATCAATTAATCAAAAATAATGAAATCAAAATTTCCACTAAATAAGGTGGTGTAAAAAAGACTGAAGTCTCATGAAACTTCACAATTAACCAATAACATAATTATAATTAAACAGTCTCATTTTGACACCAAAGATAAAAATGAAAAATTCCTAGGCATTAAAAATCTGAGAAAGCTATGTGGTATCTTCTATTACTTTCTGTATGCAGAAGAGTATTTTGTAACTAAAAATTTAAAAAGCAGACTTACTTTTCAACACAGTCAAAACACTAATATGGGGAGAGAGCAGAAGGTATTTTTAAAAGCCTAGTTACAGCACATGCATAATAGGCTGAGTAAAAAGCTATAGTACCTTAACAATGTTAACAGAAACTTTAGCACCAGGATAACATCCAGTTTTCCACACTAGGACACATCAAAAATGAAAGAGTCCTACTGAAAGCCCCAGAAAAGTGTCGATGTCTTACATTTAACAAGCAGGCAACAAAGAGAAAAAAAAACTGAGAAAAAAAGTTTGTATTTTCTGTTTTCCTTCTAAAAGAAGTTGAAAGAGAAATATTTTCTACCCAAAGTCTTGCTTTTAAAGTCTTTATTGCAAGATGTGCATCTTCTGTTTTTTCAAAGGAAAATTCATGAAATTAAAAGTTTTAAAACTCCTCACAAATTATGATAGTTCTCCTGATAGGTAAAGAGGAAACAAAATACATAATTGGCAGGATGGTGAAGACAGTGGAAAGGGAATGAAAACTGTAAAGAAGGTTAGAATACATTAACAGAGACTTTTGCTGCAATTACAGATGAGACATTTTAAAGCGAAAGACTACTCAGTTCTGGTGAAGATATCTTCAAGTGAGCATTCAGAATATGAGATTTTCAGGACAGTATTAGACAGTATTAGACAAGTATATATAAGTCAAAACTCAGGTAGCCTTTAAATAACTAGACTCCAATATATATGACTATTAAAAGATTATAACATTGTTTTTACAGTTTTCTACTTGTGGCCTAACCCTCCTATCACCTTTAGGTTAATTTAAGATTTTTCATATAATTCATAAACCCATACTGAGCATTACCATCCAGCAAAATTGCATGTGGATATGTTAAAAGCCAACAAACTTTTTAGCGCTCACTTTAGAAACTTCACTCCTTCCAAGGGATGTAAAGAAGTGCAACTCAAGGTGAGTGGAAAGGGAGACTCTCAAAATTTACACAAGCAATGAAACAGCAAATTTTCATGCATGGATTACATTTATGCCCAGTTAAGTGTTCTAAAGCTTTACAATTTAGTTTATGTTTGACCAGTAAGTTGAAAATAAATTGCTCTTACACTAATCCAAAAGCCTATTAAAAGTAATAATTTTTAAAATAAGCAAAAGACTTTTAAGTCTTCTTGGCAAAGTATATTCAATGAATATTTCCTAACTCCCTGACTAGGCAAGGTCTTCAAATACTTCCTTGTTAAATTTATCACAACTGTTATTTCCACGTTAAACAAATAATTATACAAAGAGATGTTTACCTCCCTCTAGACTGTAAGCTACAAGAGAGAGCAAGGACTGTTTCACTTTTGCTAGTGGCCCTTGGGTATGCCTAAATAATTATCTGCTGCGTGAAAAAAAAAGGCCCCAAGTTTAAGAATAAATATGCCTGTCTTCACTCTTCTGATTTTAATCAAATCAACTTGAGTTTAAAATGTATTTATTCAATGGGGCACCTGGGTGGCTCAGTGGGTTAAGCTGCTGCCTTCGGCTCAGGTCATGATCTCTGGGTCTTGGGATCGAGTCCCGCATCGGGCTCTCTGCTCGGCAGGGAGCCTGCTTCTCTCTCTCTCTGCCTGCCTCTCTGCCTACTTGTGATCTCTGTCAAATAAATAAATAAAATTTTTTTAAAAATGTATTTATTCAAAACAACTTTTTTTTTTCTTTTTTAAAATACACCTAGCTTCGTCTTCAGCCAAAAGTCTCAAGCAGTTTCCTGAACCGATGAGTTCTGGGAAAGCTGATAGTATCAGGCGAGCACACAGTAGGCGCTCAACATATGCTTGCTAAATGAAATGAACACCCGAAGTGAGCCAAATGAGACCCAATCTAGAGGAGATGGCCAACACACACACAGTTAAACGCATCGTGCCCACGCCTGAGCTTCCCACTAACTGGTGAAAGTATTCTTGACTTTCCTCCCTCCTCTGTTCCCTAGGCCATTTCAACATCCCAAAGCGTTAAGTTTCCAGAAAATGGCTTGGGGAAGGAAATGACCGCCAGAGCTTAAACTAGCAGGCACAAAACCAGTCTTCTGGATTAAAAACGTCCCCACTTCAGTGTCCTTCTCCTTCTCTCTCCCATTCTACAAGTGTCAACATCAAGGCTGAACTGGGGTCAAGATATCGCCGAATGTCACCACATCGAGATAAAACCAAAACAAAACCCCGGAGTTTATCAGTCTCGTGACCACTGGAAGAGTGACCCCAGTCCCTCCCCCTCACCCCAGCCCGGAACTGGGGGACTGCCGGGTCACTCCACCTGAAGGGAAGCGAGGCTGTCCGGAAGGAGCGGAGGGACTTGGCTACCTTGGAAGGGGAGGCGGCGCTGAGCCCCCGCACAGGCGGGGTCCGAGGACTCAGCCAGGGCCCCCACAGCCGGTCGAGGAAGGCGGGCAGAGCCTCCGACATGGCCAGGAGAGCGCGCCGCCGCCCGCAGGTGCTCGGGCCTCTGCGAGACCGGGAAGAGGCGGCGCCGCCGCCGGCCCTTCCCCGATCCCGCGGCGACCAGACAGGCCTAACCCGGCTCCCCGCCCTGCTCGCTGCCCGCCTCCTGCCGTTGCCCTCCGCCCCACCCGCGACACGGAGCCCGCCGTTGGCCGTCCCGCCGCGCGCTCTGAGGCCAGAGCCAGAGTAGAGCGCGCGGTCCGCCGCGCACTTACCATTGTCAGCGCCGCCGCCGCGTCCCCACCACTTCACTCCGCTTCCCTCAGAACTCCCAGTCCAGATTCCCTCCGCCCAAGCGCCCGTCACGTGACCTCGAGTCGCTGGCCGCACGTGACCCCTCCCTTCCTCTCCTCTCCTCCCTCTGCTCCAGTCCCCTCCCGGCCTCTTGCCCCGCCCCACTGGCCAGCCTGGCCCTCGAAGAGAGGCAGCTTGGAGGCGGAGCCTCGTGCTCCACCCTGGGGCTGGGGGGCGGGGCTACCGAGATGCCGTAAACTGGGAGGGGCCTGAGTGGACGCAGGCTCCTCTGGGCGTCCTCGCCCTATCTTCGGTCACGTGGGGGGCGGTTCGCTGACGGGCTTCTTTGCCACGCCCAATTCCCCTTCCTTAGGAAGTTTGAGTAACTGAAAAGGGGGAAAGAAGGAGGGATTGTTCTGCCAGGCGCTCTGATCGGGTGGGTACGGGGCCGCCAAGGCAAAGGGGAGCTGTCACCCGAGGCGCTGCTTCCTTAGGCCTTGCAAGGTACAAATTCTCTTATCCACGGAAGAGGCATTCTTCTTGTATCTTTCTGGAACTCGACCCGGCTCCCTCTCCCACTGGGAGCGGCTGGGTTTTGAGAACTAGTTAGCTTTGTCGCATACCCTGAAGAGCCGGCCAGTGGGGAAAACTCGAGAGCGGTACATCTGTTGTTTTATCAAGTACACGGATAGTTTGCGACCTAGCCACCTAAGCTGTGCTGTCCTGCCAGTACGTGAGGGGGTTGGGGGGCTTCGTAAAACAGGCGGTGCAGCTAGTTTGACCGCATCCAGACACTGTGGTCTAAGCCTAGAGGCAGGCCCTCCGGATGAATGGGATGCTGTTTTAGTTTTTTAAAAGCAGGTTGAACTGCCGCAGTGTATACGTGACCAAAGCAGAAGAATGATCATCTGAACGCACCATCAGTGTCCCATCATAACAAAACAAAATCAAGTTTGTGAGGCAGGGCCATAAAGCAAGTATAAAATTGTAAAAGGCTTGTAATTAGAGCATGGTCTCTAACCACACTAAAATTCAACTAGAGATAACAAAAGGAGAAAATCCGCAAATATATGGTAACCAAGCAACATAATTCTAAACCTCTATGTCAAAGAAGGCAGTGGAAACTTAAAAATAGTTTGAACTAAAAGAAAATTATAATAGAATTTATGTGATACAGCTGAAGTATTTATAGGGGGAGCTGTGGCTTTAAATGCATGTATTTAAAAAGAGTTTTTAAATCAGCAGTGTAAGTTCACATCAGGAAATAAAATCATACTAGCATGTGGAGGGGAGCAGGGTGTATGTGGGAACTGTACTTCCCACTCAGCTTTGCTGTGAACTTAAAACTTCTCTAAAATAATTTTAAAAACAGTAAAAGCCCTCATGTGGATAGTTATATTATCTTCAACAAAGGTGTCATGACAAATCAATGGAGAAAGGACAGTTCAACAAATGATGTTGGGAAAACTAGATATCCACTCGCAAAAGAATGGAGTTGGAAGCTTATCTTACACTGTGTACAAAAATTCACCCAAAGTGGGCTTAAGACCTAAAGCTATAAAACTGGTAGGAGAAAACGTAGGGGAAAATCTTCTTTGGACTCGACCATAATTTCAACAAAAATGACAGGCATAGCACAGGCAACAAAAGCAAAGAAAGACAAATGGAGGGGCGCCTGGGTGGCTCAGTGGGTTAAGCCGCTGCCTTCGGCTCAGGTCATGATCTCAGGGTCCTGGGATCGAGTCCTGCATCGGGCTCTCTGCTCAGCAGGGAGCCTGCTTCCTTCTCTCTCTCTCTGCCTTCCTCTCAGTGTACTTGTAATTTCTCTCTGTCAAATAAATAAATAAAATCTTTAAAAAAAAAAAAAAAGAAAGACAAATGGTACTGAATCAAACTTAAAAACATTAGTGCTTCAAAGGACACAACAGAGTGGAAGGGAAACCTATGGAATAGGAGAAAATATTTGCAAATCCTATATCTGACAAGATATCCAGAATACATGTTACTCCTACAACTTAACATACATTCTTCACATCTAGAATAAATGAAGAATGACCACAACTCAATAACAAAAAACAAATAACCCAGTTAAACTGTGGGCAAAGACCTCAAACATTTCTCCAAAGATGTTATACAAATATCCAATAAGCATATGAAAAGATACTCAACATTCAGATAAATGCAAATCAAAACCACAAGGCAGCACCTCACACCTATTAAGATGGTTACTATCAAAAGCAAAAATAACAAGTATGCATACTAACATGGGGAAATTGTAACCTTTGAGCACTGTTGGTGGGACTGTAAGATGGTGAGCCCCTTATGGAAAACAGTGTGGAGGTTCTTCAAAAAATTGAGAATAGAACTGTCATCACCCAAAAATCTCACTTCCGGCTCTATATCCCCAAAGAATTGAAAGTAGAGTCTCAGAAATACTTGCATATTCATGCTCATAGCACATATGAACACTCATATTCATTCATAATAGCCAAGAGGTAGCACGAACCCGAATGTCCATGGATAGATAAATGGAATATTATTAATCCATCTTCAAAAGGAAGGAAATCTTGTCACACGCTACAACATAAATGAACCTAGAGGATGCTGTGCTAAGTGAAATAGGCCAGTCGCAAAAAGATAATGACCATATGATTCCACTTATATGAGGTATCTAAGTCCAATTCATAGACACATAATAGAATGATAGTTACCAGAACCTGGAGGAAGGGGGAAAGAAGAGTTATTATTTAATGAATATGGAGTTTCAGATTTGCCAGATGGAAATGTTCTGGAGATCTTTTTCACAGCAATATGAATATACTTAACCACTAACAAACTGTACACTTAAAAATGGTTAAGATGATACATTTTATGTGTTCTTTACCAATGAAAAAAAATTAAACTCAGAGCAGAAAGAAGGAAGACAAAGAACAGAAGTCATTGACTAGAAATAGGCAGGCAATAGAGAAGATCAGGGAATGCAATAGTTGGTTCTTTGAAAAGATTCATAATGTTGATAAGCCCCCTGGCAATACTAATCAAGAAAATATGACAAAATGTAAATTAACAGTATTAAGAATGGAAAAGAAGACATCACTTCAAATCCTACAGACATCAAAGGGATAATAGAGAAAAATACATGAACAACTTTTATGCCAATAAGTTTGGTAAGTTAGGGGAAATGGACACGTTCCATTAAAACAACTTTCTGAGGTGCGCCTGGGTGGGTCAGTTGGTTAAGTGTCTACCTTCAGCTCAGGTAGTGACCTCATGGGTTGTGAGATCGATCCCCACATAGGACCCCACACTCAGCAGGGAGTCTGCTTGAAGAGTTTCTCCTCTGTCCCTCCCCCACTTGAGTGCATTCTCTTTCTCTCAAATAAATGGATCTTTTTTTGTAAATTTTTTTTTTTTTAATTTGAGAGAGAGAGAGCATGAGAGGCGAGAAGGTCAGAGGGAGAAGAAGACTCCCCATGGAGATGGGAACCCCATGTGGGACTCGATTCTGGGACTCTGGGATCGTGACCTGAGCTGAAGGCAGTTGCTTAACCAACTGAGCCACCCAGGTGCCCTCAAATAAATGAATCTTTAAAAAAAAAATTCTGGATAAATCTATTTAAATTAATTTAAATAAAAATAAATATTCTGAAATAAACAAAAGAGGATATACAAAATTTGAACAGTCTTCCATCAGTGAGATTAAAGAGAAAATTTTAAATCTTCCCACCCCAAAACTCTAGGCTACAGAATTCACTTGTGGGTTCTACCAAAATGTAGGAAGAAATAATATACCAAGCTATCTACACAAACTTTTTAAGAGAATATAGGAAGAGAGAACACTTGCCAACTCCTTTTCTGAGCCATCATGACCCTGCTACCAAAATCTGACAAGGACATTACAGGAAAGAAAACTGCATATCAATATCCTTCATTAAATACTTAGCTGCAAAAATCCTAAACCAAGTTCATAAAGCAGAAATTTCTGTAAATACCATGATCTGTGGGTTGGCCCCACACTGGTTAAATGTGTTCCTTTGTGTACCTATAGAATTCCTAGTTAGTGGAACGGGACAACATCTTTATACATGTTTTAAAGTTCTTCTCAGGGGGCACCTGGGTGGCTCTGTTGGTTAAGTGTCTGCCTTCAGCTCAGGTAGTGATCCCAGGGTCCTGAGATTGAGCCCTATATTGAGCTCCCTGCTCAGCGGAGACCCTTCTCCCTCTCCTTTTCCCTCTCATTCTGCCACAATCCCTGATTGTGCTTTCTCTCTCTCTCTCTCTGTCAAATACATAAAATCTTAAAAAAAAAAGTTCATTTCTGTTATTGTTGATGTTCAAATCAGCATTAAGATATAAAGTGAAATGAAACGAAAACAAATGAAACTTTTAGTCTACGGCTGCAAAGAAAGCAAGGATAAATCTAAGGAGAAGGAATGTGTTTTTATGTTTTCCCCTTCCAGGTGGTATGTCTATATAGAGATATATAGAGATATATATTGGTCGATATCCAATACCTGAGAGTATTTCCTGGAGCTGATCTTTGGATTCTAGGATCCAAACAGGGATCCAAATATTTGTTCATTAAACATATACTTAATGAGTTCTCACTAAATGGCAGATGTTGTTTTAGGCTGTGGAGATAAAGTCAATTAGAAAAGAAGAAGAGGAAGAGGAGGAGGAAGAAGAGGAAGAGGAGGAAAAAGAGAGAGGAGGAGGAAGAAGTTGTTCTTATCCCCAAGGAGCTTATACTGTAGTGTAGGAAATGGTCAATAAGCAAGTAATTAAATATAATATTTCAATTAGAAGAAACCACTAAGAAGAAATAAACATGTTGACATGAGTAGAAAAGAGCTATTTTTAGATAGGGTGGTAGGAAAGTGACATTTAAACTGAAATCTGAAAGGAGTCACCTACTAGGAGAACGGAAGGAAGAGGTCCATCCCAGGCAGAACAGCGGATGCTAAGGTCCTGAGCTAGAAAAAAATCTTAGTTCTTTCCAGGAATGGCAAGACAGTGTAGCTGAAGCCTAGTGAATGAATGATAGGGACAGTAATACAGGATGAAAAACAGTTAGAGAACAGTGCAATATAGTAAGATCTATAGATTTTGCTCTCCTCTCCAGATCCAAGGACTGTAGGGTCGGAATTTTAAAGCAGCATTTTGCGATTTAGCCTGTGTACCCTCACAGCTCCGGGGAGAACGGTCTCCTTCCATCTTCATTCCGCCAGAGGACTCTACTTACTCCCTTCGAATAGTCTCTCTTCCCTACCAGATTTAGGGAAGGAACCAATAGCTACGGATTCACCCCGTACCTCTGACCAACAGCAATATCTAAAATCCACTAAATCCACAATAAATATTTTGACTTAATGTTTTCAATTTTTTTTTATTTTTATTTTTTTTTAAGATTTTATTTATTTATTTGACAGACAGAGATCACAAGGAGGCAGAGAGGCAGGCAGAGAGAGAGGAGAAAGCAGGCTCCCTGCTGAGCAGAGAGCCTGATGCGGGGCTCTATCCCAGGACCCTGGGATCATGACCCGAGCCGAAGGCAGAGGCTTTAACCCACTGAGCCACCCAGGCGCCTCTGTTTTCAATTTTTTAAAAAGATTTTATTTATTTTATTTGACAGAGAGCAGTAGACAGAGGGAGAAACAAGCTCTCTGCTGAGCTGGGAACCCAACACAGGACTCCATCCCAGGCCCTCTGGATCATAACCTGAGCTGAAGGCAAACACTTACCCGACTGAGCCACCCAGGCGCCCCTGACGTAATTTTTAATTAGAGCTGTACATCTACTTGGAGACTGACTAGTCCTCTCTCACTCCATTAGGATCAAAAGACTATACAACTGAGTAATGGAGAACACCTAATGTCTTGACTCCCACTCCAGTTCTTTTTAACTTCTAGACTCCCCACTTGATATTAGTAGATAACAGTATAGTCAAGTACATTTAATAAGTGAGATAGAAACTGGATGGGGTCCAGTGATTTCTAAATTTCTAAAAGCTATTTTAAAGCCGTATTAGATATTAATTAGTATGTTATTCATAACTATACTGACACTGGTATTGTCATTTGAGCTGTGAGAAGAAAATCACTATAGCAATGCAAGTTTTCGTGAAATAAGACATTCATGAAAGAGGAAGGGGTTCCTGGCTGGCTCAGTGGGTTAAGCCTCTGCCTTCAGCTCTGGTCATGATTTCCCTGGGATTGAGCTCCGCATCCGGCTCTTTGCTCAGTGAGAAGACTGCTTCCCTCCTCTCTCACTCCTGCCTCTCTGCCTACTTGTGATCCCCCTCTCTTTCTGTTAAATTAAAAAAAAAATCTTTAATGAAAGAGGAAAATGACTTTTTTTTTTAACTTAAATTCGCCAGTTATCTTGACTGCTATTCTGGTTCCTACCTACTTTTGTCTGGGAGCCTAAGTATCAACACATCAAAGAGAATAAATGAAAGAAAAGTAGCAGCAGCAAAAAAATACCGGTGAGGTCAAGTATAGATAAGAGCTGGCCAAAAAAAAAAAAAAAAAAAGCTGGCAAAGAAGGTCACAACAGTGGCCAGTTTATACTAATGATTTTTTCTACTCATCAAAACCCAGTAACTGTGCTATTGGAATTAATGCAAGGAGGAACAGAACTGTTGAGCATGTTTTTATTTATTCATCTAACTCCCTATCTATTTGGTAAGCCAGGATGTTAAAGCTAGACAGCAAGAAGTGAAGTGTTTTGCTAGGCGAGGACTGCGACCTCACTAAATTTGTCCTTTGCAAAAAAAAAAAAAAAAAGTGGGGGGGAATGTAATTAACTTACAAGCATTAGCTCTCATAAACAAAAGTACCAGGTTTAGGTAAAAAAAAGTATTCAGTAAGAAGATAATTTGAGTTTTATATACCTACCAGGAACCACTTAGGAGAAAAATAGTACTTTGTTGAAATTTGTGAAGACTAAAAAGTCATGTTAATAACTGTGACAGTGTAAAGCAGCAATTATTTGCAGAGTTGACAGCCAAAACTAAGAGAATCAAGTATAAATACACCAAAAGAATGAAAAAATTAAAATCTAATTTAAATTATGCTAAGTATAAAAAACACCTTTTTCTCAACTTAGAATATAGATATATATTCTATCCAGAATTCTATTCTAAACTCCATTTAGGATATACATGTAAATATATTTATAGGATCTATAGATAGTAGGAAATACATGTAAAATATATAGATATATTTTCTTAACTTCAGCCAGTACAGCTGTAATCATGCTAAATACTCTGTCCTTTTTTGAGTTGCCATTGTAAATGACAAGTGTTTCTCCCAAAATATATACTTCTTTTCTTTTTAATAAAGATTTTATTTATTTATTTGTCAGGGATAGAGGGAGAGAGAGCAAGTGAGCACAGGCAGACAGAGAGGCAGGCAGAGGCAGAGGGAGAAGCAGGCTCCCTGCCGAGCAAGGAGCCCGATATGGGACTCGATCCCAAGACACTGGTATC
Source organism: Mustela lutreola (assembly GCF_030435805.1). NCBI lineage: Eukaryota > Metazoa > Chordata > Mammalia > Carnivora > Mustelidae > Mustela > Mustela lutreola. The sequence goes on from NC_081293.1 coordinate 56,820,928, forward strand.
ACGACCTGAGCCGAAGGCAGCCGCTTAACCAACTGAGCCACCCAGGCGTCCCTATAGTTATTTTCTTTATGTACTCATACGTAATGTTTTATATCACTGTTCCCTTTTCTTTTTTATTGAGATATGATTTATATACAGTGAAATGTGCAAGTCTTAAGTATACAGTCTGATCGGTTTTGACAAATGCAAACATTTGTTTAACCTACACCTCTATCAAGGTATAGAATGCTGCCATCAAGCCCAGAAAACTTCTTATATCCTCTCAGCCCATTGCATCTCCAAGAAGCAAACAGTATTTTGATTTTTTTCAATATTGGTTAACGTTGAGTGTTTTGTAATGTCACAGCAATGGAATCATGCAATAAGTACTCTTTAAAAAAATATTTTATTTATTTTGAGAGAGAGAGCGAGCGTAGTTGGGGAGAGGGGCAGAAGCAGAGGAAGAGAGAAAATTTCAAGCAGACTCTATGCTGGGTGTGGAGCCTGATCTAGGACTTGATCTCACAACTCTGACATCATGACCTGGGCCAAAATCAAGAGTTGGTTGCTTAACTGACTAAGCCACCCAGGAACCCCTAATAAGTATTCCTTTGCAAGGTGGCTGGGTGGCTCAGTTGGTTAAGTGTCTGCCTTCAGCTCAGGTCATGATCCCAGGGTCCTGGGATCGAGCCCCACATTGGGCTTCTTGCTCAGCAGGGAGCCTGCTTCTCCCTCTCTCACTCCTACTGCTTGTGTTCCCTGTCTTGCTGTGTTTCTCTCTGCCCAATAAATAAGTAAAATCTTTAAAAAAAAAAAAAGAAAGAAAGAAAGAAAGAAAAGAAAAAATAAAGACTGGGGCACCTGGGTGGCTCAGTCAGTTAAGTGTCTGCCTTTGACTCAAGTCATGATCCCAGATTCATAGGGTCAAGCCCTATGTGTGTGTGTGGGGGGGTCCCTGCTCAGCGGGGAGTCTGCTTCTCCCTCTTCCACTCCTTCTGCACCCCTCCACCCTTCAGCTCCTGCTGTCTCATACTTTTTCTTTCCTATTTTCCACCTTTCTGGTTTTGTTGTTGTTGTTGTTCTCTTTTCTAGGGGATTTCTCCCAATTTCATGTTTCAACACTTAAAATTATTTTGCTTCTGTGTTAGGGTAGCGAACTTCCAAGATGGCCCCCAAAGTTCCTGACCTCTATGTAGTCCCTTCTCAAATTCTTCAAGGTCGTTCTGTATGCCCAACACAAACAAGGTGGAAGTAGTAGTGTGTGACTTGCAGAGTTGCTCTGACTTGTTCTCTCTGGGATCATTCACTCTGAGAAAAGTCAGCAGCCATGTCATGTCATGTGGATTTCCAGTGGGGAAATCCACAGAGTGAGGGACTGTGGACTCCTGTGGACAGCTAGTACTACCTTTTCAGCCCTGTGAGTGAACTGTCTTGGAAAGCTGGTCCTCCACTCCAGCCAAGTCTTCAGAGGACTGTCACCCAAGCTAACATCCTAACTGCAATCTTATGAGAAGAATCCCACCTTGCGGTTTAGACCAGAATCACCTAGGTAATCCACTCCAAGATTTCTAATCCACAAAAACTATGAAATAATTGAAGTTTGTTGTTATTTTAAGCCAATATGGATTTTGTTTAAGATCTTATTTATTTATTTGACAGAGGGAGAGACAGAGAAAGAGGGAACACAAGCAGGGAGAGTGGGAGAGGGAAAAGCAGGCTTCCTGCTGAGCGGGGAGCCCAATGTGGGGCTTGATCCCAGAGCCCCGGGATCACGACCTGAGCCAAAGGCAGATGCTTAACGACTGGGCCACCAGGTACCCCTTAAACCAATAAGTTTTGAGGTAATTTATTAACAGCAATACGTCATTAAAAGATACTATTTTATTTTTAATTCCCAAGAGCTCTTTCATATTCTCTGAACACGTCATTTTATTAGCATTTTGTTCTTGCAAAGATAAAGACATAAAACATCTAGAAATCAACATATAAACATTTAAAATGTAGATTTGTCCTTAAATCACTGAAATAATTTCCCCTGTAACAAATCACATATCAACTAGCAACATGATGGTGATAGATAAGTTCCAAGTTTCTATGGACCGATAATAAATGATAAATCTTACTATACCATTATAAGCTGGAAACATAACTGATAAGACTTAAGTCCAAAAATAATCATTGATTTAGTGCAGTGGATATCAAGAAGAGTGGGTATTTCTCCCTAATGCCATTTGCCAATATCTGGAGACATTTTTGATTGTCTGGTCTCTAGGAGAGCTACTGATATCAGAAATGCTGCTAAACCTCTTACAAGCACAGGGCAGCCCCCTACAACAAAGAAGCATCCTGTCCGAAATGTCAATAATGCTGAAGCTGAGAAACCCTGGGTTAGTATAAACCCAAGAAGAGAAATAGAGATCTGAAAGATCAATTGTATTAATATTTTAAGCAGTGACTCAAATGATGAAACAGACTACTTGCTGGGGGAATGGAGACAAAAGCTTTTGCAAAATCAATCATTCTCTTTGCTACTTTAGCTTTTTGTTTATAATTATTATAGACTTGAAAAAATATCTACAATGTAAAGTGAATTATAGCTATTTATGTGTTTCCCCATTTACATTGTGAGTACTCTTTTTTTAAAAAAGATTTTATTTATTTATTTGACAGGCAGAGATCACAAGTAGGCAAAGAGACATGCAGAGAGAGAGGGAGGAAGCAGGCTCCCCTCTGAGCAGAAAGCCTGATGCAGGGCTTGATCCCAGGACCCCAGGATCATGACCCCAGCCAAAGGCAAAGGCTTAAACCCACTGAGCCACCCAGGTACCCTGTGAGTACTCTTTTTGATCAGATTTTATTTATTTGTTTGTTTGTTTGTTTGTTTGGAGAATGGGGCAAGTTGGGGCAGAGAAGAAGAGAGAGAATTCAAGCAGACTCCACACTGAGCACAGAGCCCGACAAGGGGCCCAATCTCATGACCCTGAGATCACGACCTGAGCAGAAATCAAGAGTCAGATCCTTAAACAACTGAACCACCGAGGCCCCCATTTTGAGTACTCTTAACTACTCTTAACTCTTAACTCTGGGTATTCTTTTTTTTTTTTTAAAGGTTTTATTTATTTACTTGACAGAGATCACAAGTAGGCAGAGAGGCAGGTACAGAGAGAGGAGGAAGCAGGCTTCCTGCTGAGCAGAAAGCCTGATGTGGGGCTCGATCCCAGGACCCTGAGATCATGACCTGAGCCGAAGGCAGAGGCCCACTGAGCCACCCTGGCACCCCAACTATGAGTATTCTTAACTGTTTAACTGGATCCTTTGTGGGTTCTTGTTGATTGTGTAATACTTGAGAAAAGGTGACCAGGAATTAATAACTCAAAAGTACTAATTAGAACCCTAAGGTCTCCCTTTCCAGAAAGCCCTGTAATTCTAGCAAATCATTGATAAACAGAACCCGAAAGGTAAAAGAGTGAGAATTAGGAGGAAAAAAAAACCTACCAGGGTCCTACTACCCTTATGTGCCTGAGAATATTTCCTTCCACCTGTCTACCTTCCTTTGTGCCAGACAAGACTAACATATCCTTTCTCACTCAACCTCTGTGAGACTCTAAGCTCAAGGACAAAGGCTATCTTGTATGTCTTTGTTTCCCTTTGTGTCTCCAGCCCCAGCACCTTATCTGGCACATAGATGGAATTTTGAATCTTATGAAGCAGCTGTAACACACGTTTCCATGATTATAATTGTCTTAGGGGCTAACTATGTGCCAGGCGCTGAGCTAATCATATCTCATATCTTGCCTCATTTGATCTTTACCACAACCCTATGGGCAAATATTGTTAACCTATAGGATAGACAATGATAATAACCCATGTTTATTGATCACTTGCTCAATGATGCTTCACATACATTAATTTATTTGATCTTCTCAATAACACTGGAAGGTAGGCACTATCGTTATCTTCATTCTAAAGAAGAAACTGAGGTACAGGGAGATTAAGTAATTCATCTAAGCTTGCCTGGCTGGTAAGTGACAGAGTTGTGAATCCAGGTAATCTGTCCTCAGAGGCCACACAGTTAACTCCTTCACTACAGTGAACTCCCTGGACAAGCTTAGCAGAAGGAACTTGTCTTGATTAAAAAGCTAATAAAGACTGGGGCGCCTGGGTGGCTCAGTGGGTTAAGCCTCTGCCTTTGGATCAGGTCATAGTCTTAGGGTCCTGGGATGGAGGCCCACACTGGGCTCTCTGCTCAGCGGGGAGCCTGCTTCCCCTCTGCCCCTGCCTGCCTACTTATGATCTTTCTCTCTCTCTCTGTGTCAAATAAATAAAAAAAAAATTTTTTTTTAAAAAGCTAATAAAGACTGAAATTAGTATTTAAGCCAAGACTTTGCAGTTCTAAAGCTCATACTTTTTCATGCAGTCTAATTACCTCTCTAAAGATAGAAATAATCTATATTTTCTTTGGGGCAAGTTGAAGATTTTTCTCAATAAAAGTGTCATTTTTTAAAATAAAAATCAACCTGGGGATGGGTTAAATGGGTGGTGGGTGTGAGGGAGGGCATGTGTGGTGTTGTATGGAAGTGATGAATCACTGAATTCCATTCCTGAAACCAATATTACACTGTATGTTAAGTAACTGGAATTTATAACTTTTTTTTAAGATTTCACTTATTTTATTTATCAGAGAGAGACTGAGAAAACAGAAGCAGGGGGAGTGGCAAGCAGAGGGAGAAGCAGGCTCCCCGCTGATCAAGGAGGCAAATGTAGGACTCCCTCCCAGGTCCCTGCAATCATGGCCTGAGCCAAAGTCAGACGCTTAACTGACTGAGCCACCCAGGCATGCCAAGTAGCTGGAATTTTTTTTAAAAACTTGAAACTAACAAAAACAACCAGCCTACACTATATTCTTTCTTCAGATGTGTAAAGCGTAACACTTAAATAGAAAACACAAAGCAGGGGCGCGTGCGTGGTTCAGTGGGTTAAAGCCTCTGCCTTCGGCTCGGGTCATGATCTCGGGGTCCTGGGATCGAGCCCCACATGGTGCTCTCTGCTCATCAGGGAGCCTGCTTCCCTTCCTCTCTGCTTGCCTCTCTGCCTACTTGTGATCTCTCTCTCTCTGTCAAATAAATAAATAAAATCTTAAAAAAAAAAAGAAAGAAAGAAAAAGAAAACACAAAGCAATATGTATATTTTCTAACACTTGCCTTTCCCCTTCTGCTAAACTAGTTATGGGAGCCACAAAATAGGTCTCATGACAGTAACACCCTACTGAGCAAAAAACCTCACAAATATCCTGTTAAATAATCACAGGTAGATTTAGTAATGGAAAGATCAAGGTATAACGTAACAACTGTCACCAAAAGTAAATTGCTATAAAGATAATTTCTGTGAGTTGGGTTCTATGAGAAGCAAAGTTGTAGAGCAAGCTTACCAACGGGTATTCTTAGGATCAACAACGGTGCAGAAGGTACCCGAATGTTGACAGCCGTAGCTTGAAGTTCAGTAGGATTCTTATTATGTCCCCTGGTGAAGAAGTTTCCCCTAAGGAGCTGTGACATCTAAATCTGCAGAGCACAGAGTTACAGGGATAGGAAGCACAAATTCCCCACAGTGGGTCTGATGTTAACTACGTCCTATCCTACTTCGACTTCTTGGTTCCTGGAACCATGTATTCTACATAGTACGGACCCAGCACGATAGAAAGCTTATTGATTTAACATGTGTACTGCATCCTGGAAGTTGGCATCCCAGCCTCAGTGTATTATATCAACGCTGGTATCTTGGCTGTTACATTCAACAGCTATCATTCCATTGTGTGGGTGGCATCTGGGAGATGTGATGGAACCCGTGGATCTCATGGTCATGTACCACTGCGGAAGTCTTTGCTGTGAAGTGGCTCCTTTGGTTGCATGCAATCATGTTTGTGGATCAGACATTCTAAGGATCAATAACCCTTAGATACTGGTGTTGTTGAAGGCCCTGTGGGTAAGAAAGGCAAATCCATACCTAGAGTATAGGCCTGTTCCTATTAGAACAAATCCCTGGCCCCTCCAGGATGGAAAGGGCCTGACACAGTCAACTTGCCACAGAGGTCTCCTTGAAAAATGGCGCCATACCAGTGGCTCAGCAATGAGCTCAGACATGTCGTTCTCACCAGCATATCTTTATTGCTTGGGCCTTCCTGCAGAACAAAGTCCTCTGGTGGGTTTTCAAGGCTTACGGTTTGTTCATTTAACATACTCACTTCCTTAAACCTTTTCACCCCTTCTTCCACTGCCCACCATGGCAGCTGTAGCATTTCCAATCCACTTAGAAGGGTGGTCACTTCCTTCAAGCTTCTGAGAGCCATTTTAGCGATGCATCAACACCTTCTCCTGGAGTTCTCGCCAGGGTGTTAAAACGTGTATCCCACAATAGTACTTCTAGGTTGGTAAACGCTACTTGATCCTACTCTACATTTTATTTTTATCCCTTAATCTAGTGCTCTTAGAATTAAGTCCCACAGATACTCAGCTGCAGAGATACATGACAGCTGGGTCCTGCAGAATCTTGAGAGTATATTACCTTTCTTTCCTAGCAGGCCCAATGTTTCCCTGTTCATTTTTATTGTAACTGTAGTCCTTGACCTCAGGGCTAGGAAGGAAGATGGGGATAGGCCTTGAGGGAGTGTCCATGTGATGTCGAAGGGCACACGCCTCTTAATCATTTTCAAGTCAGAGGAAAGCATTAGTTCTTAAGGAAGGGGCCTCTTCTTAAGTTCAGAGGGCTTGAGGGAATCCGGGGCATCAAGATCTGAATTATCAACCTAGATGTCCTCTCTCAGGAGACACTTTTTCCTAATCAGGGCCCTGACTTTACATAACAGACTTGACTAGGTTGACAAGTTAACATTGGAGAACTCTGTTAGTCTTCATATTACATCACGGGTCTGGTCCTCAGCTGCTTCTACCCTTCTACTATGGAAGAGAGCTTCTTAATACAAGCATAACCATCTGATGGTGCTTCACGTCCTTGTGATTTGCAGGTATTGTGTTTTTTAGAAATTGGTTTCTGGCATCCCTGCACTGAGCACATCTCTCAGCACCATTTTTTCACCAGCATTTGCTCACTTGCTGTGTCACATTGTGGTAATTCTCACAACATTTCTAACTTTTTCATTATTATTGTATTTGTCAAGGTGATCTGTGATCAGTGATCTTCGATGTTACCATTGTCATTGTCTTGGTGTATCATAAATTGCACATATAAATGATGGCAAACTTAATCAATGAATGTTGTATGTGTTCTGACTGCTCCACCTATCAGGCAATTCCCCATGTGTGTCTCTCTCTCCTCCAGCCTCCCTATACCGAGACACAACAATATTGAAATTAGGCCAGTTAATAACACTACAATGGTCTCTTAGTGTTCCAGTGAAAGGAAGAGGTGCATGTCTCTCGCTTTAGATCAAAAGCTAGAAATGACTAAGCTTAGTGAAGAAGGCAGGTTGAGAATCTGGATCGGCTGAAAGTGGGGCCTCTTGCACCCAACAGTTAGCCAAGTTGTGAATACAAGGGAAAAGTTCTTGATGGAAATGAAAAGTGGCACTCTATTGAACCCACGAATGATAAGAAAGCAAAATAGCCTTACGCTGATATGGAGAAAGTTTGAGTGGTTGCATAGATCAAACCAGCCACATCATTCCCCTAACCCAAAACCTAATGCAGAGCAAGGCTCTAACTCTCTTCAATTCTGTGAAGGCTGAGAGAGGGGAGGAAGCTGCAAAAGAAAAGTCTGAAGCTAGCAGAGTTTGCTTCTTGAGGTTTAAGGAAAGAAGCTGTCTCCATAACATAGAAATGCAAAGGGAGGGGGCACCTGCATGGCTTGGTCAGTTAAGCGTCCCACTCTTGATTTCAACTCAGGTCATGATCGCGGGTCAGGAGATTGAGCCCTGCATGGGCTCACACACTGGGCATGGAGCCTGCTTAAGACTCTCTCTCTCTCAAAGGAAAAAAAAATGTGTAAGGTAAGGTAGCAACTGCTGATGTTAAAGCTGCAGCAACTTATCCAGAAGACCAAGCCGAGATGGTTCACGAAAGCGCTGCACTCAATAAATAAAACCGGGGCATCTGGTGGCTCAGTGGGTTGAGCCTCTGCCTTTGGCTCAGGTCATGATCTCAGGGTCCTGGGATCAAGACCCACATTAGGCTCTCTGCTCAGCAGGGAGCCTGCTTCCCCCCCTCTCTCTGTCTGCCTCTCTGTCTACTTGTGATTTCTCTATCTGTCAAATAAATAAATAAAATCTTTAAAAAAAATAAACAAAACAGCCTTCTGCTGGCAGAAGATGCCTAGAACTTCCACAGCAAGATCAAAGTCAATGTTTAGCTTTAAAGCTGCACAGCACCGACTGATTCTCTTGCAAGGGGCTAATGCAGCTGGTGGCTTTAAGTTGAAGCCTGTGTTCATTTACCATTCCAAAAGTCCTGGGGCCCTTAAGAATTCTGTTAAACCTACTCTGCGTGTGATCTATAAATGGGACAAAGCTTAGATGATAGCACATCTGTTTACAACATGGTTTACTACCTGCTTGCTTAGAAAAAAAGACTTCAAAATGTTACTGGTCATTGACAATGTCACCAAGTCACCCAAGAGCTCTGATGGAGATGTACAAAGAAGTTAATGTTATTGTCACGCATCACACAGCATCCATCCCGCAGACTGGATCAAGGAGACCTGGAACAAGACTTAAAAGTCTTATTATTTAAACAAATATATTTCTTTTCTTTTCTTTTTTTTTTGTCAGAGAGAGAGGGAGAGAGAGCAAGCACAGGCGGACAGAATGGCAGACAGAGGCAGAGGGAGAAGCAGGCTCCCTGCCAAGCAAGGAGCCCAATGTGGGACTCGATCCCAGGATGCTGGGATCATGACCTGAGCCGAAGGCAGCGGCCTAACCCACTGAGCCACCCAGGCGTCCCAAACAAATATATTTCTTAAGGCTATAGCTGCCATGGATAGTGATCCTCTGATGAGTCTGTACAAAGTAAATGGAAAACCTTCTGGAAAGGATTCGCCATTCTAGATGCCATTAAGAACATTTGTGATTCGTGGGAAGTGGTCAAAATACAACATGAATAAGGGTGTGGAAGAGGTTAATTCTGACCTTCCTGGATGACTTTCAAGGATTGGAGACTTCGGTGGAGGTAGTAACTGCAGATGTGGTGGAAACAGCAAGAGAACTAGAACTAGAACTGGAACTGGAACTAGAACCAGAACTGGAACCAGAACTGGAACTAGAACTAGACCTAGACCTAGAACTGGAACTAGAACTAGAACCGGAACCGGAACCAGAACTAGAACTAGAACCAGAACTGGAACTGGAACTAGAACCGGAACTAGAACTAGAACCAGAACTGGAACTGGAACTGGAACTAGAACCGGAACCGGAACCAGAACTAGAACCAGAACCAAAACTGGAACTAGAACCGGAACTAGAACTGGAACTAGAAGGGGAGCCTGGAGCTGGGGCTTCGTGGCTACAAACTCATGACCAAACCTGAACAGCTGGGGAGTTGTTTCCTCTGGATCAGCAGAGAAAGTTGTTTCTGGGGACAGGAACTAGTCCTGGTGAAGATGCCATGAAGGTGGCTGAAATGACAACTAAGGACTTAGAATATCACATCCACGGTTAGAGCAGAGGCAGGGCTTGAGAGGACAGACCCCAGTTTTGAAAGAAGTTCTACTATGGACAAAATGCTACCCAACAGCATCCCATGTGACAGAGACATCATCCATGAAGGGAGAGTCGATCAATGTGGCTAAAATTGTCTGATTTTAAGAAATTGCTGCAGGCACCCCAAACTTGAGCAACCGTCACCCTGATCAGCCAGCAGACATCAACATCAAGACAAGACACTTCAGGGGCGCCTGGGTGGCTCAGTGGTTTAAAGCCTCTGCCTTCAGCTCAGGTCATGATCTCAGGGTCATGGGATCGAGCCCCGCATTGGGCTCTCTGCTCAGCAGGGAGCCTGCTTCCTCCTCTCTCTCTGCCTACTTGTGATCTGCCTGTCAAATAAATAAATAAAATCTTAAAAAAAAAAGACAAGACCCTTCACCAGCAGAAAGATTATGATTCACTGAAAGAGGATGGTTAACATTTTTTAGCCATAACTTATTTTTAAATTAAGGTACATACATTGTTTTTGTAGACACAATGCTATAGCATTCTTAATAGACTATGGTATAGTGAAACATAGCTCTTACACGGAATGGGAGACTAAAATTCATTTGACTCACTTATTGCACTATTCACTCTGTGGTGGTAGTCTGAAACCGAACCTGCAGGGTCTCTGAGGCCTGCCTGAAAACTTGCGGGGGGTGGGGGGGGATCTCATTTGTTTTCACAGTTAGCCTTTAATTCATTATCCTTGATTTTTCATTGTCTCTTTTGAAACTCTTCATTGCTTCCAGCAATAGACATCCAATACTATTGTCTTTATAATTACTACTGTCTCCTGTTTCTCAATGCCTCGTACTCTACACCAGGGTGCCCTCCCTCACACTAGTGTGTCAACCCAGTCCATCATCTGAAAATGTTAACAACTGTAACCCTGTCTTGGGACTGTGCTGCATCTACGGCCAGGGATGGGGTCCTCATTGCCAGCCGGGCAGCAGGGGATCTAACTCCATATTTATGGGAGAGAGAAAGAGAGAGAGCACACACACGAGCTCGTGGCTGGAATGGTTGGGGGGAGGAATGCATGGCAGAGGGAGAGGGAAAAGCAGACTCCCCACTGAGCATGAAGCCCAATGCAGCGCTCGATCCCAGGACCCCAAGATCATGACCTATGCCAAGGGCAGATGCTTAACTGAGCCACCCAGGTGCCCCCCAAGTCCCATGATCGCATCTGCCTTCCACCCCTCGGGCACCAACTATCACAGGTTCGATTCCCCATGGAGCCAGGCAGACAGTTTCTAAGGGAGCTCTCTCAGGATACCTGGAAGGAGACTGGAAGGAAGCAAGACTAAGCAAAGAAAGAAACTGCACTGCAAAGCCGGCCCAACAAAGTGTTGACAATCCTGTCAGGGAGCTCAAATCTGCAATTGCCCTTCTGAGTTACCCGAAGTTCAGGGGAAGCGCCTGGCATTCATATGTTCCCACCAACCAGTCATTAGATGCTGGCTGCCCTAGGAAAAGGTGGAGCCTTGGACAAGGTGGCTCTTTTCAGCAGAGACTGATTTGCGTTAAGTCCTCAGTGCTGACGAGGAGATCTGGACCGCGCAGAACAGGATTCATGAAAATGATGCTTACAAGCTTTTCAGAACTCAGGGGAACCAGGATGGGAAAAGCCTTCAAGAAGAGGAAGTGTTTGGACAAGAACAAGCTTCTTGTTCTCCCATAACTGTCTGCTTGATTTGCTAGTGAATAGGATTGGATTCTAGTTCCAAAATTTGCTCTGTAAAATAATCTCACAGATTACTTTGTTGATAAGACTTCTAGAAACATCTGAAAAAAATAATTTTTTCCTGAGTTTAGAACAAGAGACCCCAGACAGCTTAACATGTTGATTATAGTTCTGCTTTAATAGGATAAGATTTGAAAATACATAGATATCCAGGGAGAAAAGTAAAGCAGTATGAATTATTGAGAACATACTGTGCTTTACTTTGGATGTTCCATTTCTAATTATAACAGCAATCCTACTTCTCAACGAACAATGTCCACCAGCTCTGCAAACACATCCAGTGGTAACATTAGAGTAATACACTTTACACTGGACTTGTCAAACGGCCGCTCTATAAATTCATCATGTGTTGCATCTGGGTTTCACATAAGAAAAGAGGCATATCTATAATTCACAACCAGAGTCAGGTTTCTGAAGACTTAGATATGAAATATTGCTTGTCAACTTGCTTCTCAAACTGAACTTTTAAAATAAGTATAATTTATTCTTTAAAGCAATTTTATAGACAAGAATGGTCCAGTTAATTTCATAATGACATTGGTTGAATATGATACAAAGGAAATACAGGTATTTTCCAGGACAATAGGATAAAGGAAGCTTTAAGAATTCATGAGAGAAAAAAGGTAATAAAACCTAAACTTCTTTTTCAGATGTTTTAAAGTTTCCATAAGACCTTTTGTTGTAAAATATTTAACTATGATACATAAAATATATTGAATGCACTGCCTGACATCAAGATGGAAACTCTTTTACACAATAAAATTCTCTTCTGGTCCATCTTGGACCAAGTCCTAGTTGTCTGATGGTGGATTTCTCTTCAGAGGCCGAACGTTGTAATAAAATACATTGTCTTCATCTACTGATTAGTATTCTTCTTCAGTTTCAATTAAGCCACTTCCAGATCCTGATCCAGAGCCAGAGCCAGAGCCAGAGCCAAACATAAAATAGTCCTCAAAAAGAGGGATGACATAATTGGAGTTCTGGGGTCTTATCATTCTGAAGTAAGAGAAAAATGAAAGGGAGAAAAAAAAAAGTAAAGTTTGAGACTTAAGGAATATAATCATAATAAATTTTTTAAGATAGAAAATTAATGCAGCCAGCTGGTTGCTCAAATTAAGTTAAAAGTTTCCCAGTTATTCAACACTTTGAAACAAAAAACAAAGCAGACCTTTCCACATGTTTGCCTATACTTGTACTTAACTCATTCTATTTATCAGCCAACATCTATGCATTGCAGACTCATAATAAACAATGCTACTTTTCTTACCACTAGCATAGTAATTCTGTACTTGGTAAATTTAAGGAGTCATTTATTTAAAAAAAAAAAAAAAGAAGAAGAAGAAGAAGCCTTTCCCATTTTCTTCCATTAAAGAAAGGACAAACAAGTGTAAGTTTGCTTAGATAGATGACATTTTTTCTAACATAAAATTTCTACAAAACTAATAATTCATAAAATATCAACAAAACTCATTCTTAAGAAATTCTCTAACTAGTTAAACATTATGTTTACCACCAATTAATTAATTTCCTTTCAAAAAGTAAGTGTATTCATTCAGCTGGGCTCAGTTTGGTGGTTAGAAGTCCACTCGGCACCAAAGACCAGAAGAATGGTGTTACCCCTCAGTGGTAGAACAAGGCAACTAAGCATCTGAGACAAAAATTAATATTATAGTCTATGGGTCATGTTTTCCATGAAAATAACAATCCACAGGCCATATAACAGATTGGAGCTTCATTCATGCGTGCATTCAGTAAATATTGAACATCCGATCCCTGTTCTAAGTGCCTAGTTAGGAATGGGGACTGACAGATGAGGTCCCTGCTCCAGAAATTTAGAACTTGTTGGGGAAGACAGACAATAAAAAATGAATAAATTAGGAAAACACGAGGCGGTACTAAATGCCTTGCGGAGAAGTGAAATAGACTAATGTACTAGAGGGTGACCAGCGGGTTAGTTACACTGTGAGGTCAGGGAAAAGGGATCAGAGCTGGAAACACAGATCGGTAGCGCCATATGCACGCCTGCACATGCACACGCACAGTGGAAGCCACAGAAGAGGATGAGGTCACCTAAACAAAACTGCAGATCGAGAAAGGGCCTTGGACAGAGTCAGGGCCACACCAACAACTTATTAAATACTGCACAGAGGAGAAAGAACAATCAGGGAAGCAGAAGAAAACTCAAGATAAGGTGGGGCCATGGAAGCCCAGAGAAGAACGCATTTCAAAGGGAGGAAAGAAGGGTTGGGGTGGGGGCGGTCAACTGTTTTTGAAGGTAATTAAGAAGCTGAGTCAGGAGAGGAGTAGAGAGTAAACAGTGGATAGGTTAAGCAGGAGTAACCTCGACCTTAGCAAGGACTCTGATTGCAAGGTGGGAACAGAAGTTCAAACAGAAGGGGGAGAGGAGCGGGGAGATAGGAAGCATCCCTTTCGATAAGTTTTCCTGTGCAGAGGAGCAGATGGCTGGAAGGGACGCAGAATCAAAGAACAGAGTTCACCGGACTGTACGAGATGCTAGAGAATGTCTGCACACCGACAGCAAGAAGATACTGGGCTCAGAGGAGTGACGGCAGAGCGGACGTCCTAGAGAAGTGAAGCCAGCTAGCGGATAGCGAGGAAACTCAGAGATGGGCGACAGTAAGGAAATACCTCGCTCTCTGGGCTAGAGGGGCAATGGAAGAAGGTGGTATTATCTGATCCCAGCATCTGGCAGGAGAGAAGCCATGGAGGAGGCAGCGGTAGGGCTTGAGAAGAAATATCCTGGTCTCCCCCTGCCTCCTCTGCTCCCCCATCTCCCTCCTGTGCCTTCCATTGGCCAAACTCAGCCACAGACCTGGGAGCCTAAGAAAGGCAGACAGTGGGATGAGCCCTCACTCCCCACCCAGTACAGAGCAAGAAGGGAAATGGAATGGACAGGAGGGCAAATGGGCCCAGGACTGATACAAGAGCAGAGACGGTTCATTCGTAAGCGTCAGGAGTGTGAGAGTAAGAAGGAAGCTTTCCTGGCTGGGGAAAGGGGAAGATCTAAGAGATTTAAGAAGAGAAGAAATGGTGCAAAACAGTTGTTTTGGAGAACTTGGGTTATTCCTCTAACATTTTAGATTTAAATGAATTACTATGGAAACCCCTGAGTTAAAACCAAGGAGGATGTTATAAAATCAGTTTCAGGCTTAATGCTGTGGGCTAAAAGCGGCAGCACAGGAGCAGGATGGCAGACTGGCATTTTGAGGGTGGTGATGACGTCATCTCTCAGGCAGTGAATGCCAGTGATGGAGAGAGTCACCGGGACCCTTCACCGGGACCCTCAGATGGATGATGGTCTTACCTGGCGTGGACTTGATGATCTACCCAGCTTCAAGGAGACTGACTTTCAACGGTTAATCTTTTAAATCTAAGGAATAAGCCTTCTACAAGAATCCTTTTCATAGTACAGTTTTGCTGCGTGTTATATAACTTTAATATTCATTGAAATAATTGATGCAAAGACAATTCCATTTTGGTTAGTTACAAATTCTTGTTGGATCTTTTTTGCAAGTTTAAAGCAGGTTTGAGTTGATCAAGAAGAGGTCTGGCTTGCTCTCGGACAAGTCATGGCCATTTATTCTTCCTTTCCCTAATTTCTTTTTCACTACTATCTAATCTCAGTACATTTTTATCGCCCCTCAAAGATCCCGCACGTGTACTCCCCTCTCTAGTCCTCTCTCTCCTCCAGCCCCCCAGGACCACTCATCTATCTCCCACCTTTATAGATTAGCCTATTCCAGACATGTCATGTTGACCGAATCATACAACATCTGCTTTCTTTCACGTTGCGTAATGTTTTCAGGACTCATTCATGTGATAGCATGTATCAGGAGTTTGTTCTCTCTTTGGGCCAAATAATAGTCCGCTTTATGGAAAAACTATGTTTTGTTTACCCATTCAGTTGACAGACTCCAATTGGGTTTCAATGGATACTGTGCTCTGCTTACATAAATAATGTTCACTCGTTTCCAGTACTTGCTGGTGAAAAGCACTCGATGTCTGTCTCTGCCCCCACAAAAAGACCTTACAAAAGTATAGATGAGGGGCGCCTGGGTGGCTCAGTGGGTTAAAGCTTCTGCCTTCAGCTCAGATCATGATCCCGGGGTCCTGGGATTGAGCCCCACATCGGGCTCACTGCTTGGCAGGGGACCTGCTTCCCCATCTCTCTCTCTGCCTGCTTCTCTGCCTACTTGTGATCTCTATCTATCAAATAAATAAATAAAATCTTTTTTAAAAAGTATAGATGAGGGCGCCTGGGTGGCTCAGTGGGTTAAGCCGCTGCCTTCGGCTCAGGTCATGATCTCAGAGTCCTGGGATCGAGTCCCGCATCGGGCTCTCTGCTCAGCGGGGAGCCTGCTTCCCTCTCTCTCTCTGTCTGCCTCTCCATCTACTTGTGATTTCTCTGTCAAATAAATAAATAAAATATTAAAAAAAAAAAAGTATAGATGAATCGTGCATTCTTGCGCATCTCAAATGCCAGTAAACACAGTACTGTTTTATTACGTACTATGCAGCGAGAGCCAAACCATCAAAGCAAGAGGCTGAAGAAAGACCTTCTGGACAACGCTCCCATCTCCAAGCCGAGATCTTAACAGATATGGGTGAAAGGAAAATAAGGGAAAGTTCACTTACGAAGAAGGGTCGGTCCTCAGAGGAAGGATTCCCTCGGATTCCCCTGGAAGCAGATTGAACGTGGGTCCCTTTTCTTCGATGCAGTTTGCAGAATTGCCATCAGGATTGCAGCGTACCCACTGGTACCTGGCTTTGCGCACAGGAAAACCTGCCCAAACAAGGAAGCTACATGGTTAATTCGTATCTCTTATACTGCTTCTAATCACCCTGTTCCTTTTTGATTCAGTTGATTCTAAATTTGGCAGAAGGTAAGGTGTGGGCCGGTTTTATGACCGTAAATATAACATGTGTACCTGCTGTGTGCCAGCCTTTTATACACATTGTCCTCACAACAACCCTGAAAAGTAGCCCAGAGTTTAAGGTTAGAATAGGGCTTTGGCAGGGGCACCTGGGTGGCTCAGTCAGTCAAGCATCTGGGATCAGGTCATGATCCCAGGATCCTGGGATCGAGCCTTGCATCGGGCTCACTGCTCAGCAGGGAGCCTGCTTTTCCCTCTCCCACCCCACCCCTCTACTTGTGTGCCTTCTCTGTCAAATAAATAAATAAATAAAATCTTTTAAAAAAATAATAATAATAGGCTTTGGCAAACAGCTGCCTGGAGTAAAGTCCGAGTTCTGCTACTGGTGAACTGTACTTTTCTAAAAAAAATAAAATAAAATAAAATAAGTAAATAAATCTTAAAAAGGGGCGGGGGCTGGGTGGCTCAGTGGATTAAGCCTCTGTCTTCGGCTCAGTCATGATCCCAGGGTCCTGGGATGGAGCTCCACATCTGGTTCTTTGCTCAGCAGGGAGTCTGCTCCCCCTCTGTCTGCCTGCCTCTCTGCCTCCTTGTGATCTCTCTCTCTATCCAATAAATAAATAAAATCTTAAAAAAAAAAAAAAAAAGCAGCATCAGCTCTCTGGAGACTGATATCGATTCTCCAGGGTAGATTATTAAATTTTTTTAAAGCAAGGAACACTATGCATTGTGGTAACATGTGTGTGTGTGTTTTTAAGACTGTATTTACATACATGCTTCCGTGCAAGTATCTTGAACCTCTGAACAAATACAGAACAAACAGCCTCCCTGAGGGAATTGGTAGGCAGAAGACAGTGGTACGTTACTGCATATCCTTTGAAGCTTTATTTATTTATTTTTGAGAGAGAGAGAAAGAGAAAGCGGGGGAATGAGTGGGGGAGGGGCAGAGGGAGACGCATACTCCCCGCTGGTCTGAAGGCCAGTCGTCCAAAATGGGTTAGTTCTGTCACTGCCTGGAGCCTGGAGGTAAGGTAGCAAGACAACATGCAATGTCTGCCCCTTACTGGCTGTGGATCCTTGACCAACTTACTTAACCTTCCTGTACCTCCGTAGATCGAATAATGAGATATAAACGCTAGGTTCTTAGAATAACACTTGGCACCAGGTTCGAGCTCTCGCATGCTAGTTTCTCTGATGAGGAGGAAGACCACAGTGACCAATCTCTGCTAGTGGACAGCTTATAGGGATCAAGAATTTAAATACTCATTCTACCATTTAGTACCTGATTCTCAATTTCTCATCGTTTAAAGATGAATAACAGAGCCCCAAAGAGTTCCAGTCCAAACGAGATAACAGTATGTAAAACATCTAGCACAAATCTTTAGGTATGGTATTTACTATGTTTTCGTTTTCTTTCTCCGTCTCTGATCCTTTCCCAAAACAGCCTAAGTCTGACATCTGGTCGCTACTTAGAAGCCCTGTTATTGTACATGGGGTAGAAACCCAACATCTCCAGCAGAGGGCGCCAGCTTCACACTCTGTGCCGGCCAGACCACGGGCTGTCCAACAGCATTAAGACCAACACACAGGTTATATTCAGTGTTCCAGCAGCCGTATTTTTAAAAGTAAAAAGGGACAAGCGAAATTAATGTCAACACATTTTACTCATCCAATGTATTCAGATATTGCTACTTAATATAAATATATTAAGCAATATAAAAGTTATTAATGAATATTTTACAGCTTTCTTTTCATGTAAGTCTCCAAATCTGGTGTCTATTTTGTACTTAACAGCACATGCCAGTTTGAACTTTTGCCACATTTCAAGTGTTCGGGGGATATTGTTCTGGACAGGGTAGGTCTCGGCATTCTCCTTTTACATGCAACTGGTGTGCACGCAACTGAGGTAATGTTTGCAGAGATAGGAAGTTACACAGAAAAGCAAAACTAAAACTTTAGGAGGAAGCATCTATTTTTTCACCCACATAACAAATACAACTTTAGCCAATTAGTGAAAACAAATTCTAAAATACAAAATCCACCCTCCCACCCCAGAATTCAGAATCTCAGTTTTTTGAAATTTATAGAGGGATTTCTTGGGGAGCCTGGCTTGCTTAGTGGGGGAGCATAAGACTCTTGATCTTAGGGTTGTAAGTTCAAGCTCCACGTCGGGTGTAGAGATGACTTAAAAATAAAATCTATTTTTTTTTAAAAAGGGGCTTCTTTTGGGGGAGTGATAGGAGACTGTGGTGATAGTTGCATATATCTATCAATATACATTAAAAAAATTGAGCTACACACTTTATTTTTTTAAGAATGTATTTATTTATTTGAGAGAGAGAGAGGGTGAGTGAGCGAGAGAGAGAGAGAGAGAGAGAGCGAGCACAAGCCAGAGGAAGAGACAGGAGAGAAGCAGACTCCCACTGAGCAAGGAGCAAGGTGCAGGACTTGATCCCAGGACTCTGGGATCATGACCTGAGCTGAAGGCAGATGCTTAACCGACTGAGCCACCCAGGTGGCCCTGAACTATACAATTTAAATGGATGAACCGTATGGTTTGTGAAGGCTATTTCAATGAAGCTGTTTAAAAACTTGTAGAAGTCTCCCCCTCCCCCCCCAAAAAAGTTTATCTAATCTGGGGCTGATCATTTTCAGTCAGCTCTAAAATAAAAAGCATGGTTACAGACACAAAGTTCCTGAGGTATCTACTGAAGAGTATTGGCAGGATGTGAATTCAACAGTGTCAGCCTCTGCTGTCATGGGACTACCTTGACTCTATCTTGCTTGGGAGCAATGTCTTATGATTACCGTAATTGAAAGAAAAAAGAAAAGAAAAGAAAAGGGAGAATGCTAGTGGACACAAAGGTTATCTTTCTCAAAAGCCCCACCTGCTGGATCTGCTGGTTAATTTTGTGGTGGATTCCAGGGAAAAGAGTGGTTTTATTTAGAATCCTTTCCCTCACCGTCCCCACCACGATACGCGTGTGCGCGCACGCACACACACACAGGCACACACATACATAATGTCACTAGTCCTGCTTTACCAAAATCCTTTCTAAGAATGAACATTACTCCTGTCATCCCTCTGCATCTTTCTTAAAAATTATTTTTACTTTTTATTTTATTAAAGTAGTCTCCATGGCCAACACTGGGCTTGAACTCACAACCATGAGATCGTAAGTCACGTGCTCTATGAACTAAGCCAGTCAAGTGCTCCTCTCTGCATTTTTTTATACGATTATATCAAAATTTCCCTAACATCATCACAATTTACCAATTTCCTGTTCTTAATGGAGATTTGCTACAGGTGTGTTACAGCAACTTAAGCGGAAAATGTCATGGGCGGGTTAAAAATAAAAGATCCTTGCTGGTCATTGTTTTGGTAACATTGAAACAGGCATCACATCACTAAGCTGGAGTTGCTTCCTATTGGACAATCAATTCCACAAGACACGTAAGGTTCCCCCAACCCTGCATGGTTTGATAAACTATAAACGTTCCAAGTTTACTTTCAATTTCTCTCTAACCCTCAATTCAGTGGTAAACTTTATAGCAAGTCTACCATAGTCAAAGCAAGGGTTTTTGTTTTAAATAAAGAAAATCTCAAAGTCATAAGTTCAAGTCTCATAAGGGGCCCCTGGGTGGCTTGGTCATTAAGTGTCTGCCTTTAGCTCAGGTCATGGTCCCAGGGTCCTGAGATGGTGTCCCACATGAGGCTCCCTGCTCAGTAGGAAGCCTACTTCCCCCTCTCCCACTCCCCCTGCTTGTGGTCTCTCACTATCTCTCTGTCAAATAAATAAAATCTTTTAAAAAAGATGTTCGAGTCCCATGTTGGGTGTAACAATTACTTAAAAATAAAATCCTTAAAGGGGCGCCTGGGTGGCTCAGTGGGTGAAGTGTTGACTCTTGATCTCAGCTCAGGTCTTGATCTCAGGGTCATGAGTTCAAGCCCCTTGTTGGTCTCCACACTCAGCATGGAGCCTACTTAAGGAAAAAATATTTAAAGAGGGAGGGAGGGAGGAAGAAAGGAAGGAAGAAAGAAAATCTCTAATCTACCTAGAAGACGGCCAAGCTGCAACAGAAAGTTAACTCTGACCCTGAAACCAGATGACCACTTCTAGCATTAACTAGTTGTAACCGGCCTAAAGCAAGTCTCAAATATTTCTCAAGAGGTTGATCTAAAGAGCAAATGAGATGGTGAATGCAAGATCAATTGCATTCCAACACCAAGGGCACTTCTCCTTTGGAAATACCCTCGTTTTTCAGTTCATTCACTCTATCCTTTTTGGTTCCTTTTCCAACAAAGAGCTAAACCTACCAGGTAATGACATAAATGCTAGTACTTTATACGTTTTCATAAGTTTCTTCACTTTCTGATGAATACCTACTACATAAGTAAAGTTTTTGCTGTTTAAAAGATTTTATTTATTTATTTGAGAAAGAGAGAGAGAGCACGAGCTGGGGCAGAGGGAGGGGGGAAGGAGACTTCCCTCTGAGCAGGGAGCCAGATGTGGGGTTTGATCCCAGGTCCCCGAGGATCATGTCCTGAGCCACTCAGGTGCCCAGGAATGTTTCTGTTTCAATTCCAGTTTTACCTACTGAATCTTAGCAGAGAATGTGATATTTGGGGGAAATCTCGACTATATAAAGACTGACTTAGCTCTGGCAGAGGTGGACCCCCCCCCCCCCCACTAATCACTCGAGTTTGTGCTACAGATGTAGACCTTGCTACTCAGGATCTTGTCAGAACACATTAGGGAATTATTTCATAAAGCTCCAAATTTTTCCTAGAAGACCCAAGACTGTTTCTTAAAATCAATATTGCTTTATGCTTTAAAAATGACAGATTATAAAAAATTTTTTAAATACATAATTAGTAGAAAAGTTTCAGCAACATTATTTGCAGTTATTTTCTTCAATAATTGAGTAACAAGAAAAAAATTATTTTATAAGTTTCCAATATATATAATGAATATATCTGAGATTATCTGTACGATTTCATTTCCACCAGAAGTAAAAATGGGACAACTAGAAGTCACTTCAAAGAAACAAATCCAGGACATGAGTGTCACTTAAGTCACTATTTCTTGCACAAATTGGGAAAATTTAAAGAATTTTCTCCTGTAAATTCTCCCGTCTGTTTATCAGGCCATGACCTTCTGCCTTATTTAGACATGATCCCATTATTTACCAAAAGAAAAAAAACTGTATTCTTCTTAAAAACTGGTCGTTTCTGTTGTCTTCGTCATAAGGATATTAAGTTGTTTCAGTCTGACTAAACAACCCTAAATGATAAGGAAATCTAACAAGAAATTTCCAAATGTAATATCTCTGGGCAACAGCACAAATACTAAAATTCACTGGTCTCTTTTTAAACCAAGAGGGTTTGTACTATGTCTAACCATAATTGAATTTTCACTAAGAACTCAATTTAAAAAAAGAAAAAATACACAAATCTACTCTGATTTTTAAAATATATCACTTTCCACTGTTAAAATAATTATGACACTACCATAATATGTTAAAACTTGGGACTGATATAAGCCCTAGGGAGAGGTAGATACTCTCTCAATGGTTCATCTTCTCCTGTATTCCTTTCTGGAGTTTTTTAAAAACTTTTTTCATTTAAGATTCAATTTAACTAACCTACGTATATTATTAAGTTTCAGAGGTCGAGTTTAGCGACTCATCAGTTGACCTTCCTTGAGGTTTTAGAAGTTTATAAACTATACTTTTTTTTTTTTTAAGATTTTATTTATTTATTTATTTATTAGAGAGATGGAGAGAGAACACAAGTAGGCAGAGCAGCAGGCAAAGGGAGAGGGAGAAGCAGGCTCTCCACGGAGCAGGGATCTCGATGTGGGGCTCGATCCCAGGACTCTGGGATCATGACCTGAGGTGAAGGCAGCTACTTAACCGACTGAGCCACCCAGGCGCCCCAAACTATACCTCTTCATCCAAAAATAAAAGAGTACGTTTGGAGCATGGTGAGAGTTTACGAGGCCACACCTGTCTCAGGGTGTCATTTTTCTTAACTAAACTCACATTAAAGAGTTCAGCATCCCCTCTCCATCCCTTCTCTTTGCCTCCTTGCCTATGAAATAATACATTCTGTACCTTAAAGTGAATATAATCATTTGTGTGGACCCCGGGGCTTGCAAAGATAGAGGGGGAGGGGGACGAGATCCCCCGGTCTTACCTTGAACTGAAGAATCCAAAACCAGGAGGAGGGCAAGAGCCAGGACGAGCCTACTGCCAAAGAGGAGCGGCTGCATGGCGACCGGCTAGCGTCAGCTCTGCTGCCTGCACGCTGACCTCACGGTGAGGAAATGCAGCAGGGTGCACTCTGTCCCTTTTAGAAAAAGTTCCAAAACCTCAAACCCTGCCCAGAACCCACGTCATGATTTCCTGAACAAATAGAGATCCACATCAAAACCCAGCAAGATAAAAAAAAAAAAAAAAAAAAAAAAAAGAAGATGAAGAAGAAGACAGCAAAAGTACTATTCATACCCGTTATGAAACTTCACTGGACTCTCCCGGGTCTGCTTTTTCGAAAGTTTTGTTGTTTGCCACTTGCCTGTGGGTAATTTTTTCCCACTAAAGCAGCAGAATCAGCATTCGGTATAGTCTGTTTTTTCCTTTCTTCAATGAACCACCTCAACACCAGGTGGTTAACCAGAGAGTGTGGACTGCCCTGGGGGCGAAGGGGGGCGGGGAGCTGGGGGAGGGTGGGGGCTGCCTTTCCGTCCCTGAGGACCTTCCACGTAAAATACCCCTTCATCAGGGGTAGCCTAGCTCACTGAGTCATGCTCCAGAAGTGAGGGTTCAAAGCGGAGTTGTCCTCTAGGAGGAAGTGGCCTCCGATTGCAGAGAGCCGGCGTCCTCTCCGCGGACCCGCCGCTTGCCCTGGGACCGCGGGGCCTCCCCTCTACCTCCCGAACCTGGGGGAGGACTTCCCGTTGGCAAGAACTGGCTCAGACAGAGAAATGATGTCGCGTTCCTCTGCTCCTTCCCACCAAGTATCTCTCACGATGAGAGAGCCGTTCCACGTACACTTCTCCTCCGTTCCCCCGGTAAGATTGTTCACCTTGGTTTGGGCGCTCCCTGGCCTTGGAGGAGCCGGGGAATCAGAAACAAGCCGAGCGGTCCTCTCGGCGGGCTGCGGGAGCTCAGAAAACCCACCCGGGTCACAGCCCCGGGTCCCAGGTCCTGGGCAGCGCGCCGAGACCTCCGAAGGACGGTGGGACACCCGGTGCAGACAGTAAACACCAGCGGTTATCATGTGTTCTGGCCCTGGGGGCGCACACTGTTTCCTTCTATTCAAGGCTCAGCCACTCTCCATCTCAAGGCCTCTCCCTCCAGCCCCCCTTTCCCTTCGCACCCTCAGGACTCTCCAGTCCTCTGAGGCGAGGGAGGAGTTTCCCTTCTCTTGTCTTCAGCTTCCTGCTGATTCCTTTACCATTTCCTGCTGAGGACAGGCCTCCGAATCTAATCGCTGGGGAGCTGTGGTGCAGAGTCCCGGAGGGTCATGAAGAAAGGCCCTCTTGACCGTCCTCAGAACCAGCTGTGAGTGCGTCCAGGGACTCCCGTTCTGCTGTGAGGAACCCCCCAAGTCACAACCCCACTGGGTTCCCCACTATGAATATTGGTGTCAGCTTGAAATAATAGCCCTCATCCTCCGTCCCTTTTAACCCTATCACCAATTTAAAACCCTGGCACCATCAGGGTTTTATAAAACCAATAATAGCTTGATTTCTTGATTTCTTAATACCCCATCAGTAGCTTCAGTAAAGTCCTGCAAAGCCTCAGGACCACTCAGAGCTCCCTATGGTGATTCTTTTTTTTTTTTTTTTTTTTAAGATTTTATTTATTTATTCGACAGAGAGAGATCACAAGTAGGCAGAGAGGCAGGCAGAGAGAGAGAGAGGAGGAAGCAGGCCTCCTGCTGAGCAGAGGACCCTGCGATCATGACCTGAGCCGAAGGCAGAGGCTTTAACCCACTGAGCCACCCAGGCGCCCCGCTATGGTGATTCTTTAAAAAAATAAATAAATGAATGGTTTGGGGTTCTCAAACATCCCTTCTTCTCCCATTATTCTGACCACCAGCAGTTTCCCTCACTTCGAAGGCAGAGATGCCGACCATTCTCATTCTGACGATGGTGAGGGAAATCAAGGAAAGAGTGCCCGTGAAAGCTCACCACTGCGTTCCTGGTGCTCCTCTGGGCTGGGTCCCTACCATCTTCTTGCCCAAAGTTGCCTCCATTGACCAAGGACGATCCTTATTGGTCCACAAACCTTACCCTCTACAACAAATAAGACTGTAATCCATAATTTTAAAAGACCAGTTCTGTTCTGGATTTAATCCTTCATTTACCAGGCAACGTGAAATGCACCTACTTTACTTGGCACTCAACTAATTTGTCCATGAAATGGGCCTCTTTATTCCTTAACAGTAACCCTGGAACAGCACACACACCAGGAACGCATCTAAAAAAGCCATCAATTTGCCCACCTCCTCCCCTCTTCATGCAAACGTGGCTTTTCACTAGCTATTGGTTTTGGGGTGGTCTTTTTAAAAGAAGATTTTTTTTTAAGATTTTATTTATTTATTTGACAGAGAGAAAGAGAGATCACAAGTGAGGCAGAGAGAGAGGGGGAAGCAGGCTCCCCACTGAGCAGAGAGCCTGATTCGGGGCTCAATCCCAGGACCCTGAGATCATGACCTGAGCGGAAAGGCAGAGGCTTAACCCACTGAGCCACACAGGCACCCCTAAAAGCAGATCCTTTTAGAGCACTTGAAAGTCTCTGCATCACAACTCAGCAAAATACTTGTTAAGACGTTGGGATAACTTGAGGTTGTCAGAAGGGATACTGAGGGCAGCCCAAAACTGCTTGGAGGGATGGCTCCCAGACTCATTTCTCTTCTCTTCTCTTTTCTTTCTTTCTTTCTTTTTTTTAAAGCTCTAAGTTAAAAAGTCTGCCACTCAGCAGCCTCTAGGACCTCCTGGGCTCCTCAGTGAGATGGTCTTGACTCTGAACTGGGCACTACACTAAAAAAAACCAACAGCACACAGACCCTGTTCCAAATCTATGTCTCTAGAGTCTTAAAACTGACCCTAGCATAAAGATTTGATTTCTAGCATGGGAAGAGACCTTAGGAATCACCTCCTTCACCCAACCAGATGGGAAAAGTGCAAGTCCAGAAAGGCACACAACTTGCTGGTCACACAGCTGGTGATTGGCAAAAGCAGGTGTAGAACTCAGGGTGCCTCATGCAAACTCAATGACAGGTGAAGACTAAGATTTGTAAATCATCAGTAGTCTTCCTTCTAGTCTTTTTCTTTCTTTCTCTCTTGTTTTTTTTTGAGGTACTACTGAAGTACGTCTGTTTGGAATGAGAAAATGACTGTGGTTTGCTTCTAAATAATCCAGTTTCAGGAGGGCCATGAGAGAGGGATAGCAGTTGATCGCTGAAGGTGAGCAATGAGAAAATCACTAGTCTCTCTACTTTAATATATTTTTTTAGAATTTTCATAACAAAATGCTTTTAAAAAAATCAGCCTTAAAACATATATCTTTGGGGGACGCCTGGGTGGCTCAGTTGGTTGGACGACTGCCTTCGGCTCAGGTCATGATCCCGGAGTCCCGGGATCGAGTCCCACATCGGGCTCCCAGCTACATGGGGAGTCTGCTTCTCCCTCTGGCCTTCTCCTCGCTCATTCTCTCTCTCACTGTCTCTCTCTCTCAAATAAATAAATAAAATCTTTAAAATATATATGTATATATATATATCTTTGGGTGCCTGGGTGGCTCAGTGGGTTAAGCCGCTGCCTTTGGCTCAGATCATGATCTCAGGGTCCTGGGATCGAGTCCCACATCAGGCTCTCTGCTCAGCAGGGAGCCTGCTTCCTCCTCTCTCTCTCTCTCTGCCTGCCTCTCTGCCTACTTGTGATCTCTCTCTGTCAAATAAATAAAATCTTTAAAAAAAACAAAACAAAAAAAAAAAAATATATATATATATATATCTTTATCCGGCGCCTAGGTAGCTCAGTCGGTTAAGGGTCTGCCTTTGGCTCAGGTCATGATCCCACATCGGGCTCCAGCTCAGTGGGGAGTCGGCTTCTCCCTCTCCCTCTGCCCGCTGCTCTCCCTGCTTGTGATCTCTCTCTCTCCCCCTGACAAATAAATAAAATCTTTATAAAAACAAAAAAATAAAAAATGAAAAGTGACCACTTTATTCATGGATACCAGGAAACTTCGAGTTTCCCGTTCTTTCAGTTCTGCTCATTCCACCTCTGGCCCTGTCATGGACAGGGAGTCTTGTGGTCACTAAGTCTCAGTCCCAAGGGAGCAGCGACTACTGTGTTCTTAATCCTCTCACAGGGTGTCAGTGGATGGGTGCCTGCAGGGTGGTGCCCTGAGAGAGGGCACAGGCTCCCGGGCATCTCCCTGCTGGGCTCCTTCCCTAGTTCTTCCCTTCTTATCACTAAAGCCACACACCCAGTGTACTAGAGCCGGTCCCTCCTTGTTGAAGAACTCCAGGGTGCTAATCCAGAAGCTTCCTCAGGTGTTGCTAAGTATCTAAAAGTTTGCTGACTTCCGGGTTTTCATCTTGGACTGGAAAAGGGGGAGGCACAGAGCTCCCGCATCAGAGTTCAGGTCTATAATTTGACAAGAAAAACAAGGGGCAGCGGGTATAGAGGAAATCCCTGTACCTTCTGCGAAATTTTGCTGGGAACCTAAAACTGCTCTAAAAAATAAATTCCATTTATATTTTAGAAAGGCATAAAAGGACTCATCAGATGCTACCTAAAAGTGCTCTAAAAAATAAATTCTATTTCAAAAGGCATAAAAGAATTTCTCAGATGCTACCTCCATTCAAAAATGACATTCCAATTCTAAACAATATAGGGCTTGAAAGAACCAAAAGTTGCAACAAAAGAGCCATATGTAGATACTATTAATAACAAATAGCAGGGGCGCCTGGGTGGCTCAGTCAGTTAAGTATCTGCCTTCGGCTCAGGTCATGATCCTGGGATCCTGGGATCAAGCCCCACATCCAGCTCCCTGCTCACAGGAGGCCTGCTTCTCCCTTTCCCACTCCCTCTCTCACTGCATCTCTGTCAAATAAATAAGTAAATAAAATCTTTGATAAATAAATAAATAACTGGGAACAGTGGGATGTGTTACTTCTCTTGGAAATATTTTCACAGGGATCAAAAATATTGGAAACAAATCTTTTAGGGAAAATTTCAAACGTAAGAGAACAGGAATATACATGCAGGTTAGGGGGAACTGAGTCTTTTGAAAATGATCAAGAAAGGACATCCTTATTTGACTTATCTTTTTCCCAAGACATGCAATCTATCAATACTATTCTAAGTTATTTTTGTATCTCTTCAGTAAATTTTATCTTCTAATTAAAAATTAATACATGCTTACCATGGAAAAGCAGGCCGCTGGGGAGTAGCAATGGGGGAGGGACTCAAAAGAAAGGACAAATCTCTTGTCACCTTCCATCCACAGATCACCACTGTCACATCCCGCCTTTGGTAATTCAAAGTGGTACACACCACTAGAACGCAGGGTTCCCTCTCATTTTCCCTTATTGCCATTATTTTACACCCTGCTCTATGGGACTACCTAGCCCCATAGGTGTCCCCCAAACTAATTTAATCATCAGTTCCCACCAATCCCATAAGGCATTCATCAGTTTACCACCTCAAGGCTCTGAGCTTCCTCTGCAGAGAAGCCAAGTTCCCCAACCCAGTGACAATATATCCTACGCTTCACCGCCCAACCTCACTCCTCCTCCCTCAAACACACACACTGAAATTCCAGCCACATACCTGCAATTTTAGTTAACATTATTGGTCATTAAGGAAGAGGGAAGTCTTTGTCCCTTCATTTATAACCACAGAATATTAACCAGATCTTCAACGGCTCTTTGGTGTCAATCCTGAGGCTGACCACATACCAATTAAGTTACAGCACGTTAGTTCGTTCTTATTTTTTGCCAGACTCTATGCCTTTTTTTTTTTTTTCTGTCTTGATCACAAACATGAGAGATGAACAGAATCGCTTAGTGAAATGCAGTTTAGAAATTTCATGGCTTGGTCATGGTTTACACTGAGGCAGTAAAAATTTTTCTTACAACCAATCCTAATTTTTAACCCCTCCTAAAAGAGTGAAGAGATATTGCTCATCCTCCATTCAAAAAGGCAGTATCTACTGGCATAAGTTGTTCTTCTGGCATTCTGGCATAAGTAATATCCTCTACGTCTGATGACCTTTATTTGATGCTTTCCCCAAATGGACTAAACTTCTACAGTAGTTCAGCATTTTCCTGCATGTCACCCCAAGGCACTGAATGAATGAATAAGTGAATTAATTCTGTATTGAATAACTCTTATTTTTTGCATGTGCTAGTCTTGTCTTCTCATTTAGATTATTCCAGGGATATAGAATATAATGGGGCTCAAATAACCGTCAATTACCAAAAAGTTAATAGTGGTGTTTTCTAGACAGTAGGATAATGTTTCCTCTTCCTCTTTTCCAGAGTATGCCAAATTTTGTGTTCTAAAATTGTCTCTCATGTTAGTAATTAAGGAAGAAACACTCAAAAATATTTTGATTGTTGATATAAATTTAACTTAAGTATCATAAATGGAGAGCATTCTTTGGATAACCACCCTTGGGGCACAATGAGGCTAAAGAAGTTGAGTTAGAGATCAGCATTCAGGAACAGCCTGATAAAAGCGATTTACCTGAAGGCGATGGGACTGGGACTACTAAAGGCTCGTTGTAAGAAGTAGTCAGGAAGGCTGAAGGAGAAGAAGAGCTGTAGGTTAAGTAGACAGTGCAATTTCATCACAGATGAAACAAGAATAGAATTTCTTTTTGGGTTTTAGAATATCCACGGAGGTAATAATACCGCTGGCTCATGAAGATGAGAGTGAGGTCCCTTCCACTCTATCCCAAAACTTGAAAATAAGGACATGAGACCCTCTTCAAACAACCTTGTAAAAAACGAACTGGAGGAGAGACATGCAAATTCATGTCTAAAGAGATGAAGGGGTCTTGTCCTCAAAATCAAGTCAGCCTTCCCCAAGGCACACCCTATTTTAAAGACCAAAATGAAATCTCCTTGAGTTGGACCAAAGGGCCCTTTCCCAAGGGGACATGGGGTCGTCACTCTTTCCTGGCTGGTGGGAATGCAGACAGAACAATTCAGCAAAATCCCTGCCTCTAGGGACTCCTGTAGTTTTCAGACAGGATGGGGTTGGTGGGGAGAAAGGAAAAGACGGTTGGGGGCAAGCAACAGCTTGCTCAATAGATCACAATTCAAAACCACACTCTTGAGCTTTCAGGGCTTGCATCAAGATCCTCCTCATTCCATGTGACCAG
This sequence comes from Mustela lutreola, assembly GCF_030435805.1. Taxonomy (NCBI): domain Eukaryota; kingdom Metazoa; phylum Chordata; class Mammalia; order Carnivora; family Mustelidae; genus Mustela; species Mustela lutreola. The sequence continues at coordinate 56,850,647 of NC_081293.1, forward strand.
AAGACACCCCCCCCCCTTCCCAGGCCTTTCTGGATATCATACCGGTGATTGGGAGGAACTCAGGGCCCAACCTAACTAGCCCACCCTAGCTCGCTGCCCAGAACCATCCTCCCATCACTTAGAGCTACACTGTCCAGGCACCTGGGTGGCTCAGTCAGTTAAGCATCTGCCCTCAGCTTGGGTCATGATCCCAGGGTCCTGGAATCGAGGGCCACATCAGGCTCCCTGCCCATCTCCCTCTCCCTCTGCCTCTCTTCCCAGCTTGTAAGCTCTCTCCTGCTCACTCTCTCAAATAAATAAATACAATCTTAAAAAAAAAAAAAAAAAAAGAAAAAAAAGAACTGCACGCACTGTCCAACATTGTAGCCACATGTGGCTAGTAAGTACTTGGCTAATCTGAACTGAGATATGATATATTTGTAAAATATACATTGGATTTCAAAGATACAGTAAGAGAAAATGTAAAATCTTAATAATTTTTGTATTAACTGTACATTGAAATATTTTGGGGGCGCCTGGGTGGCTCAGTGGGTTAAGCCGCTGCCTTCGGCTCAGGTCACGATCTCAGGGTCCTGGGATCGAGTCCCGCATCAGGCTCTCTGCTCAGTGGGGAGCCTGCTTCCTCCTCTCTCTCTCTCTGCCTGCCTCTATGCCTACTTGTGATCTCTCTCTGTCAAATAAATAAATAAAATTAAAAAAAAAAAAAAGAAATATTTTGGATATATTGGGTTAAAATATATTATTAAAATTAATGTTGCCAGTTTTGTTTTACTTTTTAAAATGTGGCTACTAGGGGTGCCTTGGCTGGCTCAGTGGGTTAAGCCTCTGCCTTCAGCTCAGGTCATGATCTCAGGGTCCTGGGATCGAGCCCCACATTCAGCTCTCTACTCTGCGAGGAACTTGCTTCCCCCTCTCTCTCCCTCCCTGCTGCTCTGCCTACTTGTGATCTCTCTCTCTTTTTCTCTGTGTCAAATAAATAAATAAAATTTAAAATAAATAAATAAATAAATAAAATGTGGCTACTAGAAAATTTGAAATCACATATAGTGATGTTCACCTGTGGCTGTGTAGGGAGAAAAAATGTCCTGATACCCTTGAAGATTCTTCCACCTGGTCTAAGAATTCAATTGACATGAGAGATTAATAGGAGGAAATAACCCCCAAAGTTTAATTGTGCACACGGAGGCCCAATAATGAAATTGAGACCCAACGAAATGCTCAAGGCAGGCAGTTTTTTTACTTTTTAGACATAGAGACAATAAACTGATGAGGAATTCACACTACAAAGAAAACTTAACTTTGGGAGCTTTGGTTGGTAAGGAACACTAACGGGAATTTGAGCTGGGATAGTAAATGAGCAAGAAGTCATAACAAGGGTATAAACACAGCCCTCTTGGCTCTAAACTTCCCCTCTCTTGTGATAAGGATATATTTTTACCTCTTGATACAGGGAGGGAACACGTCACATGGGAGATTTATTTCTTGCTTTCTGGAGACAAATGGTGGTGGCCACAGTGTTCCTTTTGCATTGACTCTTTCTTAAGTGAGTTTTATTTAAAATAATTGATATGTCAAAGTGGCACATTTGGGGGTCACCTGCTCTTGGCCCCTACACTTGAATTCTATTTCTACAGCATTGACTTAAAAAAAAAATGGTGATTCAAGGTTAAGGAAAATCTGGGTTCGAAAGAAGAGAGATACATAGTCTGAAAGTATGCTTGCATTGAAAACATTTCCTGAATAGCCAGCCCTCAATGAAAAACACTCAGATATTTCTTAGACAGAACTCACACAGGGATGCCTGGGTGGCTCAGTCAGTTAAGCACCTGCCTTCACCTTGGCTCATGATCCCAGAGTTCTGGGATTGAGTCCTGCATCAGGCTCCTTGCTCAGCAGGGAGTCTGCTTCTCCTTCTGCCTGCCACTCCCCCTGCTTGTGCTCTCTCTCTGACAAATAAATAAGTACATCTCAAAAACAACAACAACAACAAAACCCTCATACAACCCACAGCACCCACTATTGGCTGTTTCATTAGGATATAAGTACTATACTAAGGACTTCACGTGTATTAATTCACAAGCTTATTACAATTGCCCTGTGAAGTAAGCATCATTTTTTTTCTAAGATTTTATTTATTTGAAAGACAGATCACAAGTAGGCAGAGGCAGGCAGAGAGAGAGAGAGGGAAGCAGGCTCCCTGCTGAGCAGAGAGCCCGATGTGGGGCTCAATCCCAGGACCCTGAGATCATGACCTGAGCTGAAGGCAGAGGCTTAACTCACTGAGCCACCCAGGCGCCCCAGTAAGCATCATTTTTTAATCTATTCTACAGATGAGGAAACTGAGGCACAGAGGTGGGATTTGACTTTCGGCAATCTGACTTTAGACCCTGACTCTCACTTCACACCCTATACCCCAGCCCACTTCCTGTGACCCCTCCCATGAGCTCTCCTTTCTGGATGTACTTTCTGCGGGGGAATATTCTCTTATTCAGTCCTACGTCCCCAGCCAGCCCATCCCACCTCTGCCCTGTCTTTAAAAAAACCAAACACTCCTGTGTGTCATGAGTAGGAGGAGTCCTTCCCTCTAAATCCTGGAGTTTGGGGCAAAACCAAGTGTCTGACAGTGTGGTGACAATGTGGTGCTCTCAAATTCCCCCTTTTAGCTACTCAGTGGATTGTGAGAACACAGTTTTATATTTCTGGCCCCTACAGCCTAAGGGCTGGAAAACTTTACCAGGTTCTATCTTTTTTAACCGTTCTCAATGACCGTTTTTTGTTGTTGTTGTTTTTTTTTCTTTACCTTTTGCGTAATACTTCCCAAACCTTCCCAAACCGACAGTTGGCTGCTTGCAGCTGTTCCGAACCTGAGCTAAGGCCAGAGCAGCCAAGAGGGGCCCTCTTGGGACGCAGTTCCCACAAAAAGGGAAGATGGTTAAATGCTCATCCGATGAAGCCTTCTGCCTCTTTTACCACATTTTTTTCTCCTGACTAATGGCCAGGCTCTTACCCCTCTTTTCCTCAGAAACCACAGAAGCCAAATGGTTTTGCTTTTGGTTTTTAAAGGTCTCTATCATAAGAATAATTAACTTATTCATCCCAGAAAGATGCTGCAATTGCCCATCTTCTTTGTGACTTTACCGTTATTGCTGTTAGTACCATTAGTACTATTGGTACTACTGAGGGCACTTAGGGACAGAGGAGGCAGGACACCAGAGCGCGGTCAGAGGGTCGCTGTCTTCTTTTACAGTCAAGGCCACTAAGGCCCAGGGAGTATACCGCTCACGCAAGGCCGTGTCCCAGCAGTGAAAGAGCCAAGGTCAGAGCTGATTTCCGTTGGCCTGGAGGTTTGGGCAGAGCCGGGTCTCCAGGTCGGATAAACCACCCCACCCAACAGAGCCACCACCGTGTGACTAGCACAGGCGCACAAGCCCTCCTTCTTCCCCTTGGCCCCTTTTCAGACTTATCTTCCGGGCGGCCCCTTCCTGATGTTTGTTTCTTTGAGATTTTAGCTATTCTGCTGCCTGAAACACTCTATTCCCAGATACCCCAATGACTAAATCTCTCATCTTTTCAAGTCTTGACTCAACTCTGATTTTTTTTTTTTTTTAAGTAAACCCTACACTCAACGTGGGGCTTGAACTCATGACCCCAAGATCAAGAGTTGCATGTTCTTACTGACTGAGCCAGCCAGGTGCCCCAAATATGACCTTAGGAAGGCTAACCCTGACCCCCATTTCATGCGGCAGCCACCTCCCACACACCCCCTACCCCAGCCCACTTCCTTTTCTTTTTTTTCTATAGCATTTATCAACTCGTGGTCTGCCTGCCCCATTAGAATATAAGCTCCCGAAGATAGCGGTCTTTTGTTTGCTGATGTACACCAAGCCCATAGAAGACTCCCAGGTCACAGCAGGTGCTCTATAAACACTGGTTGAAACGGAAAATGTTGAAAGCTGCTCTCCATGTTCACCAGCTCAGACTGAAAGAATCTCAGGGCAAGGATTGTGTCCCTGCCACAGGCCCTAGCCGTGCCAAGCATACCTGGTAGGCCCTCCCTCAGGTTCAAAGTCAAGTCTAATCCGTATAAAAAGGTCAGGAGAGGAGATCTTGGGGATTATTTTATTCTCCTACTTCTTTACACTTTTATTTCATTTCTAACTGTTCTAGAATATGAAAAATAACAAATTAAGGTAAAATAAAACCCTGAGGAAGGAGAGAGCCTGGAAATCTCTGAATAGGTTTCTTGCGGCTGGGGACCAGAAACCGATCTAGTGGGAAGGGGCCAGGTCCCTCTTGCTTCAGGGAACAGGGTCAGAGAGGTTTTGAGACCTCACAAGACTCTTCTCCAGCACCTGGAAGAATTGACTGATGAGCAGTTTCCCATCTCTACAGGTGACTGAGCCAGAGAAAATGTGCCTCTTTCTGAGTAGAAGAGAGTTTATGAAATTTAGCAAGAATGCCTTCCCTAGGAGATGCAACAGAACAGAACAAAACCAGGGAAAATTTGAGACGTCCAACTTGAAAGTCATCTTTTGATTTTTTTAAAAAAGCAAACAAATAAACTCTGACATTCACAGGCCTAAGTCTGTGTTCCTTCTCCCAATTCTCCTGTGGATTCTAAACATTAGGGTCGTGCGGTAGCAGAAAAATGGATGGTTGGAAGTCCAGGCTGGAGACCCTTCCTAGCCATGATGTCAGGCGTGTGGGTTAACCACACATGCCTCAGTTTTTCCATCATTAAATGGGGTGAGGATTGCAAACTCCTGGGAACACTGGGGATCAAACAAGGGTATCCATGTGAAGATTTACAGGTGACAATAAGGAACAGAGTCAGCACCCAGTAAATAGGCACCCTTACCATTGAGTATAGTTGGAAGTCCCTAGGAGTATACGTGATTTCCCAGAGGCAGAGGGCTGGAAGAGGGACCGAAAGGATTATCTTAGTAGAGACAAAAGCTACAAGGAGAGACACTAGATGTGGGAACTGAAGAAACACGCTGCTCTAAGCACCTTTCACATATGAACACAGTTAATCCTTTGAGACTTGCCCCGAAGAGGAAGCTGAGACTAGAAGTTGATCGGGGGAGGCCATGCTCCAGAGATGCTGAACAGAGCTGACCTCTCCATTCCAGGGCAGGCCTCCAGAACTCAGGCCAAGGTGGGCTCCCATGGTGCTGACCCTTGGGGGGGCCGTAGGGGATGTGGAGGGAGTCCACACTCCTCTCCACCAATCCTGTCACCACTCAGCAGCCAGCTGGCTTGTTACAACCCAAGTCATATCAGATCACAGCCTGCCAGGCCCTCCAAAGCCAGGGCCACCTATGAGGCACGATTCCTTCCCAGCCAAAATGTAATCCTGGCCTCAATATCTCCTTGGGAGGAACTTCTCTAATACGATCCACTGGCGGCCATCTCTTCTTCTGCGGTCTGTCTCCTAGGAAGTACTCATGATTGCTGCCTGTTAATTAGCATTACTATAGTAAGCTGCCAGATCCTGGGCAAATCACATTTTCTGAGCCTTGGCTTTTGTCCTCATAAAGTAGGAGTGTTCCCTGCCTCAGAGTGGTTGGAGGACTGAGGGTCTACTGTGTGTGGGCAGGGTCCTTAGCGCACAGCTTAGAAATCAACCATCCGCTGTGCTGGGTTCATGCTCTCAGGGTCTTGCTAGTTGAGGGAGCAACTGGCTGGATAGTTTACTTAATATTAGTAGTCCAGGGAGACTCTCTGGAAAAAAAATAGAATTGCTCTGGGCATCCTTTGCTACAGGCACACCATGAGTATTTTCTTTGCTGTATCTTGGGTGAATCCTTTCACTGCCCATGCCCCCATCCCCCATCCAATAGGGACACCCCACAGCTCCCAGGTACAACATCTCCCAATGTAATCTGGTGGTTAATTATCCTGGAGCTGAGTCACCTTGTCGTTCTTCTTCCCCCCGAGAAATGGCTCAGAGTCTCCCTTTCCAAATCCGTGCCTGACCAGGAGCTTTCAAAACCTTACCCTCAAGGAGGAACTAGTGGTTGTATTTTAGATGTGGGGTGGTTAGTGAGGGAATGTTCTAAGGCAGGACCTTCAGTTAGCAAAGGCCAGACCAAACCAAAAACACCCTACTCGTTCTCTGTCTACAAATCAAGTCCTCCCGTGTGCTGACAAAAAGGCCTCGGTGACAATGACCGAGTCTGACCCTATGCACCAGGACCCCCGGAAGGGAATGGTGGCAGCAAGTGCCCTGCCTCCCAGCTCCACAGAGGCCTCTACTTGGAGCAAGACAGAGGTCAAAGGGAAGACCGAGGGGGAAGTCAATGAGGGAACCACTTCTCCCTGAAGGCAGGTCTTTACCACCCTCACAGGACCCCGAGCCTAGAAAGGGATCCCCATGTGGACAAGGATTTTCTCTCTTTTTTATGTGATTTTATTCACACCCACGAAAAGCTGAAGATCAAAAAAAAAAAAAAGTGAAATTTTTTTTTGATTACATGTGTACTTAAACCACTTTAACTGAAAGGAACAAACTTACATGAACTCAAGACAAAAGTCACGGTATTTAAACTTCCCTTTGGTTGGTAGTTTGTGGATCAGATGTTTTTCTTCTCCCAAGTCCTTCTGCAGTCAAACTACCTCTGGGCGCCTGGAGAAAAAAACCTCAGCCTTTGTTTCGAGCTTTCCGCTGAGTCACGAGCTGAAGGAGTATTTACTCACCACCTACCGTGCACCCTGGGGTGAGGCGTAAACAAATGGAATGTGGCCCTTGAGAAGCTCTGTCTGGCCCCGTCAAGTTAAAGGACTTCCAGCCAGCCTCACCCCAGTCAGGCCTATCGCGAACACCACCGCTAAAGTGTGGTTTTTATATTGTAATAATGTTGCAACAGTTAAATTTTTAAGAAAAACCTTCCCTGGTCACCGCCCATAATCTCACACCATTTGTCTTTCCTTCCTGCGTCATTTGTATTTTTCTGTATTCCTGCCTAGCCTTCAGAATTAGCTTTTCGTGCTGTTCTATCCTGATGCCCATGCCGGACTCAGTCACTATCCCCTACTGTTGGACTTTCAAGTTTCTGTGGGGTTTTTGGAGTTTTGGAAGATGGCGCTGGGTTCACTGACTTAGCAATAATGTCTGCGGAGGGTCCGAGGTCCTATGTGGACAGCATCGAGGCCCAAGGGGCCACCGGCCAGCCACTGTCCTCACAGAGCTTGCTCAAGGTCCCATTGGCCCTTCAAGTCCTTGGAGGAATACCAGCCAACTATTTCAATAAAAGGTAAAGACTGCTTGGAGGACAGACAAAGGGCATCATGCTAAAAGCCCCACCAGAAGGGACCAGAAGCTGAGGGGCTCTGCATTTTCACAATGACCAAGTGTTTGAGGAAGTCCCAGCAGCTCCCAAGGTTCAGGCCCCTGCAGACCTAAAAGCCCCACAACAGAAACTGTGCTTTGAGATGGCAACTCCTGATTTCACTGGCAGCTGAGGGAAATCCCACCTGTATTTCAGAATGAATTCCCGAGCCCTGTGGACGGGCCAGGAAAGCCCAGATCCCCTCCTTCACAGCGGAGAGGGAGTTCAGGCCCAAGTCCAGCCTGCGGGGCTTACTGCACGGTCTGGCCTATCTATGGACCTTTCTTCCTCTCCTGCACTTCTCACTCCTAGCAGGGCGGGGAAGGAACCTAGAAGGAGACCCATGGCTTGGTTCCCCCCCACCCCCCTACCGACTGACTTTCCCACTCTTTCCTTAGAAATAAATTTTCTAAGAACTTTCACTTATTCTACCCCACCAAGTCCCATAAAATCCCACTCTCGGGTCCCCACCCTGCCCTAGCTGCCAGAAACTGAGGCAGGAAAAAAATTGAAGGTACACGGGTGGGCTGGAAACTCCAGGCTTGAGGCAAACTAGGGTTCAGTTCATATGCTTATAGGTTCCTCCTTTTCTCAAGACCACCGTGGAGTGGTGTAGGAGGAGGGATGGTTACTGGTCAAATTTGCCCTTCTGGAAGCTTCTGCCCAGCAGAACTCCTTAGCCTATCTCCACAGTGCTTGGCAAATGTCAGGGAATTTGGCAGATCACTTTCCACACGGGTTTATGCTGTGTTGTGAAGGGCAGTCCCCTCGCCCTACAAAGCCCTGTGGGCAGGCACTAATCCCACAGTGACAGCTTGGTGTCAGAACCCCGGAACAGTGAATGAGGAACCTTCTCTGGAAGCTTCCTCCCCTCCAAGTCTTTGTGAGACAGGGGATCCAGGATGAGTCCCCTCCAGATCCAGGTGGGTCCTGCGGACAGAATGGCAGTAGGACCCTCCCTGCCAGGAGAGGCCCACATACCCAGTCACTAGGCTCCTTGGTCTGAATTCCAGACCCCCTGAATTAGGCCCCAGGAGTCTGTATTTTTTTTTTCCCCCTTTAAGTAGATTTGACACCCAGCATGGAGTCCATCCCGGGGCTTGAACTCATGACCTTGAGATCATGACCTAAACTGGGATCAAGAGTCTGATGCTAACTAACTGAGCTACCCCAGGGCCCCTGGAGCCATTTCTATAAGCACCCCAGTGATTCTTTATGTTAACCATGGCTTGGGCCCTTCCTCATACCAGCCAGAAGCTAAGGCCCTGGGAGGGCTGGCCCTTGGCCATAGCAGCACAGAATCCCAGAGGAGGAGGACTAGGACCAGCGCTCTCGGCTCTGGGCCCCATGCTGCACAGCTGCGCTATGGTGCCTGTTATTTATGCCAATCAGCTATCCTTGTGAGAGCCCGGGCTTCTGAGCTCCCTTCCTCGAGCCTCCTGGAGCTCGAGCTTTGCTGCATTTTGGAATTACCTGGGAGCTTTCAACGACCCAGCAAGCCTTCAGTGGGGTACAAGAAACATCCTCGGGTATCATTCCATCTCTACCGTATCCCCCTTTCTCCAGGCCTGCACCCAGCCTCTGGCAGGTGGTGAGATGAGATTTCTGTGACTGAAAATCGCTCATTTTGCTCCATCTACTTTATGAACCAGCTGCATCTGTGGGATCTAAGCTGGAGAAGGACCAAAGACTCCAGGCGAGGAGAGGGAACACCAGAGTAAGCACTGAAGTCCCCTAAGCCCAGAGCCAGAGCAGGAGGCCTTGAGGTTAGACGGAGAAACAGTAGCCTGCCTGATCCCGAAGCAGTCGGGGGCACGCACTGCCCTCGGGACGATCCAATGCGACATGGAACATTCCCTCCTCCTGAGCATGTCGCCAAATACCAGCGGAAGGCACTAACGGACTGGTGGGGGCCAAGGAAACAGAGGCTCGGAAAAATGAAGCCGCTTCTCCTAGGTTATACAGCAGGCAAGGAGAGAGCGAGCATTTGAACCCTGCTCTGTCTCCGAAGACCGGCCCTTTCAGTTCCTAAGTAGCCAAGCTAAGACTCAGATCCAAGCTTCCAGACTCCACGTGCAGTCCTTCCTCTTCCCTGGTAGCTGCTGTCGGATAAAGCATGAAAGTCTCAGAGCTCCCCATGAGAGTCACCAAGCTCTCATCAGAATAGGTGTGGTGACAGTGATGCCTCCAAGTCAACAGCCGCCGGGGCCCCCATACACTCCCCACCTCTCAGTCTCCCCCGCCCTAGGTCCAGCTCTTTCTTCTTTCTCATTTATCCCAGAAATAGACCTTTTGGGTTCCAAACCAAACCACCGCCAGAAGAATCACTAGTCCACGCTCAGAAAAGGCAGGAAAGTTGGGCCTTCTAGCTACTCACCCCTCTCCGGCTCCTGTCCCTCTCTGTGTCCCAGCCCAAGCTGCAGTAGCCAAGGACCAGAGCTGAGCAAGAGGCTGGGTGGAGTGGGACCTGGAAAGCTTGAGTCTTTTACATACAATAGGACTATCTTCAGGCAGCTGACAGTATGCCCAACAGAGAGCTCAGAGATTGCTTCTCAAGGTCCCCCCAACCCAGAAAGCACTTGCAGGCAGCCAGTCTGGGAGAGCAGCTTGGAGGGGCACAACAGTCGACAGTCAGGAGGAATCCAAGGTCCTCCGTCCTTGTTGGGCTATGGTTAACTTCTTGCACTTGTGACTCGGTCAAAGGAACGCTGGAATTAAATGGAGGAGAAGGGCTCATGTATCAATCCGTTACTCTATTCACTCCTTGTCCATTCATTCATTCACTCATTCATTCGTTCAGTAGCTAGTTTGGGGCCATCTGCTGTGAGTCTGGCACTGCTACTTACTAGAAGAACAGTAACAAGACACCCCAGGGAGTTCAGTTCTAGTTTTCTCAAAGCAGTCCATGCCCCTTAAAGTGTTCTTAACTTCTAAGGCATTACAGAAACCCCTTAAGACAATGATGAACCTTCTTCTCAGAAACATGACTAATCAGGACATTATTTATGTAATTTTAGGAGCACCTGGGTGGCTCGGTTGGTTAAGTGGCTGACTTCGGCTTAGGCCATGGTCCCAGGGTCCTGGGATTGAGCCCCACGTCAGGATCTCTGCTCAGTGGGGTCTGCTTCTCCCTCTCCCTCTGCTGCTCTCCCTGCCTGTGCTCTCGCTCTCATTCTCTCAAATACATAGATAAAATCTTTTTAAAAATATTATTTATGTAATGTTAGGGGTATCAGTGAACCCCCAGGGTTGCAACTCCTTGTCTGATGACTTCTCTCCCTGGGATCTGCCACCAATTCTCCTGGACACATTCTTTCCATAGTGAAGGCCTTAGTTTCCCCATCTGTCACATGGATTCTCTGGACTCCTTTGGCCAAATGGTCCCTGAGGACCTCTCAAATCTCAGAAATCACTGATTTCAGAAATGCCACCCCCCACCCTCCCATTCTGAGAGAGAACCAGCCAACTGAAATGATATTAGGAGGAAGAAAGCATGCATGACCTTGGAATCACCTGAGAGTGAACAGAAGGTGGAAGGCACAAAGCATTTCCTTAGAGACAGAAGGAAAGAATGCTCATGTCCCAGCACGACATACAATCAGTCTTCCACTAGGACAGAAGTCATCCAGATGGGGCAATAGTTCAGTCCCTCTGCTAAGACAGTTTAGTCCCAGTGCTAAGATGACTCCCAGAAGCCACCCCTTTAATCAGAGGAATTCCCAGGAAGATGAGGTCACCAAATCCCTCATCCATTCAACAAGAAATTATTGAGGAATGCTCTGGGGAGATCAAGGTGAACAAGCCAGAGGAGGCCCCTGACCTCTTGTGGTTTCCTTTCCGGAGGAGTAGACAGACTACTCATATGTAAACCAAGCGAGATCATTCTAAGTAGTCATGAATGCGTAGAGAACAGAGAGTACAGGGATAATCAAGCAGTGGGGGCTACTTGACAAGGGGTCCACCCAAAAACGGCTGATTGAGATTAGATCAGAATGTTAATAACAAGCCAGCCAGGAGACGGTGGGGGAGGCGCTTTCCGGGCAGAGGGCATCACAAGGAAAAAGGTCTCGTGGTGGGAAGGAGCTTGGCGAAGCAGTGAGGGGGACAGTGGGAGGCATTGGTGTCTGAGGGGCAGGGGCGGGTCGTAGGGGCCCAGAACTGGAAGCCACTGGAAAGTTTTACAGAAAGGAGAGAACAAATGCCTCCAAGTGTCCTTCTCCCCTTCCCCCTCTAACCTCACTGCGCCCCTCCCTTCCCCTCCTCCCCCAGCCACACTGGCCTCCTTGCTTTTCAAGGGACAGGACAGTTCCAGGCCACTCTTCCCTTGAGTTTTTCTGCAGTGGCTGTTCCGTCCTCCCAAAACACCTCTCCCCCCCGGGTACTCACAGGGCTCACTCCCTCTCCTGCGCCAACCTTTGTGCAGATGCAGATGCAGACACCTTCACCTCCAAACTTAAAAATCGTACCTCCTGGGGTGCCTGGGTGGCTCAGTCAGTTAAACATCTGCCTTCAGCTCAGGTCATGATCTGGGGTCCTGGGATGGAGCCCTGGGCCCTGCGTTCTCCTCTAGCTCCCAGCCTGCCCGGAGCCTGCTTCTCCCTCTCCCTCTGCCCCTCCCCACTGCTCATGCTTGCACCAGCCTGTGCTGGCTCCCTCTCTGAAATAAATCTTAAAAAAAAAAAAAAACCTCCCTCCCCACTTTCTTCTGCATACTCACGGTTTTCTCCCATGTGAAATAATCTGCGGATTCTTTTGTTTAGGGCCGTCTCTCTGCCAAAATGTCCCTCCTAAGGGCAGGGAGCTCCTTGTGTTTGGTTCGCTCCTGCTCCCCAGGACCCAAACAGTGCCGGACACTAGCAGGTGCCCAGTAACTATTTCTGGAATGAATGAAGCGGGGAGGAGGCGGTTGCAGTAGTTCAGACACAGATGATGGTGGCTTGTAAAAGGATGGCGGCCGAGGAGATGGGGGCAGAGGGCAGCGAGAATTCTGGAAGGCTGAGCAGGGCTGGAGCTGGCTGGTTGGGGGCCCGAACTCTTTTGCTGTGTCCACATAGTAGGGCTGCAGAGCCCCAAATGCTGAACCCCATCTCAGACTTGCACTTCGCCTCCCTCCTTCTTGCCTTTTAATTTACCATCAACACCTGAACTAGAGCAGAGGCAAAAACCCAACAAACTCATTTTTGACTCCAGACCCCTAAATTCCTACAAAATGTCAATAGGGGGCAGCTGGGCGGCTCAGTCGGTTGAGGATCAGATGCTTGGTTTCGGCTGAGATCATGATCTGCTGGATCTGAGATCCAATATCTGCTTATTGGATGGAATGTCGTGAGATCGAGCCCCACATTGGGCTCCGTGCTCGGCGGGGAGTCTGCTTGAGATTCTCTCTCTCTCCCTCTCTCTCTCTAAAATAATCTTTTTTAAAAAATATTTTATTTATTTATTTGACAGACAGAGATCACAAGTAGGCCGGGAGGCAGGCAGAGAGAGAGGAAAGGAAGCAGGCTCCCTGCTGGGCAGAGAGCCCAATGCGGGGCTCCATCCCAGGACCCTGGGATCATGTCCTGAGCCAAAGGCAGAGGCTTTAACCCACTGAGCCACCCAGGCGCCCCTAAATCTTTTTTTTTTTTTTTAATGTAAATAAGAAGGGGCACCTGGGTGGCTCAGTAGGTTAAGCATCTGCCTTCAGCTCTGGTCATGATCCCAGGGTCCTGGGATCAAGTCCTAGGTCAGGCTCCCTACTCAGCAGGGAGCCTGCTTCTCCTTCTCCCTCTGCCAGCAGCTACCCCTGCTTGTGCACTCTCTCTCTTTCTGTCAAATAAACAAATGAAATCTTTTTAAAAAATGTAAATAAGAACCTAACCAAAATTTACAACAGAACTTAGTATATTGTTTTCTCTTTTTTTGAGACATAATGTCCATTCCATGATACCCACCCTTTTAAATTCAGTAGGTTTTGTGTGTGTGTGTGTGTGTTTTTTTAAGATTCCATTTATTTATTTGACAGAGAGAGACACAGCAAGAGAGGGAATACAAGCAGGGGGAGTGGGAGAGGGAGAAGCAGGTTTCCCGCTGAGCAGGGAGCCTGATAATGGGGCTCGATTCCAGGACGCTGGGATCATGGCCTGAGTCAAAGGCAGAGGCTTTAACCCATTGAGCCACCCAGGCACCCCGGTTTGTGTTTTGTTTTGTTTTCATATATTCACCACTACTAAAAATTCCAGGACATTCGCATCACTCCAGAAAGAAAATTTATACCCATTAGCAATCACTCCCCATGAAAGACTCCTACCCCACCACCCAGCAAGCACTAATCTACTTTCTGCCTCTATGAGTTTGTCTATTCTGGACATTTGTATACAATTGTATACAAATACAAAAGAAAACTCACCCTCCCCAATGAGGAGCACATACCCTCCCCAGTGTCCATCACCCAGCCTCCCCATCCCTCCCACTCCCTCCCCTTCAGCAGCCCTTGGTTTGTTTCCTGAGATTAAGAGTCTCTTATGGTTTGTCTCCCTCTCTGGTTTTGTCTTGTTTCATTTTTTTCCTCTCTTCCCCTATGATCCTCTGCTTTGTTTCTCAAATTCCTCATATCAGTGGGATCATATGATTGTCTTTCTCTGATTGATTTATTTTGCTTGGCATAATACCTTCTAGTTCCACCCATGTTGTTGCAAATGGCAAGATTTCAATTTTTGATGGCTGCATAATATTCCATTGTGTATATATTCTAGTGTGTGTGTGTGTGTGTGTGTGTGTGTGTGTATGATATACCACATCTTCTTTATCCATTCATCTGTTGATGGACATCTAGGTTCTTTCCATAGTTTGGCTATTGTGGACATTGCTGCTATAAACATTTGGGTGCACATACCCTTCGGATCACTACATTTGTATCTTTGGGTTAAATATCCAGTAGTGAGATTGCTGGGTCATAGGGTAGCTCTATTTTCAACTTTCTGAGGAACCTCCATGCTGTTTTCCAGAGTGGCTATACCAGCTTGCATTCCCACCAACAGTGTCTCCGCATCCTTGTCATTTCCTGGACTTGTTAATTTTAGCCGTTATAACTGGTGTGACGTGGTATCTCACTGTGGTTTTGATTTGTATTTCCCTGATGCTAAGTGATGTTGAGCACTTTTTCATGTGACTTATGGCCATTTGGATGTCTTCTCTGCAGAAATGTCTGTTCATGTCTTTGCTCATTTCTTGATTGGATTATTTGTTCTTTGGGTGTTGAGTTTGATAAGCTCTTTATAAATTTTGGATACTAGACCTTTATCGTTATGTTATGTTATTTGGTATTTCCAAATATCTTCTCCCATTCTGTAGGTTTTCTTTTGGTTTTGCTGTCTGTTTCCTTTGCCATACAAAAGATTTTTATCTTGATGAAGTCCCAGTATTTCCTTTTTGCCCTTGCTTCCCTTTCCTTTGACGATGTTTCTAGGAGGAAGTTACTGTGGCTGAGGTCGAAGAGGTTGCTGCCTGTGTTCTCCTCAAGGATTTTGATGCATTCCTGTCTCACATTAAGGTCTTTCATTCATTTTGAGTCTACTTTTATGCGTGGTGTAAAGAAACAGTCTAGTTTCATTCTTCTACATATGGCTGTCCAAATCTCCCAACACAATTTGTTGAAGAGGCTGTCTTTTTTCCAGTGAATATTCTCTCCTGCTTTGTTGAAGATTAGTTGACCATAGATTTGAGGGTCCATTTCTGGGCTCTCTATTCTGTTCCATTGATCTTTGTGTCTGTTTTTGTGCCAGTACCATGCTCTCTTGATGATCACAGCTTTGTAAAAGAGCGTGAAGTCCAGAATTGTGATGCCACCAGCTTTGGTTTTCTTTTTCAATGTTCCTCTGGCTATTTGGGGTCTTTTCTGGTTCCATACAAATTTTAGGATTATTTGTTCCAGCTCTGTGCAAAAAAGTTGACGGTATTTTGATAGGGATTGCATTAGATGTGTAGACTGCTCTTGGTAGCATAGACGTTTAACAATATTTGTTCTTCCAATCCATGAGCATGAAATATTTTTCCATTTCTTTGTGTCTTCCACAGTTTCTTTCATGAGTGTTCTATAGTTTTCTGAGTACAGATCCCTTGCCTCTTTGGTTAGGTTTATTCCCAGGTATCTTATGGGTTTGGGTGCAGTCGTAAATGGGATGGACTCCTTAACTTCTCTTTCTTCTATCTTGCTGTTAGTGCATAGAAATACAACTGATTTCTGTGCATTGATTTTATATCCTGCCACTTTGCTGAAATTCCTGTACGAGTTCTAGTAATTTGGGGGTGGAGTCTTCTAGGCTTTCCAAATAGAGTACCATGTCATATGTGAAGAATAAGAGTTTCACTTCTTCTTTGCTGATTTGGATACTGTTCATTTCTTTTTGCTGTCTAATTGTTGAGGCTAGGACTTCTAGTACTATATTGAATAGTAGTGGTGATAGTGGACATCCCTGCTGTACTCCTGACCTTAGGGGAAAAGCTCTTGGTTTTTCCCCATTGAGAATGATATTCAGTGTGGGTTTTTCATAGATGGCTTTTATGATATTGATGTATATGTATCCTTCTATCCCTATACTGTGAAGAGTATTAATCAAGAAAAGATGCTGTACTTTGTCAAATGCTTTTTCTGCGACTATTGAAAGTATCATATGGCTGTTCTTTCTTTTATTAATGTATTATATCATATTGGTTGATTTGCGGATGTTGAACCAAACTTGCAGCCCAGGAAAAAAAAAATCCCACTTGGTCGTGGTGAACAATCCTTTTAATGTACTGTTGGATCCTATTGGCTAGTATTTTGGTGAGAATTTTTGCTTTTTGATGGGGTCTTTGTCTGGTTTGGGGATCAAGGTAATGCTTGCCTCATAAAATAAGTTTGGAAGTTTTCTTTCCATTTCTATTTTTGGGATAGTTTCAGAGGAATAGGTATTAATTCTTTTTTAAATGTTTGGTAGCATTCCCCTGGGAAGTGGTCTGGCTCTGGGCTCTTATTTCTTGGGAGATTTTTTATTACTGTTTCAAATTCCTTGCTGGTAATGGGTCTGTTCAGGTTTTCTATTTCTTCTGGTTCAGTTTCGGTAGTTTATCTGTCTCTAGGAATGCATCCATTTCTTCCAGATTGTATTTCTTCAGTGTTGGTTGTGATCTCTCCTCTTTTTTTTTTTTTTTTTTAAGATGATCTCTCCTCTTTCATTCATGATTTTATTTACTTGGGTCCTTTCTCTTTTCTTTTTGGGAAGTCTGGACAGGGGTTTTTCAATCTTTTTTTTTTTTTTTTAAAGATTTTATTTATTTATTTGACAGAGAGAGATCACAAGTAGGCAGAGAGGCAGGCAGACAGAGAGAGGAGGAAGCAGGCTCCCCGCCGAGCAGAGAGCCCGATGTAGGACTCGATCCCAGGACCCTGAGATCATGACCTGAGCCGAAGGCAGCGGCCTAACCCACTGAGCCACCCAGGCGCCCAAGGGGTTTTTCAATCTTATTAATTCTTTCAAAGAACAGCTTCTAGTTTCCTTGATTGGCTCTACCGTTCTTTTGGTTTCTATTTCCTTGATTTCTGCTTTGATCTTTATTATTTCTCTTCTTCTGGGTTTAGGCTTTATTTGCTATTCTTTATCCAGCTCCTTTAGGTATAGAGTTAGGTTGTGTATTTGAGAACTTTCTTCTTTCTTGAGAAGGACTTGTATTGCTATATACTCTCCTCTTAGGACCGCCTTGTTGTGTTTTCATTTTCATTTGTTTCCATGAGTTTTTAAAATTCTTTTTAAATTTCCTGGTTGACTCATTCATTCTTTAGTAGGATGCTCTTTAGCCACCATGTATTTGAGTTCTTTCAAACTTTCCTCTTGTAATTGAGTTTGAGTTCCAAAGCATTGTGGTTTGAAAATATGCAGGGAATGATTCCAATCTTTTGGTACCAACTGAGACCTGGTTTGTGACCCATGATGTGATCTATGCTGGAGAATGTACCATGTGCACTAGAGAAGAATGTGTGTTCTGTTGCTTTGAGATGGAATATTCTGAATGTATCTGTGAAGTCCATCTGGTACAGTGGGTCATTTAAAGCCCTTATTTCTTTTCTTTTCTTTTTTTTTTTTTTTAAGATTTTATTTATTTATTTGACAGAGAGAAATCACAAGTAGACAGAGAGGCAGGCAGAGAGAGAGAGAGAGAGGGAAGCAGACTCCCTGCTGAGCAGAGAGCCCAATGCGGGACTCGATCCCAGGACCCTGAGATCATGACCTGAGCCGAAGGCAGCGGCTTAACCCACTGAGCCACCCAGGCGCCCCTAAAGCCCTTATTTCTTTGTTGATATTTTGCTTTGATGATCTGTCCATTTCAGTGAAGGGGGGTGTTAAAGTCCCCTACTATTATTGTATTATTGTCAATGTGTTTCTTTGATCTTGTTATTAATTAGCCTATATAATTAGGTGCTTCCATTTTAGGGGCATAAATATTTACAATTGTTAGATCTTGTGGGATAGACCCTTTAAGTGTCTATGATATAGTGTCCTCCCTGATCTCTTATTATAGTCTTTGGTTGAAAATCTAATTTGTCAGATATAAAGACTGCCACCCCAGCTTTCTTTTGATGTCCATTAGCATGATAAATGGTTTTCCATCCCCTCACTTTGAATCTGAAGTGTCTTGGGGTCTAAAATGAGTCTCTTGCAGACTAGCATAATGTTTTTCAAGTCTTCCCATGCAGCATGTGTCTGTGGCCGGATGACATTCACCTGTATGCACCTCACTTTATTGCTCCATCCATCCGAGGATGGACATTTGAGTTGTTTCTGCTTTTATTATGGGAGTGAAGCTCTGACCATTCTGTGCAAGTTTTTGCATGGACTATATTTCTTTTTTTTTTTTAATATTTTATTTATTTATTTGACAGAGAGAGATCACAAGTAGGCAGAGGGGCAGGCAGAGTGAGAGGGAGGAAGCAGGCTCCCCGCTGAGCAGAGAGCCTGATGTGGGGCTCGATCCCAGGACCCTAAGACCATGACCCAAGCTGAAGGCAGAGGCTCAACCCACTGAGCCACCCAGGTGCCCCACGTGGACTATATCTGTTTTCTTCAGCATATGCCCAAGAATGGAACTGCTGAGTCACAAGGTAGCTCTATGTGGAACTTTTTAAGGAAGGGCAGACTGCTTTGTTAAGTTTCACCTCTGTTATCATCATGTTGCTAAGTTGGGGAGGAAGTGAGGTGACTCGTTCATGTTCACCAGGTACCAAATATGGTGTGGGTGGGGGAGGAGGGGAGTGCTGCTCATACCAAGGAATCCTCTGCTTCTCTGTGATGCATTTCACCCATTCTTCCAAACTTTCGAGCATCTTCTGTGTGTCCATCACTAGTCTGGGTGCTAGAGATACTAGAGGTATCTGAGAACAGGAGAGACATGACCCTGCCCACTCAGAGACACAGTCTAGTGGGGAAAACAGACGATGAGCCAAGAATTACAGTTCTGACAGTGCAGTGGGGAAGTCCAAGAGAGGGTCTACCTCAACTTACCCTGTCCTTTGTGCAGTAAGAGCTGGGCTCAGAGCCAGCCAGCTTGGGTTTAGATCCCTGTGCCCTCATGCTAACTGGTAGACCCAGGAAATTCCCAAGCCCCCCTGCCTCTGTTTCTCATGTGGGAAACGGATGGAGTAATGGTATCCACTCTGAATGGGTCAGATGGATTCAGCCCATCAAAGCCTGTAAGGCACTTCAAAGCTAGCCCTGGTTAGCCCCCTGAAGAAGTAACAAGTGTTGACGTTGCTGTTAGGCTCTCTACCCCTTACCCATCATCTAGCAACATGAATCCTGGTTCCTCTATTTTGCACAGTTTCAACTGGCAGCGCTCGCCCCACCCTGTCCACTCGGCCCTGGCCGGAATCAAGGGGAAGCCCCACAGGGCTCTGTTGCAACGTCCTGCCGAGCGGCTCGAGGGGTTTGATGTTCCAGTTAGAACCCCTGACTGCCTGGTTCACTGTGGAACCAGGAGAAGGAGATGCTTTTGATATGTCATCTTTTCTCCTTAGAAAAGATACCTAGATTATAAGATTACCTAGATTATAAGATCCTGGAAGCCAGTCTGTCTCACTCCTGCAATGTTAAAATGTGTGGGCCAGAAAAAGAAATGGAGGCAAAGTCTCTGGGTGGGCAGTAGAGGCTTCGGAACATGGGCTCTGGAGCCAGACAGATCTGGGGCACAAGCCCGGCTCTGCCACCTAGAGCTACCTCACCTGGGGTAGGTTGCCGAGACCCTTGGACCCTCCTTTTGTCCTCTGTGAAATGCAGCCAGGGGCCACTGCCTCTCCCCTTGCTGGGGGCCGGCAGTGAGCCACAGGAGCGCCTTGCCCATGCCCAGTAGGTTCTCCGAAGCAGATGGTTGCCGCCCGTTGCATCATGGCAGTACAACCGGGAAACCGAGCCCTGCGGGCCAGCACGTCCTGCAAATGTAGCCAAGTACAGAAAGTACACAAGGTCAAAAGGAGAACCAGCTCTCAGAGATGTCCTCTGATCACTATCAGGTACATTGGGTAGAATAGAACAGAATTCGCTGTTTGGGCTTTTCTCTTCTTCTTACCTTATAGATGCTTCTTTTGCTATTTTTATGACATTCAGATGGCAACAGAAAGTATTCATGTAATCCTACCCAGTGAACTATTAAGAAAGGACATGATCAGGAATTGTGCAATCCCCAAACTGCCATGCATCCTCATCAGCCCACCAGCCAGAGAGACAATCTCATTCCTGACCTTTATGCTCTTCCTAAGGAGTGTCCTGGGTTGGCTTTAACACATTACTCAAAAGAGTATGACAGAGGGTAGTTAAAAGAGTATGACAGAGAGTAGTTAAAAGAGTATGACAGAGGGTAGTTAAAAGAGTATGACAGAGGGTAGTTAAAAGAGTATGACAGAGGTTAGTTAAAAAAAAATTTCCTCTCATTAAAAAAGAAGCATAAAAATAAATTCCTCTCATTCCATGGTTTCCTGTGGAACCAGGAGAAGGAGATACCTGCAAAAGTGACCACACATCAGCAGTATATGTCCCATATTCAAGCTTCAGAAATTTGTGAGGAATAGTGACATGTTGCCTTTGAAACTTTTATATATATATATATATATATATATATATATATATATATATAATATATTTTTAAAAGATTTTATTTGTTCATTTATTTTAAGATAGAGGGTGTGTGGGCACAGTGTGGGCGAGGGAGCCAGGGGGAGGGGCAGAGAGAGAGAGGGAATCCCAAACAGACGATGCTCCGCTGACTTCAGAGCCTGACGAGGGCTGATCCCACAACCCGAGATCACCACCAGAGCCAAAACCGAGAGTGGGATGCTCAACCGAATGAGCCACCCAGGCGCCCCTTTATATATATTATCTTTTAAATGGTTTCTCATTTTTTCCCATGGCAATTCCAAGAGGCAGCACCCATGTGGGGAGGGTTATTGTCCCTGCAATCTCATTGTGGTACCTGAACTACTTGGGGTGTCAAAAAGAGACCCCACCAGCCCCAAACTTCATGCCCATTTTATATTCAGAGGCACTTATGAACCAGGAGAATTTTGCACAGAAGGAACTCCCAAATGTAATTCTCAACTCAGAGAAATCTCCCATTTTGGTAGAAATAGACATGAAGTTCACATTTACTTGGCAAACCCCTGAGATACAGTGAATGAACTGTGCAAACAAGGTCAAGTGTGTGTGCTGTGGGGGGGGCGGGGATGGTGGGGGTGAGGTCGGGGGGGTTATGATTTAAGAAAACTTTTTTTTAAAAGATCTTATTTATTTATTTGATAGAGAGAAGGGGATCACAAAGTAGGGAGAGAGGCAGGCGCAGAGAGAGGAGGAAGCAGGCTCTCTGCTGAGCAGGGAGCTGGATGCGGGGCTCGATCCCAGGACCCTGGGATCATGACCAGAGCTGAAGGCAGAGGCCTTAACCCACTGAGCCACCCAGGCACCCCTGACTGATGAAAACTTAAGAGAACAAACTCTTCTAAGACCCCAGTATGGTCAAGGCACAGGCCAGTTATAAACCATTCTTATCCAGATTCTCTTTTTCAAATATTCTCTCAGACTCTTCACTAATCCGTGTTTTGTCCCAAATTGGTCAAATTTGACCATGAAATAAAAAATTGGTTGGAGGCAGGAAAAGGGAATTGGCTTCCCTTTGGCAGTGGCTTGAATTGGGCAACAAAAAAAGAAGGAGATAAGGAAGAGAGAAAGCAGAGAAGAGGAATACTGTGGTCCACACTGAGCTGGTATTAAAGGGAAACCAATCAGCCCCGAGAGTGAAAGCTGGGGACTGAACTCTGGAATCCATGCTCTCCTGAGCCCTGCCCACACCGTACACCCCAGGGCTTTGCCCCCAGACTTTCTGAACCAATAACCAAAGGGGAACAGCATATCTGAAATGCACACCGACTTGGATCACCAGAGCCTGTGGGCACAGCTCTTTCAAACCCCTGCCTCAGATGTCTGCAGCCTGATTCGCTCTTGATCCCTTTGGGGACAAGGGTCTGCCCTGACTTCAGCTCACTAGAGGTACACTCCCCAAGGCTCCTCCTTATTTGTAGGTAGCGGCAGTCGGGAGGTTGTGGGTCATCCTCTACTTATTTCCAGTAGCTTCCTCCTGTCATCAGCAGCTTCTCCACCACTGCCAAGGGGTAACTGGGGTGAGGGGTCTGTCCTGGGCGGCTCAGCTCATGCCGGGAAGACACCACTTCCAGGCAGTCTGGATGCAAAAGTCTTTGGCCTACTTTCCTTTCAGATTTCAGCGAGGGTGAACACTCTGGGTTTCTGTGGTTTGGCTCTTTTTTTTCCCCCCTTAAATATTTTATTTATTTATTTAACAGAGAGCGAGAGTGCAAGCACAAGCAGGGGAGAAGCAGGCAGAGGGAGAGGGAGAAGCAGACTCACTGCTGAGCAAGGAGCCCGAAGCTCCATCCCAGAACCCTGAGTTCATGACCAGAGTCGAAGGCAGACGTTTAACCAACTGAGCCACCCAGGCGCCCCTCTGTGGTTTGGTTCTTGTTAAAATCCTGAACCTTCTCTCTGCTTGAGGAGGAAGGTCTTTGATACTGAAGAGGCTAGAAAACTCTGTAACTTCCCTGGGGTATGGCTCAGGGAGGAAAGCTGCTCTTTAGCAGTAGAATAAAGAATTGCGAGGGAGGGTGAGAACTGGAGAGGATCCGAGGCCTCTGCCGCCTTCCGTACCTGTGGTATCCTGTGCTCTTTTCTACCAATTAGTGTCCCTGGTTTGGTGTGGAACCGGAAGTGTGGCCTACCCTCTGCCCCACTTCCTCCCCTCCAGGGTTGCTGCTGACAAGGACGGGAGAGGGCCTCCGACTCAGCCAGCAGGGACCTGGGGGCCTGGCTCTGCCACCAGCTATGCGATGGGTTGTGGAGGATTCATTACACATTTCTAGCTTTATATTTTTCTCCCCCAAACACAGGGTTTCTACCCTCCGGGTGAGAACCTCTGAAACAGTGTGTAGAATTTCAATGATACACACGCATTCTCCTGGGGAGAAGAGTCTGTGGCTTTTGCCAGTGGCAGAAGGAGTTCCCTGACCCCATGAGGATAAAAGGTCATGTCTGAGGAGCCTGTTCTCTCACCCCGGGCACCAAGGGGGTCATTTCCTGGGCTTCCCCTCTGTTGGGTTTTATGCAGGCTCTTACCTCAGTGACTTCCCACTCAGATGTCTGCCCAGAGCCCTCTGATCCCCTCAGGACTCCTGCCCCCTACAGCCGCTATTCCTTTTGTTTAACAAAGCCTTGTTTATGGCTGTTGAGTGGGGAGGTCAAGTTCCCCAGTGACAGGGCAATCTCTCACCAGCAGGTCACCAGTGAGTGTGTCCATGGGGTGGGAGCTGGGTCCCAGAGTCACTGCTGAGCTCTGGGCAGCTCACACCCTAGGCTTTGCTCCACCCAAGACTCTCTTCCTCAAGCAGGGAGAAGGTTCCAGGATTTTAACAAGAACCAAACCACCATGACCCGGAGTGTTCGCTCTCACTGAAATCTGAAAGGAAAGTAGGCCAAAGGCTTTTGCATCCAGGCTGCCTGGAACAGGTGTCTTCCCGGCCTGAGCTGAGCCGCCCAGGAAGTGGGCCCCCCGACTCCTCGCCCCAGCCCTTCCCTGCATTCCTACTTCCTGTTTCCTCTAAACAGGCTCAACGCTCTGGTCAACCCACCGAGAGCCCAGGAGCCGGTGGGAGAACTAGAAAGCGTCATTTAAAATGAACCCAGTTGTTTCTGATTTGCTCTACACTCCGATACCAGGCCCAGCCCCAAACCTTCCTAAGGTTTTGTTCACTCTCTTCCTCCTCTGAGTTCTAAGCTCTGCTTCCCTCCCCTCAATGGTGAGCTCCCCAGGGCAGGGACCATGTCTGGGCCATGCTGCCATGCCCCTGAGCCTGTCAAGTTGAAGAAGAGGTCTAAAGGAGCATGGATGGGAATCCACCTGTCTCCTCTGTTTCCTTCCTGATAGTGGGGGCAGGGCGGGGGAGATGGGCCAGAAGGCACTGGGAGCCAGTGGCCTGTACCAGCCCCCACAGGCTCCAGCACTGTCACTCCCCCAGTCCCAGCGACACAGGAGGGCCTTCCCCAGGCTGCCAAGGAGCTGAAGGGGCACTTTTGCCAAGAGATGGGAATCAGAGTGAGCGACCCACGGGAGGCTCCCACCACAAAGAGAGGCCAGACAACCCTAACCATAAACGGTGTGACCTTTGTCTGCAGATCACATGGGACAAGAGAGAGAGTTGCTATTTCTACTAGATGCCACTTGTCTTCTCTTGGGGGTCAGCAGGGAACAGCAAGGTATATCTTCACCTCAGTCGGGGACCATTTTGGCCATCAGGGAAAGTCTGTAGACCCCTCCTCAGAATTCTATTTTAAAATACATAAAAGGGGGCTCTTCCCATAGTTGGCTATTGTGTGGACACTGCTGCTATAAACACCGGGGGTGGGGGGGGGCAGGTGCCTGGCATCCTGTTTTGCTTTGGTTGTTAATTCCCCAGAGTCTACCATCAGCCAGGGTGAAGAGCCAGCGGCTAGAGTACAGAATCAGGGGAGTGAACCCCCCTGGGTTAAAGAGCTGGGCCTGAGAGAAGCCTGAGCTCTGGCCCCAGGACTCGAGCTACCCACTCATCAAGTCTGGCATAGAGAACATCATGGCAGCCATCCTGGACTCGTACTCCCCCCAACCTTGGGCGGCTGATGCTCTTTCTTGGGTTGGGCCCTCCCTCTGAGCTACCACACCCTGCATGGTTGTGTCTACTCTCTCTTTAAGCTCCCTACCATGGTCTGTCCACAGTCTCTCTCCACCTATCTCACCCCGAGGCCACCACCTTGAATAATCCCAGGGGCACCATATGTTTTCTGTTGTATGAAAATGGCACCCCTTGGAGTTGTGCACAGAGGGAAACTGCCTGCCCGGGTCTGTCCCCAGCTCTATTCCCCGCTGCCTCTCTGTTTCCTGCTCCAAGCCTGGCATACTCTAGAGGTCCTCCAAAGAATTCCTTTCTGGGGGCGCCTGGGTGACTCAGTTAGTTAAACATCTGCCTTCGACTCAAGTCACGATCCCAGGGTCCTGGATTCAAGGTCCTGGGATGGAGCACCAGGTTGGGCTCCCTGCTCAACAGGGAGACTGCTGCTCCTATGGGCAGCTCGGGTGCTCTCTTTCTTTCTCTCAAATAAATAAATAAAATCTTTAAAAAAAAAAAAAAGAACTCCTTTTTGTTCTCTGCATCTCAGGGCCCATGTCCAGGAGGACACAGAGGAGTAATCAGTCATTCTGGGCTCTCCCAGTTCAACTGTCTAAGATTATTCTCCACAACTACTCGCTTTGGTTCATTCATTTCAGTTTGTAAATACCTGAGTACCTACTATGTGCAAGGCACTATTCCAGGTGCTTGGGCTACCTCAGTGAAGAAAAGGTACAAATCTTTGCCCTTGTGGAGGTTAGGATTTAGTGGGCTGGGGGTAGGGTCAGGGAAATCACCGAGCAGTACGTGACGCTTCGGGAACTCCCCCGCGTGCTGTGGGAGGCGGAAGTAGGCAAAAGTGAAGAGGGAGGGCAGCTGGAAGTGGGAGGCTCTCCTCTTAAATAAGGTGGTCAGGCGAGCTCACTGGAGAAGGGCACATCTGAGTGAAGACTTGAAGGAGGGGACGGAGTCAGCCGGATGGACAGCCCACCGACGCCGGGGCCTGGGGGCTACTTGCCCCCCTTTCCGAGAAAAGCAGACACCAGCCTCAAACTCTGGAGAGACGGAGTGAAAAGTCTCGGGCCTGCTGCTGCAACAAACAGGGAAGAAAAGGAAGAAGGGGTTTTAGGACCTTGAGCTTCAAGATTAAGTAGCAAAGAAAAAACCAAATTCCAT
Source organism: Mustela lutreola (assembly GCF_030435805.1). Lineage (NCBI taxonomy): Eukaryota > Metazoa > Chordata > Mammalia > Carnivora > Mustelidae > Mustela > Mustela lutreola. The sequence goes on from NC_081293.1 coordinate 56,876,360, forward strand.
TCTTATTGTCTGGAAAAGAAAATATGACAAGAGCGTGGGATCACTGTGGTCAGGGAAAACCAGCCTCCACCCAGTCAAACAATGGGGGAAGTGGGGCTGGAGGAAGTGAAACCTTTGAACTAGAAGCCTTGGAAGGCCCCTCCCCACTGCCACCCCGACCCAAGGCCGGCAGCTCCGGATGGAGAGGCCGGATGCCCTGCCCTCAGCCAGGCATCTCTGCTTGGCCTGAGCCCCAGCACCTTGGGTGAGTGACCCACATAACTTGTGCCCTCCCTATGTTCCTTGAACTCATCAAGCACTGTCCTAATTCGGGGGGAGAGGAGGCTTGTGTCTGCTCTTGTCTCTGCCCTGAATCTCTGACCCCACATGCTTCTGTAACTTTCAGTTCTGTTCTCAAGTGTTGCCTCAGAATGGTCTTCCCTGCCCATACTATCCAATCAAAAACAGCCGATCACCTCCACCACCGGCTCCCCTCCGTCCCTCACACACTGCTTACCATAACCCAACATTATATCATATACCAATGTACTGATCATCAATGTCCATCACTAGAAAGTGAGTTCCACGGGGACAAAGACTGTGTCATATTCATCATTGTGTGCCTAGAGTCTAGACCAGTGCCTGGCATACACTCAGCACTCCGAGTTTCCTGGCATTACAAGATGTTACGGACACTACCCAAGAACTAACCAGATTTTTTGGAAATACTTTCCTCACAAAAGATAACCTCCAACTGCACTGGATTGAATAGCGTCCCCCCCCCCCCCAAAAAAAATTCATGTCCACTGTAAGGTCAGAATGTGACCTTGTTTGAAAATAGGATCTTTGCAGATGTAATCAAGTTCAAATAAAGTCATGCTGGATATGGATGAGCCCTAATCCAACTGTCCCTATAAGAAGAGGAAATTTTGAACACAGAGGAAAGAAGATGTGAGACAGAGGGAGAAGGCCATGTGTTCACGGTGTCAAAGATTGGACTGATGCATCTAGAAGCCAAAGATTGCCAGCCACCGCCAGAACCTAGGGAAAGGGAAAGAAGGATCCTCTCCTAGAGCCTTCAAAGGGAGCAGGCCCTGCGGACACCTGATTTCTGACTTCAGGTCTTCAGAACGGTGAAAGGATACACTTGTTTTAGCCAACCAGCTCTTGGAGCTTTGAAAAACGAGTACACCAATGTTACCTGGAGCTCTGATCTCAAAAGTGGCACTCCATTTGCTGGGTGTCCATCCCTGGAGGGATCCAGAAGTATTACACGTGCCCCTGCCCTCAAAGAGCTTTCAGTCTAGTTTTGGGAAGACACGACTTATAGCTTGTTCTTGCCAAGATTCCCCTGCCCGTTCTGGTAACTGCTTCCTACAGAAAGAGGAAGGGCTGGGCTTGCAGTGAACCACACGGGGAGTTGTAAAGAGCTCCTGCCTGCCAGCTGACTGAGGGGAGAGGTCGGTGAGTCTCCGCCAACAGGACCTCATCACAAAGAAGCGCTGTCCAATAGATACATCGCTCCAGCCACATATGTCATTTCAAATGTTCTGGCTGCATTTTGATTTTATTTATTAATTTTTTAACTAGGCTCCACTCCGACGGTGGAGCCCAACCAGGGTGTGAGCTCACAACCCTGAGATCAAGACCTGAGCTGAGACCACGGGGCAGCCACTTAACCCACTGAGCCACCCAGGTGCCTGTCTAACCACAGTTTCACAAAACAGAAAGAAACAGGTAAAAGCAATTTTCATCAAATATTCTATTTTGCCCCAAATATCCAACATATGTTTTAATACATAATCAACATAAAAATTACTAATGAGAGATTTTCTTTCACTCATACTCAATCCAGGGTGCATTTCTCACTTAGAACCCATCTGAATTTAGACCCGCCACAGTTCAAGTGCTCAGTGACCACAAGTGGCCAGCAGTTGCCTCAGCCTAGCGGAACAATGGCCAGCACAGTCACAGAAGCCCCAGACTGACCAGCAGTGTTTCACGTGGAGCCCACGAACCCCTAGGGCTTCATGAATGCACTTTGGGAAGTCCATTCATTTCCCTGAAACCGTCAGCAAAGATCTGAGTGTCTGTGCTTCTCTCCAATCCTCCTCCCCGCCCTCGCCACTGCCCCCCGCCAGCTCAGCATTGCAAAGGGGCCCCAAGCCGGTTAGGAAGCCCCTTAGTTTGTGCTGACCTCAAGGCCCGAGCCCAGGATCTGCCCTTTCCTGCAGCCCCGGAGTGTGCGGGGCGGGAAAGGGACGTCTCAGCCCAGGCAGCCACGCTGCCCCGGCGGGGGACCCGGCTGACAGCCCCCCCCTCGCCCCCCGGCCCTCGCCCCCGTGACGTCAGAGCGGGGGTGGGGCGCGGGCAGGAGCTTAAGTCAGCAGGCGGCAGTTTCCCCGGTCTCTTGCGACACCTGTGACACAGTCCTCCGTGCTCGTCCTAGTTCTCACACAACTTTCCACGGAAAGAACGGCTTCCTCTTTCTTTGCTCTGGCCTCCCCTTCCTCCTTAAGAGCCTGTCCTCCGTTTCCACCCCGAAGGGACCCCACCCCACCACCCCCAGGCCTACCTAACAAGGAGGGTTCTTTACAGTGAGGGGTCAGTCCCTAAATCAGAATCACCTGGGGCGGGGTGGGGGGTTGGGGAGGGGAATGTCGGTGCCTGGCCCTTGGCCCCATCAAAGCCGGTGTGTGGAGAAAGGGGCCAGGGAAGGGTCCTCTGCCGATGCGGACTTGTGCCAGGGCCGCTGCTTCTGTTTGCCTTTGGCCTTGCTTCTTTCTGCTGAGGAAGGTGGCCTGGCAGGGTGAGAGCCGGCCTTTGCAGACACCTACTTGAGTTTTGAAGCGGGAGGCCTGCTGTTGTCCAGCTCCGCGAATTTCCGCAAGCGGTTTCTAACCTCTCTGCCTCTCTATGTCCTTACACGAAGAAGGAAGATACCAGGAGCCCTGCCCAGTCCTGCGATGCCAGCTTCCAGGGTGCCGCTCTCGACCCCTGGCCCCCCCACCCCCACCTCACCCCTGTCTTCACCCCAGACGTCCTGCTCTTCCCCACCTAACTGGGAAGTTAATTTCAAGCTCAGTGGCTTGAAGAAGAACCAAATGTTTCAGACACCAGCACATTTACGGTCAAGCTACTTCCTCAAGTTCCTCCAAAGATGCCAAAAGAAAGATAACCGTACTTATTTCCCCCCCAAAGGATGGGAAAAGAATATTCTTGTGACCAACATCATAGTCTTGACATGACCCCAAACAACACCACACTACAGATTTCCCACAAAGCCAAGGTCTGGGATCCTACCATTTCCATCAACAGAAATGTTACCTTTGACCATCAGCCACAATTAGGGATGATTTCTTTTTAAAGTTCAATAAATTCCCAAGTTTCAGAAAGCTCCTCTGAGGGGGTTTATATGAGGGATAAGCATGGATTCCGCCCTTGCTGGGTGGAGGATGAGGGGACAGGGAACAGCTCTAGCAGGCTTGGCCTCCTGGAACATCCTGACATGCCCACTCTCTTCCCCTTCCCCCTTTGTGGACCTCCACTCCAAGCAGGCTGGGCTCTTCCTGGTGCCCAAGCACTGCTGGACCATCCTAGCCTGAGCGCTCATCACCACCCATCCCCCTTTTCCTCTTTGTCCTGTCTCAGCCTCCAGTCCCATCTCCTCCAGGAAGTTTTCAGGCTTCTCCAGCTCCTAAGTTTGTAGGCTCCCTCCTTAAACTTTCCAAAGCCTAGAGTACCTACCTACCTGTACCTCCTCCTTGGCTTCTGTGCAGGAAGCTAGAAGCCTGGGTTCCCATGCAGGGCCAGTGGAGGCGGAGGTGTTGCACAAAAGAAATACCCAACATGGTTTTATTTATCACTACTCAATATGCTGCCTCAAGGGCTAGAAGTGAACATTCAAATAACATGGGGTCTAGACATAAATTATATCAGCCTAAGAACTGGGCCTGCATGACTCATGTTTACATCCAGTCCTACTGAACTTGAAGTTGCAAAAGAGAGGAAACAGGTTACTACAAAACAGCCTAACTACAGCGTGCACTCATCTTGTTTGTAATCTGCATGTGACGCCTTTGGTTTCAGAAACACAGGCCTACTGCAAGATTGGTTCTCTGGGCCAGGAACTAGGTCTTCTCTATTGGATCAGCTGGGGGCAGTGAGGGGTGGGCCTCGCTAAGGGTTAGGACATTTGTCACACTCAGAAACACTTATCCATAAAAGGGCTTCCCTTTAGTAAAATGTATCACAAAGTCAAGGAGGAAACATAATGAGAAGGGAAAAATCCTACCCACGGCATGTTTTTCCTGAGTTATCAGTTTGTTTCACTTCTAGGACCTGGTATGGAACTGTGTAATTGATCTAGTTTCCCTTTTTTCATTGGGTCCTAGGAAGCTCAGGATCCATCACATGACCCACCAAAGCGAGGATGTCCATTTCTATATTAGTCTCTTCTCTGGCTCCTTTTCATGTTTCCACATTCATTTTTCCTCTATTTTTCTCATTAACCTGCTGAAAATTGCCTTCAGTCCTATTTAGAATAAGGAGGAGGGTAAGGTAGGGGGAATGGTCCTTACCCTTGAGGAATCAAGAATAAAAACATAAGTAACAATAATGAAAGTATTACAGAAACTAACATTTATGTAGCATGTATGCAAGGCATTATGGTACATATCATCTCGCTAAATACCCAGATAGAACCAGCAGGTAAGTATAAAAGTATTATTTTCCCTAAATTAGTATGGATGAGGAATAGGCAACTGAGAGAGGTCAGAATCAGATCACTGGGGAAGGGTGTGACGTCAAAGCTTGGGCTCATAGGCACCAAGTCTACAAATCACACGTAAGTGAAGGAGCCATAGGGTGTTCACAGAGAGTCTGTGGAATTAAGGGTTAGGAAAATTGCTTCCAGCCCGCCCACTCTAAAAACTGCCAGGATCTTTTACTCTCGTGGAGAATATCACTAGGTTCTTGGTACCAGCATTCTAATGACGAATACCTAAGATCGAAAGAGCCTGTGGGTCCCACCTCTAACGCCACACATTCCTCCCAAATCCAGACCTGGGGGTGACTGGGACTGCACAGCCCCTGAGGGCAAGACCTGCGTCTTGTTCCTAAGGGGCCCCAGAGCCCTGCATGGTGCCTGGCCCAAAGAAGGCCCTCCTGATAGGTGTTAAATTAATAAACGAATAAGCAAGTTCACAGATGCTCCGCAAGCAAGTGAAGACAGCTACACCCGAACCCACACAAATGTATTCTGATCACGTACTTAACACAGACACACACACTTTCAGACCCCACAGGTTCCAACAGAGGCCCTACCTTTTCCAATAAAGCCGTGCTTATATAGTGCTACACAGTTTTTCAAAATTCAGCAAAAAGGGAAAAAATAGTAAGCTGACCACTTTATATCCAGGATGAAGTAGAAGATTCACACTTAGGTGACTGGAACATTGGACTCTGCCAGCAGGGAGAGCTGGAGCCGCCATGGAATCAAGACACGGGGGTCAGCCCCCAGGGTGCCTCTCACCAGGCAAGGCCATGGGAGTCTCTAGACTTTTTACTCCCAGCATTTTTGATCAGTTGAGGCCTAGATTACTCTTTCAGTCAATAAGCACTATCAGCAATTGGAAGGCGGAATGGGATAGTGAGTAAACTCCAGGGCACTGGCATCCACACTGCGCTCGGGTCCCTTCTCAGGCGCCGTACTAGTCAAGGTTCTCCAGAGAAACAAATTCCTTCCTCCTAGTGGACCTTGGTTTTTTGCTCTTAAGACCTGAACTGGTTGGTTGAGACCCATGCACATTATGGAAGGGAATCTGCTTTCTGCAAAGTCTACTGATTTAACTATTAATCTCATCTGCAATCAGCCAATTATGTACCCCTCAAAAGTCAGATGTTGAAACCCTAATCCCAGTGTGATTCGGAGGGGGATACTTTGGGAGATAGGAAATCATGATGGCGGAGCCCTCATGAATGGAGGCCAGAGAGCAGCTCTCTCTGGGGATGAAGCCAGAAAATGGCTGCCTGCAACCTGGAAGAAGGTTCTCACTCGAATCCAACCGTGTGTGCTGACAGCCCCCTCTCAGACTTCCAGCCTCCAGACCTTTGAGAAATCAATTTCTATTGTCTCAAACCCCTCCAGTGCTGTGCTACTTTGTTACAGCAGCCCCAGGAGACTAAAGCATCATCTAAAAAGTACTATCCCAGGCGCCTGGGTGACTCAGCCATTAATCATCTGCCTTCAGCTCAGGTAGTGATCCCACAGTCCTGGGATGGAGCCCCGCCTTGGGCTCCCTACTTGGCAGGGAGTCTCCTTCTCCCTTTGCCCCTCCTCCAGCTTGTGCTCTTTCTCTCTCTCACAAAAGTAATAAATAAAATCTTTTTAAAAAACCAAACATTAGGGGCACCTGGGTGGCTCAGTGGGTTAAATAAAGCCTCTGCCTTCGGCTCAGATCATGATTCCAGGATCCTGGGATCAAGCCCCACATCGGGCTCTCTGCTCGGCAGGAGCCTGCTTCCCCCTCTTTCTCTCTGCCTGCCTCTCTGCCTCCTTGTGATCTCTGTCAAATAAATAAATAAAATCTTTTAAAAAAAATAAAAAATAAATAAATAAAAACCCAAACATTTTATATCCCCTGAAAATCCAGAGTTAAATTTATTTGTTCAAAGTGAATCATGTGTAAGGGACCCCGGAGAGCTACACAACAAAGAACCCTATAAAAGACTGCGGTTCTCAGATCTGAGCTGGCATTAGAGTCCCCTGGGGGGCTGGTGAAAATTGACATTGCGGGCCCCCTTCCGCCCCTAGAGTTTCTGATTAAGCAGACCTGGGTGAGGCCTAGGAGTCTGCATTTCCAAGTTCCCGGAGCTCCTGCTGCTGCTGATCCAGGGAATACATTTTGAGAAACCAATGTTTTTAGGACCTAACACCCAATTTTTTAAAATGACTTTATTTATTTATTTCTTTGAGAGGGAGAGAGAGTGTGTGTGCGCAAGTAGGCAGAGGAGCAAAGGGAAAGAGAAGCAGACTCCCCACTGAGCTGGGAGCCCAATGCGGGGCTCTATCCCAGGACCCTAGGACTGTGACCTAAGGCAAACGCTTAACGACTGAGCCACGCAAGCGCCTTGATATCCAACTTATATTTTCAATTAAGTTGAATCTCCCCATTCAGAGTTTGCTTCACATAAGCTTCATGTGCACAGCGATTCACATCTTTTCATTCAAGGTGGCCATGGGGACCTGGGAAGCTTAGCGAGAACACTTGGGCAGCTCAGATAGGTCAGTGACTGTGAGTTGATGTCCTCTTCTGTGGGCGTGGTATAAGAGAGTCCTTTTGTGGGGAGGCGGGAGAGGGACAGAGGGAGAGAGAGTCTCAAGCAGACTCCATATTAAGCGGGCAGCCTGATGTGGGGCTCGATCTTACAACCCTGAGATCAAGACCTGAGCCAAAACCGAGTCAGATGCTTAACCGACAGAGCCACCCAGGTGCCCCTAAAGTCTGAACTCTTAATTGTCAATGACAGATACTCGAATAATCTAAGCAGAAGAGGTGATGTGTTGGGTGAGTCAGGGTTTCAGGAACACCTGGGTCCAGGTGTTACCACCACCATCAGGAATCTGACTGCGTCTTTGGGCTCCGCTTTCCTCCTGCCACCTCTGCCCTCTGGAAGTTTCTCTAACCACAAGGGGACAGGGCAGCCCCAGCAGCTCCATGTGAGGCTCAGACCAGCCTAGCAATCTCTGTGGAGACCAAGCTCATCTGTGCCCCCAAACTGGCCGAGTCCACGAAATCACAGGTTTGCCCAGAACAGGGTGTGTCTTCCAGGCCCAAGAGTAAAAGGAGGTGTGTGCATATCCTCTTTCCCTGCACCCTTTATTGCTTGAGTGACAGATGCCTAAGGAACTTTGCAAACTGGGGGTGATCTTTCTTTCCTCCTGAGTCCCACACCACCACTGACCCCAGAACAAAGCCGGAGTGAGAGTGACTTGGGAGGACCGGAGCTCTTCCCTGGGCCTGGGTTTTCCCATCTGTAGAGTAAGGAGCTTGTACTGCTGTGCTCAACCTCACAGCTTTGTCAGAAAAATGCAAATTAAATTAACAATGAGATCCCCTTTTGATCCGTCAGGTAAGCAAAAAGTTGCAAAAGTGACCTCTAAAGCTAGAGAGGACGTGGGGATACTAATAAGGCATTTGTGCATTTCCTGTGGGAATGTGAATTGCTACAACTCTTGTAGTGAGAGCTGGCAATATCTTAAAATGAAAGTATGTGCCTTGTTAGAAATCAGGATAGAGGTAGCTTTGGGTGGGTACCCCAGGGGCATGAGGCAGGCTCCTCCCGGGCTGGCCATGTTCTGGGGGTTTGCTTTATTTTTGAAGTACAGTTGACACAATGTTACATTAGTTTCATGAGTACAACCTAGTGATTCCACAAGTTCAAACCTTCTGCTGTGCTCGCCACAAGCGTAGCTACTACCCTCTGTCATCAAACAACATTGTTATAATATGACGGACTGTATTCCCTATCTGCACCTTCCATTCCTGTGACTTACTCATTCCCCAGCTGGAAGCCTATACCTCCCACTCCCCTTCACCCATTTCGCCCCTCCTCCCACCCGTCAGTGTGTTCTCTGTATTTACAGGTCTGATTCTGCTGTCTGTTATTGCTGTCCTTCATTTGTTTTTGTTTTTGATCCCACCTAGAAGTGAAATCACATTGTATTTGTCTTTTTCTGATTTATTTCACTTAGCATAATAACCTCTAGGTTCATCCATGTTACAAACAGCAAGATCTCCTTCTTTTTATGGTATGTGTATGTATATATATATACATATATGTATATATATATATATATACACACACACATCTCATACCTTCCTTGTCCATCCCTCTATCCATGAACACTTAGGTTGCTCCCATGTCCTGGCTACTGTAAATAGCGCCACAATGAACACAGGGGTGCATTTATCCTGTTTTTCTTTTCTTCAGGTAAATACTCAGTAGTGGAATTACTGGATCGTATGGCATTTCTATTTTTAATTTCTTGAGGGACTTCCATACTGTTTTCCACAGTGGCTGCACCAATTTACATTCCCACCCACAGTGCACAAGGATTCCTTTTTATTCATCCTTGCCAATACTTGTTATTTCTTGGCTTTTTGATACTAACCATTCTGACAGGTGTGAGGCGATATCTTGTTGTGGTTTTGATTTGCATTTCCCTGATGGTTAGTGATGTTGAACATTTTTTCATGTGTCTCTTGGCTACCTGTATGTCTTCTTTGGAAAATGTCTGTTCAGGTTCTCTGCCTGTTTTAAATTGGATTATTTGCTTTTTTTGGTGGTGACTTCTTTATATATTTTAGATATTAACCCCTGATTGGATATATCACTTGCAAATATCTTCTCCCATTCAGTAGGTTGCATTTTTATTTTGTTGATGGTTTCTTTCACTATGTAAAAGCTTTTTATTTTGGTAAAGTCCCAATAGCTTATTTCTGCTGTTTTTCCTCCCTGCCTAAGGCGACCTATCTAGAAAAATGTTGCTAAGGCTGATGTCAAAGAGATTACTTTCTATGTTTTCTTCCAGAAGCTTTATGGTTTCAGGTCTTACATTCAAGTCTCACATATGTTGATTTAATATTTGTGTATGATGGGGGCGCCTGGGTGGCTCAGTGGGTTAAGCCGCTGCCTTCGGCTCAGGTCATGATCTCAGGGTCCTGGGATCGAGTCCCACATCCGGGCTCTCTGCTCAGCAGGGAGCCTGCTTCCCTTCCTCTCTCTGCCTGCCTCTCTGCCTACTTGTGATCTCTCTCTGTCAAATAAATAAATAAAAATCTTTAAAAAAAATTTGTGTATGATGTAAGATTAGTGATGTATGTGATACCTGATGTAATATTTATGTATGATGTAAGATGTAAGATTGTGTATGATGTAAGTTTCATTCTCTTGCACGTGACTGTCCAGTTTTCCCAACACCATTTGTTGAAGAGACTCCATTTTCCCCATTGAATGTTCTTACCTCCTTTGTCATAGATTAGTTGACCACACAAACAGAAGTTTATTTCTGGGCCCTATTCCATTACATTAGTGTATATGTCCATTTTTGTGTTGGTACTATACTGTGTTGATTATTATAGCTTTGTAGTATATCTTGAAATCTGAGGTAGTGATACCTGCAGTTTTATTCTTCTTTCCTAAGATTTGCTTTGGCTAACCGGATCTTTTGTGGCTCCATACAAATTTTAAGATTATTTATTCCAGTTGTGTAAAAAATACTACTGGTATTTTGAAAGGGATTGTATTGAATCAATGTTCTGTTTCTTGATCTGAGTTCTGATCACACTTTTGTGTTCTATTTGTGAGAATTTATTAAACAGTACATTTTTAAAATTAACGTATAATGTATTATTTGTTTCAGGGGTACAGATCTGTGAGTCATCAGTCTTACACAATTCACTGCATTCACCATAGCAGATACCCTCCCCAGTGTCCAACCCCCAGCCACCACATCCCTCCCGCTCCCCTCCAAAACAGTACATTTTTTATGATGCACCTTTTGATCCATATGTTGTATTACGTTAAAATTATATATGCAATTCCTTTGATCTGGTCATTTTAGTTTTAGCAGTCTATCCTATAAAAGTAAAAGCAACATTATGTATCGGTATGTAAGGATTTATTCACAAGCATGTTTATTCGTTTATAGTCACATAAAAACTGAAAATAACTTGACTGTTCAACAGTGGAAATAAGCGAATAGGCTATAGCGTCAGAAGCTGCTTAGAAAAAAAGTTGTATCAGGGATGCCTGGGCGGCTCAGTTGGTCAGGTGTCTGCCTCTTGGTTTCGGCTAGGGTCATGATCTCATGTGCAATCCATCCCCGCATTCCGCTGCCGGCTCAGTGGAGAACTGGCTTGGGATTCTCTCTTTCTCCCTCTGCCCCTTCCCCTGCTCGCTTTCTAAAATAAACAAATCTCTTAAAAAAAAATAGTCATACCAATCTGTATTGAGCTGGAGAAAGGCTTATGATAAATTATTAAGTTGGGGAGAGAAGCAAGTTGCAGAGTAAGATTTCGAGTCCATTTTTGTAGAACAAAAAAAAGTTCTGTGTTCACATGTTTAAATATATGTATTTAAGCATAGATAAAGGAGAAGAAGGGCATCTCCCATACAGTTTACTTAGATTCTGCAGTGCAAGGCTGGAGAAAAATGAGGGGAGATTTTCGTATGTCTCCATACTTGACTGGTTATAACAAGCATCTATTACTTTCATTTAAAAGTTTAATAAACCAAGATATGGGACCTAAGAAAGAAAGATTTTTCATCCACCCTGAAAATGCACCAAAAGGAAGTCCTGGGAAGAGACCTGTGCACGACAGCTGGAGAAGCATCTGTGCGGACCGAAGCAGGAAGAAGGGCTCCTGGATGGAGGGCTTTGAGGGGGAAGAGGAGGAATATGGGATCAGAAAGTGAGTTTGACAAGCAGAATAATAAGGGCAGATACCGAAGGAGGGACAAGGCAGTTAGAAACTCCAAAAAGGACAGAAATCTGCAACCCCCAAAATGAATATTATCATGGTCTATTTTACTTAATTCTGCAGTGGATGATACTTACATAATCACTGCAATGTAGTTTATTTACCAGCTTTCAGTGTCTTACAAAGATAGGGGCGCGTGTGTAGCTCAGTTGGTTAAGCATCCAACTCTTGGTTTCAGCTCAAGTAATCATCTGAGGGTCTTGGGATCTAGCCCCATGTTGGGCTCCTCACTCAGGGGGAGTCTGTTTAAGATTCTCTCTCTCTCCCTCTGCCCCTCCTCCCACTTGTTCTCTCAATCTCTCAGTCTCTCTCTCTCTTTCTCAAATAAAAAATAAATAAAATCTTAAAAAAATACATTTCTTAAGGCTGTAGATGCCATAATAGTGATTTCTCTGATGGATCTGGGAAAAGTCAATTGAAAAGTACTGGAAAGGATTCGCCATTCTAGATGCTATTAAGAACATTCATGATGAAGAACTGGCTGGCTCAGTCGGTAGAGCATGTGACTCTCGACCTCGGGGTTTGTAAGTTCGAGCCCCACGTTGGATGTAGAGGTCATTTAAATTTTTTTTAAAATCTCAAAAATAAAAAAGAATATTCACGGGGCACCTGGGTGGCTCAGTGGGTTAAGCCTCTGCCTTTGGCTCAGGTCATGATCTCAGGGTCCTGGGATCGAGCCTCGCATCGGGCTCTCTGCTCAGTAGGAAGCCTGCTTCCTCCTCTCTCTCTGCCTGTCTCTCTGCCTACTTGTGATCTCTGTCAAATAAATAATAAAACCTTTGAAAAAAAAAGAATATTCATGACTCATGGGAAGTGGTCAAAATATCAACAAGAACAGGAGTGTGGAAGAAGTTGATGCCAGCCCTCATGGAGGACTTCATGGGGTTGGAGACCTCGGTGGAGGAAGTAACTGCAGATGCAGTGGAAACAGCAAGAGAACTAGAACGAGACTAGAACTAGAACTAGAACCAGAACTAGAACCAAAACTAGAACTGGAACTAGAAGGAGAGCCTGGAGCTGGGGCTTCATGGCTACAAACTCATGACCAAACCTGAAAAGCTGGGGAGTTGCTTCTTCTGGATCAGCAGAGAAAGTGGTTTCTGGGGACAGGAACTAGTCCTGGTAAAGATGCGGTGAAGACGGCTGAAATGACAACTAAGGACTTAGAATATCACATCCACTCAGAGTAGGGGCAGGGCTTGAGAGGACAGACCCCAGTTTTGAAAGAAGTTCTAATGTGGACAAAATACTATCCAACAGCATCCCATCTGACAGAGACATCATCCATGAAAGGGACAGTCAATCAGTGAGGCAACATGCATTGTGTCTTCAGAAATCCCTACAGCTGCCCCAACCTTCAGCAGCCACCATCCCCGTCGGTTGGCTGCCATTGATACTGAAGCAAGACCTTCCACCAGCAGAAAGATGATGACTCAAAGAAAGCTCAGCTGATGGCTAGATTTTTTTTTTAAGCAATCAAATATTGTTCAATTAAGGTGTGGACATTTTTTTTTTTTTTACATAATGCTACTGCACACTTAACAGACTATGGGACAGTATAAGCATCACTCTTACATACACTGGGAAACCAAAATATTCATTTGGCTCACTTGATGGCTACATTCACTTTATTGTGGGGGTCTGGAACCAAACCCATGAAATGTCTGAGCTTTATCTGTACTACATATATAGTCTAATCAAAAACAGTATCAGTATTGAGACATATTAAAGAGGCAAGGAGGGGAAGTAGGGGACTGTAAGTGGAAGAAGCCGAGTTGATGCTAAAAATTGATAAATCAAGAAACAGTGATATGAAGGTATTAGTATCACATATCTGAGTAGCCACCAAAAGACAGTTACACAGGTTCCCTCTTGGGAGTTTTTGAAGGGGTGTGTGGGGAAGACCCAGTACCACGGACTGCTACTTTCCATTTTAAACTCCTTGAAACTATTTTTGTTTTTTATTTTTGTTAGATTTTATTTATTTGAGAGAGAGAGCACATGTAGGGTGCGGGGGGTGGCAGTGGGAGAGGGAGAAGCAGGCTCCCTACTGAGCAGGGAGCCCAATGCAGGGCTCAAACCCAGAACCCTGAGATCATGACCTGAACCGAAGGCCAACCAGACAACCCCCCTTGAAACCATTTTTAAGTGAAGCATGTTTCTTACATAGATTTTTAAAAAATAGTATTTAAAGTAACTTTTAAAAAATACTAATTCAAAGGGATACATGCATCTGGTGTTTATTGCAGTATTATTTATAGTAGCCAAATTACGGAAACAGCCCAAGTGTCCATCAACCGACCAATGGATAAATGGCATATATACAAATGGAATATTACTCAGTCATAAAAAGAATGACATCTTGCCATTTGCAACAACGTGGATGGAGCTGGAGAGTATTATGCTAAGCGAAAGAAGTCAGAGAAAGACAAATACCATATGATTTCACTCATCTCTGGAATTTAAGAAACATGACAAATAAGGAAAAAAGAAAAAGAGAAAAAGGCAAACCAAGAAATGGGCTCTTAACTATAAAGAACAAACTGATGGTCACCACAGGGGAGGTGGGCAGGGGGGTGAGTGAAACAGGTGGTGGGGATTAAGGAGGGCACTTGTGATGAGCACTGGGTGTTGTATGGAAGTGATGAATCACTAAATTCTACTCCTGAAACTAATATTGCACTGTATGTTAACTAACTGGAATTTAAATGAACACTTGAAAAAGAAAATAAATTAACTTTAAAAAATTTTTAAAAATATGTATTTATCAGAGAGAGAGAGAGAGCACAAGGAGAGGGAGCTGCAGGCCCGAGAAGCAGGGTCCCTGCTGAGCAAGGAGCCCGATGTGGGACTCAGATCCCAGGACCCCGGGATCATGACCTCAGTCAGCTTAACCGACTGAGCCACCCAAGTGTCCCTAATTTTTTTTTTTTTTAAAGGAAATGAATGTAATTGTGTGTGTATCTAAGTAACATTTGGCAATTAGTGAACTTATACACTGATGATAATCAGTACCTTAGAAATGGATGACATTGCTCCAGGGAGCCTGGAGAGACTGAGAACCTAGGTCAAATCCCAAGTATCATCATATTTAAGTGACAGATTGAAAAGGCTATTAAAGAAAACATAAGAAGAGGCTGGCAAGGTAGAAGTAGTACAGTGTGGTGGAAGGACGGGCAGGAGTGACGAGGACTGACAAATTTCCACTGTGCATGGAACCTCCTTAGCTGCATGGAGGTCCCAGGGCTTCCGGGCAGTGGCTCAGTCGATATGCATATGTACCGGTACATTAGATTATATGCCCTATATGTACGTATACTGGTATCTTGGACTGCCTGACTACAGAAGTATGAGGGGATGACTGTATTTTTCTCATTCACAGAGTTCAAGTTCTCATCCACCCAGCATGCAACTCTCCTCCCCTCCAAAAAGAAGACAGTATTAATGGCAGGTCCAAGTACAAACCTGTCTCCATTCTGCAAGCTGGGGGTTTCCCAAGGGAAGGGCCACAATCTCTACTATTGGAGGAAGGACTGCATCCTCATAAGCATGCACTCAATTTTTCTTCTAACCAGAAGTTGCCAGAACACAGTCTTTCTTAGGGTGTGAGAGCAAAGAAACCTGTGTATTTGTTTCACCCTAAACTTGTCAGTTTCCTGAGCCACAGGCCTGGCTCTATATGCAGAGTAGCTAGTACCACACCACTGGGGAAATGATTTGGGTATTTCCATTCAAATCTTCTAAGAACTGCTGCTTGGCAAACAACCTTTCCTTTTTCTTGCCACCCTTGAGGCATTCTAGAATATTCTTGAGGGGTCATTAGAAAGTCCCTAACTCTTATCCTGGAGGCTTCCCCTTGGGCCCCAAGAGACCTGCAGCTGTGGTTATCAGGCTGGGTACCTCACTGGCATGCACCCGGCAGAATTCTGCTGGCGAAGGGGGATGCTTAGGGAAGCTGGAAGAGACAGTCACAGCTTCTTGGCCACCTAAAACTGCTGAGAATGTTCATTTTGTCCCTCTATCCCCAGGCTGGGTTTTCTTGGCAATTAAAGGCACAGAGTAGTTCTCTGGTTCTGGAACCTTCTCTCTAAAAAGCTGTTCCAGTACATTCTAGCTCACCTTCCTTCTCTTAATTCTAAGAGCAGGGGTTCTTGTATATATTATATATAAGAATCACACTGGGGTTGTATTAAAATGTAGATTCCTGGATCCCATCCCCAGAGTTTCTAATTAGTTGTGGGCCAGAGCCTGGGAATCTGCATTTTACTAGGTGCCTATAAATGATGCTGATGCAGGTTGTCCTATAGCTTGTGCTAATGCAACCAGTTATTAAAAACATGATCTTGGGTGCCTGGGTGGCTCAGTGGGTTAAGCCGCTGCCTTCGGCTCAGGTCATGATCTCAGGGTCCTGGGATCAAGACCCCGCATCGGGCTCTCTGCTCAGCAGGGAGCCTGCTTCCTCCTCTCTCTCTCTCTGCCTGCCTTTCTGCCTACTTGTGATCTCTCTCTGTCAAATAAATAAATAAAATCTTTTTAAAAAAATAAATAAAAACATGATCTTAAGTATAATTACCCTAATTATCCAATAGTCATGAACCATCATTAAAAATTTAATTCCCGCTGCTGACCCTGGAACAACACAGTAGCCCATGTAAGAAGCAGTTTAATTACCAATCAGTACCTGAATTTGGAGTTCTTATTTGAAACCTAGTAATTTTGTCTCTGGCAGCTTAGACCCATCTCTGCCGAACAGCTTCACCCAAGCCTCTCCTACCTTATCCGCTGCCCTGATGGGCGTCTGCCTAGTTCTTGAAGCATCCCCAAGGACTCCCAAAGTGACATTTATAACACATAATCATAGATCATTCCAATCATACCTTCCATGTTTGGTATACATGCTCCATTAACTTCACATGGTAAGATAATGCGTATTATTTTCAAATTAAGGAGGTAAAAGCGGGCCCATTAATTACAAGTTAGAACACTCTGGCACATACTCAGGGAATGAAACTTAAGCTCTCTTACAGAGGAGACTGGGAATCATCTCTCCGTACTTGTTAATGAGAGGTAATGAGATTCTGTGGTCTCTGTGCACAGAAAATCGTATGAAGGATTAAATACTCAGAAGCAGTGTTTAAAACTCTTGGGTCTAAAAGGACAGTAAGTTCCTAATGTAAAGCCAGCCCACAGTTTTGCATAATCAGTAGAGCAGATTGAAATTATTCTGTTCTCTTTGTTAGGATTTCTTACGTGACTGTACCACTTTCTCAGTGTCCAAACAATAGGTTTCAGCTGAAAATTAAAAGCATAAAAAGCATCCAAATGAGATAATAGATGACTTTCAAGGGTGATGAGTCTCTTGATAACCAAATCTGCCTGAGGAAAGGCAAAGTGATTAAGATAACCAGTGGAGAAAAAGTAAGTGAGATAATTCAGAAGGAAGTCAGGGGAAAGAGCTCTGTGCTGATAGCTGTATGTGGCTGTGTGGGCCATGCCAGACTGAGAAACTCATTATTATCCAGCAGGTTCTTTGGCTTTCTTTTTTTAAAGACATTTATTTATTTATTTATTTGAGAGAGGACGAGCATGAACACACAAGTGGGGGGAGGGGCAGCAGGGAAGGGAGAGGGAGAGAGAGAATCCCAAGCAGACTCCTCACAGGGTGCATAGCCCAAAGTGCAGCTTGATCTCACAACTCTGACATCATGACCTGAGCTGAAACCGAGAGTTGAATGGATGCTTGACAGACTGAACCACCCAGGGTCCCCTTAAAGACTTGCAGTCACCTCTACGCCCAACATGGGGCTTGAACCTAAATCCCGAGATAGAGAGTCATATGTTCTACCAGCTGAGTCAGCCAGGCACCCTGTTTTTAAAATTTTAAAATTTTTTAAAATTTTCTTAACTGTAATTTTGAACCCTATTTTCATATAGGCATGATCAAGGCCTTCTTGTTACTTCCTGTAGATAAAAAATTAATATTAGGTCATGGCCTTTCTGAAAAAGAAGTTACTGCTTTAGAGTCTGGTTGGATTACATGTGTCGTCTGGGTTATCTGGGTGAGTTCATGAGAACTATATTTTTTCTGAGATTCCTCCTTGACACATAGTTCCTGACTGCCTTCTTGAATTTTTTCCCATTCTAGGTTTTCCCCGTCTAATAATAATAAAAAGTCATGATAAAAACAATTTGAATGGATATTATGGCTTCCAATTTTTTTTTTCTTCCTCCCTAAGATTCCAAGTCTCTAGAGTACAAAATGACCAAAGGCCCATTTATGTATGGCCTCCTACAACATGGGTACATCTATACCTACTGCGCCATTTAGAAAATATTGCTGTCCTGACATCTTTGAGTTTTCTCTCTTCATATCTAACTAGTAGCTAACTGTGATAATCGAAAGCAGACATGCAGTGTGGGTAGCTATGAAAAGTTTGGGTACAAAATAATCCTTTAAAAATATATATAGATATAATTATGGTTTGGACAATATGTGATTTTTGGTTAATCTGGCTAACTTGATGGCTTGTCAGCAATTTTACTCAAAGTGTAGTTTTCCACTGAAACTAAAAGTCCTAGAACTAGCGGCTTGTGAACTTTGTAAAAGATGTGAATATTGACTTTAGTTCAAGCAATAGTTCTGCCACTGGCAAGCCATGTGACCTTGGGTACATCACGGAAGCTTACTCTCCAAGCCTGTTTCACATTCTGGAAAAGCGGTGTACTTGTAAATATGTCCTAAAGTTTTTGAGGCAAATACATGAAATTACGTATGTAAAGTACTTAGTAGAGTGCCTGGAGTAGATTAGTGTTACGTAACACTAGCTTCTGTAGGTATGTTATATATAACATAAGAAGAAACTCCAAAAATAAACAGTAAAAGCAAGAGTTGGCAAACCACGCTCACCTGGTTGCCCCATTTCTGTGAGTGAGGGTTTATTAAAGCAGAGCTCCACTTATTCTTGTCTTGTCTACAGCAGGATCGAAGAGTTGCAACCGATCATATGGTCCAGAAAGTCTAAAATAATGATAGTCCTTTACAGAAAGCCCTTTACAGGAAGCTTGCCAACCCCTGAGTAGAAAAAATTTAATTGTCCAAAACAAATAGCCTTGGGAGTGTGGACAGGTTGGGGCGCCTGGCCGGCTGCTTATGGGACATGCGACTCTTTATCTCGAGGTCGTGGAATTCAAGCTCCACGCTGGGTGTAGACAGTACTTAAATAATTAAATCATTTTTTGAAGTGTGGGCAGGCCTATTTTCTAGTCAAAAACCAAAAAGAAAAATACACATCAAGCCCCTCCTCTCACATCATCATGGGAGAAACTGAAAGCATCGACTCAAGCTGTGACTGAGAAGCAGAGATGAAGGACAGGTGCATGACCCAGAAAACTCCACTAGGTTACAGAAAACTGCGAAAACTTTCTCTGAGGACTCGTAAGGGAAGAGGAAGAGTCTCCCTGAGAGTAACAGCAAAGGAGTAAGAACAGCATTTAAACAAACCTGTTTCCATGCTTAGCATCACTCGCCTTCACGGAGATGCCAATTGAAATCACAGTGAGACATCACCTCACAGCCGTCAGAATGGCTACAACTCAGAAACTGAAGAAACAAGTGTTGGCAAGGATGTGGAGAAGGAACCCTCTCGCACTGTTGGGAATGCAAACTGGTGCAGCCACTGTGGAAAAGTGTATGGATGTTCCTCAAAAAACTAGAATTATTGTATGAGCCACTGTATATTCCACTGCTGGGTATTTACCCAAAGAATTTGAAAATTCACACACCTGTATGTTTACTGCAGCACTGTCGACAACAGCCATGGGAGGAAGTGGCCCAAGTGTCCATCGGTTGATGAATGAGAAAGATGTGACAGAGAAACAGAGAGAGAGAGAGAGAGAGAGAGAGAGAGAGAGAGTATGGAATATTACTCAGCCATTAAAAAGGGTGACGTTGGGGGAACATGACTGATCTGTCAGTGGAGCGTGCAACTCTTGATCTTGTAGTCTTGAGTTTGGGCCCCACACTAGGTGTGGAGATTACTTAAAAATAATTTTTAAAATCTTAAAAAAAAAAAAAAAACAGGTGAAGTTTTGCCTTTTGCAAGAGTATGGATGGATCTGGAGAGTATAATGCTGAGTAGAATAAGTTGGTCAGAGGACAGGTGCCCTATGATTACATGCATATGTGGAATGTAAGAAACAAAACAAACAAATTAAAGAGAAACCAAGAAACAGACCCTTAAGTCTAGTGAACAAACACAGCTGCCAGAGGGCAGGTGTATGGAGGCGTGAAAAAGGTGAAGGGGATTTAAAGCACGCTCATCTTGATGAGCACTGGCTATACAGAACTGCTGAATCACTATACTGTACACCTGAAACGAATGTAACACTATGTTAAGGATACTGGAATTAAAAAGATATTTGCGAAAATATAAAATATGCCACTTTTGGGGGGGGGGAAACTTCAATTTTCATAAAAGTTTGTTTAAATCCAATAGGTTTAATTGCCATTTTAATATAAACTGCTAACATCTTTTTTTTTTCTTTTTAAAGATTTTATTTATTTATTTGACAGATCACATAGGCAGAGAGGTAGGCAGAGAGAGAGGAGGAAGCAGGCTCCCTGCTGAGCAGAGAGCCTGATGTGACGCTCGATCCCAGGATCTGGGATCATGACCTGAGCCGAAAGCAGAGGCCTCAACCCACTGAGCCACTCAGGCGCCCCAACTGCTAACATCTTAACTTGAATTTTCAGTGGGACAAATACAGAAAGTTATATTATACATAAACAAAAGCCTTTTGGCGTCCTCAATAATTTTAAGTGCAAAGGGGTCTTGAGACCACAAAGTTTGAGAACTACTAATTTAGAGAAGCAATGTAGTGTTGGAGGACAGCTGTCTCTGGGAAGCAAGGCTCAAGAAAAGCCGTCTGTAAAGTCAGGTATGCAAACAGAATGCAGGACTGCGAGACAGCCGGTCAGCTGCTCTGCTGATAACCAAAGACACAGTCTTAAAATATGAACAGTCACCACAGACAGCAAACGATAAACAACCGAGTATGTGGACAGTTCTAAGGATAAAGACTGGTTTCAAGACCAGTGCCTATGATACCTGAATATTATCGTTTGAACTCAAGTTGAATAGCACAGTTGGGAGGAAAAAAGTGTTCAAGGCTCACGAGGCTGTGTGACCATCTTCTCAGAGATTAAAACAACGATTAGCACACAGAAGGAGCTCAGCAGTTTTAAAGGAATAGTGAATGACTAGATAAATGCAGTTATGAAACTGAGTCAGTTGGTAGCAGAACAGCTCTATCAAGAAAGGCTTATAACAGGGGGATTTGTTCTAGAATCAGTTTTCAAGAGACAGCTGAAGAAATGAGAGCAGCTGAGATGCAGTCGTTATCACTGTCCCCAAGAACATTCCCTCCCATCTCGAGCCCCTTCACTTTCCTTTTAAAGTCAGATTAGTGGATTTCTTAGCCATCATTCATCTCAAGCATCTTAACATCCTAAACAAAACTCTTAACTCGAACTCCTCATTCCTTCATAGCAACACATTTCTCCTGCACACTCCAACTTAATATGGTTCCTGATTCTTCTCTTCCGCTCATGCCTTCCATTTAATCCTTTAACATATCCTGTCATTCTGTTTGCAAAGCACATACGGCATTTATCCACTCCTGTCCATCCCTCCTCTATCACTCGAGTCCAAACCACTCAGATTAATCTTAATGGAACCAGCTTGTCTCCCTGTTACCTTCCCCCGAGCCCTGTGCCTGCCCCTTCCCTTCCAATCTACCCTCTCCCTCGGAGCCAGAGTGGTTTCTTATAAATGCCAATCAGATCATGTCACTCTCCTTTTAAAACTCTACAAAGGTTTCCCACTGTATGTAGAATAAAATGCAAACTCCTTTTCCTCCTCTACAAAACCTTCTCCGTCTGGACTCTCTGTCCGTGCCTGACCGACCCCATTCCACAATCCTCATCTGCTGCAGCCACACCGGCCTTTCCTATCTTCTAAAGCCAAATGGCTTCCACCACTTCTTCCAGCCTGAGCGCCCAGCACGCTCCGGAATCCGCCACCACAGGATCTTGACCGCCTTTTTCCTCCGTTTGGTTCTCAATGTCACCTTCTACATTTTCAGAGGCCTCTCCAGATGACCATAGCTAAATCAGGCACCCCTTCCTATTAAATGTTTACCGTATCACTCTGGTTCCTTCCTTAACAACACTCCTGACCCGACATCACTCTGCTCGTTGGTTCAGTTGCTCCGTGACAGCAGGACCTTGTTGGTCTTGTTTATCATGGTGTCCTCTATGCTTACAGCAGCGAGAACAGTACCTGACCCACAGCCAACACTTAACAATCAATATTAAATATGGAGTGAGTTATACATGGCTGTCATGCTTATTTTTTTTTTTTCCTTCCTGAAATACTGATGTCAGAGGAAAAGCAGGGTGTTTATCACACATATAGTCGACTGAGTCCCAGGTTTTCTGAAGCAAATTAATAGGCAAGCCAATAGACACAGCGATTCTCTGCATCAAACCTTACAACTGATCTTGATTTTTGTGCTTCACAGGGACTCCATTTCAATTCTTCATTTCTTGAAATGACTAACGTATATTAACCATGTTATTTTGAAGTACATACTCTTTTTCAAAAGTGCTTCAAGGTTTATAAATACACCAAAATGCTCTTGTAAGAGACTCAGCCAGTAGATTTTTCCAGCACAGAGATTATCTGTGCTGGTTTGGAATGAGGTTTTAATGTTTTCTAACTGTGAGATGAGGCACAAGAAATATTATTCTCTGGCTTCAAGTAGAGCAATACACTCAAAGTGCCAAAAACAAAACGAATTCTTACAAGAAAACAAAAGAGTAAATGGAAGCTTTTATTAGTGAAACAAGTCAATTTATTTCCAACAAGGCCTTTTCCTCCATAAATGAGATAAAACTACTTTACAGTACTTTACAACAATATAACTTAGTTTTTTGATGTTTTCAGAAAAGGAGCGATTTCTCTGGGAATTAGGAAAGTAAGTATTTGGGAAGAATAACAAGAAGTTACTTTTTAATTAACAGGCTTATCTACCACGTATGTAACTCCAGAGTTGTTCCTCTTAACAAATCTATCAAGTACTAGCCAACAAAGAACCTACCTTTAGAAACGGAGGCAGAAAAGGTTTCTACTTAAATAGGAAACAAGCAATCTAACATACCAATCACATGTCACCTTAACAAGGCAATTTACATAATTAGGTATAAATTATCTTTATGTTGATTAAGGTCCTAGCAAAGACAATTGGTCTGTTATGTCAAGTTCAAACTGCACTCATCTGGCTAGAAAGGTAAACATCACAATGGAATGGGGTTTGTTTGACTAAGGGGAGATCTCTCTTTAATATTGCACTTTCATTAAAAACAAGGATTATTAAGTCAAGGCCATCTTGGTTCTAAATCTCTCCATTTTTGTTGGAAGAAGACTCACCATCTCTTTACTAAGTTCTAACTCAACTTCTATTTCCTGGGCAGCCTCAGGGTGCTTTTCACAGTAATCAACAATAAATTTGTAATGTTCCAATGATGTTGCCAAATTTTCTAGCTCTTTCTTGGGATCTGCAGTGATGATTTTACCATAGAGACGGGCAACTCGAAACTTAGCTAACATGGCAGGACGAAGAACATCTTCCCCTATGTGCTCAGGAAAGACTTTATTTGGGTCTCTCAAGGAGTCTAGGAAGAGCTGGTAGTACTTCAATGCTGACTTATTGAGATTATTTATTTTTTTTACAATGTGTGAATCGGGGTCCCTCAGCTTGTCGGCAATGGCAACCTTCAAATCCATCATGTCATAGTACGCATGTGCAATCTCAAACTGAATCTGCCTGTTGACCAACAGGTAATACTGTGGATTCAGGTCCACAATGAGGGGCTCTAGCATGGCTATTCTCCGTTTATGCATCTTGCACCGTCTCTCCATATCGGTTTCAAAGAAGGCGAGCACCTTAAACAGAGCACTGTGGTCTTGGACCACTTCGATATGGTCAGTGACATAACCATCAATCTGAAAAAACTCTTTTGCCTCAAAGACATAGTGTTGACCCAGTAAGAAGAGTTCTCTGGCTTCTTCAAAATCTAAAGGTCTCAGATAGCTCACTTTCTCTTCCACCGCGGAGATGGCGTCACACAGCTCACCGGTTCCAAACTGTACAGCTTTCTTCCTCACCCTTTCTTCCTCATCTAATTCTTTTTTCCTTAAAGCTCTAAGTTCAGATTGTTTATCAAGATCAAGCTCTCCGATGTTGTCCTGAAAGAAAAAAATACATTATGGTGAGACAGCACACTGATCTCCTGCTGTCAAACAATATTATGGCAAACTAAAGAAGAAAAGAAAGCCCTCTTTCTCAGCTGGGTTTATGGAGGTATCATAATCTTACACATCTTTTAAAACTCCTTTCTTCTAATTATATTTCAATTGTATTAAAAATATAAGAACAAGATTTTTATTTTTTATTTTTTTTAAGATTTTATTTGTTTATTTGACAGACAGAGATCATAAGTAGGCAGAGAGGCAAGCAGAGAGATAGAGCGAGGAGGAAGCAGGCTCCACGCTGAGCAGAGAGCCCGATGTGGGGCTCCATCCCAGGACCCTGAGATCATGACCTGAGCCTAAGGCAGAGGCTTTAACCCACTGAGCCACCCAGGCGCCCCAAGAAAAAGATTTTTAAATCAAATAAGCTGCTTATACATGACTTTCCTCTTTAGGGAGCTAAAACCCATTTATGGTTTCTCTTTTCAGGTAAGATAAAGACGTATGAAAGAACCTTAGAGACTGTGAAACATTATACACATGCAATATTAATATTTTAAAATTAGAATGCAACTGTAATCTATATCCTAAAAATACTGCACCGAGATGCCATTAACTTCTATGCTAGAAGTTATTTAGAGAAATACAGAGAAATGTCCTAGGTCTCAAAGACACTCAAGTGAAGACACAGTTAAATCTGTCAATGATATCTCCCGCTACCTCTCAGGACAGGAAGCAAAAAAAAAAAAAAAAAAAGGTACAATGGTTTAAAAAATAGACTAAGCAGAGTGCTTTGCTGGCTCAACTGGTTAAGTGTCTACCTTCAGCGGGGGGTCATTATCCCAGGGTCCTGGGATCAAGCCCCACATTTAACTCCTTGCTCAGTAGGAAGCCTGCTTCTCTCCCTCTCACTCTGCCTGTTGCTCTCCTGCTTGTGTGTACATGCTTTCTCTCTCATTCTCATTCAAATAAATAAAATCTTTTAAAAAAGAGAGAGAGAGAGAGAGAAAGAGATTAAGCTCAGGGTGTCAGCGTGGTTCAGTCGGTGAAGTGTCCTGCTCTTGGTTTCAGCTGAGGTCATTATCTCATGTGTCCTGGGATCAAGCCCTGGGGTAGGCTCCTCACTCAGCACAGAATCTACTTGAGATTCTCTCTCTCTCCCTCCCTTTTTGCCCCTCCTCCCACTCATACTTCCACCACTCTTTCTCTCTCAAATAAATCTTAAAAAAAAAAGAAAAAAAAATACTAAACTCATCTTCCTCTTCCTGGCCAATAAACTGAACATCAGATCCCTCTATGCTTCACCCCCACCCCAAAGCCTTTTCTTCCTGTCACTCAACACTGTCTCTTTTTTTTTTTTTTTTTTTTTAAAAGATTTTTTATTTATTATTTATTTGACACAGAGAGAGAAATCACAAGTAGGCGGAGAGTCAGGCAGAGAGAGAGAGAAGCAGGCTCCCGCTGAGCAAAGAGCCCGATGCGGGGCTCGATCCCAGGAAACTGAGATCATGACCTGAGCCGAAGGCAGTGGCTTAATCCACTGAGCCACCCAGGCGCCCCTCAACACTGTCTCTTGATCTGCACTGCAAAACAACAGCCAGTGGCCACACATGGATGACTCCTGGGCACTGGAAATGTGGCAAGTTCAAACTGAAATGTGGGCTGTATCCATGATATACCCAATTCTAAGACTTAATTCAAAAGTAATTTTAAATCTCTTTAATATCAATGACAATTTTTAAAATATAATCTGGGTATAAAAGGTATAAAGTTGATTCACCCTTCCTCCTTTTCTAATGTGGCCATTAGAAAACTGAAAATTACATACACAGCTGGTATTCTATTTCTACTGGACAGCACTACCCTCCAGGTGACTCTGTGCGCACCAACGGCTGCAACCGTTACCCATGTGAGGATGCCTCACAGTCCTACGGCTACAGCCCACACCTCTTCACGAGCTGCAGCCCCATAGCCGAAGCCCCCCACAGACGTCTCCTGTCAGAACACCCGAAGGCTCCTCATCCGCAGGATGTCCACAGCAGAACTCCTATTCTTCTTCCGCTGCTTCCTACCGTAGTACTGAGTGAAGAAGCCTCCATCTACCTGGACAGCCAATAGCCCGCAAATCATCCTAGAGCTGTCCCTCCCTGCTCCCCTTTACTCCACACTTTCAGTCTGTCTCCAAGTCCTTTACATTTGCTTCCCGAAGAGCTCTGGAATCCATTCTTTCCTCTTCCACCTGTCCTGACACCACCCCAGACCAAGCTCCCTTCACCTCCCACCTGGACGGTCACTGTGCTCTTCTACCTAATCTCCCTCCTCTCCTGGTACTTCCCCTCAATTCGCCCCCCAAGCGACTGTTCCAAAACCCTTCAAGCCTCCACTCCTCAAAGGCCCTGCTTATGCCAGCCCCCTTCTGACTCTGTCTTAGCTCACGTGCTCTCCCACTCTGCCAGCCTCACAGGCCTTTGTCCACTCCATCTAATACTACGCTCCCTGTGCTGCTTCTGCTGGCAGGAATGCTGAACTTCCATTTCTCCAGTCCAGCTAATTCCGACTCATTCCCAGAGCATCCTTCACATGCTACTTCCCCTTGCATGTCCTCTGGCATGGTGTCTCTCCTTTGTGGAACTGACCCAAGGTGCACTTCTACGTGAAGGAAAACCCCAAGTCTACTCTTCCTCCTTGGACAACGACCAGCACAAAGCTGGCATAAGTACATTTGTGTAGGTCTTAAACTTGAGTTGAAGAAAGTTTTTCAGGTGAACAGATAATCAAAGGAAGAAGTTAAAGTAGCAAAGTCAGACTAAGAAGAATCTGAGTCATTTCAGAGCCGATGACTATTTAAAGCAGTTTCAAGGGTGCCTGGGTGGCTCAGTGGGTTGGGCCGCTGCCTTCGGCTCAGGTCATGACTAGAGTCCCACATCGGGCTCTCTGCTCGGCGGGGAGCCTGCTTCCTCCTCTCTCTCTCTGCCTGCCTCTCTGCCTACTTGTAATCTCTCTCTATCAAATAAATAAATAAAATCTTAAAAAAAAATAAAATAAAGTAGTTTTAAGCAACCAGATGGTAAGTTCTGGTGCCCAGTCTGGAAAACATCAAGTAAGTGATGGGTAGGAGTTAAATGGCAGTCTGTTTCGCCATTTAAGACCCCTTTACTTCAAATGCAGGCCCTTAGTCTCCCAATCTTATTTACTTACTTGCTCCCCAGCTGTTTGCTTATTTACATGCTTTCCTGGCTGCTTTCTGAGCAGAAGCAAGTTGATGGCTTTTCCTAGCTCCAGCTTCTCTAGACATAAAACTATCTAGCTCTCCTATTTCCTTTCTTTCCCAAATATGCCTCACCTTTACCCTCTACCTCTAAAATGTTCTCATCCTTGCACAATGTATGCTTCTGGGGTTTTGTGGTTTGTCTGGTTTTCTTTTGTTTAGTAGTTTCATAAGTTCTATATTATCACTAGTAAAAATTATTATATTTTAATGCATGCAAAAAAAAAAAAAAAAAAGCCTAACTCCTCCAGGAAAGTTTTCTATGTATCTATGTTTAGTATACTGCATCCAAATGATTTCCTTTCTTCCTTAGTGGTTAGAAAATAGGATTCAGGGGCACCTGGGTGGCTTAGTGGGTTAAAGCCTCTGCCTGCTTCCTCCTCTCTCTCTCTCTCTCTCTGCCTGCCTCTCTGCCTACCTGTGATCTCTGATAAATGAATAAAATCTTTATTAAAAATAAAAAAAAGAAAGTAGGATTCAGTATGGATTAGCATATATATGTTCATTTAACTCTGATAACAATAACAACATTATTAGGTTAAGTACTGTTATCAACTCCACCCCTTTGTGAGAAAATTGAGACAAAGAGAGATTAAGTAAAATGCCATAAACATACAACTACCATAAACTGGCAGGGCTATTTCCAGATACAGATTTTTATAAAATAGATATAAATATATGTACTGTATAAAGTATATAAAGATTAGTTGCTTATCGTCTAAAAAGACGTAAAGGAAAAAGATAAGAATAAGAATATGAAGAGATAATACAAAGCAAAATCTAAGCAATTTAGGATGGGCAAGGAAAGTTTTATGGTGTTTAAAGAAAGGAAATGGTACATCTAGGCCATGAAAAATTACACACTGAACAATTAATATATTGAGAATCTACTGTGCCTGGTGATAATAATATGAATACGATGCAGCTCCTACCTCTCCAGGAATTTATAGTCTATCCAAAGGAAAGTCTTTAAGGAAGAAGTGGTATTTGGGATAGACCTTAAACAAGTAAGATTCTAAAAGGCAGATGGGAGAGCAAGAAATATTTGAGAGCATTCTGCAAGCTGTGCATAATAAACATGCAGTGAGCCCAACGAATATAACTACGATTTTAAGCTTTTACTTCCTTCCTGCTTATTTAAGGAAAAAAAAAAGGCAACTTCTGACTACATTACCTGCATGGAAAGCTGGGCATTCTGCAGGAGAGTCAAACAATATTTGATCCAGCATCGTGCTATCTCTCCTTTTCTTTGATGGTAAAGCTCTGGTACATCTCCTTCAGCTTCAGTAGCTAAAATCACAGAACGTTATTTATTTAATGGTCACCATCACAATTTTCATTGTGTACTACATTCTTCTTAAAGCACTTTTTCCTGAATTTAAGAGTAACAGATTCTCACCGAAGCAGTGGGGGGGAAAACCCACCCAAAATTCCAACCACCCAGAGGCACCCTATTATTATTTTTGTAGATTTCTTTCTAGTTTTTTTCTTGTGTGTTGTCGGTAAAAACTAAGGTCACAATGTATATTCAATTTTTAATATAGGTTTTTCTTTTACATATTCTACCACTAACACTTCACCCGTATCATTATCAACTCTTAAACATTTTTTTTAAGTATAGCATTACATACAATTAAATAGATGTTCCCTGGGTTATATAACCATTCTTGTAATATAACCATCTTCTAATTCTGTTGTTTCCACTTCTTCTATAAGAAACAAATCTACACAAAGTCAGGTCATGATCTCGAGGTTGTGGGATCAAGCCCGACATCAGGCTCTGTGTGGAGTCTGATTCAGATTCTCTCTACCTCTCCCTCGTGCTCATTTTCTCTCTCTCCAAATAAATAAATAAAATCTAAAATAAAGAGAAACATTCTTTCTCTCTGCCTCTGCCCCTCCCCTAAGTTTGTGCACACATACATGGTCTCTCTCTCTCAAGAAAAGAAGAGAAATAAGTCACACAAGGTGAAAGTTAGCTTAACTATTAATCAATTTGTCAAAAATTCCAATTTGAATTTAGTGAAATTCAAAATGAAATGGAGTTCTCATGAATTAAAAGTTAGTTCTGGCTGGGGCGCCTGGGTGGCTCAGTGGGTTAAGCCGCTGCCTTCGGCTCAGGTCATGATCTCAGGGTCCTGGGATCGAGTCCCGCATCAGGCTCTCTGCTCAGCAGGGAGCCTGCTTCCCTCTCTCTCTCTCTCTCTCTGCCTGCCTCTCTGCCTGTCAAATAAATAAATAAAATCTTTAAAAAAAAAAAAAAAAAAGTTAGTTCTGGGTGCAAAGCTTCCCCCAAACTAACGTTCAGAATGATGGAGACAGTTTAGTGAAGGCCCAATTATTTCATTTTGTAATGCAAGTCCCATATCCAGTTTTACCAAAATACTTAAGTTACACCTGTGGAGGGCATTCCTTTTTGCAAAAAAATTTATTTTAAGAATTTGCATGATTTGGGGCACCTGGGTAGCTCAGTCTGTTAAGCATCCAACTCTCGATCTCAGCTCAGGTCTTGATCTCCAGGTCGTGAGTTCAAGCCCCACATGGGTCTCCACAATGGGGATGGAGAGTACTTAAAAAATAAATAAAATGACAATGTAAATAAGTAAATAACTTTTATCATTTAAATTATTTTGGTTTTCACTATTTGAGAAAAAATCCTTAGTAACATGAAACAACACCTTCCATCACCATATCAGATTTAATGAAGTATTGCTATTAATCCATGTAAACCTTCCTCTGTAGGCTACCTTTTCCATCATCATGGATGTACCACCAACACCAAGTATAACAGTCACAGTGCCCAGCTCTACAGGGAGAGAATCAAGTCACTAGCCTCCCAAACAACACAGAAGCATGGCACTGAAGCAAGTCAGTGGATTCGATGGTCTCCTTTAGATGAACATTTGTTTCAGCAGAAAAAGTGGGTTATTCCTTCTTAAGATTTATTTATTTATTTGAGAGAGAAAGTGAGGGGGGCGCGGAACGGGGACGGGAGAAAGAATCTCAAGCAGACTCTCCACTGAGCAGGGAGCCCAACATTGGGCTCAATCCCACAACCTTGAGATCATGACTTCAGGTGAAATCAAGAGTCAGACACTTGACCAACTAAACCACCTCCGTGCCCCCAAAAGGTGGTTTTTATCTCCAACAGTAAAACTAAAGAAACAACATACAGTTGATTCTCATTATCCGTGATAGTTATGTTCTTTCTATAGTCACTGCGAACACGGAATTATCAGCAAATGCTGAAACATCGCCTCTCGGAAAAATACAGGGTTAGATTGCCATGAGCTTCTGGTCACATTTTCATCAACTGATCAATATGTATAACTTAATTTCATGTGTGTTTCTATTTAACGATCCCTTATTTAGTATCTACTGTTGGCTTATTAACACTGAACTCAGAACCAACAGCACTATAACCTGTGCCTGAACGAAGCATATCCAGCACTGTCATTTCTCCATAAGGCATGTCACGGCCGTGTCACCTGTTTACACTGGACAACACTTCGGCACTACACTCGGGGGCCATTTTAAACCATGAAATTGCCAACAAAAAACACAAAAATGTGAAGAATAGTGTACTAAATAAACCACAAAAAGGGCACTTATTCACTCTATGGGAGCTGAAACAAGAAGGCGAGTGTTGCATCGTTCGACTTCAGCTGGAAACGTGCACCTCAGGTGACCCAACTTCTTTGCTGTTCTGAACAAATGACCACAGAAGTACCTAGAGTACTAAGTTTGGGGTCACAAGTAAATGGTAGCAATGGGTGAATTCACAAATAATGGACTCTAATTAGGAACCTGTACTTAGATATAAAGTCCTTTTTTTTCTCTTTCAGAAATAGCTGGTGGAACTGGGTACTTGACCTCCTTAAGGTTTGGAAGCAAAAGTTATTGGGTTGATACCTTTGTAAAGTGTGTTCAGGGACCCTATGTATATATGTTACTGAGTTGATAATAATAAAAAGCTCCAACTGTTTTTTAAAATTGAGGTAAAACTGACATTACAGTTGACTCTGAACAACACGGGTTTAAACTGTACAGGTTCACTTACACATGAATTTTTTAGAGTACAGCACTGTAAATGTATTTTCTCTTCCTCATGATTTTCCCAACATTGTCTTTTATCTGGTTTATTTCATTGTAAGGATAGAGTATTAATACATATAACATACAAAATATGCGTTGTTTGTTATGGTAAGGCATCTGATCCACAGTAAGCTCTTGGTAATTAGGTTTTAGGGAGTCAAAATTTATATATGGACTTTTAACTACACAGGGGATAGTGACCCCTAACCCCACCACATTACTAAGGATCAACTATACACTAGTCTCATATGCACAACATGATGAGTTGATATTTGTATATATTACAAAATGATCATCACGGGAAGTCTAGTTAATATTTATGACCATATGCAGTTCAATTTTTCTTGCAATGAGCTTTAAAGATATACCCTCTTAGCAACTTTCAAATATGCAATACAGTATTTACTACAATCACCATGCTGTACATTACATCCCACAACTTAATTATAACTGCAAGTTTATACCTCCCCTAAAAAAGATTTCTCTTTTTCTCCTGCATAATAATCCATTGACATATATACCATATTTTCTTTATCTACTCACCCAGCAATGGACACTTAAGTTGTTTTCATATCTTGGTGACTGTAAATAATACTGCAATGAACATGGGGATGCATTTATCTTTTGGTTCAGTGTTTTCTTTTGCTCTGGGCAAATACCGAGAAGTGAAATTACTGAACTATATATTATTTCTATTTTTAATTTTTGAGGAACCTCCATACTGTTTTCCACAGTGGCTGTGAGATAATTTACATTCTCACCAACATGCATGAGGGTGCCCTTTTCTTCACATCCTCACCAACACTTGTTATTTCTTGTCTTTTCCATAAAAGCCATGAGAATGAGATGATACCTCACTGTGGTCAAATATACATGTTAACTGTGATTTTTAAAACCAAATAAAACACAGTAATTAAAAACTAATCATTTGGACACACCACTTATGCAGTATTCCAACCAAAAATATATCATCTGATTCTTAGCTTAAGGAAACATTAAACACCAACTGATGGAAATCTAATTTAATAACTGGCTTAGATTTTTCAAAAATGTCTATGTGGTGAAAGAGAAAGAATGGCTGGGGAACTGTTCCAGATTAAAGGACAGTAAAGAGATGTGACAAGTAAATGCAGTAGGAAATCATGAACTGGATACTCTAGTACTAGAAAAGACATTATGGGAATAATTAATGAAACAGAAATATGCATTATAGATAAAGAATTGTATCAATGCTATATTTCCTGTTCTATGATTATGTAAGAAAATATTCTTGGGAAATATGCACTGAAAGTACTAAAGGGGTAAAGGAATCAAGCGTTCACAATCTTCTCTCAAATGCTCCTGAAGAACAATTAAATGTGATTGCAAATGAGGCAATTATTAAAAGTTGGTGAATTGAAAAGGGCTATGGTAGTTCCTTGTTCTGTTTGTGAATTTTCCAAAATTTAAAAGGATTTGAAAATGTTTTCTAAAAGCTGTGTAATAAAACATGCACATACGAACTTACTGTCTTCTGTTGTTGAGATCTTTCCAGTTTGACCAAAAATGACATTAGCAGCAGATAAACAGTGCCTGGCCTCCATAAAACATAGCTGTGGAGGAAATAAACAAGAGTAAGTGCAATCATCACTAGCCTTATTTGCAGTCAACACTTTTACATAAAGACTTCTAGTATGAGAAAAGCTATAAAATTGGGTAAAAACCACTAAGGAGACCCTGTATGGTTGCTGAACATTAAGAAGGTATACGACACGTATACTCTAGTTAAAAAGCTACCTCACAGATTAAAATAACAATCCCCCAAACTCTTCATAATAATCCAAACTGGTTGAGAGACAACTGCTGACTGAACTGAAAGTTAGCTCTCTTCGGGTTATCACTCAGGATGCTTCAAGAACGGTGATCATCCTAGACTGAGAGCGCTTCCCATAGGCCTTTAGGTTCAGTTCACATAGCCAAAATGCCATCTGGGATAAATGTGTCCCCTGTCCGAGGACTTGAAGATTTAGTTTTCAGAGATCTCTCTATTATCCCACTTCAAAGACAAA
The DNA here is from genome assembly GCF_030435805.1 of Mustela lutreola. Classification (NCBI taxonomy): domain Eukaryota; kingdom Metazoa; phylum Chordata; class Mammalia; order Carnivora; family Mustelidae; genus Mustela; species Mustela lutreola. The sequence continues at coordinate 56,909,607 of NC_081293.1, forward strand.
AAGGGTAAATATAGATAGGAAGAGATTCCTGTCTTCTGGAATTTGGGGAATTTATGTATCATGAATGAGGATTCCCATCAACTTTTGAAGCTAACAGATTTTCACAGATTAACTTTATGGAACTGCTTTACCAACACACTCGAAGACTTCCTAATTCAAATTTGGGGATGGCAAAGTTCTCGCAAACACTTCGCGTTTATCACATAAGTCATAGGACCAACCCAGCAGAGATACAAAGTTAAAGTCCAACTTTTAGTTGGAAGCCACCCTCATTAGTTAAATGTCTAGTTCATATTAATAATACCTCATTTTGTTGAGAAGATTTTTCATGGTTGGCTATGACTTCAAAATCTCAGCACTAAATGTATCTCTCCATGACAGCAAATTCAGAAGCCACCTCAAGACTAGCTGGGTACTGTGTACAGTATTAGCCCAGCAACATCTACAGATCAGAATGTTGGTATTAAACCTCAGAAGCCCAAAGAAAGTTACAGTTTACATAAAGAAGCTTTACCTGTCCCCCTGCAATCCCTAACCCATCATTATCTTTCAGTTTTATTAGGCTTTGTTGCCCGCAAGCAGCCACTGCTACAGCAGTGAGTGCCCTGTGCCCTTTAGGTGGCTGGTAAATGTGGGACTTTAGCATCTGCCAGGTAGGGACACATCGAGTAGCAAAACCTCATCATTGGAACCAGATGGAAGATGAGAATGATATAAAAATGACAACTGCATTGCTTAAAAAAAAAAAAATGGTTCAAATCTCTGTTTGCAATGCAACTCAGCTAGTTGTAACAAAAACTTAGAAAACATTTCAGTTAAAAAAAAAAAAAGGCACAAGGTGGGGGAGATACTCATGAAAATTACTGCATGCTCCACATAAGCAATGCTTAACAACTTTAAATTTTTTATTATACTTTAAATTAATATCTAAATATCTTAGTACTCTTAATATCGATGGAGTTTTAAGTGTTAGTTAAAATCACAGTGAATACGTGGCTTTAAAGTTGCTAAACAAAACAAATAAGGGGCCTCTGGAAGCTATAAAAAAAGGTGCCACAAGCAGAGGCACCAAGTAACACTTCTGATGACGACCACAATGGAATGGATTCATGAGTCAGGTTTAACTGAATGCTCCAAGAGACGCGACAGCGTTACTTACAAGCTTGATCTTAGACCAAAGTCCTAGAAGCGATGCTGCAGTCACCACAGCCCTTTCTCGCCTGCTAATAGCTTTTCTGAATGAAATTCTGTGGGACAATACTTTAAACATAGGGCGCATTTACAGAACCAGCACTAACAAAAAGCTTAGAAAGGATAAAGGCCCAGGAAGGATACAGCAGCAGGTAACCAAAGAGATTTAAAGAAGGAACTCTGATCAGCAAAGAATTACTAAAATTTCAGAGCAAATCAGAAATACAAATAGAAGTAATTTCTATTGCTGAGTATCTTATTGAGGATTAATAGAAAATCTGGCCAGGAAAGGTGGCTGAAAGGGTTTAAGCATTAAAACTCTTAGGAACTAAAGGAATAAATGGGTTAATTAAAAATATACCAACGTGATTCTGAATAATTATTATCAACAACTGAGAAGCTCAAGGTTGTTCTGGGTAATCCTCCAGAAGAAGTGTATCATAGAGAGTCAAACTCAGGAACTGAGCAGAGACATTTCTAACAGAAAAATTACTATGGAGGAGTTAATTCTAAAGAATAACTGAAATGCATCACATGCTTTTATCAAAGCCCACATTTAACAGTCAACTTCCTCAGACAAATCCTCATAGTTACAGATTACCACTGTATAAAGATAAAGCTGTGTCTACAAGATAAACTCCGCAATTTAAGGTAACATCTCCCTAGAATGAATGATTGTGTTCTGTATTAAAAACGAATTGGTGTTAGGTAACTAACATGTAATTTTAGGGGCGAGCAGCATGTAAGACAAGGACGAAATTCAACATCTTACCATTCTAAAGGATTAATGCAATAAAAAGCTACGTATGTCTAGTATACTGGCAAAATGGGCTGCATTTTTCTGTCCAGTTTACATCATAAAATACAAGCTATCTGTTTTTAAAAGATGACATTTTCAAGGTACTCCTGGTTCTATATTTATACACATGTACAGTAACTTTTTGTTAGACAACTATTTGAGAAGCTTACCTTATTGATGTAAAACTGCGACAAGGTAGCAGCATTAATAGCCCACTCTATAGGATGGTAGGCATTGTGTTCAAGCTGGCGTTTTAGGGTACTGTGACAATAATGAGCAGCTTTCTCAAACATTTCCATATGCTGGTAGACTTGAGCCAGGTAATAGAGGTTATGAGTATAAACCTTCTCAAATCTGTGAAGAAGTGAATATCTGTGTAAGTTTACAATTGATATGGAACCTTCATATAGCTCGGTCCTCTCACCAGCCCTTGGAGTTGGGTATGGCTACAGTAGCTATCTGAGAGATGAGGAAAACAGAGCCTCAGATTTGAACAGGGTAACATTTCTAGTAAGTGGCAAACGGACATTTTTAAATCTATGTCAGAATCCACATTCTACAACTTTAGGAGCATCTCAAAAGAGAAAATATTGTGCCTTTTCGAACAGTCATCTTATCTACACTACATGGAATTTACCTGTGAGAGCAGATTTCTGTACCTACTCACCTTTTTGATCTCTCCTGTTCAGCAAGCTTCTCTTCTTCAGGAAGAAAATGCTCAGTAGGATCAAGAGGAGGACTCCCAATCTACAATTAAAGAAAAACAGACCTCTAATTTAACAGATTTAACAGAACTCTAAAATTTTAAACTGTAAACACCAAGCGCCCTCCTCTGGAGAAACTGGACAAAGCAAAATTTTAAAGCTCACTATACCTCATTTTTTACTAGCTCATTTTCATGTTACCCAAGAAGTAATTTTCTCTTCTTTTTTTAAAATTTTTATTTATTTATTTGTCAGAGAGAGCGAGTACAAGTAGGGGAAGCTGCAGGCAGAGGAAGAAGCAGATTCCCCACTGAGAAAGGAGCCTGATGTGGGGCTCAGTCCCAGGGTCCTTGGATCATGACCTAAGCCAAAGGCAGACACTTAACCAACCAAGCCACCCACTCATCCCAAGAAGTAATTTTCTTAACCATAAGTTTTTAAAGAGTCAAACAATGAAAGGAGATTGCCTAGAAACTGACAATTTTAACTGCTGTGCAAAGTGAACCTCAAATACACTAAAAAAAAAAAAAAAAAAAAGATCTACCAGTTTGCCTTTAAGTCTTAATTTTATCCAGTAAAAAAAAAATTTCAAAACCTACATAAGTGGGGCACCTGGCTGGTTCAGTTGGTAGAGCACTCAACTCTTGATCTGGGGGTTGTGAGTTTGAGCCCCATGTTGAGTGTAGATATTACTTAAAAATAAAATCTTACAGGGAGCCCTGCCTCCCCACCCCCTGCCTGCTTCTCTGCCTACTTGTGATTTCTGTCTGTCAAATAAATAAAAGAAATCCTTAAAAATAAATAAATAATAAAATCTTAGGGGCGCCTGGGTGGCTCAGTGGGTTAAGCCTCTGCCTTCAGCTCAGGTCATGATCTCAGGGTCCTGGGATCAAGCCCCGCATCGGGCTCTCTGCTACGTGGGAAGCCTGCTTCCCCCTCCCCCTCTGTCTGCCTCTCTGCCTATTTGTGAATTCTCTATCAATAAATAAATAAAACCTTTTAAAAAAATACATAAAATAAAAAATAAAATCTTTTTTCCCCCCAAAGATTGCATTTATTTATTTGTCAGAGAGAGAGAAAAAGAGTGCACAAGTAGGGGGGAGCATAAGAGGAGAGAGAGAGAAGCAGCAGCAGGGGAGAGAGAAGGAGAAACAGGCTCCCTGCTGAGCAGGGAGCTCGATGTGGGACTTGATCCCAGGACCCTGGGATCATGACCTGAGCCAAAGGTAGACATTTAACTGAGCCACCCAGGCATCCCTTAAAAATAAAATCTTAAAAAATAAAAAAACCTACATAATTATGACAAATAAAAAGGTATGTTCATCCTTAGAGTGATATTGTTCTAAACTGACCACTAATGAAAATCAAATCAAAGTTTTAAATATTAAATATTTAAATTTAAAATATTTAAAACATTTAAAATATTTAAATATTTGCTCCAATACTTTTTTTTTTTTTTTTAAGATTTTATTTATTTATTTGATCGAGAGAGAGAGTGCAAATATAGGCAGACAGAGTGGTAGACAGAGGCAGAGGGAGAAGCAGGCTCCCTGCCGAGCAAGCTTAACCAACTGAGCCACCCAGGCATCCCTGCTCCAATACTTTTTTTTTCTCAAGGTAACGAGAAAAGCATATAGATTACCCCCTTTTAATACAGAGGCAATAAAATCAGTGATTCTATTGCGCATTACTTTGGCCAAGTCACCCAATTTCTTGCACTTCTGTTTTCTCATTGATAAAATTACTTCGTAAGATTGTTAATGAGGAATGAGTGAGTTAAAATTACTTCGTAAGATTTTAATGAGGAATCAGTTACATGTAAATCACTTATAATACCATCTTCAGCCCTCCAAAACAGCACCACTGCCCATCTACTTCTACAAGGACAGACACATCTGCAAGACCAGCCTTGCTTTAAAGTGAATTTGCTAAACTTCAAATAGCAAAAATCCCTCTTCCGTTTTTAAAAATGTGATCTTACATTCTGGATGTAAATGCTAAAAGCATCACAACTTGGATTCCTAGAATTTACAGAAAGTAAAAATGACTAAGACAGGAAGCAAGGCACAAGGAAAACACAACAGATAAGTAATTCTTCCAAGATCTCAATAATTTTGAGGGCTGTTTATATGCTTACTCTTTATTTTTTTATGATTTTATTTATTTATTTGACAAAGAGAGAGATCACAAGTAGGCAGAGAGAGAGAGGGGGAAGCAGGCTCCCTGCTGAGCAGAGAGCCCGATGCAGGGCTCGATCCCAGGACCCTGAGATCATGACCTGAGCTGAAGGCAGAGGTTTTAACCCACTGAGCCACCCAGGTGCGCCTGTGCTTACTCTTTTATATACACACACACACACACACACACACACATATATATGCTTACTCTTTTTTGATGAAGGGAATTAATCAATGTATTATTTTCTATACATACTTCATCATTACAGCTACTACATAAACCAAACCGCTCTCTTCTCCGAACTAAAACACAGGTATAACTCAGTACAAAAAGTTTGATATGGGGACACCTGGGTGGCTCAGTTGGTTAAGCCGCTGCCTTCGGCTCAGGTCATGATACCAGCATCCTGGGATCGAGTCCCACATCAGGTTCCTTGCTCGGCAGGGATCCTGCTTCTCCCTCTGCCTCTGCCTACCACTCTGTCTGTCTGTGCTCACTCTCGCTCCTCTCTCTCTCTGACAAATAAATAAATAAAATCTTAAAAAAAAAAAAAAGTTTGATATGTTTTACGTTTCCATATTAATACTAATTTTTAATGAAATATCATAGGTGTTTGGTATGTACACATTTCTGAGGGAGGAGGGGCAGAGAGAGAGAGAGAGAATCTTAAGCAGACTCCATGTCAAGTACAGAGCCCAACATGGGCTCAATTTCACGAACCTGAGATCATGACCTGCGCTGAAATCACGAGTCAGAGGCTTAACCAACCGAGCCACCCAGGCAGTCTGTATCTTAACATTTTAAATGAAGAATTCCATGTATAAGAATGTGAGCCTAAAATCATGAAAGGAGGGTGGTCCATATGGATAGCTGTTTCTGTGATTTGTCCCACATAAGTGACCACCTAGACCTGCATATACACAGGTAGGTTAATGTTTTTGAGACTCATGCTGTGTGGATAACCTTGAGAGCCTGGTTGATTGAAATATATTATCTGACCTCCAGATCAGAATTGGTCCTTCTGTTCTGTTTTGTTCTATAAATCTTGTCTTACATCCCCTCCTGCTCCAGGCTGGGCTGGCTCCCTGGAATAGAACCTGGGAGGGGAGGCAGACATACAGAGCCCCAGCTCCTTGAAAATATAAAAACATGATAACACAGAAATGCAGCTCACTCCAAGCTGCATGTAAGGAAACAATGTTTAACTTTAAACCCCATCATTTACTCTATAAATATGGCCCTTATGGGGACAGTCAGTTCGAAGTCTCACCTAAGGGGAGGACACTCTACCCAGGCCTCTCCATCGGGACCCCACCTGGCTGTTTCCCCCAGGCTTCCCCAGCTAAGGAGGTTGGATGTTCTAAGCACCCAGTGTGATGTAATCTTCCTTTATTCTCACTTATTGCCTATTACCCTCATCTATGTTGAGATTCCTTTCCTCTTCTGTTTCTATTAGGTTTTTATAGTAATTAATAAAGCTCTCTTTACTTTTCAAAACCTAAACATGCCTGTTGTGAATCTTTTGTTCAGATTTGTGGTGCTCCTCTTAGTTCATTAGGAGGAAAGTTAAAACACCAAGAAGAAGCACCATGACTTTTAAAATGTACAATCCAGGGACGCCTGGGTGGCTCAGATGGCTGAGGGTTTGCCTTAGCTCAGGTCGTGATCCCAGGCTCCTGGGATGGAGTCCCACATCAGGCTCCTTGCTCAGCAGGGCCTGCTTCTTCCTCTGCCTGCTGCTCCCCCTGCCTCTGTACTTTCTAACAAATAAATAAAACCTTTTTTTTTTTTTAAATGTATATTCTAAAATTCCTTGACAGGGAGCGGGGATGGCAGAGAGGGAGGGTGCCTGAGTGGCTCAGTCAGTTAAGTGTCTGCCTTTGACTCAGGTCATGATCTCAGGGTTCTGGGATGGAGCCCTGTGTTGGGTTCCCTGCTCAGGGGGAGTGTGCTTCATCCTCTCCCTCTGCCCCTCCCACTCCACCCCCTCTCCTGTTCTCTATCTCAAATAAATAATTTTTATTAAAAAATTCCTTAATGGGCGCCTGGGTGGCTCAGTGGGTTAAGCCTCTGCCTTCGGCTCAGGTCATGATCTCAGGGTCCTGGGATCGAGTACTGCATCGGGCTCTCTGCTCAGCAAGAAGCCTGCTTCTCCCTCTCTCTCTCTCTGACTCTCTGCCTGCCTTTCTGCCTACTTGTGATCTCTCTGTGTCAAAAAAATAAATAAAATATTAAAAAAAAATTCTTTGGGGGTATAATTAACATGCTGATTTGCTCCAATCTTTATCCTCTAGGGGTAGCTTGTTATTTTTAGGGAACATATTTTATTCCTTCCTATTTGGTTCCCTAGCATTCTGCACAGTATCTGTCACATAATAAAAACAATACATGTCTAGTGAATTAAACTGATGAAGCAAACAGAAATGTTCCATCTGTGCATTCTGCTCACAGCACATTCCTTTTACTTGTTATCGTTTTGGTATAGATATAGAAGTCCTCTCTATACTACACAGTTTGGGCTTTTTTTTTTTTTTTTTAAGATTTTATTTAGTTATTTGTCAGAGAGAGAGAGAGAGAGCACAAGCATGGGAGAGTGGCAGGCAGAGGGAGAAGCAGACTCCCAATGAGCAAGTAGCATGATGTGGGACTTGATACCAGGACTCTGGATCATGGCCTGGGCTGAAGGCAGATGCTTAACTGACTGAGTCATCCACGCATCCCCTTCTTTTCTTTTCTTTTTTTTTTTTTTTTTAACATTTAAAAAATGTATGTATTTGAGACAGAGAGATACAAAGAGAAAGGGAGCACGAGCAGGGGGAGAGACAAATGGAGAGGGAGAAGAAGACTCCCCGCTGAGCAAGGAGCCAAATGCGGGGCTCGATCCCAGGACCCAGAGATCTGACCTGAGCCGAGGGCAGACACTTCACGAAAGCTACCCAGGTGCCCCTACCCTACACAGTTCTTCTTCTTCTTCTTTTTTTTTTTTAAATTTTTTATTTGACAGAGATAACAAGTAGGCAGAGAGGCAGGCAAAGAGTGGGGGGGGGGAAGCAGGCTCCCCGCTGAGCAGAGAGCCTGATGTGGGGCTCGATCCCAGGACCCTGAGATCATGACCTGAGCTGAAGGCAGAGGTTTTAACCCACTGAGCCACTCAGGCACCCCACACTACACAGTTCTTAAAGGAGCACCTCAAACTTGTATTTTAGACTAAGTCCAACTACTGAGACAATGGAGTACAGTGATTAAAAGTATGGATTCTGGAATCAGATCATGTGGGTCAGAACCCCAAGCTTCACCAATTACTAGTGTGTGGCCTTGGGTAAGTCACAATCTAGTGTGCTTCTTTTTCCTCATCTATATAATAGGAATAATAAAAGTATCTACCTTATGAGTTGTCATGAGGATTAAGTGAGTTAAAATTGGTAAATCATTTATAACAGTGCCTGAAGGTACTGTAAGTGTTATAAATGTTTGTTAAACAAGTAAAATATGAACAGTGGGAAAATAACAAATAAAAAGCTTCTAAACAACAAAGGAACCCAACAACAAAATGAAAAGGCAACCTACCAGATAGGAGAAAGTTTCTGCAAATCCTGTATTGAGAAGGGGTTAATATTCAAAATATATAAAGAATTCATGAAACTCAGTACCAAAAAAACCCAAACAACCCAATTCAAAAACGGGCAGAGGACCTAAACAGACAGTATTCAAAGGAAGACATTCAGATGGCCAACAAATACAAGAGAAGATACTCAGCATCACCAATCATCAGGGAGATGCAAATGGAAACTATAATGAGAAACGACCTCACACCTGTCAGAATGGCTATTACCAAAAAAGACAAGAAATAACAAGTGTTGGCAAAGTTAGAGAAAAGGGAACCCCTGTGCACTGCTGGTAGAAATGTAAATTAGGCAGCCTCTATGGAAAACAGTATGGAGATTTCTCAAAAAATTAAAAATAAAACTACCATAAGACTAGCAATTCCACTTCTGGGTATTTAGCCAAAGGAAAAAAACCACTAACTCGAAAAGATAAAAGCACCCCCATGTTCACTGGAGAACTATTTACAACAGCCAAGACATGGAAACAATCTAGGTGTCCATCAGGGGATAAACGGATAAAAAAAAAAATATGGGGGCGCCTGGGTGGCTCAGTGGGTTAAGCCGCTGCCTTCGGCTCAGGTCATGATCTCAGGGTCCTGGGATCGAGTCCCGCATCGGGCTCTCTGCTCATCAGGGAGCCTGCTTCCTTCTCTCTCTCTCTCTCTCTCTGCCTGCCTCTCAGTGTACTTGTGATTTCTCTCTGTCAAATAAATAAATAAAATCTTTAAAAAAAAAAAAAATATGCACACACACAGGAAATTACTTAGCCATTAAAAAAAAAAAGGAAATCCTGCCACTTGTAATATGGATGGACTTTGAGGACATTATGGTAAATGAGGTAAGTCAGAGAAAGACAAATACCATATGGGATCACTTATATATGGAATTGTAAAAAGAAAAAAAAAAAGGCAAAAACGCACAAGAAAAAAGAATGCCTAGAAGTAGAGAGCAAACTAGTTGTTTCCAGAGGTGGAGATAGTGGAGAAAAGGCTGAAGGTGGTCAAGAGACAAAAACTTCACATTACAAAACAAATAAATCCTGGGGATGTACTATACAGCATGGTGCCTTCAGTTACTACTATTGTACTGTAAATCTGAATTTTGCTAAAAGAATAGATCTTAAAAGATCTCACCACAAGAAAAAAACTGTAAATGTATGTGGTGACAGACATTAACTAGACTCGTGATTACCACTTCACAATATATACATATATTGAAACATTACATGGTACATCCTATACTAACATAATGTAATATTTCAATATCTCAGTTTAAAATAAAAATTTAATATAAATGAGCAAACAAATCAGCCAGAAAACACAAACTTAAATAAATATACGTAAAAAGGCATGAAGTAAATGCTTTCAAAAGAAAAGATAAAAATAGAATATAAACACTTAAAAATAATCAAAGAAATTCAAGTTAAAACGAGACCATTTTGTCTACAATAACAGTATAGATTTTTTTAAAAGCTATGAAAGATAAGTTCTGAAGGAGATGAGAACTCTCATATACTAGTGAAATAAGAGTACATTGCTAGTGGGGCGCCTGGGTGGCTCAGTGGCTTAAAGCCTCTGCCTTGGGCTCAGGTCATGATCTCAGGGTCCTGAGATTGAGCTCGAGCCCCCATGTCAGGCCCTCTGCTCAGCGGGGAGCCTGCTTCCCTTCCTCTCTCTCTGCCTGCCTCTCTGCCTACTTGTGATCTCTGTCAGATAAATAAAATCTTTAGGGCGCCTGGGTGGCTCAGTGGGTTAAGCCGCTGCCTTCGACTCAGGTCATGATCTCAGGGTGCTGGGATCGAGTCCCGCATCGGGCTCTCTGCTCAGCAGGGAGCCTGCTTCCCTTCCTCTCTCTCTGCCTGCCTCTCTGCCAACTTGTGATCTCTCTCTGTCAAATAAATAAATAAAATCTTTAAAAAAAATAATAAAATAAATAAAATAAAATAAAATCTTTAAAAAAAAAAAGAGAGTACATTGCTAGTGTTTTTATGAAAAGCAATTTTATAACATGTCAAATGCTTTAAAATGGCCATTCTCCAAATAGTGAATGGTACAACTTATACGTAGCATCTTAAATTTAAAAAACAAAAAAACTTAACTCCTAAAAATAGAGTAGAACAGTGGGTGCCAGGGACTGAGAGAGGGAGAAATGAGAAGCTAGGCAACAGGCACAACTTCCAGTTAAAAGATAAGTTCTGAAGATCTAATAAGCAGCACAGTGACTATAGTTAACAATACTGTACTATATACTTGAAAGTTGCTTAGAAAGTAAATTGTACATGATCTCATCACCCCCCTCCAAAAAAGGTAATTATGTAAGGTGATGGAGATATTAACTACTCCTACTGTGGTAATCATCTGCAATATATCCACCCATCAAATTATCACATTGCACACCCTAAATTTATACACTGTTATATGTTAATTATATCAATAAAGCTGGGGGGCGCCTGACTGGCTCAGTAGGTAGAGCAAGCAACTCTTGATCTTGGAGTTGTGAGTCCGAGCCCCATCCTAAGTGTAGAGACTACTTAAAAAATAAAATCTTAAAAAATAAGGGGGCACCTGGGTGGCTCAGTGGGTTAAAGCCTCTGCCTTGGGATCAGTTCATGATCCCAGGGTCCTGGGATCGAGGCCCACATCAGGCTCTCTGCTCGGCAGGGAGCCTGCTTCCCTTCCTCTCTGTCTGCCTCCCTTTCTGCCTACTTATGATCTCTTCTGTCAAATAAATAAAATAAAAATCTTTTAAAAACATAAAAAGCTGAGAAAATTTAAATAAGTAAGTTAAATATACCTCTGTCTGATTTTTTTTACTTTTTTTTTAAAGTAATCTCTACATCCAAAGTGGGGTTCAACTCATAACCCCAAGATCAAAAGTCACATGCCCCACCAAATGAGTTAGGTTCCCCAGTATTTGGTCTCTTAACCTCACACAAAACCTACTAATAAATATACTCTTTGTAAAAATAAAATATATTTTCTTTATTACTTATTCTATATCTGAACAATTTTATGGAGAAAAAGAATCCTTTTATCTTAATACAATAATTATTCAACAATATTACCTTGGAAGGCAGCATGGTACATGAGAAAGAACAAGAGTTTACGGTCTGAAAAACCATTTAAATCCTGACTCTGCCATACAGTCTATGCTAACCTCACTGAATCACACACTCACTACCTGTAAATGGGAGTAACAGTACTTCCTCCATAAAACAAGAACAACCACAAAACAGTACCTCCTTCAGAGTTGTTGTGAGAATAAAATACAGTGTGCTTAAGCACACAATAAACATTAGTGTTTATTAGTTACAACTTTTTTTCCCCCTAAGATTTTATTTATTTGTCAGCGAGAGAGAGCACAAGCAGAGAAAATGGCAGGCAGAGCAGCCAGGGGGAGAAGCAAGTTCCCCAATGAGCAAAGAACCTGATTCAGGACTTGATCCCAGAACCCTGAGATCATGACCTGTGCTGGCAGCTGCCCAACTGATCGAGCAACCTAGGCATCTCTACAACTTCCAAAACTAAAATGACCATTTTTATTACTTATAACATCTAGCCCATCCTTACAGGGAAGATGAAAAGTATAATCAAGGTGCATGCATGTATTGTATACATTTTCCATGTATTCAAGATGCAGAGTTTATCATTTTAACAGTTGTATCATATTCTCTTTTATTAGTGTACCATCGTTTACTTAACCATTATGTGACTATTTCATAGAGCATGTTTCTGGAGACTCTGCATTAACTACTCTATTATCTGATCCCTACAACATTTCTGTATTGTTAAGATAGGAAAGTTATCTCCATCTTAGAGATGAGGAACAGGTGGCACAGAAAGTCTGAGTTCCTCCAGGTCAGTCAGTTACATCCACAAACCAAACTAGAATCCCCACTCTCCTACCTTCAAACCCAGTGATCTTCCCCTGCTGTGTTTAGATTTCTCCTTTACCTAGAACTCTTTCTAAATCTACAGATTTTTTAAATGACATTCTAACGTCTGCCACTGTTAGCTCAATAATTTATGAAATATTAAAAAATATTTTTATTCCGAATGACTATTGATACTAAGTAAGTACAAAATCATATAAGCAATTAAATTCTCCAACAAACTACTACTGTATATATATTTAAACTGAAACGTTCTGTTAAATTCATTCAAGCACTCACACAGTAGTAACATTCTGTTTTTGGTTGATGTGGATGGACAAAGTGGAATATCACTCATTAATTCAAGAAATAGGTACTGTTGGGAGCCTGGGTGGCTCAGTTTGTTGAGCAACTGCCTTTGGCTCAGGTCATAATCCTGGATTTCCAGGATCAAGTCCTGCATCAGGCTCCCAGCTCCTTGGGGAGTCTGCTTCTCCCTCTGACCTTCTCCTCTCTCATGCTCTCTTTCACTCATTCTCCCTCAAATAAATAAATGAAATCTTTAAAAAAAAAAAAAAAAAAGAAATAGGTACTGTTCTAGATGCTGTGAAGACAGCAGTGAATACAATAAAAAAAAAAATCCTTGTCATCAGGCAGCTTACATTTTAGTACTGAAGATGGGTGATAAGTAAGATAAATCACTAAAATGGCCAATGGGTTAGACAATGTACATGTGAAGCAGGAAATAAAGCAGGCAAGGAGGACAGGAAGCATCAGAGGGTGGTCTGTAGTATTAGACGGAGTGGCCAGTGAGTGCTCACTGGATGGGAGACATCTGAGTCACAAGCGGGAGGGAATGAAGGAGTGAGCCAGGTCAGTGGCTAGGGGAAGAGCAGTCTAAGCAGCGGGAACAGTTAAGGGCAAAGACCCTGAGTCAGGAGCTTGTCTTGTATGTTTCAGGAGCAGCAAGAAGGTCAATGCAGCTACAGCACAATGAGACAGGAGAGAATAATAGCAGAAGATAAAATTAGAAAAGAGGCACCTCAGTGGTGCAGTCAGTTGAGCATCCAACTCCTGGTTTCCCCTCAGGTCACGATCTCAGAGTTGTGAGATTGAGCCCTGGGTCGGACTCTGTGCTCAACACTGAGTCTACTTAAGATTCTTACTGCCTCTCCCTCTGCCCCTCCCCACCTCAAATAAATAAAGAAGTCTTTTAAAAAATTACGGAAATAAGGATAGCCAAATAAGATACTGAACTTGTAGTCTTTATAAGGTCTTTGGGGTCTACTCTGAGTGCAGAGCCCCAGGGAAGCAGTGGCGTGACGTAATCTGCCTTTGAACAGGCTGTGAACAGGCCGAAGGGGGCATGAGAGCCAGAAGGCCAGCTCGGAGACTAAAGCACTAACCTCAGCAAGAGGGAGCAGCAGCCTGCACCAGGGGATAGCAGTGATCTGATTCTAGATATAAAGGTGAAGCCAACTGTAAGTAAGATACAGTGTGAGAAGCGGAGTCTCCAAGGCTTTAGGCCTCAGCAACTGAAGAAAGAAGTTGGTGTTTACTGTAAGGGAGGTGGGGAGAGGAAGGTTATCAGAAGCTCAGTGTTAGACAGTGGTTTTAGAGACACCTACTCCTTAAAAAGTGCAAATATCACATTTGCAGTGGGACAGACAGGTCTGGAATTTGAGAGCTACAGACCGGAGATATAGCTGGGAGCCATCACGAAGAGATGTTATTTAGAACAAGAGAATGAATGCAGATGGAAAAAGGAGACGCCCAGAGACCACTCTGGGTACTCCCACGTTCAGAGGCTAGGGAACCACAGAAGGCGCACCACAGAGAAGTGGGAGGTGGAAGCTAAGTTAAAGAAGTGTTTTAGGAAGAAAGACTAACAACTTGCCAAATGCTAATGAGAAGTCAAGTAAAATGAGGACTAAAAACTTACCAGTGATTTTAGCAACATAAAACACTGGTGAACTTAGTAAGACATTGATTTTTTTCTTTTTCTTTTTTAAGATTTTTTTTCAGAAAACACACATTTATTTCTAGTTCCTAGGAGGTTAAAAAAAAATCAGATACCAATGCTTTATGCTCACTCAGGGCCAGCTTATAAATACTCCAAATCTGCATTGGTGAAAAGAAACTAGCAAAATCCACTTCTTGCCACTCAACTTGTCAGATGGTGAAGACCAAAACAGAATGTTCCATCAGTTTTAACTTTTTTTCCAAAGATTTTAGTTATTTATTTGAGAGAACAAGAATGAGCCTGCGCACATGGTGGGGGAGGGAGGGACAAAGAGAGAAGCAGACTTCCCACCTAGCAGGGAGCCCAACACGGCTGGATCCCAGGACCCTGCGATCATGACCTAAGCCAAAGGTAGATGCTTAACTGACTGAGCCACCCAGGCACCCTCAGTTTTAATTTTTAAATACTCCTGTCACATTGGAAAAATGAAATAAATACTGTACAAAGGCAAAATAGAGTAACAAAAAATACTTTACTAAGACATAAGATTACAGAAGTTTCCAGACAAGCCATACAAAATGGTCATTAGCTTTTCCTTTCTTTCTTTTTTTTTTTTAAAGATTTTATTTATTTATTTGACAGAGAGAAATCACAAGTAGACGGAGAGGCAGGCAGAGAGAGAGAGAGAGAGGGAAACAGGCTCCCCACTGAGCACAGAGCCGGATGCGGGACTCGATCCCAACCCTGAGATCATGACCTGAGCCGAAGGCAGCGGCCCAACCCACTGAGCCACCCAGGCGCCCCTCATTAGCTTTTTCTTGAAGGAAGGATC
This sequence comes from Mustela lutreola, assembly GCF_030435805.1. NCBI lineage: Eukaryota > Metazoa > Chordata > Mammalia > Carnivora > Mustelidae > Mustela > Mustela lutreola. Next base: position 56,924,750 of record NC_081293.1, read on the forward strand.
CTACACTTGACAGCAAAGTCATAATGTTTATCAGTGAGGGCTGTGATGTTTGTTTAATGTTCCCACTTTGGTTCAATCAAGCTTGCCCATCCATAACATCTAAATAAAGTTAGACTTGGCTAGAGAGCATATTCTAAAGAACTGGTGAGCTGCTGTTATCCAAGGCAATTAGGCCACCATAAAAGGGGGAAAGGAACCCATCAAATTAGAACTACTTCTCTGCCCCCTCCAAAAAGTGAAAACACCCATTTCCCTAGAGCTAATCCTGACAATTACCTTCATCCACAGTGCTTTACACTTAGACCATGATGGGGGAAATGAAAAAAAGCAGAGAGAGCTGCATTTAAACAATTCACAACAATTCAGATGGTATTTCTATCCTCTGTTCCTGCTTTACAACAGTGAATGAGGACAAGACATAGATCTGCTAATGTGCATTTAATCACCAAAGGACTGAAGATGTCCGGGCTTTTATTCTGTAAGGTCTCTAAGACTGTGTCCATTAAGTGCAAACAAAAAAGGAAGTCTTGGCAGAAAAGGAGAAGTGATGCACGCTTAACGATCAGATCGATTTGAAGAATTACTCATGGTATACAGCCTAGTGCATGCTCTAGCTGTTTCTACGGCGAGGGCTTCACTGGTCTTCTGCTGCTCCGCTTTGTCACCATGGGTCAAACTACACTCAGTAAAACCTGGATCGGTAGCAGAACTGTGCAGATCCACAGTGCTGGGGACCAACTGTCTTTCTAAACATCTAAACATATTCTTCCCAACATGTTTTGGGAAGAATATGTTTTCCCAAATATAATGATAAGTTTTGGCCTTGAAACATAGTTTAAGGGCTACCATCAAGTATTTTTCTGGAAGGAATAGTTCAAGTTTAAAAGTCCCTCCCTCAAAAAAAAAATTAAAATCAAAATTAAGTAAAATAAAAAACTCCCTCCCTCAAGGGAATGACTACATGAAAATAATGCACACTGTTCTGATCTGGTTCTGCTTGGATGCCAGGAACTTCTGCCAGCAAATGCTGGGTTCACTTGATAATCCTGTGGGGCAGCCAAGCCATCATGTCTTGACTCTGGCTCTGCTTGGTTCACAAACAAGTGCTAAGATTTTATTTTTAAGTAATCTCTTCACACAACGTGGGGCTTAAATGCACAACCCTGAGATCAAGAGTCATGTATTCTGGGGCGCCTGGGTGGCTCAGTGGATTAAGCCGCTGCCTTCGGCTCAGGTCATGATCTCAGGGTCCTGGGATCGAGTCCCGCATCGGGCTCTCTGCTCAGCAGGGAGCCTGCTTCCCTCTCCCTCTCTCTCTCTGGCTGCCTGTCTACTTGTGATTTCTCTCTGTCAAATAAATAAATCTTTAAAAAAAAAAAAAAAAAGAGTCATGTATTCTACTGGCTGAGCTGGCCAGGTACCCCAGTAAGGCACTCCTTCTGAACTCTGCATGTAAGAAACCTCAAAATACCTGGTTATTTAAAGGAGTGCTACACATAGCCTCAGTACAGAATTAACTAAAATCCACTATAATTTTAGAAGACTGCCAACATTTAAAAGAAAGAAAAGTTAAGCTGACAATACAGAAATAGCTCTTATTCCCTCTTGCCTACACACATGGGTAATCTCCTATAAACTGCCAACTTTTAGTAAGTAAAATCTGTTAAGAAATGGATGGTGGGGCGCCTGGGTGGCTCAGTGGGTTAAAGTCTCTGCCTTTGGCGCAGGTCATGATCCCAGGATTCTGGGATCAAGCCCCATATCAGGCTCTCTGCTCAGCGGGGAGCCTGCTTCCCTTTCTCTATCCCTGCCTGCCTCTCTGCCTACTTGTGATCTCTCTCTGTCAAATAAATAAATAAAATCTTTAAAAAAAAAATAAAAATTTAAAAATTAAAAAAAAAAATTAAGAAATGGATGGTAACACAGTGATTTGCCACCTTTGCAAGGTTGTGACCCTCTAAACTACAAATTTTCGATCTAAGCTCCCTACAGCCCTAGAAAGATCTATGGCACCTCTTTTGTACTACCAAGGTGGGGTGGGAAGAAGGTGTCTAGAGGATTGGGCTGAGTGGATTCTGACCTGCTTAACCACAGTGGCTCAAACAGTTTTTTATAAACTATATTTCAATGAGATTTCACAAGTGGAAAAAATAATCACTGAAAATCCTTTCTCTGAGGCAGTAGTTCCCAAAGTGTAGTACCTGGACAGGCAGCATCGACATCACCTGGCATCTTGTTAAAAAGGCAAATTCTCGGGCCCCAACCAAGACTTACTGAAAGGTCTGGGGTGAGCATTCTGTTGGCTTTTTGTTTTGTTTTTAAGATTTTATTTTATTTACTTATTTGACGAAGAGAAAGAAACAGCAAGAGAGGGAATACAAGCAGAGGGACTGGGAGAGGGAGAAGCAGGTTTCCCACTGAGCTCAATGTGCAGATCAACCCCAGCACCCTGGGATCACGACCTGAGCGGAAGGCAGAGGCTTAATGACTGAGCCACCCAGGTGCCCTGTGAGCATTCTGGGTTGTTTTTTTTTTTTTTTTAAGATTTTATTTATTTATTTGACAAAGAGAGACACAGCAAGAGAAGGAACACAAGCAGAGGGAGTTGGAGAGGGAGAAGCAGGCTTCCCGCTGAATAGGGAGCCCGATGCAGGACTCAATCCCAGGACCCTGGGACCAAGACCTGTTGCTTAACGACTGAGCCACCCAGGAGCCCTGAGCATTCTGTTTTAACAAGCTCCCCAGAGCCCTCCAGACTGATAATGCTGAAATATGAGAACCATGCCTCAAAGACATCAGATATTTTGCTAAAGCAGCTGTTTGCTTTCCTGTAAGCACTGCTATTCTCATGGAAATCAAAACAAAATTTTTATTTTTATTTATTTTTATAATAGAATTTTAATTTTTTTATTTTTTAAAAGATTTTATTTATTTACAAGAGAAAAAGAGAGAGCTCACACATGAGTAGGGGGGAGAGAGGGAGAGAGAGAAGGAGACTCCCCAAGGAGCAGAGAGCCCGATCCAGAGCTCGATCCCGGCACCCGGGAATCATCATCTGAGCCAAAGACAGATGCTTAACCAACTGAGGCACACAGGCGTGCTCAAAATACAAATTTTAGAATATAAATGGAAATATGCCAATATCAGTATTTTAGGATAGTATCAGAATATTTCCTATACAATTATATTTGGACTAAGATTGCCCTTAGACCTCATCTGAGGATTATTTTTAAGAACCCTATTAGGTAAACACCTAGACAGCCCTATCGAGCGATTCCTTAGTATAACTAAAGAGTCATGTACTAACATTGTAAATGAGGAATAAGAGCCCTCATATCTTGACTATTTTTTTTTAACATTTTATTTATTTTACAGAGAGAAGGAGAGTGTGCGTACATAAGTAGGGGAGAGGCAGAGGAAGGGAAGCAGGCTCCCCACTAAGCAGGGAGTCTGATGAGAGGCTCAATTCCAGGACCCTGGGATTATGACCTGAGCCCAAGGCAGATGCTTAACCAACTGAGCTACCCAGGTACTTGACTCATTTCAATAAAAATTTAAAATCTGGGATGCCTGGGTGGCGCAGTCGAATAAGCGTCTGCCTTGGGCTCCGATCATGATCCCAGGGTCCTAGGATCAAGCCCTGTATCAGGCTCCTTGTTTAGTGGTGAGCCTGCTTTTCCCTCTCCCTCTGCCCTTCCCCCTGCTTGTGCACACACGCAGTCTCTTTCTCTGTAAAATAAATAAAATCTTCAAAAAAATTTTTTATTTTTTTTTATTTTTATTTTTTTTTTTAATATAAGGATTTTTTTTTTTTTTTTTTTTAAGATTTTATTTATTTATCAGGGGTGGGGGGGAGAGAGCAAGCACAGGCAGACAGAATGGCAGGCAGAGGCAGAGGGAGAAGCAGGCTCCCCACCGAGCAAGGAGCCGGATGTGGGACTCGATCCCAGGACGCCGGGATCATGACCTGAGCCGAAGGCAGCTGCTCAACCAACTGAGCCACCCAGGCGTCCCAAAAAAATTTTTTAAATGTATCTGACATCCAACATACCTCTTTCATATACTGGTTATACAGTGCTTCTGATGATTCTAGGTAAGCCTGTGCAGTTTCAATTTCTTCTCTTTCAGACCACAAGATGCCCAGGTTATTCTGGAAAATAAAGAAAAGAGAAATAAATAATGACAATATAAATCTTCCAGTGAAAGTAACTTTCAGGGGCGCCTCACTGACTCGGTTGAGTATCCAACTCTTGATTTCAGCTCCGTTCATGATCTCTCAGGGTCATGGGATCAAACCCTGTTTCAGGCTCCAGGCCCAGCAGGGAGTCTGCTTGAGATTTCCTTTCCCTGTGCCACCCCTTAAATAAATAAATAAATCTTTTAAGCAAACATTTCGATAAACATCTACATTATTGGTTTCTTTTGTAATCCTTTACATTTTCTATTATACATTTAAAATAATCTTATTTTATAAAATACAGGCTGCAAAAAGGGGCACAGGCACAAAAATGTTTAGAAATCCTACAGTTTAAAGCTGACCAGATCATTCCTCTGGAACACAGACCTCTGGTCTTCCAGTTTCACATAATGTTTCTATCATTTTTTTTTTTTTAAAGATTTCATTTATTTATTTGACAGACAGAGATCACAAGTAGGCAGAGAGGCAGGCAGAGAGAGAGAGGAGGAAGCAGGCTCCCTGCTGAGCAGAGAGCCCGATGCAGGGCTCGATCCCAGGACCCTGAGATCATGACCTGATCCGAAGGCAGAGGCTGAACCCTCTGAGCCACCCAGGCGCCCCTCTATCTTTTTTTTAAGTTAAGTGATCAGTCCTCAGTAGGGACTGTAGGTCATAAGGATAATGTACAGAGATGGGACAGTTGTCTCCTTTTTAATTATGAGGGCTCTTTGCAGGACCCTGGGGAAACCCTGGGAAAATTTAAGGGGCTCTGGCCCATGACCAACTTACTGATTACTCTGCCCACCAGGCTCGAGGAATATAATCTCCCTTAATATTCATTTCCTGATCTTAGAAATGGATCCACAAGTCACCTCATCTCACTCTCTAGTTTAATTTATTTTTCCTGACAACAGTCCCTGAGAAGCTCCACTTAGCCATGACACCAATAAGCCCAACCCGAGAATACTGTATCTAGCCTACAGAGTCTAGAGATTTCCCTAGTATCAGGAACTGGTTGGCATATTTGCTCTATTTTGATGGTATGGTGATATATTTAACCTGCTAGATCCAGGGAAGCCTGTGCTACAGAAATCAACGACTGCAGTGCACGATAAATGTTAAACCAAGGAGAGAACCCTAAAGCATGTCTAGAAATGACTAACATTTTTCTTTTGAACCATAATCTATTGAGGTCTTAAAGGAAAAGACTATGCAACAGATCTAGAATTCATTTGATTTTTAAAAATCAATAATGTTTTGTTTTTTAGTTTTGTAACTCTTTTTACTGAGATATAACTGACACATAATGTTACTGGTTTTTTAAAATGTTCACTCCACAAAGATAACTACTGCTGACAATCTACATAAATTATGCTTAAATATAATATAAATCCTAAAATACACCAGAAACTATTATATCATTCACAGAGTATCATCATGTTCTTGTCCTCAGAAACCAGACTAGGTAGGAAAAAAATTAAATATAAAATAAAAACATCTGGGGCACCTGGGTGGCTCAGTCAGTTAAGCATCTGACTCTTGGTTTCAACTCAGGTCATGATTTCAGGGCCATGAGATCAAGCCCTGCATCAGGCTCCATGCTCAGCACAGAGTCTGCTTCAGATTCTCTATAATAAATAAATCTTTTTTTTTTTTTTTTAATTCATTTGACAGAGATCACAAGTAGGCAGAGAAGCAGGCAGAGAAAGAGGGGAAGGAAGCTCCCCACTGAGCAGAGAGCCCAATGCGGGGCTCGATCCCAGGACCCTGGGATCATGACCTGAGCCGAAGGCAGAGGCTTTAACCCACTGAGCCACCCAGGCGCCCCAATAAATAAATCTTTTTAAAAAGATTTAAAAAAACTTGGGTGAAGATTTAAAAAAATCTTTTTAAAAAGATTATTTATTTATTTAAGAGAGAGAGAACACAAGTGGAGGGGAAAGGCAGATGGAGAGGGAGAAGCAGGCTCCCCACCGAGCAGGGAGCCTGACACAGGGCTTGATCCCAAGACCCCAGGATCATGACCTGAGCCAAAGGCAGACGCTTAACCAACAAAGCTACCCAGGTGCCACAATAACTAAGTTTAAAAAAAAAAAAATTAAAAAATAAAAAATAAAAACAGCAGGGCACCTGGGTGGCTCAGTATGTTAAGCCTCTGACTTCAGCTCAGGTCATGATCTCAGGGTCCTAGAATCAAGCCCAGCACGGGGCTCTATGCTCAGCAGGGTGCCTGTGTCTCCCACCGCCCCCCACCGCTGCAGGCCTCTCTGCCTACTTGTGATCCCTTTCTCTCTGTCAAATAAATAAAATCTTTTGAAAAATAAAAAATAAAAACAGCTAAAAAGGTATTACTAGCAAATTCTACCAAATACATAAGAAATAATACCAACCCTGTATAACTTATTCCAGTAGAGGAAAGAAGGCTTTCCATCTCATTCTAAACCAAAGACAATAACAAGGAAATCATAGCCTAATACCCTTCATGAACACAGATATGAAAAAGATGTTAAAATTTTAGCAAGCTGAGTTCAACAATATATAGAAAAGGTAATACTTCACCCAAGTTTTTATGTGGTAAAAACACCAAGTGTATTTTACCACAGGAAAGAAAGGTTGGTTTAACACTGGAAAAATCAATCAAGGTCATTCACTGTATTAACAGACTAAAAAGGAAAAAAAACATGAATGTCTCAAATGCAGCAATGAAATGATGATGCTGAGTGAAACAAGTCAGACCAAAATAAGAGATATACCGAATGATTCCATTATACAATTCTAGAAAATGTGGAGGAGGGACTAAGAAGGGAGAGAGAAAGGGAGGGAGCAAAGGACTACAGAGGAGCACAGGAAGCCTGTAGTGGTAATTAATGGATATGGTCAATACCCTGATTGGAGTGATTGTTTCATGGGTATATAAATTCATCAAATCATGTACTTCAGACATACAGTTTATTGTATGCCAGTTATACCTCAATAAAGCTATAAAGACACACAAAAGCTACTCTTCATACATATATATCCAGGGAGTGGGGAGAATAATCTACTAATCTTTTTTATATATAATTTTTTATTTTCTTATTAACATAGTGTATTATTAGCCCGAGGGGTACAGGTCTGTGAATCGCCAGGTTTACACACTTCACAGCACTCACCATAGCACATACCTTCCCCAATGTCCATAATCCCATCACCCTCTCCCTGCTCTCCCCTCCCTGCCAGCAACCCTCAATAATCTACTAATTTGTTTGGAAATTTACTAAGGTGAAGCAGTTAAATTTCACTCAAGATGAAGGGAACCTGGCTCGCTCAGTGAGTAGAGCCCACAATTCTTTTTTTTTTTTTAAGATTTTATTTATTTGACAGAGAGAGAGAGATCACAAGTAGTCAGAGAGGCAGGCAGAGAGAGAGAGAGGGAAGTAGGCTCCCCGCTGAGCAGAGAGCCCAACGTGGGACTTGATCCCAGGCCCCTGAGCTGAAGGCAGCAGCTTAACCCACTGAGCCACCCAGGCGCCCCAAGAGCCCACAATTCTTAATCTCAGGGTTATGATCACAAGCCCCAAACTGGGTGTGGAGCCTACTTAACATATTCTTTAATTTAAAAAAAAAAGATGATAATGCAAGTGTATCTTGCTGATAGCAAAAATTGGAAAGAAAACTGGAGAAAATAGTTCCTTTTTTTTTTTAATGAGAGAGCTCATGCTCAAGATGGGGGAATGTGGGGAGAGGGAGAGAATCTTAAGCAGGCTCCACATCCAGCACACAGCCCGATCTCATGATTCTGAGATCAAGACCTGAGCTGAAATCAACAGTCGATACTTAACTGACTCAGTCACCCTGGTGGCCCAAGGAGAAAAATCATTCTTAAGGCCATAAACCTCTAATGTGGATCCAGTTTTGTATTTTTATAGTTTCCCAAGAAGGAAACACCAGATTGAGACAAAGCAGTCAGAATATCATAAATTCCCATGAGCTGTTACTTTCAAAATTTTTCCTACACATACACAGTCTTTTACAAAACAGAATCATTCTACCTAATTCCAAACCTGCCTTATGGTCTTCCCTCTCCCCCTTAATATTGATATTTTTGGGTAACAAATATAAATCATTATTTTTAGTGGCTGCACACTGTTATTCTAAATGGATGTTATCATTATTTATTTAACCATTTATCTACTGACCGATATTTATTTCAATGGTTTTTGAAGATATCCAAGTTGATCTACCTTTGCATACCTGTTCCAATATTATTTTAGGATATTGATATGGAATTTTAAAGTCAAAGTCTTGACTCCAGAATTCTGACACCTACGGATCTTCAAAAAAGTTCTGTGAATTTGTATTTCAAATACAAATTTTGGTAGTATCTGTCTCTCCAATAACAAGTATAAGCAAAATCTTTAATAATCTCTGCCAATCTGATACAATTTTCCTAATTCTTTTAGTTTGTTTTATTATTAGTGAGATCAACTCTCTCATCACTGGAGCACCAGGGTGACTCAGTTGGTTAACCTTCAGACTCCTGGTTTTGGCAGGGGTCACAGTCTCAGGGTTGTGAGATGAAGCCCCACGTCCTCTACACTTGGCACGGAGTCTGCTTAAAATTCTTTTTCCCTTCCTCTCCCTCCCATTCTGCCCCTCCCCTGCTTGCATGTTCTCTCTCTAAAATAAACAAATCAATACAATCTTTAAAAAAAAAATCTCGGAGTGCCTGGGTGGCTCAGTGGGTTAAAGCCTCTACTTTCAGCTGAGGTCATGATCCCAGGGTCTTGGGATCAAGCCCCAAATCGGGCTCTCTGCTCAGTGGGGAGCCTGCTTCCCCCGCTCTCTGCCTGACTCTCTGCCTACTTGTGATCTCTGTCTGTCAAATAAGTAAATAACATCTTTAAAAAAAAAAAAAAAGAAAGAAACACATTAGCACAAAAAGACAAATTATTATTGCTGTATAGTTTGGGTATCTGGTCAGCTAGGTACTAGCTAATTAAATTAAATTACTATTTAATCTAATCTAATTAAATTACTATTGCTGTATAGTTTTAGTACCTGGTAAGCTAATCTCAGTGCATTTTTCTTTTTCCTATGTTCACTTTTCTTTATTCTTTCAGATACACATATTCATTCTGTCAAGCTCCAGAAAAACTATTAGGATTTCAGCAGAAACTGCATCAAACCTACAAACGAATATCAGAATATGACTGTTATGCTTAATTCTTGCCACCCAGGAAACTGTTATATCTTTCCTTTTAGGATTATCAGTTCTATTATCCCTAATATTGCTGTTGTGAAAGCAATTTCTAAAAATAGTATTTTTAACCAGTATTGCTTAGATACAAGAATAGTACTGATTAAATAAACACATTTATTTATATCTTCCCACTTTATTGAACTGATCACAATTCTATTAGTTTTTCAGCTGATGCCTTTAGTTTTTAGTTATACCAGGATCACATATGCAAATAGTTACTTTTAGAAATTATTTTCTTTTTCCCAAAATTAGTAACTCTTATTGGCTTTCTATACTACTTAACAGCCAAAACTTTTTTTTAAAGATTCATCCATTCATTTTATTTTAAAGATTTTATTTATTCATTTGAAAGAAGGAGAATGAGCAGTATGGAGGACAGAGGGGGTCAAGAGAGAAAGAAGCAGACTCCCTGCTAAGCAGGAAGCCTGACACCTCGGTTGGATCCTTTGACCCACTCTGAGATCATGACCTGAGCCAAAATCAAGAGTCAGCCACTAAACCAACTGAGCCATCCAGATGCCCCTGCAATGGCCAGAACTTCTAATCAAGGTTTTGTTCCTGATTTTAGTAAGAATACCTAGAATAGGGGCGTCTGGGTGGCTCAGTGGGTTAAGCCGCTGCCTTCGGCTCAGGTCGTGACCTCAGGGTCCTGGGATCAAGTCCCGCATCGGGCTCTCTGCTTCCCTCTCTCTCTCTCTGCCTGCCTCTCTGTCTACTTGTCTTTTCTCTGTCAAATAAATAAATAAAATCTTAAAAAAAAAAAAAAATACCTAAAATAATTCACCGTTCAGAAAACGCTGGCTGCTTGAAATATTGTATTTCAAGATGTAAGGTGTAAGATGTCCTATCTGTGAGATACAATTATTTTACCTATCACCAAGAAAACACTGCCAAGTAAATTATGACACAGCTATAAGATGCATCCTGATTTCAGAAATATTAAGATATGAAACAATATGCACATTAAAATCAAAATACAGTAAATACTGGACATTCTATATTACATTTAGAAAGGTTTCTAATTCTATTCTTGAGATGTTGAAATTATTAAGATTTTAGGCAACCATATGGTTAAAGAAAATTTCAAGTAACTGAGGTTTTTTTTTTTTTAAACTTCTTGCTTTTTTTTTAATATATTTTTTAATTTATTTGTCAGAGAGAGAGAGCGAGAGCAAGCACACGCAGACAGAGTGGCAGGCAGAGACAGAGAAAGAAGCAGGCTCCCCGCTGAGCAAGGAGCCCGATGTGGAACTCGATCCCAGGACGCTGTGTAGCTTTTAATTTTATTGGATCATGAGTTTAAAAAATGACCTATACAATTTTCTTTTTAGTTCTGAGGGGTTTTTTTTGAGGCCTACTTGTCATAGGATCAATTTTGATAATTGTTCCCTGGATCACATGTATTAAAAACTGGAACTACTGGATGTAAAGGTTTGTGAGCTTATGCCAAGGTCCTGGCCCATACAAGGAGTTCATACAAATCTGTATCTTGAAGTGTTATGTTCTGGAAGGGAATGTCAGATTTATTTCTTAATAAACCAGGGGCCCTATAAATGGGAAATAATAAGCACTATAAGAATTCAAAGATACAAGTTCGAAACAAAATGATCCAAAGAGAGTCACTAAAAGTATGAAGTTTGTTTTGAGACGAGTTTGAAGAATGAGCAGGAATTCCCCGGGGAGCAAACGGACACATACATATATGGTAAAAACAGCAACTGAAGATTTGCAAACAACCTTGTTTTAAATTAAGCATGCACTCGGATCATCCTCCGTAATTTCCTCGAGACCTTAAATTTAGATTTAAATTACTGTGGGTTTCTTCTTAATCAAAGGAAAGGAGTTGGACTGGTGGAGAAGAGCTGGAAAAGGTATTTACGATGTTACAGGGTGTCACAAACCCAACGCGTTGACCATGACCAAGAGAAACAGCAAGTGATGTTGTCGGAGTTGGCAAGCTGTTTCTTCCAAAGCTTCAAAAACACGGGGCCAAACTGTGCCTGACAACATCTGCCTTCGCCCTTGGCGAGAGTGGGGACCCTCTCCACCCCTCGCCTCTGGCCGACCCCCGTGGGCCGGGCTCGCTCTCACCTGCGCCTGGATGTAGAGGGAGACGCAGTCCTGCGACAGCCGGTACTTGCGCAGCAGCCTCAGGCATTTCACCAGATGCTCCTCCCCCGCCGACAGCTCCTCGGTGTCGATGTGGTTCACCCCGAGGTGGAACTCGATCACCGCCAGCCTCACTGCCCCCTGGGCGATGGGCCCCTCGGCATCCACCACCTCGGCCGGGAGCCCCAGGGTGTGGTCCCCCGCGCCCAAGCCGTCCTCCGCCTGAGGCCGCTCATCCTCGTCCTCAGGCGCGGGGCCCAGCAGCGCCTTGACCTCTTCCAGCAGTGCTCGGGCGCCATATTTGGACTTATAGGGTTCTTTCTCCGGGTTTTTATGCAATTCCACCCGTGACAGAGCCAGCGCGGCCTGGAATTTCTCACGAATCTCGGCCCACGGAGGATTCGCCATAACGGCGTCTACAGCCTGGGCGTCCTCAATGCTTGCAATCGGGACTCCCGCCTTCGTTCTGCTTTGCGACACTTCACTTACGGCCCCGGATAGATTTCCGACACGCAGAACCGTAACCAATGAGGTCCGCCAGAGGACCGGCGCTGGGCTCGGCTGTAACCAATGGAAAGGCGTGGAAGGCGCCACAGCAACCGTTGTCGCGGAAACGAAGCTCTCCTTGAGGGTGGTCCCACCACCAGCCCCACCCTCTGCGGTGATTAATTGTTCTCTTGCGGGACCCGTAGAAGTTCTTTCTGCTTAGAAGGATCGGCTGCTTTTAACCGAGCACATTAGGAACATACCTAACTACTCCGATTAGTTGGTTTAACCGGAATGACAGAAGCCTGCTGATATCCGTATGTAACCTAGCACGTGACGGGATGAAAATGTAACAAGGATTCATTTATTATTAATATGTAGCTTCTTGAGTGAAAGCATTCACTACGTAAAAAGCACTGTGATCGACCGGTGTTTTCACTGAAATAGGTTGTAGGTATGCGTACAACTTCCCAAAGTAACACAGAAGTCCCAGGCCTGTGATAAGCCACTTGAGCCGTGGCTTTTTCCATTCCATAAGTTACGAAGTCAAATGCAAGTCAAATGTGGGTAGAAGGCGCGGGGCGGAGGTGTTAACCTTTAGGCGGTAGCCAGCTCGGGGTACGCTTGGAGATACACAGAAGAGCGCGGATTTTAGCAGTTCATACACATAGTTTGATTCTCAGCTCTGCTTCTAACTAACAAGATAACTTTTCTAACCTTCAGCTTTCTGACGGTAAAACTTAAGGGATACTATTACTCATCTCTACAGAATTAGCCTAAGGAAGAAGTGAAATCAAATATCTATCCTTTATGTTAATGTTCCACGGGACTCTTTCCTAAACTTTGTCCCAGGGAGATCTTACGCATTTCCATGGCCTCTATTACAAAACTTGCATCTCCAGGCCCGATGATTCTCTGGAGCTCCAGACTGTAATGTCCATCTCCCTGCTGGAACCACCACACCTGAATGTTCCACTGTTTATCAGTATGTTGAAACTGGAACTCATTCTCTTCCTCTTCACATGCCCCCTCTCCCTCCCACCCCACTTTAACTCTTATGTTCAGCATCTCTGAGAATGGCACTATGGGAATCCAGCAGTTAAAAACAGACAAAAATCTCGCCCTCCTATAGGGAAAGACATTAAATATATTAAATAAACCATATAGCAAAGGCTCAAGGGTGGCTCAGTTGTTAGGCGTCTACCTTTGCTCAGGTCATGATCCCAGGGTCCTGGGATCCAGCCCCACATCTGGCTCCCTGCTCCCCAAGCCTCCTTCTCCCTCTCCCTCTGCCTGCTGCACCACCCCCCACCCCATGCTCGCTCTTTCTCTGTCAAATAAGTAAATACAACCTTAAAAAACAAAAACAAAAACTTACACAGCAATGTCAGAAGATGAATGTCATGGAAACAAAAGAGAAAATAAGGAGTGTTAACAAGGTTGCTATTCTTAAACAGGAAAGGTCCTTTTGAGGAGTGTCTTTTGAGTAAAGGTCTGAAGGTAAGAGAGTGAGCCATGAAGACATTAAGGGAAGTATATCCCAGAAAGAGGAAGAGCAAACACAAAGGCTTTGACATAGGAATGTATCTGGTGTGTCCAAGGAACAGGAAGACTTCCAAAGAGCCTGGAGTAGAGAATGGAAAAGGCAGTAGGTGATGAAGTCAGAGAAGCAATGTGGGCCCAATCATGTAGGGCTCTTAAGGCCACTGTAGGGACTTTGGCTGTTCTGAGTGAGATGGGAGCCATTGGATGGTTTTGAAGGAGTGACAAAATCTGACATACAGGATTATTTTTAAAACAACTGGGGAATGGGGGACTGAGAAAGAGCAGGAAGACTGGTGAGGAAACCGCTGTAATAATCATAGTGTGCTTGGTATGTAGCTGTTCATGAATAGGAAAGCAACTGGCACAGTTTAATAATGGTCACTAATTACTTACCACGAGCCAAATAACATCCTATATATTAAAATCATCTAATTCTCAAAACTAATATTCCACTCTACATTGACTAGCTAGAATGTAAATAAAAACTTGGGGAAAAAAAAATCATCTAATCCCCAGAACAACTTTGTGAGCAACTATTATTATTCCCCTTCTGCACATTGAGAAGTGAGGTCCATTGAGAGTAATAATTTACCAAGGTCATACGTAGGCAGTTTTGCTCTAGGGCCCACACTTTCGATCAGTATGTTATGCTGTCAGAGTAGGAGCTCAAAAAATAAACCTCCATGACCCATGGTGCTGACCTCCATGTATCTAACTGGAAGAACACCCAGATGAAAACTAAAATGAGGATTTTTGGAAAATCCTTACACAGACATAGTAAAAAACACAAAAACGTGAGAGTAGGAAATTTGCAATAGAACTCTGGCTGCCATAGAGAGAGTATGTTCCCTTTCCTGGTCTTCTTTGTACAGAGGTATTTTGAGAGCTGAGCATTCTTAGAGCCCCATGAAACATCTGAAAGCAATCTCTGTGAAAGGTGTGCAGTAGGTAGCAGAGCACGGCTCACCACAGAGCAGTGAGCTGAGCTCTGTCTCCCAGAAGATGACAACAGAGACAAAAAAGTGGAAGGCATCTGTAGTGAAAGGGACTTAACTTGCTTGGCCCAGCTGATGTCTACCAGTTACCTTCATTGTAGTAAAAGCTGCATACTAAAAGCACTAATTCTGGTGCACCTGGGGTACTCAGTCAGTTAAGCGTCCAGCTCTTGATTTCAGCTCAGGCTGTGATCTCAGGTTTGTAAGATCAAGCCCTGTGTCTGGCTCTGTGCTAGGCATGGAGTCTGTTTGAGATTCTCTCTCCCTCTCTCCCTGCCCCTCCACACTTCAGTAAACAAACAAAACAACAAAAACAAAAATCATGAATTCCTTTGTCTTTTACATCCGAAAGCCCGCTTAATGGAAAACTCCTTAATGAGACCAGTGTAACTATATCATCTTCAGTATATAACATTTATCTGAAAGTGTCAGAAAATACAGCAGACAAAAGAATGAAATAAGAGGTATAATGGCTGGGAAGGAGATGGGGAAATTATTATTTACAAATTAGGTGTGATTGTCTTCCTGAAAAAGTGAAGTAAAACAGGTGAACACAGAAACTAAAGAAGTTCAGTAAGTAGGCCAGGCCACTCACCAATAAAAATCAACAACTTTTCATTGGGGGAAAGACAGTGAAGAAAAAGATCACTTGTAAAGGCTTATTTTGAGAGATAGAGTGCATGCACACACACATGCACACAGGGGGAAGGGGCAGGGGGAGACAGATATGTCAAGCTGACTGGCGCTGAGCTTGGAGCCTGAAGACTGACCCAGGGCTGGATCTCAGGACCCCAAGATCAGGATGTGAGCCGAAACCAAGGGTCAGATGCTCAACCCACTGCAACACCCAGAAGCCCCCAGGATCACTTTTATAACAACAATGACAACAATAGGGAACAAACGTAAGCTATTTAATGAGTCAGATTAAAAAATAATAATATAGGACATAATGTAAGTCTCGGCTTCCAGATTGCAGGCCCTAAACTGAATTTCCTTTTTTTTTTTAAGATTATGTATGTATATATGTATGTATGTATGTTTTGAGAGACAGAGAGAGAAAGAGAGAGCACGGGAGTTTGGGGGGAGGTGAGGTGGGAGCAGAGAGGAACAAGCCGTCTTCCCTGAGCTCAGTGCTGAAGGCAGGGCTTAATCTCAAGACTGAGATTTTGACCTGCGCTAAAATCAAGAGTCCAACTTTTTACTGACTGAGCCACCCAGGGGCGCCAGTGTTTCCTATTACAAGGAAACACAATTCCTTGGAGGAAATGGTCATTCTGGTTCTGGGGCAGGATGCGTCCAGGTATCTTGTCACACCAGAAATCAAGGAAACTACCAAAGACTACGAGGGTCAAGTCAAAAGGACTGAGAAGGTACCAGGTTAGAAAGAGGCTCTTGCTGGCCAAAAATTGGACAATTTGAACATCAGTAAAATATCTGCCATCAATTAAAGCATATCAAGTATGTTAAAATCCACCAAATTATCATAAATCAACACTAAAAATGCCGTATTTACTGGCCACCTTTGGAGAGAGCTAAGGAACCAATTATAATTTTTGAAAATTTGTATATAAATAAAGGGAAAGGGGGTGCCTGGGTGGCTTAGTCGGTTAAGTATCTGACTCTTTGATGTCAGCTCAGGTCATCAAGCCCCAAGTCCAGTTCCTCACTCAGTGGGGAGTCTGCTTGAGGATTCTCTCTCTGCCCCTCACCCTGCTCTCTGCCTCATACATAAATAAATAAATGGAAAGAAACAAGCACTTAGCTGTCTTTTCTGTAGGAATAGTATTCCAGGTACCAAATGTTAAGATAAGTTTCCTTCTTTAGAGGTATTCCAGCTAATGAAAAAGAAATGAAAGTATAACCATTTGCAAGAATCCCAATGAAATTATACATGTAGGCAGAAATGATCTTTTGCAGCTAACATCAAAAAACAGAGCAACAAATAGACACTGTATACCCTTCTAGAGCTGATTATCAGTTTACATTAAATACAGGGGCGGGAAAGGACCTTGTTAAATGATGGAGATGCATCAGCAAAATTCAGAATGTGGCAGAGCCTACAGAACAAATGGCCTGGCTTCTACACAAAATAAGTTATAAGGTAGGAATTCCTCTAGAGGCAAATTTGCCAGCATATAATAAAACTACATATAAAATAAAATTTTAAAACTACATATGTACTTACCTTCTGGCCAGCCATCCCATTTCCAGGAATATACCTTGAAGATACATCTCCAACAGTATGAAAATACATATACGCAAGTTTCCCCACTGTAGCATTGTTTAACTGCAAAATACTGGTAACAATCTACGTGCCTGTATGTTAGTAAGAAGAAAAGGGTTGAATAAACTACAGTGTTCCACACAATGGAGTATGATGTGGTTATGAAACGAAAAGAGCTAAAATTTATATGAACTGACATCATTTCCAGGATATGCCATTAAGGAAAAAACAGCAAGGTATGAAGAAGTGTCTATAGGATAACATCCTTCAAGTTGATACCCTGGTTTTGATCCTTGTACTGTGTTTACATAAAATGTTACCATTGGGAAAACAGAATTATTCTAAGGAATCAATGAAATGAAAATGTCTGTCTTTCAAGTATTAATGTTCCTCAGGATTGCTTCCTAAGCTTTGTCCCAGGGAGGTCTTATGCATTTCCAGGTGATGGACAAGCAGGCAAAGATTTACACAAGGACATTCATTTTAGAGTTATTTATATATAATAGTGAGAAATTATAAATAACTAACATGGTCATCTACAGTCCTATTTAAATAGTGGCGGGGCACCTGAGTGGCTCAGAGGGTTAAACCTCTGCCTTCAGCTCAGGTCACGATCTCAGGGTCCTGGGATCCAGCCCTGTCGGGCTCTCTGCTCAGCAAGGAGCCTGCTTCCCCCACTCTCTCTGCCTTCCTCTATGCCTACTTGTGATTTCTGTCAAATAAATAAATAAAATCTTAAATAAATAGAAAGTGGCATACCTATACTATAGGATCCCATGGTAGCAGTCATCATAAATGTAGTCATCAAAAATGTTTTAAGATCTGTACTTACTGAAAAGCATGCACATGTAGACAAGGAAAAAGCAATTCACAAAACTGAATGATTCAAATTTTTAAATGAATTCTTGGAAGAGATGCTCACAAAAAAGTTTAGATATGTAGTGACTATTAACTTTTTCTCCTGTTTGGATTTTTACACTCATAATTTAATTACTCTTAAGAATGTCAGGGGCACCTGGGTGGCTCAGTCATTAAGCGTCTGCCTTCAGCTCATGTCATGTTCCCAGGGTCCTGGAATTGAGTCCTGTATCGGGCTCCCTGCTCAGTGGGAGGCCTGCTTCTCCCTCCCCCACTCCCAGTGCTTGTGTTCCCTCTCTGTCTCTTTGTCTGTCAAATAAATAAAATCATTAAAAAAATTTTCTTTCACAATAAGTCTCAATTTTAGGAAAAAAGCCACCAAAAGCATACTAGGAAATACTAATATCTTTATTCTAGCATAAAGCAGTATTTTATACATTAACTCAATTTTACAGAAAAAGCATTTTATGTACAATTGTAAAGAAACTGTTGCACAGATACCTCCAATGTAAAAATGGATCGGATTTTAAAAGTTCATTGAGTTTGATACATTGGAAAATATTTTCTTTGTAGAAAATAGTAAAAACCGCACTTCCCAGGCTAGCCTAACAAGCCCATTAAAATCAAGTAATAGTGGGATTATAGATTTATAAGTATGGTGTGGATTCCAGGAACCAGGAGAAAGTTAAGCTTCACTTAATGAAACATCCATGTATTCTTTGTATGAAATGAAATTCTCATGAATCTTCCCCTTACTCTCGATTTCTGCCTGAATATTTTTCTGTAGGCTAATCCATAATCTACATCAAGGTTTTAACTGCTCCTTCCTAAAAGACAGGTACCATACCTTATCTCCTTGATAAGGTATCCATTCCTATCCAAACTGAAATATTTTGGTTGTTATTAAAATATTCTCAGTACTTGAGCAAAACTGGAATCTAATAAATTATCATCTACAAAGCATGGGAGTGGTCAGTCATCAACTTCTCCTGAATCCTTGTGGCTTGATAGGAAGCCATGAGGAGTGGGAGGAAAAAGTGGTAAAATGGACAAGTTGATCAAGAAAATAAAGCCAAGAGAATTTCTGAAAACAGAGAAACATCCCAGGACCGAGGGACAAAACTGAAGTCCCGAGTAAGGACACGCCGCCTCAAGCATCAGAGAGCTGAGCTGGCTATTGAATGCGTTACTGCAAAGGTCACATAGAGTTAGGTTTAAAAAAACCCGATCCAGGGAGAGAAACCAGGGCTTAAAAAGATTTCAATTGTTCAAATGTAATCAAATGAAAACAGGACCAGCCATGTATTTTAACTTCTCCTATCAGCTTATTCCCTGAGATTCTCAGTACAGAATTTCTAGGAATTAAGGCAAGAAAACAATGCCATTCTTGAGCTCCTGCACTGTGCAGAAGTTTGGAGGAAGTAATATTTGAGAACTCGGAGTTACATGGCAAGTGGCTGTATTAAATTCTTCAGTTCCCTCAAAGCAACAACTTAAAATAACCATATAGAGATTGTCCTAAAAGGAAGTCTCCAAGCGGCTAAAACCTTTCAATGGAATAGCAGTCTTACAGAAACAGGTCCTATACAGTGGTTATAGGAACTAGGCCTCTGAGAAACCACACTGGGTCATTCTACCTAGAACCCTGTTTACCCATTAGAAGTTAATCTCTAGAAACGTTAATGACCTGCTATTTTTAACAGGAAAAGAATGCTTTATCATGTGTCTTCACTTGCTCCTCTCTTTGCTCTCAGAGATGTAGGTTTCCTTCTCACAGGTGAAAAACATTTTCGGTGGTTTCCTGACTCTTGTCAGCGATGCAAATCTCTGCCCCCCACTCCCTTAATTCCTTCTCGGTAAATAATGTTAAGCTTCCAATAGGAAGTGGAGTACCTTGTCATCTAGTGCCTATATTATTCAGCCTCTTTACTTACAAAGAAAGTTCTGGAGCCTTCTTAGTACAGTTGGAATTCCTTAAAGACACTTGCTTTTTATTAAAATATTTTATATATATATATATATATATATATATGTAAATAGATAAAAGCTGTGAAGAATTCACCAAAGCATGAATCACACCTTACATTAAGTTAAAAATGTATCAAAACATACATAAGGATGGCTAACCTATATGTCTCCCATCAAATGTATCACCATCCTCCAAACTTAGAGCATGTGCTGCCATAAAATGCATTACTTACCAGCTAAGTTTGAAACCTTGCCTCCAAACATGGCTCAGGACTAATTCTCTGAAGACAGGCTACAGGAACACTGAGTCACTGGCAGACAGAGGGCTGAGGAATGCCAATTACAGAGCCAAGGCTAGACTGCGCACAGCCCCTTTCCAGAGACTGCAGCCTTCCCCACAGGTATCCAGGGAAGGACACCATTTAAGTATAGGGACAGTCAACTTAAAAATATGGGCCAACACATGCTTGATTTTTATCTTATAATCTAGAGACAATGTATCAGAATAAAAATGTAATGAATTCATACACCTTTTCAAAAAAGAAACCTGATACAGAAGTTGCAATCATTATAAGTGATTATCATCAGATGAAATAATTTCCACAAAGCTTGTCTCTCTGGGAGAGATGGGGACAAGGCAAGTGGTCAGGAAGGAAACCCATGTGCTTTTCACCTTGTAGGAAAATGAATGTTCAGTTCCATGTTGCTGCATAAATCCTCTACTTCAAATTACTGTCCGAATGCTTTACTGAAACTCCGCTTCTGGCCCTTGTTTTGGGATCTGTTACTTTTGTTGCCACCTCCTGATCGCTGTCCTCTGAAGCCTCGATTTCCTTCCCGCTGTCCCCTGAAGTTTCTGTTTCCTTCTCGCTGTCCTCTAAAGCGACTGCCTTCCCGCTGTCCCCGGAACCCTCGACTGCCTTCTCGCTGCCCTCGGAAGCTTCGATATCCTTCCCGTGGTCCTTCCAGCTCTGGCTGTTCCGTGGCCACTGAGAGCTGCCAGCGCCGTGAATCATGCCATTTTTCCTGCAGAGAGACGGTTGTCTTTTTACCTGCTCTTTTACTGAATTCAGTTATAAAAAAAAAAACAAACCAGAAAACCCTTTTTTTTTTTTTTGCTTTTTCTCTAAAGAAAAACCTGACTGATAACCTAAGTATTTAAAAGGTCACTGGTTAGAAAAAATACCACCTTCATGGCCTGAAAGCCAGTCCTGGCAGTGTAAGAGTTTCCCTATGAGAGGTACCTTCATCACTGTATCATTTATTCAATTCAATTACTCCCGGGTATCCACAGCTATCAATAAGAGTAAAACATGCAAATAAACTACATATAAACCCATTTCTCACAGCAGTACTGAATGAAGATCTAGGAATTTAAAAAATGTCTATGTAAACCCCATACAACACAGGGAAAAAAAGCTAGATGTTGTGCACCAGAAAGGAAAGAAGGAAAATAGGCAGGCTGAATAAGAAAACTATCAGAGTACAAAGGCTAGGAGAAAAAATACTAAAATTCATGAATTTTAATTGTCTTTTAGAAAAGGGACTAGAGCTATTGTTTCTCTTTCCATTATTCTGTATTTTCAGCAATGAACACATTTTCTAAAAAAGATCTTCCTTCCCTCCCTCTCTCCCTCTTTTTCTTTCTCTCCCTCTTTTTCTTTTGAGAAAGAACATGACCGAGGGGAGGGGGGAAGGGAAAGAATCCCAAGCAGACTCTGAGCTCAGAGCCTTACACGGGCTCAAGCCCAGGACCCCAAGATCATGACCCAAGCCCAAGTCAAGAGAACCACCCAGGCGCCCCAGTAATGAACATTTTACAATTTAAATATTCAAAATCCAAGAGATAAGAATACCTGTATTTCTGTTACTGCTGCAGTAGGGACATCAAAGCAAACACCCTAAAAATCAAACAAATGCAAGTTAACCCAGCCTTTCACCAGAACTGGATATGTACATTAAGTGATATTCCAAAAAACCAGGTATTAACATTAAAAATCAGAAACAAAGACTCCCAGTATTAATTTTTGATAAACTTTAGAATAAGACCAATAAATTATACCTCCCAAAGGCACAACAGCAAAAACCCAAGGATATCTGGGACTCAAATATCCTCAAAAAAGGACTCAAAATGACTCAGAACTGACCAGAAATCATTCTTGGCTATCACACTTTGCTAATTCCTCAAGCAGCTATTAGCTACGTTTTAGAGCTGAGGAAACAGAGGTTTGGAAAGGCTGACTTGTCAAAGGTCCCCAGCTCATAAGCAGAGCGGGTTTTAAAAATCTGGTCAGTATGGCTCCAAAACCAATGGTCTACATTAAAATACTCTGCCTTCCATAAGAAAGTATCTTTAGGATGACCTACTAAAAGTAGAAAAATAAATGATTTTAAGAGAAAGGGAGGGAGGGGGGAATGGGTGAAGGAGAGAGAGAATCTTAAGCAGGCTCTACACCCAGCTCTGAGCCCAGTGTGGGGCTTGATCTCATGACCCTGAGATCATGATCAAAGCTGAAACCAAGAGCTGGATACTTAACTGACTAAGCTACCCAGGAGCCACCAAATAATTATCTTCTATTGTTACTTTTCTAGTTTTTCACAATTCATCCTGCTATAAAAATTTTTTTTATTTTTTTTATTTTTTAAAGATTATTTATTTGAGAGATGGAGATCACAAGTAGGCAGAGAAGCAGGTAGAGAGAGAGGAGGAAGCAGGCTCCCCGCTGAGCAGAGAGCCCAATGCGGGGCTTGATCCCAGGACCCTGAGATCATGACCTGAGCTGAAGGCAGAGACTTTAACCCACTGAGCCACCCAGGTGCCCCTAAAAAAGTTTTTTAAAAAAAATTAGGGGCATCTGGGTGGCTCAGTCAGTCAGGTGTCTGCCTTTGGCTCAGCCCATGATCCTGCGGTCCCGAGATCAAGTCCCACATCTGGCTCCCTGCTCAGTGGGGAGTCTCCTTCTCCCTCTTCCTCTCCCCCAACTCATGCTCTCTCTCAAAAAAAAAAAATTTTATTTGAGAGAGAGACCATAAGCAGGGTGAAGGGCAGAGGGAGAAGTGACCCCCTACTGAGTAGGGAGCCTGATATGGGACTCAATCCTGGGACTCCAGGATCATGACCTGTGGCCAAATGCAGACTCTTAACTGACTTGAGCCACCCAGGTGCCACTTCCTCCCCCTCCCCCGCCAAAAAAATCTTAAAAAAAAAAAAAAAAAAAAGTTAAAACACTTTATAGGACAGTAGCAGTGCCATCCCCTCCAATTAAGGAGATCCTATTTCTTGGTTTTCACAAATGTAACTGAACTACCCTGCATGTCACAGGCACTCCTCCCAGCTGGTTGCCTTTAGTTAAAATATTTTGTGAGGAACACCTCATTTCTATCCAATTATAACCCCAGGTAACATGAGATACTGATAGATTTTGCAATTAGTGGGATTCTTCATTCATCTATTTATTTATTTATTTATTATATCTACACCCAAAGTGGGGCTTGAACTAACGACCCTAAGATCAAGAATCGCATGCTTTACCAAATGAGCCAGCCAGGCACCCCTTCATATAGTTACTAAGTATTTAACACCAGGCACTCACTGGAGTACCACGATAACTAGAATATTGTTTTTGCCCATGAGTACATCAGAGTGTTCTTGAGGCTCTCAGTCAGAAAGCAAGCAAAGCAAGGTAAGATTTAGCTCAATAAAGGCATGCCCTACGGATTCAGGTTTAGGTTTTAGAGATCCAGTTTTAATTTCTGATACTGTAAACATTAACAGATATAACCCACAAAAACAAAAGCTTTTTGGCATCCCCAACATTTATTAAGCACATAAAGGGGTCAGGATACCAAAATGTTTGGGAACTGCTGTGTTTATGCATACCACTAACTGAAAGCAGGACTCGAAAGAAAGAACATCAGGTTCGGAAAGCAAGATTTTAAATTTCAGCTTTGAATTAAAGATTTTGCATTGCATTCGATTTTGAATAACTTTCAGTTGCCCAATAACCCCTGCTGGGTAGAAATCATCACGGAAGCAGCTGGATATTCATGTCCGGCACGCCGTGCATAGGTCAGGGTAGAGATACAGAAGGGGTAGCTGTCAGTGACTTAGTGGCAACTGAAGGTCATGGATGACATGCCCAGAGAAGACTATCTAGACAGCAGAAAGATGCAGCACCCTCACAGAACAGGGAGAAGCCTTCATTCAGTGCTTTATCAACCACATTAAGCTACTGAACCGAAGCAAAGTCACAACAGAGGACCCAACGTTCCTTACCTGCTTTCCTTTGAGAAAAACCATTCCTTTCACTTTGGAATCAATATCCTCACTCAGCTGCTCTTTAAGCTCTTTCCAAGCATAACTAATGTTTGGCATTTCAATTGAGCATCGTAAGATCATGGTCACAAAGCCCTTACAGAAGAAAGGAGAACAAAAATCAGTCTCAAAAACAAACCTAACTGATAAAAAAAATTACCCTCATGTTTCTAAAATATTTCCAGAAAAGTTATTCCTAAAAGCCTATACCTCCCCTCCACCGACACATACACACAAATTAGTACCAGTAAAACTGGGGAAATCACAATAAAATGGATGCACTGTGTCAATGTTAGTACCAACCCAGCTGTGATATTATAGCTTTGCAAGATGTTACTATGAGGGGGAAACTAGGCAAAATGTAAAAGAGATCTCCTCTCTCTGTTATCTCTTAAACTACACGTAAACTTAAAATTATCTCAAAAATTTCATTTAAGGAAAAAATCATTTATCTTTCTAAGTTTCTAGGGAGATTGGCTAAATGTATCATATGCATTTATGTGTTTATATGGTTTTCTTTCAGGATTAAAAACACTGACATGTAATCCACATACCATAACATTCACCATTTTGAAGTATACAGTTCAGGGATTTTTAGTATATTCACAAGGTTTCAACCATTATCACTATCTAGAATTCCAAAATATTTCATTACCCCAAAAAGAAACCACATGCCCATCCACACTCAATGTCATTCCCTTTAACTGAGACACTGAAAACTATGAATCTACTTTCTATCTTTATGGGATTTGTTTACATTTACATTTGTTTACATACATCTATCTTCATACAAAAGCTAAAATTGAAATGTCTAACTGAACCCATTCAAACCCTGCTCACACTTAAAATACCAAGGGTCAGAGTTTGACAGGAAGTCTTACTGCGTCTGAGTTGATCAGAGAGCGCTGGTCTACCGATGTGGCTCCTGAAATATGGGCCAGAGCTGCTGCCAAGGCTTCCACAGCTCCCTTCTCCTCTATCAGTTTCTCTGCTGATTGCTTGAAGTGACTGATGGCAGTGGGAGGCACAGAATCCAAAAGCCTATGGTGTGATTGAGTGTATTTGTTAAGAGAAAGGACAGAAGTGGACAGATTGCATTTTCAAGGCAACAGCATTTCAAGATAAACCAGTAACTTTCAAATCTTTCAGCTCTCTAACACGTCATTTTGATGCGAGGTACAGACAGAATCATCACATTTCTGTACAAATAAATCCACTCCTTTGATTATGTCTAATCTGACTTTACTATCAAAAAACAAAGTTTCATCCCAAGAAAATAAGAGAATAGGATGTTCACCAGTGTTAATTGTAATACAGAGCATAAAATGTGCATCGATACGGACTGATTAAATAAACCATGGAACAGATACAACAGAAGTAAGTCCATGCTGCCACTGAGAGTGTTTTTAAATAAATGTTGAACATTTCTTACAATAAGCACGTATTCCTTTTAGAATCAGAAAACACTACAGCTATTTCCATTCTGAAATAAAAGGAAAAAAGACTTCCAAATCACATTAAAAATGATATGAACTTTTTATGAGAATACACATTTGTTAGAGAGTCACTATTACCTTGGTGATAATAAATGTCACATCTTCAAAGGAAGTCATCCAGGACAAGGATAAACAAGGCCACATGAGGCAGCCTCTTTTGGAAGGGCTGCCCCTCTACAAGACATCTCTTGGCATTTGTCTCTTTTCTCCTTCCTGGCCACCTAACCCCAAATTTCCTTATCTAGTGTACAAGGAACCCTCTCTACAGAATTATTTAAATAGGCCATGTGAGGGACGCCTGGGTGGCTCAGTTATTAAGCATCTGCCTTCAGCTTGGGTCAAGATCCCAGAGTCCTGGGATCAAGTCCCACATTGGGCTTCCTGCTCAGTGGGGAGTCTGCTTCTACCTCTCCCACTCCCCCTGCTTGTGTTCCCTCTGTGGCTGTGTCTCCTCTCTCTGTCAAAATAAATAAATAAAATATTTTTAACTAAATAAATAAATAGGCCATGTGAAAATAAACTTGAAAATTACTGAGTTATATTATTCTTCTTTGGAGACCTTTCTTGAGCTATTAATTAATATGCCAATGTCTAGCATTTCCTTTAATCATAAACTCCCCCATTTCTATGCCCAGTGCAGAGCCCAATGCAGGGCCTGAACTCATGACCCTGAGATCAACACCCAAGCAGAGATTAAGAGAGGGTATGGAGAAAGGGGAACCCTCTTACACTGTTGGTGGGATCCAAGTTGGTGCAGCCACCTTGAAAAACAGTGTGGAGATCCCTTAAGAAATTAAAAACAGAGTTACCCGATGACCCTGCAACTGCACCACTGGGCATTTACCCCAAAGATACAGATGTAGTGAAAAGAAGGGCCATCTGTATCCCAGTGTTCATAGCAGCAATGGCCACAGTCGCCAAACTGTGGAAAGAGCCAAGGTGCCCTTCAACAGACAAATGGATAAAGAAGATACAGTCTGCATATACAATGGAATAGTACGCCTCCATCAGAAAGGATGAACACCCATCTTTTGCATCAACATGGACAGGACTGGAGGAAATTATGCTGAGTGAAATAAGTCAAGCAGAGAAAGTCAATTATCATACGGTTTCACTTACTTGTGGAGCATAAGGAGTAACACGGAGGACATTAAGAGAAGGAAAGGAAAAGTGAAGGGGAATCAAAGGGGAAGATGAACCATGAGAGACTGCACGACTCTGAGAAAAAAAACAGGGTTTTGGAAGGGATGTGGGGGATGGGTGAGCCTGGTGGTGGGTATTAAGGAGGGCATGAATTGCATGGAACACTGGGTGTGGTGCATAAACAATGAATCGTGGAAAACTGAAAAAATAAAATAAAAATTAAAAGAAGAGTGTGCTGCTTAACGGACCGAGCCACCCAGGTGCCCCTCCCCCTATTTTTTAAGATAAGCATTACACATATTTATAATAGTTATGGAAAATAGTTGAAAAGTGATGCTCAGACTCAGTGGTTCTTAAGCAGGGAATGTAGGTCACCAGTTGGAAACACTGGAATATAGTCAGCACCTTCTGGTTTTCATAATACCAAGCCCACACACCCCCTCCAGAGTATACTATACAGCCAGAGATGCTAAACAACTATCCTTCAGCTCGTAGCACAATCTCACCAAATAGTTCTCTTGCCCCCAATGCCAATGACAAACACTGCTAGTTAATCTAATCTTCACCAACCAGCAATACCTAAAAAAAATAATCGACTCGTTCCTACCATGGGGGACTAGAACAATGACGATGTGGAATATAATCTCTGGCCCTAAACTCTCCCTCCACATGGGAAGCACCCACGCCGTATCTAATGTACACTTCCTTAAAATGCCCAGACAAACCCAACTATCAGTAGTGGTTTCCTCTGGTGGACAGGACTAGGTAGGGATGAGTACAAGTTAGGATTTTTATTTTGTAGAATTTTACTTCAGCACAGTGTGAGTATTTGTATAACAAGTAGGTTGTAAATAATTTTGAGAAATAAATAAAATAAAATCCAAAAGACTGAATCTCATTACTGTACAAAGTCAGGCAATAAATAGAGTAAGTCCTACCATAGACCACGGCAGTAGTGGGAAACGTACCTGATGGCATCTTTGCTGGAAGCTTTTATTATCTCTGTTGCAGAAGGAACCCCTATTCGCTTAAATTTAATTCCCTACAAGAAAATGAGCCATAGTTTAATGTACAATCTGGCCATCAACTGTTTCCATTGAGATTAAATCCCCCAATTTTTTAATATTACCAAACATACTTATTACACATTTAAAAGATAAACTTTAAAAAAACAAAAAGATAAACTTTTTTTTATCTTAGAACAGTTTTAGATTTATAGAAGAGTTGCAAAGGTATTACTCCACTGAGTTCCTGTACACTACGCACAGAGTCTCCCTATTATTACTACTACAGTACATTTGTCATAGCTAAGAAACCAACACGGCCACCTCGCTATTAACTGAATTCCAGAGTTCATTCATATATCACTAGCTTTCCTATTAATGTCCTTTTTCTGTTCCAGTGACACCACAACATCAGGTATCATGTGTGCTCAGTCTCCACTGATCTGTGGCAGTTTCGGCCTTTTCTTATTTTTCATGCCCTGTGACAGTTTTAAGGAGTGCTGATCTTAAGGACTGCTGGTCAGGTATTTTGAAAAATGTTGTCCCTCACTGTGAGGCTGTCTCTGGTTTTTTGCATGCTTAGACTGAGATTATGGGTTTGAGGGAAGAAAACCAGAGGCAAATGCGATCTCATCACATCATTCTCAAGGCATATGCTTATCCCTGATATTAATTTAACCACAATCACCCTGGCCGGGGAGTGCTTGCCTGCCTTCTGCAAAGTTAAGTGACAGCCTCCTGCTCCTTTAGCAAGTCACCAAGTACAGTCAGCTCAAGGGGAAGAGGAGAGCTTAATCTGTCAGAAAAATCAGTCTCCTCTCTCCCATTTTAAATTTATCCTTTTGGGTTTTTTTGTTTTTGTTTTAAAGATTTATTTATTTATTTGATAGGGGAGCAAAGGGGTAAAGGGAGAGGGAGGGAGAATCCTGAAGCAGACTCACCACTGAACCCAACACCAGACTTACTCCCAGGACCCAGAGATCGTGACCTGAGCCGAAATCCTGAGTCCGGGACTTAACAGAATGAGCCACTCAAGTGTCCCTATCCTTTTGGTTTTTAAGCAATTCCTATAACCCCTTAATCTGCATTTAAACTACCTGGGGTGTGTTCATGTTATCATTGTCTGAAAACTGCCTTCAAACATAAAAATAGCCCATGTAATTGTAAATATGAGAAAACAAAACCACTGTTTTCTAATGCAAACCTGTTTCAAAATGTGCTTTATATTGTAGGACAGTGTATAAAAAACAACATGCATGCGCTTGGGTGGCTCAGCTGGTTAAGTGACTGCCTTTGGCTCAGGTCCTGATCCTGGAGTCCTGGGATCGAGTCCTGCATGGGAGTCTGCCTCTCCCTCTGCCTGCCCCTCCTACCCTCGTGCAATTTCTCACTCTCTCTCAAATAAATAAATAAAATCTTTAAAAAGAGAAACAACAACAACAACAATTGCACCTATAAGTTTTCAGTTATGGCCACATGCTAGAAATACATACAATTTAAAGTTAATGTAAACTGAATTAAAAAAACAAAGATTGACTTTAGTATTCAATTCGACATTTGCTGAAAGAAGGCTAAGAAAATAGTTTTACCGCTTTTTGCTCCACTTGTGCTAACTGATATTCTTCCTTGTGCTGATAAAAGCAGATGCAAATCCCCGTCCTTCCAGCTCTTCCTGTCCTCCCAGAACGATGAATGTAGGACTCCACGTCCTATTGAAGTAAAATACATGAGTGATACTGAACAAAAAAAGACAAAGACCTGAGTGGTCTATGAAGAGGCAAGTATGGTGGTTCCCCAGCATTGCTAAAGTAAAAATTGTCACAATTTTTAAAATCTCTGTAGCAGTGGTCCCTAACCTATGGGCAAATCTTCAAAAGGCATCTATATAGTACTGTGCTACAGAACCACACATGTCATTTCAATCTTCAATTTTCTAGTAACCCGCTAGAAGTTTCAATCAATAACTTAATGTATCTCCAAGTTGTATCACCTCAGCATGCTATCTAGAGGAAACAGCTTATCACTAAGATATTTTACATTTTTTTTAAGCCCTAAAAATCCAGTGTACATAATAGAAAGTTTAAAACATAAAAAAAGCCCAACGTGTACTTTCTACCTCAAGCACACGTCAATTCCGACAATTCCCAGAGCCTGACCGCTAACGTGGCTGTGGCCATCGTACCGGACAGCACAGCTGGAGAGGCTCCTTTAAACAGCATGTGTGTCACAAACCCATTGCGCTGCCTTTGTAAGAATTGGAGCCTCCAGAGTAATCAGGTTACTTTTCTCTATCATTGTAAACAACCTTTTAATCTTGAGGAATCTGCCAATTTATGGGGATCCTCATGTTGGAAGTGACAGGAACAGAACAGGCTCCTTCAGACCAACATTTATCAACACGAAGCACTGTCCTCACCACGTAACTCATGCTTCAGGGCCTTCCCTCAGAGTTCCCATCACCCACAAAGCCAACCAGTTCTAACCACAGAGACTATTAACTACAGGCCTTTCTTTCCTTTCGCTATCCTCTAGCTCATGAGTTTATCCTATCCCCACCCTGCCTAAGCCCTACCCATCTTCAAAGTCCACTCAAACACTCACTACGTGAGCCTACCAAAACTCCCTCCAACCAGCAACCATCTTTCCAACCTGTGGCCACTGGCCATGCTTCCACTCAACAGTCAGTTCTGAGGGAAGGACCTCAGAAGAGACTGGTTCTGAAAATCACTGTAGCATCCCAGCACTCAAGAGACAGCTATCACTCACCACATGAAAGTAAGTGATACAGCCTCCTCTTTGTTTTAGTACCCCAAAACACAGTAAAATTGTAGTACAGAACACTTACCTTTGGTGGAGAACTCTGTACAACCAGATCAACCTCAGGGATGTCTAACCCGCGAGCGGCAACATTGGTTGCAACCAGAACTCCAAAATCACCATTTCTAAAGCCTTTCAAAGTGATTTCTCTCTGCTTCTGAGGAATATCTCCATGTAATGACTGGGCATCCTGCCAAAGAAAGAAACTGGCCTAAGAACACCAGAAGCAACAATACAGGACCTATTAGTATCACCCATCAGGCCTGTAAAGATATTTGATATTTGTATTTTGGTGATACTTCCACTGAAAATACAGCAAAGGGAAAAACATGTCCCTGACATGGACAAACCTCAAATTTTTTTTCCCACTCCTTGGTCATTAAATCAATGTCCAGCCATACTTACTAGATGAAGGACCCCAGACAAGAGTGATCAAACCTACTTTGCCCATGTAGCCTTGGGTGTGAGCCACCCTTTCCTCACCTGTGAGGAGACTAACTGATCAGGTGAGCTCTAACATGTAAACAGGGCCTATCAGTTGAAAGAGGCTTCCTCCCTAAAGGAAAGGGAGGGGAAGAACCAACCTGCTTTATGGCCACATTCTGTGACAACTCCTGGGCTTCTTTCTTGGTTTCACAGAAGATGATAGTGCGCCCCTGAAAACCACTATATACTCGGATCACGTCCCCAATAACTGCTGCCCTTTGAGTCCAGTGGCACTTAATAGCCAGATGCTTATGAGAGAGGGAAAAAAGATGTTATTTAGTGACGCCTATCTGGACCCTGAAATCACCCGCTCAATGCTACTGGGGCTAGAAGCAATTGTTTAAGCCTAACTAGAGCAGACCACTGCCACCACCGTGCAGGGACAACACACACAAGCACACACAAACCACTGAAGCGCAGAGAGCCGTCTCTCTCTCTCTCTCTAAAGTCAGTCTTTTTAAAAGGGGGGGTGGGGGGCGCCTGGGTGGTTCAGTGGGTTGAGCCGCTGCCTTCGGCTCAGGTCATGATCTCAGAGTCCTGGGATCGAGTCCCGCATCGGGCTCTCTGCTCAGCGGAGAGCCTGCTTCCCTCTCTCTCTCTGCCTGCCTCTCCATCTACTTGTGATTTCTCTCTGTCAAATAAATAAATAAAATCTTTAAAAAAAAAAAAAAATAAAAAATAAAAAAAATAAAAGGGGGGGTGGGACTCAAAGCTTTAAGAGTCTCTCTCTTGGTTTTGGCTCAGTTCATGATCTCAGGGTTGTGAGATCGAACTCCACACTGGGCTCAGCCCACAGCATGAAGTCTCTCTCCTTCTCTTTCCCCCACTCTGCCCCCAAACTCACTCACTCTAACAAATAAATCTTAGAGAAAAGAAAAAGCAGAGTTTTTTTCCCTTTCTCTGGTTTCTCTATTTCCTTTCTTTTCCCTCCCTCCTTCCCTTCCTTCCTTCCTTCATTTCTCTTTCTCTTTTAAGTAGGCTCCATGCCTAACACAGAGCCCAGCACAGGGCCTGAACCCATGACCCTAAGATCAAAGAGTTGGGTACTCAACGGACTGAGACACCAAGGAGCTCCTGGTTCCTCCATTTTCTGAACTAACTAGGAAAATGAAGAAAAAGAAACATCATTCCCTTGATTCCTACAGGAAACCAAGTAACTGGCAAGAGAAAAATTTCTGAATGTTTTTTCCTTTTCTCCACTTAAAAATGTGATTAGTCTGTTAGCCTGTAGGTCTGTCTATTACTTGGATGAAAGGAATTCCATGCTATGGATCCTTTAACACAAAGTATTAGATTTCTCTGCTGCCCTCAGAGTGTTTAAGTTCTAGGTGTAATTTCTTTTTACTTACATAATTCAGACAGATACAGATTCCAAAAGATTCTTAAGGCAGACTATCAGATTATGAAATTTAGAAAACACACATACCACATACAACTCAAACAGAAACAGATCTTTACTTGGCTCTTCACGTGGATTTAGTATTTATCTGGAAACCAGTGTATATTTGCCAGTCCTAATACCATCACATAGGGAAAACATGACATACAGTTTATTACTAACTCTAGCAGCTGAATGAATCACTCACCTCCACAGTTATTGCCGTTTTCTGGGTCTTTTTACCAATCAGGTCCACCTGTTCGTATGTAGATTTCATGTATTTCTTAGCAACATTATATACCCAATGAGGGCAAGTGGCAGAAAAAAGCAATGTTTGGGGATTGTCTTCTGAATCTTTGGAGGGAAAAAGTCAGTATGAATAACCCGAATCAGCCTACCCATATTCCACCTCACCCAGTTCTTCCAGAGTCCATCAACACGCTAGAGCAACCATGGGAGGCCACACCAAGCACTGAGGACATAAAAATGAAAGACACAGAGAGTCCTAATGGGCAAAGAAATACTGCCCAAGTCATTGATGTGAAGGAGACTTGAAACACCAAAGGTACTTTAGAGTAATTTTGCTTCCTGACCATTGGCCTTCATGCACAATGAAGGAAATCTGTCTATTATGAGATATAACTGGAAAACACCTGTTCATCAAACCCAGTAACCATCCAGTTTAGATCACTAAGCAAACATCCTACAATAAACACCAGAATAGATTCTATACTCATCTATACTCTCTAGCAGCTCCTCAGTCTTTAGAGTTTCGGCCTATTCATTCTTTAAGGTCAGGTACTAAAAAGCTCCTCTACACCCCCCCTTTTTTTTTAGTTTGCTTTTTGAATAATACTGCATTTTCATATATTTCAAATGGTGGTTTAAGTAGATAGAATCCTTTGGAGAGCAAATTAACCATGTACATTGAGAAGCATGAACTATTTATACTTTTAAACTCAGTAATTCCATTACTGGACACCCATCCTAAAGAACAAATTCCAAATACTGAGATGTGAAGGATGCTATATGCATAAAAACACCTGTAAGCAGAATTATCTGTATCCTCTCAAAATTAAAATATATACATGGAATTAAATCATGGCACAACCTCTTCATGAGAGTGTTAATGCCAAATTTTAATATGCACAGTAAGATTAAAATTAACATACACACATATGTACAATAGTACAAAGTCAGGAATAAAGAAACCAAAAGCAAAGCACACCAACTAGCAGATATGAAATTTTTCTTCTCTTACTTTCCCAAATTGTCCCCATTATAGATATGTCATAAATCATGATTTTTTAAAACTTTAAGTTTTCCTAAATAAAATAAGTCACTCCCCAACTTAAGGTTTCATTTAACATTTAGAAGCCTGCTTAATTACCGTTCTTCCTCTAAGCCCTTCCAGCAGCTCCCTGAATTTGGAGCTTACCTTTCTTGTATGCCACACTTAAAATCTCTTCCACTTGATCAGCAAACCCCATATCCAGCATCTGGTCAACTTCATCCAGGACAACATGCTTAAGTTTGGTGAGATCCAGCTTGCCATTCTGTAGGTGGTCTTTGATTCGACCTGGGGTCCCAACCAGGATATCAATCCCATTCCGCATGCGTTCAACTATAAAGAACATCAATGATAAAACATGCTGGGTTTTTAAGTCCTTTTATTAGTCCGGGGTACCAGTTAAATACATTTTTATTCTAAAATACTTATTAACCAAAAACACAAGGTAATATGCTAAGTATCAAAGATAAAGATACTCAAGGAGAAACTCAAGATAATCTAGGGGGAAGAGGTAAGAAGTGACAGTCCAGTGAATTGTGTGACATAACAGAAAAAGGCCGGGTGCAGGATGGAAGCACCAGGAAAGAAATTACTTCCCTGGTGGTGGAAAGTGCCAAGGTTTCACAAACAAAGTGAGAACGAGGATCTTAAAGAACTTTATATAAGGTAAGCAGGTATGGAGAGAATGAGACCAGGCAGAAGGGCAAGTATTTCCAGAAGGTCTAGAGATGTTCAGGAAAATGGAGTCCAGTATCATTATATCATTATATATATGTGTGTGTGTATGTGTGTGTGTATTTATATTAATTATATATTAATATATTATAACATTACATATTATTATTATATATATCATTATATATATCATTATACTGTCATTATAGGTGAGAGGATAATGACGCAGCTTTTTGTTGAATTGTCCTTACAGTCCAGGGGGTACACTGGGTACTCTATATACATTAGCTAATTCAACCTCTCAACACCATTACCGGATGAGTTTAGTAACCTTGTTTTTTCACATGAGCAAGTGCAGAAAAATCAAGCACCTTGAACTTAAAATTACACTGTGAGCAGAGGCTAGATTCAAACATAGACTTTCCTGATGCCAAAGCCCAGTTCACTTAACCAAAGCTGAGAAGAAAAACTATGAGCTTTACGTGGCAACTGCAACATTTTTAATACCTTAAGTGCTTTCCTGAAATTATTTATCTGCTCTACATAATGAAGTTTCAAGGTCTTGAATTGGTTAAGTAATGGAGTCCTACAATGAAGCCTGCATTGCAACATTTGGCCCCTGGGCCCAGAAGAAAGAAGGCCCACCTGCAGCAAGAAAGAAACAAAGACCCCCAGAAGAGGCAGATTCACCGTCCTTGACAGATAAAAAGAGTAACTCTGAATCGTGACTTTCTAGTGCCAAGGGCCCAAATGGACTCTATCCTCTTAGGTTCAGTAACAGATCTTTATGGCCTTTAGATAAACATAGGTAAGTAATACAAAAATCCAAGTATCTATATGTGGGATTTGACACATCATCGTGTATGACCGTGTTCTGGACCATCTTTAAACAATGACAAAGAAAAATGACTAAACCACGGAAAGCCAGATGTCGAGGTCTGAGAAATCCAACCAAGGTTGGTATGTTTCCTTCCCTCACTTTTGGATTTACTTACTCTGACCTCCATAGGGAGTTCCACCATAAAAACAAGCCACTGCCAGCTTTCTTGTGATGTCACTGAAGTCTCTGCTTACTTGATTTGCCAACTCCCTTGTGGGTGCAAGAACCAGCACCTGGAAAGGAAAACCTAATTATTGAATTCAAAGTACTATGCAGTAGTTCTTCACAAATCTGGAACTGACCAGAAGGCTCAACTCATCCTACCAAGTATTTAAAAAAATCTATTATATGCTTTGCAATGTACTTTGTGTGGGGAAGGATCATAAATGTAATACAGTCCCTGACAAATCCACTCAGAAGAAAAGTCTGTGATCCTACCAACCTCAAGGGACATAGGGCCCCAGCATGCCATGCTCCAGAAGGGTTGCACAGAGCAGGCCCAAGGGACTGGGGAGTTTTCTGGAGCTGCTACTACTTAAATAGCATTCCAGGAAAGAAAACACTTGAGCAAGGAGTAACACTGCTGATAACAACCTTAACTATTCTTTGAGCTTTTACCATCTCAGGCTCTATTAAATGCTTACTATGCATTATTCTCACTTAATTTTCACAAGTTACTGACCCACCTACAATTGTATTGTACAACTGTACCTACAATAAACACAAAAGATTTTGAACCAAAAAGCTAAGAAGCAAAACCTAGACTTAAAATCAGACAGTTGGGCTCCAAAACCAACAGACTGAACCTTTACACTATAGTAAACTGAAAGTAGAACAAAGACGAGTTAAGGCAGGAGCAAAATGGTGAGGAGCTTTGAATCCCAGAGCAGTCTGAGTTTGACCCAACAGGACACACAATATGAAACTACTACAGATCTTTAAGTATGGTAGCAGCATGAAACAAGTATGATTTCAGAATATTCACAGATTCATCAGATAATTCATCCAACAGGTATTTACTGAATACCCACTATGTGCCAAGCTGGAATAATTCATTTGTTTAACGCTGCATTTGTTTAGAGAAATAAGCAATGAATGAATGAAGGGTGGCAGGCCAATAAACAAGTGAGGCGGGACCTGAAAGTCAAGTGCACGAGGAACCAAGAGGAACACATAGGCATTTCAGTGAGGTTAAGGTTTGCCAAATGCCAGGTTCTCCAGAAATGAACCCAACAAGTACCATCCTGACAAGGAAGTTTGGCCTCTTCACCTCTTTGAGTATGCCTCCTTCTACTCATGCCTCTCTACTAAAACTGCTTTCACCATCTAGGTAAAAATGGTCAAAGACACCTGAGCAAACCCGTAAGCCCCAGGGACATCTAATAGTTTAAAGGGAACACAATGAGGATTAATAATACAGGTGATCACAACCATGGAGCAGATTATAGTATTTAAATATATAGGGTTTGTGGCCAACAATCTTAAAAGAACAATACTGCTTTAACTTCAAATAAAAATCTGTAACAGATAAAAATAAAGACTTTAAGGAGAACCCAATAAAAAACTATAATATATGATGAAAGCAATGCCTAAAAGGTTTTTCTCCTGTGCAGATATGGAGCCTGGGGTCTATGTTAAAGATAGTTACCTGAGGGGCACGGCCTCTTTTCCGGTCTTGCAGTTCTCCCTGAAGCTTCTCAACCAAAGGGATGGCAAAAGAGAATGTCTTCCCAGTTCCTGTCCGTGCCTGTGCAATTAAGTCTTTTCCACTATAGACATGGTGAAATGTCTTTGCTTGTATAGGAAACAGGAAGGTCACCCCACGGGCTGTGAACAAATTAACCATGTTATCTGACACTGCAGTTCTTAAAATCCCGGCCATGCTTCTGGTCCTGCAGAATTAAGGAATTCTACCTTCTGCTCAATATCTACAAAGTCAGGGGCATCTCGGTGGCTCAGTCATGAAGTGTCTGCCTTCGGCCTGGGTCATGATGCCAGGGTCCTGGGATCGAGCCCCCCATCGGGCTCTCTGCTCAACGGGAAGCCTGCTTCTCCCTCTCCCTCTCACCCTGCTTGTGTTCCCTCTCTTGCTGTGTCTGTCTCTGTCAAAAAAATAAAATCTTTAAAGAAAAAAAATCAGGGATGCCTGTGTGGCTCAGTGGTTAAGCTGCTGCCTTCAGCTTGGGTCATGATCCCAGGGTCCTGGGATAGAGCCCCACATCGGGCTCTCTGCTCGGCGGGGAGCCTGCTTCCTCCTCTCTCTCTCTGCCTGCCTCTCTGCCTCTCTTGTGATCTCTGTCAAATAAGTAAATAAAATCTTAAAAAAAAAATCAATAAAATAAAATAAAAATCTACAAAGTCAGGTTCCAACGCATTCTGGTAGTGAAGAATCTGCTGGACTAAAGAATATCAACAAACTTTAAAGCACCAAATTAGAGTAAATATTATTTTAAGAGTTTAGTCACTTGTCATGAATCTCATCCGTAGGTCAAGAGAAACCCCCAGATCAGGTGCTCTGCAGTCCAGACTATGCCACACCTGATTCAGGAAACACCTACTTAAGCGTCTGTGACTGACTAGCTCAGTCACGAACACACTGCCAGGCTGAGTGCTGGGCAAGGCTGGTATCATGAAGAGATGTCTCACCAAGTGGGAGAGGATAAAAAGAAAATATGAACATGGCAGGAACCATATTCTTGCACCAGTACAATCAGTCCTCACATCTCTGCAGTCAAATGCTCTACCCCTGAGCTATACCCCCTGTCCTCACATCTCTGAATACACAAACTGGTTTGAATAAAATTGAATCACCTATTTAAGAGGCGATAAGGAGGGGAGCCTGGGTGGCTTAGTTGGTTAAGCGTCTGTCTTTGGCTCAGGTGATGATCCCAGAGTCCTAAACTGAGTCTGCATCAGAGCCCCACATTATCGGGTTCCCTGCTCAGTGGGGAATCCATTTCTCCCTCTCCCTCTATTCCTCCCCCTCCACTAGTGCTCTCTCAAATAAATAAAATCTCAAAAAAAGGGGGGGGCAGCAAAGCCATCATTAGTACAGTCCTACACTGTATATACAGATCTACTGCATTGTACGATTGCATATATTGTCCTTTATCTCAACAAAAACAGTGGGGTACAATTATACAATATTCCCAAAAATATTACCTTTGAGAAGTTTAATAGTCTGTTCAGATATGGGAAAATTAGAGAAAGCTCCTTCTTTTTGTTCCACAGGTACTTCCTATCAAGGAAAGGGCCACAGAAAGAAATCAGTAACTTCACACCTACAGGTATTCACTGAGAAGCCTTCTGAGAAAGAAACAAAAGAACCAATTCTAAAACATCTGCTGCAAGTCAACCAAAAATGCACAGAAACTCTGGTAGGTAAATCAAGATCCGAAAAGGAAATATAATCTGTAAAACCCTAAGGAAAAAAAAATCTGTAGCAAATACATACTGTACATATACTACATGTGGCTAGTGAAGGCAGATTCAGTCTCAACCAAGAACTATTCTGTTGCCAACCCACAGCAACAATAGAGTATCCCCCAACCCCTTATCCACAGGGGATTTGTTCTAAGACCCCTGAAAATGTCAGAGGAGTATGGAACCTTTATATATACTATGTTTTTTCCTATACATACCCATGATAAATGTATAAATTAGGCACAATAAGAGACTAACAACAATAGTAATAGAACAATTATGTATGTGGGGTCCTGGGGTGGAGCCCTGTGTTGGGCTCCCTGCTCCGCCAGGAGCATGTTTTTCCCCTTTCTCCCTCTCCCTCAGCAGCTCACCTGCTGGTGCTCACCTGGGCTCTCTCTCTTTCTCTCCCCCTCTATCTCTCTCAAATAAATAGCTAAAAAATATTTTTTAAATCTCTGTATTTTTACATCCTTTAAAAAATATTTTTAAGGGGCACCTGGGTGGCTCAGTGGGTTAAAGCCTCTGCTTTCGGCTCAGGTCATGATCCCAGGGTCCTGGGATCGAGCCCCGTATCAGGCTTTCTGCTCAGCAGGGAGCCTGCTTCCTCCTTTCTCTCTGCCTGCCTCTCTGCATACTTGTGATCTCTGTCTGTCAAATGAATAAATAAAATCTTAAAAAAATATATATATACACGTATTTTTAAAATCTCTGTATTTTTACATCCTTTTTGACCCATAGATTATTTACAAATACACAGCTTGCTTTACAAATGTTTCAGAGATTTTTGTCGTTTTTCTATTATGTCTAGTCTGATTACTATTTTCAGGAACAGATTGATTTCAGTTATTTTAAGCTTGGTCAGGGGCTCCTGGCTAGGTCAGTGGATAGAGCATGTGACTTTTGATCTCAGGGTCATGAGTCTGAGCCCCACACTGGGGGCAGAGTTTTTTTCAAAATAGAGTAAATTTGCTTAGTTTTTAACAGGACAGCAAATATAAGCAACAAAGAAGGATGAATTGGGACATCTTTTCCTTTGGCCATTCTTTAATAGAAAGACAGCTGATAACAAATTCTCATATGCTTCTTCATATGTCCTCGTATACATACCCATGATAAGTTTATAAATTAGGCACAGTAAGAGACTAGAAACATAATAATAGAACAATTATAACAATATACCATAATAAAAATTATGTGACTGTGGTCCCTCTTTCTCTCAAAGTATCTTCTGTGCAACATTCACCCTTCTTGGGATGATGAGAGCTGATATAATGCCTAAGTGATGAGATGAAGTGGGGTGGATGACACAGGCATCACCATGCCACGGCAGGCACTATTAACCTTTTCTGACAGTGTGTCAGGAAGAGAACCATCTGCTCCTGAACACAGTGACAGGAAATGGAAATCCTGGAGAGCGGGCGCCTGGGTAGCTCAGTTGGTTGAGCATCCGTCCTTGATCTCAGCTCAGGTCATGATCTCAGGATGGATCGCAGGAGATGGAGCCCTGCCTCCGCTCTGTGCTCAGCACAGAGTTGGCTTGAGATTCTCTCTCTCCCTCTGCAACCCCCCAACCCCGCTCATGCTTTTTCTGTATCTCTCTCTCTAAATAAAATCTTCAAAAAGAAAAAAAAGGGAAAGGGAAAGGGAAGAAGAGAAAAGAAAAAAGAAAGGAAACTGAAACCCAGGAAAGCAAGACGTCAGATCAGGGGGGACTACTGTACTGCTGCACAGGTCATTAACTCTTTTCCACAGCCACATCTTTCACATCCATCCACAGAAAATAAGGAACAAACATTTATGACAAAGTGGTCACTGTGGCATAATTTGAAAGTAAAAAATCTAAATGCCCAATAGCGGAATTAAGTGATTTCTAAACATTTATATGATGGATTATGAAAGCGTAAAAATATTTAATATTTATAAATGGGTTAAAGTGGTTGAGATTCTCTCTCCCTCTCCTTCTGCTCCTCCCCACCGCTGCTAGCACACACTCGCTCTCTCCCTCAAAAATAAAAATAAGTAAAATCTTAAAAAACAAAAACCAAAAGGAGTGGAGATCAAGAGTTGCATGCCCCACTGACTAAGACAGCCAGGCACTCCTCACCCACTTTTTTTTTTTTTAAGATATTATTTATTTATTTGACAG
Organism: Mustela lutreola; assembly: GCF_030435805.1. NCBI lineage: Eukaryota > Metazoa > Chordata > Mammalia > Carnivora > Mustelidae > Mustela > Mustela lutreola. Next base: position 56,965,411 of record NC_081293.1, read on the forward strand.
AGATCACAAGTAGGCAGAGATGCAGGCAGAGAGAGAGGGGGGAAGCAGGCTCCCTGCTGAGCAGAGAGCCGGAAGCCCATCCCAGGACCCTGGGATCATGACCTGAGCAGAAGGCAGAGGCTTTATTTAACCCACTGAGCCACCCAGGCGCCCCTCCCTCTCCCACTTTTAAATAAAACCAGTAGCAATTACCTACTTACTTATCTGAAACAATAATGAAAGATACATTCTACACACTAAAATACAACCTACCTGCTCTACTTCACTGTTACTTTCTTCCCCTGGGGTTTCACTGGAGTTGGAGACGGGTCCAGAATGAGGGAATCCATTCTTCAGTTTGGGGCTTTTCTCTCTAATTTCTCCATTCATTTCCTTTTCTTTCTTCATCTTCTTGGGCTTAGGAGCAACTATTTCTTCTTTAGAAGGTTCTTCATTTTTTACTGCCTTTTTGATTTTAGGAGAAACAACTTTCTTTTCGGTAGTCTCCTTTGGTTTTTTCACACTTTTGTTGGTTTTAGGAGAAATCATGTTATCCTGAGATGGCTCCTCTTTCTTTTTTGCCTTTTTGGATTTAGGAGAACTCAAGTCAACCTCATTAGACTCGGCTTTCTTTTTAACTTTTTTAGCTTTGGGGGAAATAATTTCTTCCTTTACTTCTGTTGCCTCTTCAGTCTTATTAGATTTTGGCTTCTCTTTTTTACCTTTCTAAAAAAATTAATAAAGAAAATAAAACTACTGAGCAAAGCATGTATACATTTGTAGGATACATCAATTTTGTATTATTTCAAGATCACATAATTATGAAGAACACAATTTGGGGGCATTTTTCAACATCTGTACTTTCACCTTGAAATTAAGTCAAAACACTGCTTTTTAGTACCATTTCTTAGCTAGCTGGAAATAAGTACCATGTATATCAATGATTTTATCAGCTTAGAAAAGAATGCCTCTTGTTAGCTATTCAATTCATGTTGGTTAAATAAGTTGCCAAGCATTCATAGGGGATTTGGGTGGCTCATGGGATCCTCAAGGCTCTAAACTACATATCTATGACTACAGAAAGTGATCAAGTACATTTTATTTCTAATAGAGTATTAAGGCCATATACATCCACAGATGGACAACACATTTCTTTCTCTGCTAGAATTCCTGTACAGGTAAACAGGGATCCATTAATACCTGTCTTGGTTATCTGACAAGTGCAAATGAATTTACAGAGACACTTTACGAACCAAAAATCTATAAAACTCCACAATATATCACTCCATGTGTAAAAGAGATGTATCTAATTTAAGTGGAGGGGGGGGCTTCACAGCAGCAATGGCCAGTCACCAAACTATGGAAAGAACCAAGATGCCCTTTAATGCACAAATGGATAAAGAAGATATGGTCCATAAATACAATGGAGTATTATGCCTCCATCAGAAAGGATGAACACCTAACTTTTGTTACCAACATGGACGGAAATGGAAGAGATTATGTGAGTGAAATAAGTCAAGCAGAGTCAATTATCATATGGTTTCACTTACTTGTGGAGCATAAGGAATAATACGGAGGACCTTGGGAGATGGAGAGAAGTGAGTTGGGGGAAATTGGAGGCGGGGAGACAAACCATGAGAGACTATGGACTGAGAAACAAACTGAGGGTTTTGGAGGGGAGGTGGGTAAGCCTGGTGGAAGGTATTATGGAGGGCACATATTGCATGGAGCACTGGGTGTGGTACATAAACAATGAATTTTGGAACACTGAAAAAAATTTTTTTAAAATATATCAAAAAGGACATAATTTCATAGTGATCCGAAGGGGCACATGCACCCCAATGTTTATAGCAGCAATGTCCATAATAGCCAAACTTTGGAAAGAGCCTAGATGTCCATCAATGGACAAATGGATATAAAGAAGATGTGAAATAGACAGACAGACAGACACAGACACACACACACACACACACACACACACACACACAGAATGGAATACTATGCAGCCATCAAAAATGAAATCTTGCTATTTGCAATGATGTGGATGGAACTAGAGGCTATTATGCTAAGCAAAATCAGAGAAAGACAATTATCATATGCTCTCATTGATATGAGAAATTTGAGAAAGACAGAGAATTATAGGGGAAGGGAGGGAAAAATGAAACAAGATGAAACCAGAGAAGGAGACAACCATAAAAGACTCTTAATCTCAGGAAACAAACTGAGGGTTGCTGGAGGGGAGAGGGGTGAGAGGGAAGGGGTGGCTGGGTGCTGGACACTGGGGAGGGTATGTGCTATGGTAAGCACTGTGGATTGTGTAAGACTGAGGAACCACAGGCTTGTACCCCTGAAACAAACGATACATTATATGTCAATAAAAAAGAACATTTTAAAGAAAAAAAAAAAAGAGGGGGGAAGGGTAAGCATTATTACAAGGAAATGGAATGGGTGAAACCTCCAAACTAAACCAAACCCAGGACGATAGCTCCTACCTGAAATGTCTTTTTCCGACTTTTCATAATTAACATAATTAACTTATTGAAAGTTAATTACTTAATACTACGGAAACTAAGTAGACAGGTGCTGTAGCCTCTGTTCAAATCTTGATGAAAGGCCAATCCCAGAAGTATGATGATTATTATATTTAGCTAAAATCTGCCCCCTAAAATTTCAGGCCCCACTTCTGCTCTCAAAACATTAATGAGGGTACTCTTTCCCACATCATCATCTTTCAATCATTTGAAAAATAATCTGGTCTCCCCACAAGACTTCAGTTTTTTCACCCCTAACCCAGGGGTCTCTTCTGGAATGTAATGGGGTTTGGCCAGGTGCCTCTTCACTTGAGCATTCCACAACTGAGTATCTTCACTGAAGAGGAGCAGGTAAACCAGGACCTCTCCACCTGTGGGGACAAGTCTGTGCTTCCCCGCTTCCTACAACGCCAAAATATTGCTGTTGTAAAAGCTCTCCATCAAAAAGACCCATGCAGGGACGCCTGGGTGGCTCAGTTGGTTAAGCAGCTGCCTTCGGTTCAGGTCATGATCCCAGCGTCCTGGGATCGAGTCCCACATCGGGCTCCTTGCTTGGGCAGGTAGCCTGCTTCTCCCTCTGCCTCTGCCTGCCACTCTGTCTGCCTGTGCTCACTCTCGCTCCTCTCTCTGACATATAAATAAAATCTTTAAAAAAAAGAAAAGACCCATGCACAGCCAAGGAAAGGGAATTCTAAGTTATGCACCATAGGAGTTCAGGGACAATCTTTGCTCTCACTGACAGACCTTATCTCAGAACAGAATTGGTCACAAGTTGAATCACTAAGGAAGTAACAGTAAAGATGTAGACAGCGATCAAGGTAACTTAAGACTACTACACACCGCCGACCTCTATAAAAAATACGGTGTACACTCGGCACAGCAACACATCTTTATATTTCCACGGAAAACCTGGTCCGTAGACATTAAGGCGACTACTTCATGTTCTAAAGGCTGCTGGCCGGAAAACACTGTACTTCCCTTACTACTCAAGCGTCACTGCAGACGCCGCTCACGTGTGCAGGTGGAACTGAAATGCGGCTATGTCTAGTCCAAAGCTTCAGTCCCTACCTTGACCCGCAATTCCCTCCGCACACGCTCACGCCCAGAATCAGGTGAGGGCCTCCTGAGCCAGCAACGTGGGGCCCGAGGCTGCACAGAGCCTGCACATCTGAGTGCCCGACTTTTGGGCATTCAGACTCCCGGACCACGTGCGAGCGGCGCTCAGCGGAGCGCCAGACCGCCGGGGCCGCTCGCTCGGCCCCCGCCCGCGGAGGGCACGGCCCCCTGGCACTCCGGCGGTCGACGCCACGCTGGGCTCTGGACGCGCCAGGTCCGCGTGCGCGCCACAGGCTCCCAGGCCGGCACCCCACCCCGCTTCCGTACCCCGCTCCTCTCAGCGTCCCGGGTCCCGCGGCCCTCGGTGGCACCCTCTCACCTGCTTTCGCGGTACCTCCACTTTTTCCATGGCCGTGTCTGAGTCCAAGTCCGCGTCACTGAGGAGTTTGCCCGGCATCGCTCAGCGCAAGGAATTGAGGCTGATCGGTCAGGTCCACCGCGTGGAGAGGAAGAGACGGTACCACCCGTTTGGAGCGTCCACCTGCGTCACTTCCGGTAGCAAAGCAGTTCCTGCGGAAGCAGAAAGTCCCAGGGTGGCGGGAGCCCACGTGGTCCCCGAAGAGTAGTGGCTGCTCCGCCTGGTGAGGGATGGTGGTGAATTCCCCGCTCACCGCCCCCCGGACTTGAAAGCTCGGACTGGGAGGAACCACAAAGGCTGGCAACAGCTGATTCTCGCTAGCCCTGGCCTGTTAAATGACCTGTTGCTTTACGTGGTGGTCTTCAGTGCTTTATGTTAGATTGCTGGAGTTTGCAAGCTCTTGCACGCGCAGACGCGGCAAGTGTGTATTCTTGATCACCGTGTGGAAATGACACTGAGAGGAGACGCCCAGACTCACAAGCCTGGGTAAGAACTAGAATTCGGTCGGGCTTTGGTCACTCCTTTATTCGTGCACGTAGATATCCCCTGAGCATTGACTGTGAGGTCAGGTGAGAAACAAGGCTAGGACCCAGTAACGGACAACACACAAGAAGTGTCATCAAAAAACTCTATAGACTGGTGGGAGATGGACGTATATAGCTGTTCTGAAGACACAGGGAGGCACCGGAACCGGCTTTGGGACCAGTAGAAAGGGCCCCCAAACCACACGGGACCTCTATAAGAAAATACAGGGCTCCAAATCTTGCATATGTGGGCAATACACTAATTCAAGGAGTTGAGGGAAAATTGTCCATTGAATGATCTGTGACAAAGTCGCTAAACTTCTCTGAAGAACTAGTGATCCAAAGAATTGGGAGCCACTTCCACACAAAATCATTTTTGAAAATCAGTTGAAATAGTGCCTGGCTTTGAAAACCTGCAAGTTTTCAAAAAAAAAAAACCAAAAACAACCTGCTGGTTCTGTGATTTTACACACATTACTTAATCTGAATCGGAGTTTCTTATGCATGAAATGAGGATAACAAACTTAACCTCATGGGCTGAGAACACTGAGATAATGAATGAAAAGGGTTTAGTAGTGCCTAGGACATAAAGCACGATAATTGAGAGCTATTAAAACTTGTGTGTATTTAGAAAGACAGCTTAAAATATAATCATTTTCATAAAATGAAATCAAAGGAAAATGCTATTAAGTTTTATTTCTGTATTTCATACTATTAATTTTTACTGCACATTTTTAAAGACAGTTTAAAGGAAAATTTCATGTTTCACATAAACTATTGATGTTTCACAGTCTCAGTTTTTTAAACAAATTATGTACTACAGCAATGCTTTAACTTATACTCTGATACCTTTAAGCTAGGAGCCTTGATTTATCCTAGTTTTGTATCCTGAAGATTTCAAACAGTGCCTGGTACATAGGCTCACAGATTGACACTAAATGTTGATTGGCCTTTAAAATGGCAATGTTGGGGGCAGTGGTGAGGAAGGAACTACTTGAGATGAATTTTAGCTATATGCCCAGGCAGGAAAGCAATTCATTCATCCTGGTATTAGGTGTGGGATAAGGGGGAGCAAGCATGAATGCAATCAACCCACGGACAAAAAAGGCTTACATCTGGGACTTCAGCATTATACTTCAGACTTCAGAGTACCTAAGTGAAGGCCCAGTCCCTGCCTCAAGGAACCTCTGTGATACTGCCATGATACTGCTAAAAATAGTACAGGCGCATTTGTATTATCAATAAAGGGTAAGCCTGGACCGCTACTTAATGGAAAATTGTTATTAAGGCTTACAAACTATGTAAATTCCTTTGTAATATACCTGTACACAGGCATAAGGCCAAAATCTAAGAGGAAGCATGCAAAGGCTCCCTCTGGCTTAAAGGCAGCCAAAGGACTGTATTAAATCTAGTTATCAGTATAAAATTCAGTAACAAGTGGGAAAAAAATGAGTCTCGTATATACATCTGATTGGAATAATGTGAAGTTCTGTTTGGAATTGATTCTGCCAGACATCAGTTTCCTCTGATGTAGAAAATGTAGTATTTTCATAAAATTGGGGGAGAATTTCTATTTCAAAAAGTATGCATACATAACACGCACACATAGAGTGATTCAAAAATCTACACAATAATATGATAGCAGTAATTATCTGAGTGATGTGATTATGGATGGTTTTATTTTCTTCCATTTGCTTCTCTATTTTTCAAATTTTCAACAGTGGATGCAATTACTAATATGAAAAAAATATGGTTAAAAATACTTATTAAGCACTACCCACAAAACATATGAAACAAAAACAATGAGAGAAGAAGCTCTCAGACATTCACAGCTAAATGTGAACTCATTTAAATTTCTAATGCTGAAGGGAATAAAACAGATACTTACAGATTTAAAAACTGAAGATCAGGGTAACTGGTTTAATTGAATTCTAATAGCTGTTAAGTGACCACACTAGGGCACAGAATGCCAAACAGGAGGCTCTGAATTGCCAAAAGGAAGTATGAAGGTGCTGGGCTCTATGAGAAAGGAGCAAAATAAAGGGCTGAATGCAGCCCAAAGCTGAGAATTCTCCCCCCACCTTCTTCTGGAAGGTATGGAAAGCTATTTCTTAATCTTGTCAGGACCTGCCCCACTTCCCTTGCTCATAGGAAAACCAGCCTTTAGCAAGTAGACCCCTAAAATCTACCTCCACTCTGCTAGCAGTTACCTACATGCTTTTCTTTTTCACTCACTTCCCTGAAACTCTTCAGTGTGTCTTAAACAAGGCCTACAAGGCCTTCCAAGATAGGACTCTTGTCTTGTTCTCATCACTGCTTTCCTCCGAACCAGCATCCCAGCAATGAGAGCTACTTATGGTTCCCCATACTTAAGACCTTGTTTGGGGCGCCTGGGTGGCTCAGTGGGTTAAGCCGCTGCCTTCGGCTCAGGTCATGATCTCAGGGTCCTGGGATCGAGTCCCGTATCGGGCTCTCTGCTCAGCAGGTAGCCTGCTTCTCTCTCTCTCTCTGCCTGCCTCTCCATCTGCTTGTGATCTCTCTCTGTCAAATAAATAAATAAAATCTTTAAAAAAAAAAAAAAAAAAGACCTTGTTTATTAGCTATTCTGTGCCTTGCCTGGATGTCCATTCCCACTTCCCACTTCTTTTACCTGACTGAATTCATGTTCAGTCATACACCCAAAAAGCTTTCTCTAAACTCCCACCCCCATTCCTGGACTGGGCTGGTTGCCCTTGTGTAGAGCTCTCAAATTATTGCACTTAGTCACTGCCATGGACCAAAGTTTATGTGTCCATCGATTTCACTAGATTCTAAGCTCCTGAGGCCAGAGACCAGACACACCTTACCTTTGTACCCCAAACACAGTGCCTGGGATACTGTAGGTATACAACTTACCCAGACTAAATTACCAGTACTCATGCACCCTTGTAGCAATGGAGCCCGTTTCACCTTTCATATAAATCCAGAGCTCACTACTACTCAAATGCAGAGGTGAGACTTTCTTCCCCCTTACCCTTTATTGCCCAAAATCAAAATTTCGCCCTTTCTTAATCTTATCTAGAACTGAGTCCTCCTCACAACTCCCCGGCTTAACTGTGATCTGGCCCTTCTTGAAAAATACTCCTCCTGCAACTTTCCCATGCATATGTTGCTCATTCCCTACATCCCATGTACCCTGGTATTACTGTCTTCTTCTCCTCCAAACCATTTCCAAACTAAAACTCCTTCAGTATCATGTAATCGCCCTTGTCCCTTTGAGGACATGTGGCAATATCACTCTATGAGGAAGGGTCCTCCTTCTGGTAACCTAACCTCCACCATTCATTGATAGTTTGGCACCTGGCTTAGTCTTCCCCTCCCTCCTCAGTCTGGAGACTTCACTGTCCATAAAACCACCCACACCAGCTTCTTTGTTCTTTGACCATCTCAACTGAAATGACCTACACCCGCATCGGCCTACTACCAAACCCCACACTTGTCTTGTCCCAAAGTGCTCCGCTCTTGAAATTTCAAATTCAGGCAGCTCTCAGTGACCTTCAGTCCCCTGTCCCTTCCACATTCTCCCTGTCTTCAGTTCCGAGGCAGTCTAGACTCCATAGCCCATTACTCCAGTAACTTTTGCCAAAGTCCTTAATATATCCACCTTGTCATCCTTTCATGTCCCAGAGCAAACCCCAATCCTAGATCAATCATCTCCCATCTCCACCCCTACCACAGAGTATCTTCCACAGGAAATCCCTCAAGTGCTCTAATTGCTGCCACTATACAGTCAATCTCTAACATCACCCAGACCCTCAAAGCTGTTAACACCAGTTTGCTTAGTAAGCTCTCCATCTTGTTCTACAGCTGATGCCTCAACATTTCTCCCATCTCCTCAGATCTCTGAGCCTGCTACTTTCCTCTTCACCCTCAGCAGATGACCATGAAAGAATACCACAGGAAAAAAAAAAAAGACATCAGGCAGGAATCTGTCAACTTTTTACCTTCACACCTGCAAATTCACCTACATGATAAACATTTCTTCCTGGCAAAATGTTAAGAGATATGCTTCTACCACCTAAGATCAAAATCTCCAGTGTGTGCTTAAAGCTCATCCTTCCAAGTCTTCAGAGGGATCTTGCTCCATCATATATTCTTTCCCGTCATCCCTCCTTTCTAACTCCTTCCCATATTAGCAGTTCATCCTCTGATTTCCCTCATCCTCCCCCAACACACACATACAAAAAACTGTCATCTCATGTCCTTTCTTTTACATCCAGCTTTAGCTTATTCTTCCTTACTTCACAGCCAAATTTCTGGAAGACATGTTTGCTCTCCCTAGTGCTTTCTCTCATTTCTTGCCGAGCCCACTGATAAATGGTTTCTACTCTCCATACTTTATTAATATGGTTGCTCCCCATGTAACATGTCTTTTTGCCAAATCCAGTGGCCATCTCAGGTTCATCTTCTGGTTCCTTGGAAAGCCTCATACTCCTGGGCTTTCTGCTGCCTTCCCACCTCTTCTTGATGGTAATGGGATTCCCTTCCTCTGCTAGGCAGTAAATACATTTTTCTGCCTCTGAGTTCCTCCCTAGTCCTCTTTTCTTCCTATATGTTCACTAGATAGTCTCTTCCACTGCCTTAACTACAATTAATCTTTTTAATTTTTAAAAATTTTCTTACAATTAACCTTTTTAAAAACTATGTCCAAATCTTTACACCTTGAGAACAGATGTCTCTCCTCCTTCAAATCTATAAATCCAACTGTCTACTCTTAATCTCCTCTTAAATCTTATTTATTATCTCATGGGCTATTCAATATTAAAATATATCTGATATTGAACTAAAGATACCTCCCCCTCCCCTTGCTGTGTTCTAATTCTCCTACTACCTTATCTCAGTGACAAAAATCTCTTTCATTCTTTTGCACCTCTCTCATCTTCCAGTTCAATCAAGCACTAAGTCCTAACAATTTTATTTCCTACAACTTTGGAGGGGCCTGGCTGGCTTGGTTGGAGGAACATGTGACTCTTGATCTTGGGGTCACTGAGTTCAAGCCCTACATTAAGTGTAGGAATTACTAAAAAAAAAAAAAAAAAAAAAAAAAAAAGAAAGAAAAAAAGAAAAATAAGAAAACTTAAAAAAAAAAAAAAGAAAGAAACCAAAATTTTTGGAAATCTTGGGGCGCCTGGGTGGCTCAGTCATTGGGCATCTGCCTTCGGCTCAGGTCAGGATCGCAGAATCTTGGGATTGAGCCCCGCATCAGGCTCCCTGCTCAGCGGGAAGCCTGCTTCTCCCTCTCCTACTTCCCCTGCTTGTGTTCCCTCTCTTGCTGTGTCTCTATCAAATAAATACATAAAATCGTTAAAACAAAACAAAACTTTGGAAATCTATCCATGTTTCTCAATGTCACCACTGCTATTTAGCACAGTGGTTAAGAATGCTGGTTCAGAAGCAAGACTTATCAGGGTTTAAATCCTCACTCCACTACATATTATCCAGCTCTGATTCTGGACAAGTAATAATCTCTGAAATGCCTCAGTTCTTATCAGTCAAAATATGTTCCCTGACATTAGTGCAGACCGTCACCTCTACCTTGGATTACTCCAACAGCATCTTAAGAGGCCTCCTGACCGCCAGTCTGGCCCTTCTCCAATCCAGTCTCCTCAGTGCAGTGTCATCTTTTCTAAAACACAGATCTCATCATGTTACTCCTTACTTCAAATCTTTTTTCAAGAGAATGTTTAAACTTCTTAACAATGCACACAAGGCCTTTAAGATCTGGTCCCTGTTAAATACTAATCATTCTCTCTTATTCCCATCTTCTGTCTGCCATATGCAAACCACACTGAACTAACTGTAGGTCCTCAGACTTCCTGTGGTATTCTTTGGCTCTGGGTATCTGCATATGCTGTTCTCCCTGCTTGCAAACCTCTCTTCTAAACTCTTCTTCCCACCATACACATACTTGCTTAAATCAACAGATACTTTTAACAACTTCTTTTGGGTATCACCACTTCTAAGACCTTTTTTTTTTTTAAACTTCTAAGCCCTTCTATCTCCAAGACTGGTCTGGTACTCTCCAAATAGGTCCTTAGCATTCCATACCTACCTACTTTACCCTTTAGATGTTAATCTCACTCATAATTGCTTGTCTTTAAACTGTAAGTTCCTTAATGATAGTGCTGTGCCTTGAGCACCACTATATCCCTTAAAATTAACATAGTGATAGGCACACAATAGACTTCAGTCATTATCAGTGAATAAATTGAGTGTACAGTGCTTGCACACACTTTTAGTGAACTATATATAGAATTTAAACACTACACCTAACCAATCAAGTCACCAGTTTCTATAGCCCTTTAATGTAGAAGAGATTTCTTATTTTCTACTACACATCCTATGGAAGGAATGATCTGAATACAAATACACTACGTTTTGCAAAATGCGAGTAATCTTTAAGACTAATTTAACTGTTATGTCTTAGAAGAACCTGTAGAAGATTACATTGACAGAATTCTTAACGCATAGTGAAAAGAGACAATAAAAGGAGTTTTTTTTATTCAAAGGTATAACTGGATAAGTAGATTTGTTTACAACCATTCTTGTGAAATACTTTTTAAAAAAATATGACCAACTTCTTTGCAAAGAGCAGACACATACCTCAACTATGATGACCTAATTTTGGTGAATAATGTACATGATTAGGCAGAAATAGGCAAGCTCACACTGGTAGATTAACTATCAAATACTCAGTCAAAACTCCGTTTGTGGCCCCCGCTTCTTGATCGATTTCTATTCCCACTTCGTCGTCTACCATCTTGTCGACTTCCTGACCGACTTCCCTGTCGACTCTGTCTACCTGACCGGCCACCAGATCGACCACCTGACCGGCCAGACCGGCCTGACCGGCCACTTGACCAGCCACTCCTCTGCCTGGAGTTAGAGGATGTGTTTCCATCATAATATTCTTCAATTTCAGGTAACTTGGCTGGCAATGAAAGTATCCAGTCTGAATCATGCCACTCTGCCTGTTGGGGGAATTTAGAGGATTAATATAAATGCAAAATGGAAACCATAAGCAAGCATATGAGTACAGAAGATTCTTTTTTAATATCCATCATCTATTAGCTAAAGGCTACCTATCCATTTAAGTTCAAAGTACCTGAAACAAAACTGAAAACCAGAAAACAAAAACAAAAACATATTTGAAGCTCATTCATTAAAGTTCCTAAATTTTAGTCTTAGGAGAAACTCTCAGGCTCAGTTGTTTTTTTTTTTTTTTTTCAAGATTTTATTTATTTATTTGACAGAGAGAGAGAGAGAGAACAAGTAGGCAGAGAGGCAGGCAGAGAGAGAGAGGGAAGCAGGCTCCCCACTGAGCAGAGAGCCCGATGCGGGGCTCGATCCCAGGACCCTGGGATCATGACCTGAGCAGAGGCCTTAACTCACTGAGTCACCGAGGGACCCCTCAGGCTCAGTTTGAGGCTCATAATTTCATACTTAATTTATACATTTTAAGAGAGAGCACACTGGGGTGCCTGGGTGGCTCAGTCGGTTGAACATCCAACTTTTGATTTTGGCTCAGGTCATCAATTCAGGATTATGAGATTAAGCCCTGCATCAGGCTCCACCCTCAGGGGGGTTCTGTTTGAAATTCTCTCTCCCTCTTCCTCTGATCCACCCCCACTCTCACATGCTCTCTCCCTCTCAAATAAATAAATATTTTTAAAAATTAAAATTAGGGGCGTCAGGGTGGCTCAGTGGGTTAAAGCCTCTGCCTACGGCTTGGGTCATGATCTCGGGGTCCTGGAATCGAGCCCCGCATCGGGCTCCTCTATGTCTGCCTGCCTCTCTGCCTATTGTGATCTCTGTCTGTCAAATAAATAAATAAAAATCTTTAAAAAAAAAATTAAAATTAAAAAAATAAAAGAGAGCACTGCTTGCTTGGCATGAAGCAGGCCATTAATTAGTGCACAGCTTTCAGTGGTTATAGTGACAGAATCAAGAAGTGAGAGCTAATGATGGGGACTAAAAACCTGTTGAAAATATGTAACCACTGGAAATACTTTGGTATCAGAGTAAACAACTCAAGATTATGTGAATCAGCACCTCATAAGCGCATCACTATATTATGTCCTGCTAAATGAACTATTATTCATTGTGATCATGAGTTGCCAAGGAAAGTGAATATTAAAATACCCTGTTGAGGGGTGCCTGGGTGGCTCAGTTGGTTAAGCTACCGACTCTTGATTTCAGCTCAGGTCATGGTCTCAGGGTCGTGAGATCAAGCCCCGAGCTGGGCTCCGCACTCAACGGGGAGTCTGCTTGAGGTTTCTCTCTCTCCCTCTTCCTCTGCCCCTCCCCCTGCTCGCACACTCTCTCTAATAAATAAATAAATCTTAAAAAAAAAAAGTGTCCCTAATAGTTAGGTATATGGAAATATTCATGGTTGAAATGATAAAATACCTACAATTTGTTTCAAAAGAATACATACAACTCTTAAACCCCTTCGTCTATTTCACCCAACCTGCCACCCACCTCCTCTCTGGCAACCAATAGTTTGTCTCTATATTTAAAGATCTGTTTTTTTCTGGCTCTTTTTTCCTTTGTTCATTTGTTTTGTTTCTGAAATTCCACGTATGAGTGAAGTCATATGGTATTTGTTTTTGTCTTAATCTTACTTTGTGTAAAATAAAAAATTATAAAAACTTATTTAAGCACAGTGGGTATTGTATGCAAGTACTGAATCACTGTGTTGTATACCTGAAACTAATATAACACTGCATGTTGGGGCGCCTGGGTGGCTCAGTGGGTTAAGCCGCTGCCTTCGGCTCAGGTCATGATCTCAGGGTCCTGGGATCGAGTCCCACATCGGGCTCTCTGCTCAGCGGGGAGCCTGCTTCCTCCTCTCTCTCTGCCTGCCTCTCTGTCTACTGTGATCTCTCTCTGTCAAATAAATAAATAAAATATTAAAAAAAAAAAAAAAAAACACTGCATGTTAACTATACTGGAATTTTTAAGTTTATTTAAGCATTAAGTAAAATATTGTTGTCTTTTTCTCCTAGTATAATATGGAAGAGAAAACCAAAGCTGAGTTTTGGGGGAAAAAAAAATACATATAGGAGAGTGGGAAAATGGATGGAAGTGACATGAAAACACGAAACAAACTGGCCATGAGCTGATCACTGTTGAAGCTGAGTGATGGGTACATGAATATTCATCACGCAATTCTGTTTTTTATATCTGAAATTATTTGTAATAAATGTTTTAAATTATGATATAGACTGGACATATTACATTAAGGAATCTTAGTTGATTAAGACATCATAAGGATATTGTCACTTTTTAAAAATTCCTATTTTTTAGAGAAACCTACTCAATTTAACATAAAATTTTAAAAATACCTGTAACCTTTCTGATTCAGTTGTGGGAACGTCAAAGCAAACACCCTAAAAGCAAAATGAAAACATTTTTATTCAAATGCAGATGAGTTGATATTTACCGATACGCTAATACTTGGTGGTAATTTTATAGAAGCTAAAAAAGAAAATATAGGGCATGCCCCATGAATGTTTACAAGATTAAAACAGCTAACATATAATAATGGATGACAGAGTAGCTGCTTACTGTATTTTCTAAATCTGAAAAGTAAACACAGTATCTAACAGGAATCTACTACTACTACTACCAAGAATCTAGAATGTTCTCTATAAAAGTTCTTGTTGACACTATAATGTTTAAAGTATAAATTCCTTGAAAAATTTAGTCCCGGAAAGTTTCTATTCTAAAGAGCTGCAGTGTTTATCAGATAAGAATGGTATAAAACAAGATGTTTCTTTTTTGGTCCTGGCTGCCAATAAATTGAAAGTTAATCTACTTCTCAACTATGGCAATTAGTTTGGCCTAAGTTTCTTGTTTTATTTTTCCCTCCCCTCCACATTTTTTTCTTCATGCATATATTTGTCTCATACTTGCCACAAAATGTTCTTGTAGTAACAGTAAACTTTGAGAGAAATGATTCTTTCTAATAAACAAACTCTAAGCTAGAATAAGCCTATGTAGTAAATTTAGAAGAATAAATATAATATCTTTTTTCAATCCATTAAAGAAACAGAGTCACTAAGATTAGAGATCTTGGCTATTTCAAAATGTATTAAAATACTAATTTATTTAATTATCCTCTTTAATAACCAAGAGCAGGCCACTTAAAAGTCAATATTGAGTATTCTCTGAGTAATAGAGCTGTTTAGCTATTGAAATCATAAGTTACTTAGTCATAGAATAAAACACCACACACAATCACACAATATGTCTCCAAGAGCAGAAACTTAGATAACTTGGTTATTACACAAATTAAGCAGGATGATCTACAGCTTTCTACCCAAAGGGGTAATTTATATAACTCCGCCAAATTTACAACAGGAAACAAACTATCACACAGAGAAAACTGCGCTATTCATTCTATTAGACTTTAAAAAAAAAAAAAAAGAAAGAAAGAAAGAAGGAAAGAAGAGACTCTTTAAACAAAGAATAAATGTCTTTAGAGACATTTACAGTAGCTGACTGAGAAGCTTTTGACTTGTCTAGAAAAACCTACCATATTTCCTTTTAGGAGGCACATTCTGGTAATTTGGGACACAGCATTACTACTCAGCTTTCTGTTAAGTTCTTTCCATGCACAGCTGATATCCTCTATTTCTTCTGGGCTTTCCAGAGTCATGGTGACAAATCCCTTAAGAAATAAAAGTCACATTATCTTTGGGAAAAAAGCAGCAGCAAGATGACAATGAAGTTCCAACTCTGCAGCCCTTCATGACTTCACTGTACATTTCTCATGAGCCATCAGTACAATGTGGCTGCCAAAAAAAAAAAAAAGTAACTTTTCTTAAAGATTTTACTTAAGGGCGCCTGGGTGGCTCAGTGGGTTAAGCCGCTGCCTTCGGCTCAGGTCATGATCTCAGGGTCCTGGGATCGAGTCCCACGTCCAGCTCTTTGCTCTGCAGGGAGCCTGCTTCCTCCTCTCTCTCTGCCTGCCTCTCTGCCTACTTGTGATCTCCGTCAAATAAATAAGTAAAATATTTTATAAATAAAAATAAAATAAAATGCCCAATAGTAATAAGCACCATAAAGGAAAATAAAGCAGGGCAAGGGAATAGAGAGTAAAGGGAAAGGTAAGCTAGTTAGGGTCATCAGGAAAGACCTCTGTAACGTGGTGGTATTTGAAGAGACCTAAATAAAGTGAAGGAGGAAGCCGTCTGGTACAAAGAATGAACACCTGAAACAGTGCAAGTGCAAAGGTCTTGTGAGGAAGTAGATTTATATTCAAGTAACAAGTAGGTTAGGGTAGCCAAAACAAGCACAGGCAGAGTGATGAGATGAGATCAGAGAAGTACCAAGGGGATGACCCTGTAGGACCCTGTGGTAAAGGCTTTGGATTTTGGTTTGACTATAAAAGAAATTTCGAACCCACTAATAGAATTTTTAAGATATTTAATCAGAAGTTAGATGAACCATCTGCCAAAGAGGGATTCTTCTATTAGATAAGGGTTGGGAACAAATGATCTCTTAGGTACTTCTTGGTTCTAAAGGCTATCTTAGTATTTTCCTAAAAGGTATGGCGTAAATATTTTCTTACGAAGTATTTGGTGGTAGGGGAACCTGGGTGGCTCAGTTGGTTAAGCATCTGGCCTTGGCTCAGGTCATGATTTCAGAGTCCTGGGATAAAGCCCCGCATCAGGCTCCCTGCTGAGCAGGGCATCTGCTTCTCCCTCTGCCTCTCCCCATGGCTTGTATTTTCTCTCTTGCTCACTCTCGCTCAAATAAATAAATAAAATCTTAAAAAAAAAAAAAAAAGTAGGGGTGCCTTGGTGGCTCAGTGGGTTAAAGCCTCTGCCTTCCACTCAGGTCATGATACCAGGGTCCTGGGATTGAGCCCTGCATTGGGCTCTCTGCTCAGCAGGGAGCCTGCTTCCCTCCCTCTCTCTGCCTGCCTCTCTGCCTACTTGTGATCTCTGTCTGTCAAATAAATAAAGAAAATCTTTAAAAGAAAGAAAATATTAGGTGAGTAATTAGGGAAAGCGCACTTGCTCACTGCTAACGCATTACCCCACAAATTACTAATTACACAGAGTAAAAGATACCTTTACAATTGGAATATAACTTTCCATTATAAACAAGTGATCAAACTAAGCATTATTAGTACTAAAACAATCTGACATTATATACCTCCTGATGTTATACAGTATGAAGTACATTATCACCCATAGGGTACTCTGGCCAAAACTGTTTAACCTGAATATAAAATCAAGCTTTGACTTTACCTCCAGTTTACAAGGGAGGCTGAATAAAGGCAAAAGTTAAATGATGTATGAAGAAAAGAAAACCAGAAAAACCCAGATAAGAAACTCTAGACTCTGATCTAGACAACTAATCTATATTCTTCAAAAAATTAATTAATAAAAGTGATGGCAAACAGTTCCAGATTAAGAGAAACATAACACCAAATGTAGCATATGAACTTGAATTGATCCTGATTTTTTTTTTTTTTTGTAGATTTTATTTAAAGAGAGAGCGAGCGAGCACAAGTGCATGCATGGGGGTGGCGTACAGGGGGCCGGGGGCAGATGAAGAAAGACAGGCAGACTCCATGCTGAACGCACAGCCCAACATAGGGTTCAATCTCACAATCCTGAAGATCCAGGTGTTTTGTAAAGATACACAGTGTGAGGAGCACCCAGGTGGCTTAGTCTGTTAAGTGTCTGCCTGCGGCTCAGAGGTCATGATCTCAGGGTCCTGGGATTGACTCCCACATTGAGCTCCCAGCTCAGTAGGGAGTCTGTTTCTCCCTCTCCCAGTCCATGCTCTCTCTCTCTCTCATATAAATAAAATCTTTAATAAAAATAAAATAAATTTAAAAATAAAGATACACTGTGGGGGGAGGGCATCAAGGTGGCTCAGTAGGTTAAGGCATCTGACTCTTCGTTTTGGCTCAGGCCTCGGTCTTAGGGTTATGGGATGGAGCCCTGCATCAGGTTCTGCTCTGGGTATGGAGCCTGCTTGGGACTCTGTCTCCCTCTTTCTCTCAAAAAAAAAAAAAAAAGAAAAGAAAAGAAAAGAAAAAAGAAGATACACAGTGTATGGAGAGGGGGAGGGAAGAGCTGGGACACATGAAGTCACTCCCAGCAAAATGACATTTGACTAAACTATTAACACTTGCCAGACGGAAAACATCAGCCACCCCTGAGGTACTCATTCATATTATACCAAATTGTCACATGCAAGTTTACCTGCCCAGACCTTTTTGTTCTCCTCTTTCACCAACTCTCCCTCCTTCTCTCAATCTCCGTCCCCACCCAGACATCAGAGCGCTTTCTTGCTGAGAGATCCTGCCATCCAGGGACTCTCCTCACTTACACCCTGATGAGTAGTAAATCTTTGAACTACTTGCAACTAATGGGTCTGGTGTGTTTTAACAACTGATACTAACTGACAAGGGGCTAGGTCAGATGGTGTCACACTACACACACACCCCACTCCACACTCATAGCCCCTCCACATATACAGGTAATCCTAACTTTGCATGGCACTGAATCGATGCTTTGATTTATGTTTATCTATGCACAGAATCTATGCTTTGATTTGTATGGTTCCATGTCAACTTTATATAAAATAAAGAATAGGGTCTTCTGTGTAAGTTTCAGTTAACACAGTACTGTGCAAAATGAAAGTCTCTTGTTCTTCTCTCCAGATAGATGGATTATCTATGGTTTTATTTTAATCTTTTCTCAACCATACATGATTTTCTCATAGATTTCTACCTTATCAGAGGTGATCAAAGATCGTGGTTCAAAACTTGATGCACCAGAGATGTGGGCTAATGCTGCAGCCAATGCATCCACTGCTCCTTTCTCTTCTATTAATCTCTGAGCTGATGGTCGGAAAAAATCAACAGCAGCATAAGAAACGGAAGCCAGAGACCTATGGTGTAAAAAGAGTAGATTTTCTTGGTCAAAACAAAGGTAAAAAACTAAATATAAGAGAATGAATGGGAAAAGAAAAGAGCAACGTTTTCGTACTTTAATATAACTTAAAGTCTGCTGGTAAAACTGGTGATTAAGTTTTCTGATATTTGAACTAGGAGAGCTTAAAGATGAATAGCCTAATACAAAAGAAAAACTTATTCAGCAAGGTCAGAAAGCATACCTGATGGCATCCATGCTTTTAGATTTAACTAAATCCATTGTAGAAGGTACACCTACACGTTTAAAAGTAATTCCCTGAAAATGAAAGAATTACATTAAAGAAAAATGGAAGTCTTTACAATTAATTCCTAAATTCATATAGTTTGTTGAATTTCCATTTCTTGGACTTAAAGATTTCAAGCCCCAGTAGATCAAAAGACCTGCTTTTTCTAATAAATCATCAATTACAAATTCTAGGAAGAGAAAAAAAAAATTTAATTGCCCTTAGTTACAGTCATGAAATCTCACAGCAAAATAAAGCTGATTCCAAAAAAGGTAAAAAGATACTGATCACGTCTATCAACTTTTTTTATTACCCTATCTCATTTTACAAAGTAGATGAAATAGCATTTAAAAACACACATCATGAAAATAGGGGAAAATGTCAAATACCACACACACACAAAAATACAGGCCACAAAAATGTATACAATTTCTTACAGAAACCAGCCATTTTTACCTTAACTCAATATCATCTTAAAAAATACACCAAGACTATGGCAGTCACCCCTTTACAATACTGGACTATGAGTTACTGAAATCACAATGCACTTCTGATTTTAGAATCAAGGGAGAAATTCAAGGGAAAAATGAGAAAGTCAGCTCTTCTGTCTTCACAATAAAAGCTGTATCAAAACAAAGTCTTGCAGCTCATATAAATTTAGCTCTCCACATGCTTCACATCCAAATGCAGCTTAAACTGAGAAAAGTTATAAGCATCTATTTGTGAGAACAAATATTAAAAAAGCTCTTTTCTAAGGCACCATTTAGATAATAAGCCTGAAATAATTTAACTCTACTTACTGCTTTTTGTTCCACATATCTTAGTTGACCTCTTTCTCTGGGTTGATAAAAACATATGCAAATCCCTGTCCGGCCAGCTCTACCTGTGCGTCCAGAACGATGAATATAGGACTCAACATCCTGAAAATAAAAGAAGCAATGATACTGTTTTAAATCTGGCCAAAAAAAAAAAAAAACATATCTGGCCAGTACCGTCATTCCAACAACGAAATAACACTAACAATAACAAAACTGCTACTACCAATGATAACATTTTTATTTCAAACCTACTGCTCTTTCAACACCCTTTTATGCTGAATATTTAGATGAAACAGGATTTAAAATATTTATCCACTGCATCCCAAGGCTCTTCACATGACAACTTTTTATAATCCCTTTGCATGATTCCATGCTTCAAATCCAAAGAAAAGTTAACATCTGCTAAGACATCAGATTCTGACCAATTTAATACGGCATTAGTAAAAAATGGTTAACAGCAAGAACAGATAACATCTTTTTCATATTCCAAACGTATCTTTATAAATAAAATGGCAATTTACATGCTGTTCTTATAGTCTCTGAATAAAATCTCATTTCTTACCTGGGGAGGAGAACTTTGAATCACCAGGTCAACCTCAGGAATGTCCAAACCACGGGCAGCCACGTTGGTTGCCACCAAAACTTTAAAACTACCTTCTCTGAAGCCTTTCAGTGTAATTTCTCTTTGTGACTGTGCAATGTCCCCATGTAAGCACTGGGCATTCTATTTGAAAAAAGGGAAAAAGTTAAGTGTACAGCTCACACTTGCAATTGATTGCACCTTAACACCACAGAGCCTGTGCTCCTTGTTTTTCAATCTTTTTTCTTAAGTAATCTCTGCACCCAACATGGGGCTCAAACTCATGACCCCAAGATCAAGAATCAGATGCTCCACTGACTGAGTCAGCCAGGTGCCCCAATGTTCTTATTTTCTGATAATTATAGTAATGCATACTTATCGTCCAAAAAGACCAAACATTATAGAAAATATTTAGCATGGGCGCCCGCATGGCTCAGTCGGTTAAGCATCTGCCTTCGGCTCAGGTCATGATCTCAGGGTCTTGGGATGGAGCCCCGTGTCAGGCTCTGCTCAGCAAGTACTCTGCTTCTCCCTCTCCCTCTGCTGCTGCCCCTGCTTGTGCATGCGTGCTCTCTCTGTCAAATAATGTCTTAAAAAAAAAATTTAACATAAAATGTAAAAGCTTTCCTTAATATCAGCCTCCTAATAATTCACTAACAGTTTGGGGAATATTTCTCCAGATATATTTTTTTAAAACACACAAACAGGGGCTCCTGGGTGGCTCAGTGGGTTAAGCAAGCGTCTGCCTTTGGCTCAGGCCATGATCCCAGGATCCTGGGATAGAGGCTCATGTGGGGCTCCCTGCTCAGCAGGGAACCTGCTTCTCCCTCTCCCTCTGCCCCTTCCTCTGTTCATGCTCTTTCTCTTTCAAATAAGTAAATAAATCTTTAAAAACACATACACACACATATACACATAACCCACTTGTAACAGCATACACTTTTATGTATTTACTTAGAAAACGGGATCACACTACATAATGTTTTGAAACCTGCTTTACAAATTATCTTAGCCATTTTCCACATCTATAAATATAACCCTACTTCATTTTTCAAAACTATATGATTTCATCATATGATATAGTACCATTTATTTTAGCAATATCTTATTATGACCATTTGGGTCATATCCAAGTTTTCACCTTTAGAAACAATACTACAATGAACAACATCGCACTGATATCCCTGGACCTCCTCCCCGGTATATGTGTATTTTAGTAGGACACATATCTAGAAGGTGAATTTCTAGATAAAAAATTATGGACATTTAACATTTTAATAGCTATTGCAAAACTGTGTTGTAAGAAGAGGTTCTGGGAGTGGGAGCGCCTGGCTGGCTCACTGGGAAGAGCATGCAATTCTCAATCGCAGGGCTCTCGAACCCCACGTTAAGTGTAGAGATTACTTAAATAAATACATACATAAACTTAAGGGAAAAAAAAGTTGTGCCCATTTACTCTAACATTTATGAGTCTTTGGTTTATCATACCCTACCTACCCTCTATATTATGAATTGTTATAATTTTTGTGAATCTAATAGGCAAAAATGATTTGCTAATGTTTTAATTTACATTTCCATAATATTTAATAACACTGAACCTATTTTTAAATAATTTATATATTATCTTCTACTTGTACTGCAAATAATTTTTCTATTACAAACAAGTTTCCTAGCATGCTAGCTGCTATTAAAATTTAAAAGTTCAGGGGTGCTTGGGTGGTGCAGCTGGTTGAGCAGCTGACTCTTGGTTTCCACTAAGGTTGTGATCTCAGGGTCCTGGGATCGAACCCCATGTCAGGCTCTGTGCTTGGTGCAGACTCTGCTTGACACTCTTCCTCCCTCTCACTCTGCCTCTTCCTCTGTTCGCTCTCTCTAAAATAAATAAAATTCCTAAAAAAAATTTTTTTAATGTTTCAAAGGGTTCATAACAATGATTTAACCCTAACCATATCTAAAGCTTAGTAACTAAGCCTAATGTATTCATGAGTGAATTCACCAGGTACTTGCTATGCACCAGATTCTGGAACAATCATAAAGAAACAGCCCTAGGACAGACAAGTTGACAGGCATTTTCAATACAGTATGATATGTACGATAAGCAGGTACAGGGCACTACTAGAATATTTGAGAGAGAAACCCAACTTAAGGGGCACCTGGGTGGCTCAGTGGGTTAAGCCTCTGCCTTCGGTTCAGGTCATGATCTCAGGGTCCTGGGATCGAGCTCTGTATCTGGCTCTCTGCTTGGCAGGGGGCCTGCCTCCCCCCCTCTCTCTGCCTGCCTCTCTGCCTACTTGTAATCTCTCTCTCTGTCAAATAAATAAATAATAATAAAATCTTTTTAAAAAAAGAAACCTAACTTAATTCTGTTTAAGGGGAAGGCAGCACTGAAGGTGAGACCGGACAGATCATAAGGAACTAGTAGGCAGAAGGATGAGCAGGAGACTAGGGAGTTTTGGGCAGAAAAAAATTCATACATAAACACTGTGTCTGGGAACTACAAATATACAAGTATTGCTGAACCACAGTGTGAAAGGGGAAAGTGATACGAGATGAGGTTGAAAAGGAATATGATTGGGACGCCTGGTTGGCTCAGTTGGTTGGACGACTGCCTTCGGCTCGGGTCATGATCCTGGAGTCCCGGGATCGAGTCCCGCATCGGACTCCCAGCTCCATGGGGAGTCTGCTTCTCTCTCTGACCTTCTCCTCGTTCATGCTCTCTCTCACTGTCTCTCTCTCAAGTAAATAAATAAAATCTTTAAAAAAAAAAAAAGAAAAGGAATATGATTTTATCCTGTGGACAACACGAAACAACTGAATGATTGGAAGCAGGAGAGTATCCTGAACATACTTGCATCACTGAAGGAATACTCTGATTATAATGTAAAGACTGTATTAGGAAAGGGCAAGGCAAAAGCTAGGGAGACCCAGGTAGCAGGCTGTTGCAGAAATCCAAAAGAGGTATCAGTGGCCTCGCCAAGGCAGTGGCAATGACCATCTACCCATTCAATAAATATTTAGTGATCTACAACATGCTGAGCACTAAGGATAAAATGGCAAACAAAAAACGAGACTGCCCCCCTGCCCATCCTCTTTATACTTTGGCAGGGGAGATGGAAATTAATCAAATAATGAGGCATGCAAACAAATTTAGCCAACAAGTTTAAACAATGTTGCACCAGTCTAAGCAAAGAGCATTTATCTATTTTTTTTTTTTTTTTTTTAGAGAGGGAAAAGTGGGGAGGCAGAGGGAGGGGGAGAGAATCCCAAACAGGCTCCACATGGAGCCAAAACAGGGTTTGATCTCACAACCCTGAGATGATGACCTGAGCTGAAATCAAGAGTTAGATGCTCAGGGGTGCCTGGGTGGCTCAGCTGGTTAAGCCTCTGCCTTCAGCTCAGGTCATGATCCCAGGGTCCTAGAAGGATCAAGCCCCTGGGATCAAGGGGATCAAGCCCCACATCAGGCTCCCTGCTCAACAGAGAGCCTGATTCTCCCTCTCTCTTTGCCTGCTGCTCTGCCTACTTGTGCGCGCTCGCTCTCTCTGTCAAATAAATAAATAAAATCTTTTTTTTTTTTTTTTAAAGATTTTATTTATTTATTTGAGAGAGAGACAGTGAGAGAGAACATGAGCGAGGAGAAGGTCAGAGGGAGAAGCAGACTCCCCATGGAGCTGGGAGCCCGATGTGGGACTCGATCCCGGGACTCCAGGATCATGACCTGAGCCGAAGGCAGTCGTCCAACCAACTGAGCCACCCAGGCGCCCCAAATAAATAAAATCTTAAAAAAAAAAAAAAAAGTCAGATGCTCAATAGACTGAGCCACCCAGGTACTCCAAGGCAAAGAACATTTGTAAGAGAACAATCTGACCTATTTTGGGGCAAGGAAGAATTCCTTGTAAGTGGTACTCTGGACTTCTATCTGAAAGATGAGTAGGAGTTGCTAGGCAAGGAAGACTGTAAGTTTAAGAGCCCTGGGATGACAGGAAACATGGCAAGTATGGAGAACGTGCAGAATGAGGAGAAGGTACAATAAGACGAAGCTGGAAAGTAAGTAGGGGCTAGGCCATAAAAGAATTCAAGAACTATTGGTAGATGAAATCGGGGGGGCCTGGTAAGGGGAGGAGAAATGAAATATAAAGGAAAGAAATATTACACATGACTTCCAGAGTTCAAGCTTCTGAAATAGTAGTAAGAAAGAAATGGACCATTTTAAGGGCACCTGGGTGGCTCAGTTAGGCGTCTCTTTGTTTCAGCTCAGGTCTTGATCTCATGGGTCATGGGGAGCTTGCTTGAAGAGTCTTTGCCTCTGCCCCTACCCTCACTCTCACTTGTACTTGCTTTCTCTAAAATAAATAAATCTTACCAAAAAAAAAGGAAAGAAACCATTTTAAATCATGGGAGATAGAATCCAAAAATACTTCGTAATTAACTGAACAGATGCTCAATAGACTGAGCCACCCAGGTACTCCAAGGCAAAGAACATTTGTAAGAGAACAATCTGACCTATTTTGGGGCAAGAAAGAAAAGTCAAGATTTCTGACTTAGTCTATGGCTAGATATACCATTTAAGAATAGGGAATATTGGAGACAGAGTGGGTATAAGAAAATAGAAAAGAATAAATTCAATTTTAGGTGCCCAGTAATGGGTTGGGGTGTCTGTGGCCAGTAAGATAAACACAGGTCTAGATTCTGGAGACAGAGCTAACCTGAAGAAAGATTTAGAGATTATCAGCACATGCACAGGAGCCATAGGAGGGATTAGTTATATCCATCTATATATGTAGCTATACTTCTTTATTTCTATACTTACTGTCTGCTTGCTATAAGAAATGCATTGTGTTAATTTAAATAAATGATTTCACTTAAGCCTTAAAAGTGGAAAAAGCTTATTATTAATTTTATTTATTTATTTATTTATTTTGAGAGAGGGCGTGCGCACAGCGTGCACATGCGCATGTGAGCAAAGTGGGGAGGGACAGAGACAGAATCCCAAACGGGGATTCTGTGGAGCCTGACGGGGAGGTCTTGATCCCACCGCCGAGATCATGACCTGAGCTGAAATCAAGAACCAGATACTTCAGTGATTGAGTCACCCAGGTCCCCCATTGATATCACTCTTTAAAAGGGAAACATGGGCAAAGAAACATAAAGTGACTTGCTCAAGGTTACATAGCTAGTAAGTAATATAACTAGGATTTAAACCCTAATATGTCTGACTCCGAAGTCTGTGATATTAGTCACTATGCTCAGGAAGAATACATAGTGAGAAGACGCAAGGCCTGGTAAGGGGAGGAGATCTGTAGGAATGCCAATACTGGAAGTACGAACAAGAATACAAAAAGACCTTAACAAAACTTAGAAATGTTAGCTGGAGAGGGAAGAAAACCTCTGTGATATCGCAGAACCCAACGTAAGAGAAATTTTCAAGAAAGGAAACACTGCCTTACTGCTGTTTTTAAGTCATAAAAAAAAAAAACTTTAAAATAAATTGGATGGTTTTCCATTGTGAAATTTTCAAATTCACTTTTTAAATTTTTTAAATTAAATTCAATGAATTAACATATAATGTATTACTAGATTCAGAGGTATTGTTCAGTGATTCATCAGTCTTGTACAATACCCTGGGCTCATTATTACATCACATGCCCTTCCCAATGTCCATCATCCAGTTACCCCATCCCCCTAGCCCCTTCGAATTTACTTTTTAAAAATTTGATACAACACTGAATTTCTCACTTGATAACTAGTCCTAAGAAGTGACATAATACATTTATAATACCGGTGACAGTTTCCAGATCTCCAACTTATGAGTAAATCATTTTCCAAAAGTTTGTGGGCATGCATGTGTGGGTGTGTGTATGTATGCATGTGCCTGTTCAGCATTAAGAAAGCATTGTTCTGGGACGCCTGGGTGGCTCAGTTGGTTAAGCAGCTGCCTTCAGCTCAGGTCATGATCCCAGGGTTCTGGGATCGAGTCCCGCATCGGGCTCCTTGATCGGCATGGAGCCTGCTTCTCCCTCTGCCTCTGCCTGCCTCTCTGTCTGCCTGTGCTCACTCGCTCTCTCTCCCTCTGTCTGTCTGACAAATAAATAAATAAAATCTTTAAAAAAAAAAAAAAAAAAAAAAAAAGAAAGCATTGTTCTGGTAAAAACTGACTTTAAGAAAAAAATCAAAAATTAAAAAAAAAGAAACCACTAAAGTTCCTCCCTTAGTCCCTAAAATCCTGTATCCCCTATAATGATATATTACTACTTTTTACCTAAATAGTAAACCAGCAGAAGAGAAACTGCATTGCTCTCAACCATAGAAGCTCATTAGTAAGAAGGGAATTCTCAGCCAGCCTTTGCAGCAAGGCAGGTCCTCCCTACGGGACAAAACAATAACTTCTGCAACACTACTGCTGCTCAGTGTTCTAAAGAAGTATAAAAGGAAAAAAAGTAAATCAACTACCCTCGATCACTTTCACTATTTACCAGTGGTCGTCCATGTATACCATATATAAAGCTAAAACTAGACAATTAGTTAAAATGATACTGGGGAAGATATTAACAGCATAGTCTTTGAATCTCCAGTTCCCACATAAAAACAAGCAGGGCAATTAGGACAACAAACTTAAAAATCCACAGACATATAGGACAAAAGTAAGAAACAAGTATTTTCATAAGATTTCCAAAACACGAACAGATAGAGACAAGACTTATATATATGGGGCAAGGGGGAGATCTGCTGGTCCTAAGAACAGATACTCCCTAGAAAGCACAATGGACCAATTTAAGGATAGCAGCTGAAAGCAGAAAAGATTTTGTACACTGAAGGGCGATTATAAGGAACCAGAAGTAAGGTCTGAAAGAGGCTGGAGCAGCCTGGACCCTTTATGAACTTTCAAAATTTACACGCCAATGCTTCCTTTCCAGGACAAAGGTCCATAATAAGGAGAAAGGGTTGGATCTGGGATCCAAATTGAGGAAGCCAGGGATCACAGAAGCAAAGGAAGAGAAGATCGAGATAAAAGTGAGGGAAAAGACAGCCAGAGCTCAGAAAGTGGGAGATCTTTTTTTTTTTTTAACAGCTTTATATTGAGATATAATTTACATACCAAACAGTAACAGAAGCAGCAGCTCTAGAGCTATGAAGCTTGAAAACTATTCTGACCCATGCCTGCCCATTTAAAGCTCATAAAGAGTCAGTAGAGCACACAACACTCCATCTTAGGGTTGTGAGGTGGAACCCCACACTGGGTGTAGAGATTACAATACAAAATCTTAAAAAAAAAAAAAAAAAAGATTAATTTCACCTAAAAATGAGCAACAGTAAAGAATAAAGTTCTTAAAAAAAAAAAAAGAATAAAGTTCTTAACACCAAAATAAATAAATAAATAAATAAACCCAAATAATCCAATTAAAAAATGGGCAGAAGACATGAACAGACATTCTTCCAAAGACATTACAGACGGTCAACAGACACATAAAAAGATGCTGAATATCACTCACCACCAGGGAAATGCAAATCAAAACTACAATGAAATATCACCTTACACTGTCAGAATATCTAAAATCAAAAACACAAGAAACATCAGGTGCTGGCAAGGATGTAGACAAAAGGGAACTGTTGCGCACTATTGGTAGGAATGCAAACTGGTGCAGCCATTGTGGAAAACAGTATGGAGGTTCTTTGAAAAGTTAAAAATAGAGGCTACCTAAGCTACGCTAAGATCCAGAAACTGCACTACTGGATATTTACCCAAAAATACAAAACACTGTATTCAAAGGGATACACCCTATGCTTATTACAACATTATTTACAACAGCCAAACTATGGAAGCAGCCCAAGTGTCCACTGACAGAGGAATGGATATTATCCAGCCATAAAAAAAGAATGGATGGACTCTTGCCATTTGCAACACGGATGAATATTATACATACAATGAATATTATCCAGCCATACAATGAATATTATCCAGCCATAAAAAAAGAATGGATGGACTCTTGCCATTTGCAACACGGATGGAGTGAGAGAGTATGATGCTAAGCAAAATGAGTCAGGGAAGGCAAATACCATATGATTTTACTCATATGTGGAATTTAAGAAACAAAACAAACGAACAAAGGGGAAAAAAGGGAGAAAGATAAACCAAGAAAGAGACTCTTAACTATAGAGAATAAACGTCTCGTTACTAGAGGGGAGCAGAACTGGAGGAGAGCTGAAATAGATGATGTGGATTAAAGATGCTCATCATCATGAGCCCTAACTAATGTACAGAACTGGTGAATCACTACACTGGACACCTGGAAATAATTTAACACTGTATGTTAACTATACTGGAATTAAAATTAAAAATGTAATTTAAAAAAAGACAGCTGAATCCCACAAAAAGTAACCAGGAGAGGGGAAAAAGAATAAGCGAATAATATCCCCACAAATCATGAAAGAGCTCTAGAAAGGCACCCCCATAAAACAAATGGAAAGTATAGCATATTTCTGAATAAGCTGAGAGAAATTTTTAAATGATGTAAGAAAGAACAAGAAAAATCAAAATGAGAAAAACAAAAAAATGACGTGAAATGACTCAACAAAGAAACAGAAATAAAGACTTCACAAACGAAGACTTTACTGGAAGGAATAGAAGACTGAGCAAACATAAGAGCTAATGCCTTAAAAATAGGAAATCCTGGGGCACCTGGGTGGCTCAGTGGGTTAAAGCCTCTGCTTTCGGCTCAGGTCATGATCCCAGCGTCCTGGGATAGAGCCCCACATTGGGCTCTCTGCTCAGCAGGGAGACTGCTTCCTCCTCTCTCCCTCTGCCTGCCTGTCTGCCTACTTGAGATCTCTGTCTGTCAAATAAATAAAATCTTTAAAAAAAAAAAAAAAAAGGAAATCCTGAAAAAGTGAAATAGAGATGAAAAGAATTTGAGGTCAAGTGACAAAGAGGGAAAAAAAAAGAAACCAACATCCATAAAGAGTCCCTAAAGGGAGAAAAAAAAAAAAAGCAATCAGACAAACCAAACACCAAAAAAATTGTAATTCAAGGAAATTCTGCTGAAATATTAAATATATTTGATGCTATAGTGTGCCCACAAAACATAACCAAGAACAATACCAAATACATTCTTTTAGTACAAAATACATTCTAATAACACTACTGATTAAAGATTTATGTATTCTAGGGCGCCTGGGTGGCTCAGTGGGTTAAGCCGCTGCCTTCGGCTCAGGTCATGATCTCAGGGTCCTGGGATCGAGTCCCGCATCAGGCTCTCTGCTCAGCAGGGAGCCTGCTTCCTTCTCTCTCTCTCTCTCTCTCTGCCTACTTGTGATCTCTGTCTGTCAAATAAATAAATAAAATCTTTAAAAAAAAAAAAAAAAAAAAAAAAAAAAGATTTATGTATTCTAGAGAAAGAGAGTACCTGTGCGAGTGTGGGGAAGGGCAGAGGAAGAGAATTTTCAAGCAGACTTCCCACTGAGTGCAGAGCCTGATGTGGGGCTCAATCTCACAACCCGTAAGATCAAAACCTGATACAAAACCAAGAGCTGGACGCCTAACCTGTGCCACCCAGGAATCCCTGATTTTTAAAGATTTTTAAATTTTGCCTAAAGGCAAAATCTTATAAGGAAAAAAAAATCAGACTGGAATTAGGTTTTTTCCAGCATGCTTCACTCCCCAGAACAATGGCAAAACATATTCTAGATACTGAAGAAAGAAAATATGAACCAAGAATTTTAATATCCAGCCAAATGGTTTCCAGGTATAAATTTATAAACATGCTATTATCAAAAGGCAGTATTATTTCCATAAGCCCTTCTTCAGGAATCTACTAGATAATAAGTCACAGACAACAAAAATGATTGGACAGACACTGACATAAGAACTGACAGCCTTACTATCAGTGGATGTTAATATCACAAAAAGAGAAAGAACTACACATTATTACTCCTATAACATAGTTTTGCCCTAATTAAACAAACAAACCTGAATTTTCAGAAAATACAGAAGACAGAGGTACATGTTAAATGACTGCACAAGGAAGCAATACTCTAGATTATGGAAACTTGGTTTCTTAAACAACAAAAAAAGCTGTAAGGAAAAACCAGATGATGGGAGCCTGGGTGGCTCAGTGGGTTGGGCCTCCGCCTTCAACTCAGGTCATGATCTCGGGGTTCTAGTATTGGGTCCCACATCGGGCTCCCTGCTTCCCCCTCTCTCTCTGCCTGCCTCTCTGCATACTTGTGATCTCTGTCAAATAAATAAATAAAACCTTTAAAAAAAAATAGATGAGAAAGGAAGCCATATATTAAAGAGATTTAATGAAGTCACACAATTTATAAATATTTGGATCCAGATTCAAGACAAAAACTCTAAAAGAAAAAAACAAAGCAATCATGAGGTAACTGACAATCTGAACACTACCTAACATTTGGAGATACTAATTACTGTTAATTTTAAATGTGGTAACAGTATTGCGTTAAAAAAAACAAACAAGCAATTCTTTTCTTTTAGGGACACATACCCAAATATTTAGGGATGTAATAATATGTTTTCTATGGTTTGCATCAAAATAATTCAGGAGCAGGAAGTCAGTGGGCAGTGGATAAAATAAGGTAATTGTTGCAGCTGGAGAATGAATATGCAAGGTTCATTAGACTGTCAACTTTTGTGTATGTTTAAAATTTTCTACTATAAAAAGTTAAAAGAAGAGGTGCCTGGGTGGCTCAGTCATTAGGCATCTGCCTTTGGCTCAGGTATGATCTCAGGAACCTGGGATCAAGCCTCAGCGGAAGCCAGCCTCTCCCTCTCCAATTCCCCCTGCTTGTGTTCCCTCTCTTGCTGTCAAATAAATAAATAAAATATTTTAAAAAAAAAAAAAAAGTTAAAAGAAAAGACATGGACTTAGTATTCTGATCCATTCATTCAATAAATATTTGTGAATATTACCCCCTCTTACATATAGAAACTCATTTTGTTTCAACCTTTGTGTTTTCAAGATCTCATTATGCAAAGTCTTAAAAAAGCCTTCTCATGAAAACGAGCAAGACCCCCATTCTGACTTAAAGACCATGATAGGCTGGCTATAACTTCCTTCTGAAGTAGACTCAATTCTAAAAATGACAATCTTGGGGTGCTGGGTGGCTCAGTCAGTTAAGTGACTCTTGAATTTGGCTCAGGTCATGATCTCAGGATTGTGAGATCAAGCCCCTTTCAGGGCTTCACGCTGGGCATAGAGTGTGCTTGGGATTCTTTCTCCCTCTCCCTCTCTGCCCCCACACCCATGTTCTCTCCCCACCGCCCATCTCTCTCTCCAAGAAAAAAAAAAGACTACCAAAACTAGTCCACAAAGGACAGTATTTTTGTTCAAACAATCATCCTATAAACTCAATTAGAGAAAGCATGATAAAATACTTACCTGTTTTATATGTGGATTCATGGCCATTTCAGTTACATTCTTTTTGGTCTCACAGAAAATAATAGCCCTCCCTTCAGACCCACTGTAGACTTGAAGGACATCTCCAATAACTGCTGGCCTTTGAGACCAATGGCACTGGATAGCCAAATGCTTTGAGGAAAGAAAATATCAAGTATCTGTTTCATAAAAATTAGTGAAAAAAGACTTATTTTGTAAATATTTTTTCTATCTGTTCAAGAATTGGCCTTTTTGGCATAGAGTAATACAATTCTCCTCAACCCCAACTTAAAAACAATATACAAATGGCCATCAATAAGTGAAAGGATAAACAAACTGTTGTATATTAATATAATGTAATACTATTCAATAATTAAAAGGAACTAAAAAAAGAGAAAACAATCAACTATTGATATATGCAACAATATGGATTAATGTCAAAACATATGCTAGGTAAATGAAGCCTTACAGGAAGAGAATACACACAGGATTCCATTTATATCAAGTTCTAGGTGGGTTGCCTGGGCGGCTCAGTGGGTTAAGCCTCTGCCTTCAGCTCAGGTCATGATCTCAGGGTTCTGGGATCAAGCCCCGCATCCGGCTCTCTGCTCAGCGGGGAGCCTGCTTCCCCCCTGCCCCACCAGTGATCTCTGTCTGTCAAATAAATAAATAAAGTCTTTAGTTAAAAAAAAGTTCTAGAATAGGCAAAACTAATCTACGGCAGAAAAAACTCGGAACAAGGTCACTTGGGTGGCTCAGTCAGATAAGCAGCTGACTCTTGATCTCAGCTCTGGTCTCAATCTCAGGGTCATGAGTTTAAGCCCTGTAGGCTCCACACCCACTTAAAAAAAAAGAAGAAGAGAAAAAAAGTCAGAACAGTGGCTATCCCTGGATGGGGGACTTGACTGAGTAGGGGCATGAGGGAAATTTCTGGGATGATGGTAAGGGGTTTGGGTGATACATGTGTCATGAATCTGTCAAAACTAAAGCAAGTGCACTTAAAATTCTGGAGTTTTTTGTATCTAAATCCTGTATTTTAAAAACTGTAAATATTATGTGAACCTCAAAAATATACAAATTAAAAGAAGCCAAACATAAAAAGGTCACATATTATAGGATTACATTTATATGAAGTAACCAAAATAATTAAGTCCCTAGGGACAGAAAGCAGACTGGTGATGCCAGGGGCTAGGAAAAAGGGAGAATGGAAGAACTAACTGCTTCATGGATACGGGGTTTCCTTTTGGGGTGATGAAGTTTCTGGAAGTGGAAAGAAGCTATGGTTGCACAATATCATGCACGTACAGACACTCAACTGTACATATTATACAGTTTATGTTAATTTTGCCTTAAAAAATCTGTAAATATTGAGCTCTAGTTAACAATATGCATGCTAAAGTACTTATGAGGAACTATGCTCATTTCTGCAATATGAAAGGAATTAAAAAAAAGATGGATATAAGGATAAGTAGCTAAATGATAAAACAAATATAGTAAAATACTAATGGTAGAGCTAGCTGATGGCTATATGAGTGTTCACTGTAAAAATCTGACTTTGGACACCTGGGTTGCTTAGTCGGTTAAGCATCTGTCCTCAGCTCATGTCATGATCCCAGAGTCCTGAGACTGAATCCCACATCGGACTCCCTACTCTTCCCTCTGCCTGCTGCTCCCCAACTCCTTAGATTCTTTGTCTCTGACAAATAACAAAATAAAATCTTTAAAAAATAATAAAATAAAATAAAAATAAAAACATTTTAAAAATAATAAAACCTTTAAAACAATGTTGGGGAGAAAGATCGGGCTTTAAAGAGGGCACTTGATATAATGAGCACTGGGTATGATATGCAACCCCTGAATCTCTAAATTCTATCCCCAAAACTAATAATACAGTATATGTTAATTAAATTTATTTTAAATAAAAAACTTTTAAAATAATAATAAATAAAACTTAATAATGTAGGGGGAAAACTGGTGTATATCCTAAATCTGTGCATTTTAACATATATCTCAAAAAATTGTTTTTAAAATGTAATACATATTAATTACAGAGCACCTGGAAAACAGAAAAGAACAAAGAAGAACACAAAGAATCATTTGTACCGCCTATGACAGTGTTTTGCTTCTTCCCATTCTCAAAAGAAACCAAGAATCTAAATCTGCAAGCCTTACAATCTAATCATCAATTCACAGGAAAATGAAGGTGGAGAAACACATTAAAGAACACCTTAGGACTACAAATCAGCAAAATTGAGACTGTGGGAAATTCATCATTTGAAAGATAATCATTTCCTTTTAACCAAATAATTAGAAGAAAAAAGAGACAGAGGAAAATGTACATATAAAAGATTTAAGAGGGGCGCCTGCATGGCTCAGTGGGTTGAGGCCTCTGCCTTCAGTTCAGGTCATGGTCTCAGGGTCCTGGGAGCAAGCCCCACATTAGGGAAGCCTGCTTCCTCCTCTCTCTCTGCCTGCCTCTCTACCTACTTGTGACCTCTGTCTCTGTCAAATAAATAAAATCTTTAAAAAAAAAAAAAAAAAAAAAAGAGGGGCGCCTGGGTGGCTCAGTGGGTTAAAGCCTCCGCCTTCAGCTCAGGTCATGATCCCAAGGTCTTAGGATAGAGCCCCATGTCAGGCTCTCCACTCCGCAGAGAGCCTGCTTTCTCCTCACTCTCTCTGCCTGCCTGTGATCTCTGTCAAATAAAAAATAAATAAATAAATCTTTAAAAAATAAAAAATTAAATAAAAAGATTTAAGAGAAACATAAACCAGTGGCAATTTATTTTTTTTAAGCAGGCACAGCTTGAAGTCATAACCCTGAGATCAAGACCTCAGTTGAAATCAAGAGTTGGTCACTTGTGGGGCACCTGGGTGGCTCAGTGGGTTAGGCCTCTGCCTGTCACTCAGGTCATGATCTCAGGGTCCTGGGATTGAGCCCTGCATTGGGTTTTCTGCTCAGCAGGGATTCCCCCTCTCTCCCTGCCTGCTGCTCTGCCTACTGTCAAATAAAAAAATAAAATCTTTAAAGAGAAAAAAGAGTTGGTCACTTAAACCAACTGAGCCACCCAAGCACCCCAGACCAGTGGCAATTTAAAGATCTTATTTGGATCCAGATTGAAACTACTAAAAAAACAAACAAACCACTAGGGTAATGTGGATACTAGGTATTTCATAATACTAAAGAACCACTGGGTTTTTTCCTACTGTGATAACTATGGTTTTTGCTTTGGGTTTTTTTTTTTTTTTTTTCCAAATTACTGTTTTTTTAAAGATTATTTATTTATTTATTTGATGGACAGAGATCACAAGTAGGCAGAGAGGCAGGCAGAGACAGAGAGAGAAGCAGGCTCCCTGATGAGCAGAGAGCCTGATGCGGAGCTCAATCCCAGGACCCTGGAATCACAACCTGAGCCGAAGGCAGAGGCCTTAACCCACTGAGCTACCCAGGAGCCCCTTTGCTTTGTTTTTTAAAGAATACTTATCCTTTATCTAATTTTTAAAAATTTTATTTATTTACTTGAGAGAGCGAAAGTGAAAGAGATCGCAGAGGGGAAGGGAGAAGCAGATTCACGGCTGAGTAGGGAGCCCCATGTGGGCTCAATCCTAGGACACTGGGATCATGACCCAAGCCGAAGGCAGAGGCTTAAGTGAGCCACACAGTTGCCCCAAGAAAATACTTATCCTTTAAAAAATATATACAATTACGTGAAAATGAAATGATGACTGGATTGCTTCAAAGGTAGGAATGAAGGTATGGGGGTTTAGAAAAGATCATTAAAGCCTGGTGATGAGTATATCAGGTCCCTTATAATATTCAATTTCTGTGTATGTTTGAAAACATCCTTAATAAATTTTTTTCACTGATATATTCTACCCTTACAAAATTTTCAGCCATTATAAAATACAAAAGAAAGCTTCCTTTGACTATTCCATACTGTTAAAGTCCTCTTTTCCAGGAACTAATTATTATTAGCAGTTTGATGTTATCTTTATACATTTAACATAAATATCTGAAAAATCCATTTAGCATTAATATATTTTTTGGAAAATATGACATAATTCTAGGGGCACCTGGGTGGCTTAGTTGATTAAGTGTCTGAGCTTTGGCTCAGGTCATGATCTCTCTCTCTCTCTCTCTATATATATATATATACACACACACACATATATATATTATAATTCTATACGTATCATTTTGTAATTTAGGTTTTGCCACTCAATTCATTCTCTTTTCTTTTTAAGATTTTATTTATTTGACATAGAGAGAGCGAGCTTAAGCAGGGGGAGTGGTAGAGGGAGAGAGAGAAGTAAGGTCCCCACTGAACAGGGAGCCCAATGCAGGGCTCTATTCCAGGATACCCAGTATCGTAACCTGAGCTAAAGGCAGATGTTTAACTGACTGCACCACCTAAGCACTCCCACATTCATTCTTTTTAACAATTCCATTGTATTTATACATTATACTATTGCTTATTTAGACCATTTTAATTTACATACACGTAACACATACACGCATATCTATTAAATGGAAAGTGACCTATACGGTACCTGTCATAAATGCATATTACTTATATTCCATTCCATTCCATTCCCTTTTCCCTTTTCTTTCTTTTTAAGTAAGTTCTATACCCAACACAGTACTTGTACTCATGACCCTGAGATCAAGTCACACTCTCTGAGCCAGACAGGCACCCCGCCCCCTCCTTAATTTTTTTTTTAAAATATACTATTAGTTTGAATTTTCACAGAGTGAAAATTATCCACCTTTTCCTTTATGGTATTTTCTTCTGACTTTATGTTTAGAAAAGCTTTCCCTTTACTGAAATCAAATAACTGTTCATCTGTATTTGCTTTAAATGATTTTATAGCTCACTTTTTAAAAATTTATTTATTTATTTAATTGACACAGAGAGAGAGCGCGTGCGCACGCGAGAGGGAACACAAGCAGGGGGAGAATGAAAGGGAGAAGCAGGCTTCCGCTGAGCAGGGAGCCCGAAGCGGTGCTCAATTCCAGGACACAGGATCATGACCTGAGCTGAAGGCAGATGGTTAATGCCTGAGCCATCCAGGCACCGCTATGGCTCACTTTTTAAAATTCTTTTGAGGGGGCACCTGGGTGGTGCAGTTGGTTAAGTGTCCAACTTAGCTTTGGCTCAGGTCACGATGTTAGAGTCCTGGGATCAAGCCCCACCTCAGGCTTGGTGCTCAGCACAGAGTCAGTTTGTGACTCTTTCTTCCTCTGCTCCTTCCCCCCATCCCATGCCCTCTTTCTCCCGGTCTCTTAAATCTTTAAAAAAGTTTATTTTCTTACATAAAAAAATAAACTTTTTTAAAGATTCAAACTTTTTAAAAGATTTTATTTATTTATTTTAAAGAGAGAGACAGTGGGAGATAGCATGAAACAGGAGAAGGTCACAGGGAGAAGCAGACTCCCCAGTGGAGCTGGGAGCTCGATATAGGACTTGATCCTGGGACTCTGGGATCATGACCTGAGCCAAAGGCAGTCGCTTAACCAACTGAGGCACCCAGGTGGCCCCAAAATAAATTCTTTTGAGAATTTTTTTGGTATAGGGTATGGGATGGAGATCTAACCTTTTCACCTAAGTTTTTTTTTTAACTTTTTAAAAATATTTTATTTATGTATTTGACAGAGATCACAAGCAGGCAGAGAGACAGGCAGAGCGAGGGGGAAGCAGGTTCCCTGCCGAGCAGAGAGCCCAATGCGGGGCTTGATCCCAGGACCCTGGGAACACGACCTGAGCCAAAGGCAGAGGCTTAACCCACTGAGCCATCCAAGCACCCCTTCATCTAAGTTTTAACACATTAAACCTCCCAGTGTTCTTCTCTTCAAATTGATCTAAACTGCCCCCTTTGTCATTTTCTACACACTTTAAGCTTCTCTCTACAGGGGCGCCTGGGTGGCTCAGTGGGTTAAAGCCTCTGCCTTCGGCTCAGGTCATGATCCCGGAGTCCTGGGATCGAGCCCCACATCGAGCTCTCTGCTCAGCAGGGAGTCTGCTTCCTCCTCTCTCTCTGCCTGCCTCTCAGCCTACTTGTAATCTCTGCCTGTCAAATAAATAAATAAAATCTTTAAAAAAAAAAAAAGCTTCTCTCTACAGCTGCTTATATATTACTTGCTCAGACTTGTCTGCTAACATACTTTTCTCCTCCAATTTATTCTATTCTACTCCTCAATCTCAGACCACAGATGAGATACCTGTGTATCTCATTGACTAAAGGCAAAAAAAGAAAAGACTTGGGGATTCCTGGGTATCTCAGTCAGTTAAGCGTCTTGTCTTCAGCTCAGGTCATGATCCCAAGAATCCTGGTATCAAGTCCCGCATCAGGCTCCGTAACTGCCACTCTGCCTGCCACTCCCCCTGCTTGTGCACACACTCTCTCTAAGAAATAACTTAATTAATCAATTAATCAATCTGGAAGAATAGAAGGAAAAGGAAAAGAAGAAAAATAGATAGATTTGGTCTGAACTGGTACCCAAAACTTAAGTTTAGCTTCAAAAAATTTCAAATACCAATAAAAGCTACAATCTATCATGCCAGAAAGCTACTTACTTCCACAGTAGTTGCAGCCTTTTGAGTCATTTTTCCAACAAGGTCAACTTGTTCATATCTGGATTTCATGTATTTTTTTGCAACTTTGTACACCCACTGTGGGCAAGTTGCAGAAAAAAGTAAAGTCTGAGGATTGTCTTCAGAATCTTAAATAAACAAAAAGAAATCAAATGCTTTCTTAATATCCATGATGTAGTCAGCTCTTGAAAATCCCCCTCCACAAATTTCAAAGAAATCATAAAAAATTCAAAATTTGGGTACATTTTGAATAGACAAACTTCATTACTATTATTAGAACAGTCAACTTTCAAAACTGGGGGAAAATATCAAGAAAACTGAGCCCTGAGGAAAGGTGAGAATTTAAGAAGGGACAATGAGCAAAGAAATCAGTACAATGAGTTCATAAATCTAACTACTGCCTACAAAAAAAATACATGAAAGAAAGCATAGGAAGGTAACACAGAGTTAAAGGACGCCATTGTACTTTGTTGTGTGGAAAGAGAGCAGATACCAAGTAACTTAAGTTTTGTTAGAACACTAGGGATGACGTAATAATAATTATGAAATTAAAAATCCGTAACTTTTAAATATAAGAAGCATGGCTAATGTGTTTATTTTTAATTAGGATATACCAGTTTTGTAGGATTCATGGATAATATCTTCGACTTGTTCAGCAAAACCTAAATCTAACATTTGATCCACTTCGTCAAGCACAACATGGCGCAGTTTAGAAAGATCTAACCGGCCGCTCTGCAGATGGTCTTTGATACGACCAGGAGTCCCGACCAAGATGTCAATACCATTTCGAATATGATTAACTGTGAGAGAAGAGAAATTGCAGTAATATGTAAGAATCAAATATGTGTTCTCACATTTCTTCAGATTTAAGTACGAAATAGATCTTTGCACTACTACCACACATATCTACTCACTTTGGCTTTGATAGGATGTCCCACCATAAAAACATGCCACACTGAGTTTCCTAGTGATATCTTTGAAGTCTTTGGCTACTTGGTTTGCCAGTTCCCTTGTAGGAGCCAAAACAAGAACCTAAGCAAGAGGGTTAAAAAATAAAAAGAAACTTCTCTAAAGACATCTAAATTCAAACTGAGGATATTTTTTCTTAAGGTACATTTAAAAACTAGGAATCTCAACATTAAGTCATAGTATTTAAAGACAGAGCACACACACACATAAATTAATTTAAAAAATAAAGACAGCACAAATGATAACAAGAATAGTAACTTATAATACTCTTCAGGTCTCTCTTCAAAACTCACTTTCTCAATGAGGTTCTTAACCCTCTTTTCCTATGCTTCACTCCTCCCTTAACTGTTTCTCCTCAGTCACTTAAGTCATGTAAAATATTTATGTTTTACTTATTTAAATGTTTATTGTCTGTCACACCCCTAAAATATTTAGCTCCAGGGTCGCAGGGATTTATGTCAATTTAAGTTACTGTATTCCTTATGCTTCAAACAGTGCCTGGCACACAACCAGTGCTTTACATGAATTACATAATTCAATCCTCACAAAAACCCTATGAAGTGGCATTATTATCCTAATTTTACAGATGAAGAACCCAGGTCTTAGAGCTAAGTTAAGAGTTTTGCCCAAGTTCAAACAGCTAGAAACGGTGGAGCTCAAATCTCCAATTATGTCCTTCTAGAATAAAAGCTTTTTAAGGCAGTGTTGGAATCTTGTCCTACTTCTTCTATTACTTGCAATCTTAACTAATTTCACCTAAGAAACAAAGCTCTCTAAAAAAAGGTTTTTCCTGTTGGCCAACCTGATCCAAGACCACCATGACTTAATTATATTAATATATGTGAATTTACTTAAATATTGCAATACTATTTAGAAGTCTCAAAGAACAAATAGGTTTTTGTTATATATCTATTCAAATTATGATACTCATTTTTTCCTTCTTCACTTTTATTAACCCTAAAGAGAATACAGGTTCTGAAAACATCAAATTTTAGGCTAAAATTTCACGGTCTTCTCTTTTCTCTACTACAATTAAGGCAGACTTCCAATATCCCAATAACATAGGGACTAGCAAAATCATTTCTATAATCTCTTCTTAAAAAGCCTACCAGTGAAATAGATATTAACTGAATAATTAAATAAATGAATACCTCTTTAGCAAATTCATTGTTTAAAAGCAAAGATCAAGACTGAAAAAAAAGAAGAGAAGGTCACTACATATACTCACTATAAATATACCTAAAATTAGACATGCTGGCTTCATAACATACACTTGTCAAAGACATCTATGAATCCATACACATTACATTCATATGCAATAACTACTTCACTCAACTTTACTTGAGATTTATGTTAAAAGTCAATTAATTATTGTTTTAGGATCTAAATTTTTACTTTATGCCACAGCGCTAACTTTTCTATTTTGGCGGGACTTGAACTTAAGAGCAGTATATTCTTTCCTTCCCTTTCCATTAGCGTAATGTTTAAACCTTTCACTGGTTACCTTTGGTGAGCGGCTTTTTTTAATTGTCTCTTGATTTCTTTGGAGTCTTTCAATCAAGGGGATGGCAAAAGAAAATGTCTTTCCTGTTCCTGTCCGTGCTTGAGCAATTAAATCTTTTCCTTCATAAACAGGACCAAAGGTCTTAACTTGAATAGGAAAAAGATAGGATACCCCTCGACCTGTAAAATGAGATTCCGTTGAAATATATTTAAGACTAGCTTAAGAAAAAAATATTTTTATTTGAAAATGAAAATCTATATTCCTCAATGTCAGCCTAAAAATACACCACCTACTGACATTTACAGTTATTCCTACTGCAAAGAGGAATTTTTAAAAAATCGATCTGACACTTTTGACAAATACATAAAATTATTTAAAGTTAAAAACCAGTTAGAATATCAAAAAGGATGACATAGAAATAACTGCAATTAAAGAACAGCTATTTCTCTTATGCTTTCTAAATTCTCCTTTTGGTCAGAAGAGGCAGATTTTTTATAAAATCTAGTTGTAGATTTCTCAGTTACATATCCATTAAAATTCATAGTACCTTTTAGAAGCTTTATTGTCTCTTCAGAAATAGGGAAATTGGAGAAGGCTCCTTCTTTCTGTTCACGTGTTAGGGTCTGCCAAAATGAAACCAAAGTACTAACTGATATAGTTCATATTCAACTAGGTATTTAGAATCTTATTCACTTATCGTTTTGGGGTTTACTGAATGAGCTAACAAAACAACTTTAGTTAGTATTTGCAAAAATTGTATAGATTAACTTACATGATAAATTAGTGGAAAACCCTTTTAATTTCAAAAGTATCCCTTCAACTAACAAGTTTACACAATACATTTTCCCACAATACATTTAATTTTTTTTTCTTTTTTCATTTTTTTTAGAGAGGAGGAGTGGGAGGGACGGGGCAGAGGGAAAGAAAGAATCTTAAGCAGGCTCCATGACCAGCGTGAAGCCCACCCACTGGGCTTAATCTCATAACCCATGAGATCACAACCTGAGTGGAAATCAAGAGTTGGACGTTTAACAAACTGAGCCACCGAGATGCCCCTCCCACAGGACATTTTAAAATGATTAACTCATAAATAAAACTCCCTTTGGAAATACATCTACTACATAAGCCAAAATATATTTCCATTTGATTCAGACATTACAGAAGAGCTATTTGATCATCTAAGTCATACTCACAGATAGAGACTATTAATTACAAGGTCTAAGAAGACTATAAACCACCCCCCCAAAAAAATTACACAATGAGGAAAGTAAATTGTTTCTAAAAATAAGTGTTTAAAAAAAAGTTGTTCTATGGCTCTAAAAAGCATGTTTTAGGTCACGAAAACAAAGAAAAGTTCCTGTAAGCTTGAAAATTTCTTTAACACATATACAGGTTAACATGACATAATCATTTAACATCTATTGAAAACTTTATGTACTAATCAATTTGTATATAGAACAAAGACAATATAACTACCTGTTAACTTTATTATTGCTATGTTTAAAGAAAGTAGTTCCAAAACCATACACAATAGCGGTTTCGAACAGAGAACTAGATAAAAGACATAATATCAAACTGAAATTGTAAGCCATTTAAGCAAACTTCAAGGCTATTATCTTTTTAAGATTAAAAGAAAATAATTTTATTACAAAAGTAATACATTTTCATTATAGAAGCCACATATAAACAGAAATAAAACTATAATCCAGTCAGCTAAAGCCACATTTGAAACAAACACTCCTCCAAACCTCAATCTATGCACAAATAAATTTTATCTATCTATTTATCTATTTATTTATTTATTTTTAAGTAGACTCTACATCCAATGTAGGGCTCAAACTCACAATCCTGAGATTAAGTCACATGCTTTATCAACTGAGCCAGTCAGGTACCCCTAAATGTTTTTAAATAAAAATACTGTATATACTGTTTTGTAATTTTTTTTCATTTAATAGGATACATTGAATACCTTTTAATAACTTTTTATTTTTTATTTTTTTGTTCCATGCCCAATGTGGGGGTTGAATTCATGAGCCTGAGACCAAGAATTGCATGCTCTACTGACTGAGCCAGCCAGGCACCCCCTGAATACCTTTTCAACATTCTTCTACAACCTTTAGGATTGATGTCATCTATTGCATAGATATAGCATATTTCCTAAAACCAACTGTCTACTATCAGACATTTAGGATGCATATATTTTTTGCTAGCATCAACAATACTGTAATAAGAGTTTCATACATCCCTGCACAACTCATGAGTATCTTCTTAGGAGGATA
Organism: Mustela lutreola; assembly: GCF_030435805.1. Classification (NCBI taxonomy): domain Eukaryota; kingdom Metazoa; phylum Chordata; class Mammalia; order Carnivora; family Mustelidae; genus Mustela; species Mustela lutreola. The sequence goes on from NC_081293.1 coordinate 57,008,278, forward strand.
AATGCCTAGAAATAGAATTACTGAACCCAACTGCGATCTAAAAAAATAATAAACAACCAAGCCTCTTATAATACAGAGCACTGTACCGGGTAAAATCCCAATAAAGAAAAAGCAACTGTACTTCTGCTACTAGCAAGACAAATTTGTAGGGCCTTATTTAGGTCAGTCAACTTTCTAACATATGTGCTTCCTGACAAATATCAAATTCACAAATAAAAAAATACCATATTTTAAAGCAAAAATTCAACATGCTTTCCCAAAGCTCTGCGAAGATTACACATTAAATTAGGCTCTGATGTATTGGCAACCATCAGATTTTTAAAATATAAAGAACTATTAATTACCAAGAATTATTAAGACTATCAGTGTTGTTTTTCAGAGGACCTGAGTTACTAACAATTTATGATACCTAGACAAATCTATGAACTCTGCTAGAGGAAAATCGCAAGAACAAATTGAATAAATTCTGTGCAAGAAAATATCTACTCTAACAGGTATGGGCAAAAGCCATGGGTATAGCAATGCAAATTCTATACGAAGTATATTTTCTACACCTCCCAAAAAATTATTATCCAGAACAGACTTCTTCAGATCATTTTTAGGTTTCATTTCTGTTTAAAAATGTAAACAGCTTTAAGACTGAATTACAATCTAAATAACATTTAGAGTTGGTATTGTTACAGAAGCTGAAAAAACAGAAGGCAAAATACACAAAGTCAAGAGGCTTTATGTATCTTTTTTCAGGAAGTCAGATGTCAATTCATGAGGACTGGTAGGGACTGAAATAACCATAAGAAATCCAAGTAGTTGACCATCAATAAGCAATTTGGAAAAACTATTTAGGAACCCAACTGTATAGGAAAGGTTCATATTTGACCATCCCCCCAACCTCCACTCAAAGAAAAAGGCAACACAATGACAAAAACAAGGGACAGAGGAAAAAGGGCTCATCAGGTTTTAGCTGTATAGACTTTACTGTCCAATTGAGGGCACCAGACACTATGGAATCATTATGAAATCATTATGGAATCAATTCTAATTAGCCTAAAAATCCAATTAGCCTATATTTCAGGGATAATGCCAAATGCATAACAAAAAGTATTCATACCTCCTCTACTTTATTATCACTTGATTTAGGAGAACTATCTAAGGATGACACTCGCTTTGATTTTTTTTCATATTCATCAATATCTCCATTTGACAGATCTTTCCTTCTTGACTTATGAGATTTAGAAAATTCATCTGAAAGTCTATTATTACATCCTTCTTCAGTGTCTCCATTTAGCTTCTCTTTCAGTTTAGCTTTTTTGGGCTTGGGACCATCCAAGTTATCTGCAACACCATTTTCTCTTGTTTCCGATTTCTCATCTGAGTCATAATGGTGCCTTGACTTCCTTCTATCACTCTGTGGAAAAACAAAGAATCAGTGACAAGAGGGTCACAAGCTCTCCTCTTAAGGCTCTAGAGAACTGAGAGCATGATTCCCCAACCAGCAAAGTTCAATCTACCATCACCTTGAAAAGTTACCTGGTGGAAATCCAGACTGGTTGCTAACGCCCAGCCTAAGCCTCACCTCTTGCTTTCATTCTCATCCCATTTCTTGCATTCTCAAGACTTGGCCTTTAGCCCCTCTCAGATCCCATTATGTGATTTAAGGGAAATCAAAATAGCTCCTTTCAGAAAAAGATGAGAACCTGAGATTTATAATTATAAATTAAAAAGCAAGCAAACAAAAACTTCTAATATCTCCAAGAAAAAAAAGTTAATATTATTGAGTACCTACCCAGCATTGTGTAATGTGCTTTCGGCTTGTTTAAATCTTCATAACAACCCTATAAGGGAAGTACAGGTCCATAATCCCTTATCCGAAATTCCGATATCCATAAAGCTCTGAAAACCGAAAGTTTTTTGGTAACTTATTTGGAGACAAAACCTCACCTAACCTGAACTCGTTTGGTGGAAAAATTCGACTTAAACTGATGTGAGGCTATTTATAACCTTTATTTATTCCACTTAGTAAGCATATTCATATTTGATATTAAGGTGTTTGATTATAAGCCGGGGGCCCCAAACCCTACCCGGGTGTTACTCTTCTAAAAATTCCCAGAACTCTGAATTAGCCCCAAGGATTTTGGATAAGGGATAGCGAACCTGTATTACCTTTGCCATTTTACTGATGAGGAAATAGAAGTTCTTAGAGTTAAGTAACTTGCCAAAGACTCACATGCAGGATTTCCTTCCAGTGAAAGTGCTAGTAATCAAGCTCTGTCTGATTTGAAAGACAATGCTCTTTTCACATCAGGCTTCCTCTTCGAATTTTGATTAATTAACAGGTTAAAGAATAAACAAACAAAACTATGTAATTCACGTAAAGCTCCAACTGTTACACTTCCACGAAAAGGCAAATATATTAGTAATCCTTGAAACTTTTTAAAAGTTTTTTTAATTAATAGAACTTTAGAAAAAGAAAAAAAGACAATTCTGCAACTTTAGTTTTAAAATGCCAAACTGGTGACCAATGTTTTAATATTTGCAAACAGCAAGAAATTATTTGGCCATTTAACACTTCAAAATTACTTGGTCAAAAGTTCAAAATAAATTACAAAGTAGTTATTAGTGGTAGCAACAAAACCACCACCATCAAAATTTTCACCATAATTTACATAAATTTTACAGAATACTTTCACATACAATTTTCTCATCCATAAAATGGAGGAGATGCTGTGAAAACAGAATAACATATATGAAAATGCTTTGTAAACAGCAGAGTTTTACATTAACATAAATTATACAGTTACATGTTCAACATTTGATCTTTCATTAACTGAACTAGCCCACATCTCCCCAAACCAGGAAGTTCTATAGAAAAACAAGGTTATTTACAGAGCCAGCCTTGGGGTTAGAATCACTTTGGGGACCCATACTTCAGTAAGATGAAACACAGTAAAGTGAGATCTCAAGTCCAAGTCCACCAATATCCCAAGGTGATGAAATACATCATTCCACATCAGATCCATCGTGGGTGCCGACACTGTCCACTTCCTCAGCTTCCATGACACTCTATATACCTTCCTTATCCTCTTACACCTACCCTCTCCAATAGTTCCCCTCCCTCCTCCTTCTGTGGATGCTCCTAAGCCTCTGTTCTTTGTGTATACTTTCATACCATTTTCATGGCTTCAACAAACAGTTCCATGCTTCTTTCCTCATGTGCACTCTGGTTTTGAGAATCTAAGGCCCAGCTCCATAGCTCTACATATCCAAAACCAAAGTTATCTTCAACTCAATGCCAGATCATTATCCGAATGCTGTTTCTACGAGTTGGTACTCCAATCTGCTTCCCAATCTTTAGTTATCTTTCATAGTTGGAGGAAAACCAACAGGTACTTCTGGAATATCTACAACGTGAAAGCCACCAACTTACAAGAATGTATTAATATGTAAAGATGGACAAATACATGGCCATTTCCCTCAAGAATCTTTGGAAACATTTTAGGGAAGACACACAAGGGAAAAGTGAGCTAACTTTACAAAGAAGCACGTAACCGATGCCAATCAAATGGTAAAGCTAGCAATGGAACAAGACTTCAAAGGGGAATGAGATTACTGGATGTATATACCCGAGTGTTTCGAATAGACACATAAACTAAACCTTCATAGATAGGATTTGAATGCAGAAGATATAGGTATTTCAGGAGCCAAAATTATGACTGCTTGGTGATTCCACTTACATAAGGTATTTAGAGAGGTCAAATTCATAGTCACAAAGTAGAACTGTGATTTCCAGGGACTGAGGAGAAGCAGCAATGGGAAGCTGGTGTTTAATGGGAACAGAGTTTCAGTTTGGAGGGTGAAAAAGTTCCAGAGATGAATGGTGGTGATAGCTGCAGAACAGTGTGAATGTACTTAATGCTACAAAACTTGCACTTTAAGAGAGTTAGAATAGTAAATTTTATGTTATGTATATTTCACCACAAAAAAATTAATAATAATAATAATAATAACTGGTTGGCTGGAATGCCAAAGTTTACCTTGATGATAAGGTAGGAGAAAGTAGGTTCTGCTCTCTAGAACTATACAGAATATTTTCATTTTTTTGGTCAAATGTCAGCCTTCAAATACAGCTTCCTCACCCACCTAAGCTCTGTTTTCTTCTCTCTAGGTCTCTTTGAGGGTAGGGATGGGAATTCCCTGCAACCCCTCTACCGGGTCCTTGAGGATAGGGACTTATTTGAACTCCTTGGTGCCAGCAAAGAGTGTGGCTCAAATTAAGCTCATTAAATACCTGCGGACTGAATTAAAATCTAACAGTAAAGCCTACTTGTGAAACAACCCACACGAACTCCATCACAGCCAAATCCTAGGAACGCTGGCTGTGACACCTTTTTCCTCAAGCCTCTAAACACTAGCTATCGAGGTTTGTAAACCTAAGATCTATTTCCTCACAGGTCAGGATGACGGAGAAGTAACACATATTCAAGGCAACCATCTTTCTTAATCGTCTTCTAAGACCGCCAATAAGAACCAAACAGGCCTCGCTGCTTAAGGAAAAAGAGTAAAGAAAGCACAAATTCCGCGGAGATGGGATCTTGAGTCGGCTCATCTCGTAGGCTCCTACGGGAAGGGCGGAGGGAGCACGGGAGGCCGGGCCAAAGCCTAGTGCAGCCCTACTCCAGGTTACGGTGGAGATGGGAACGAGCCCGGAGCGACCTAAAAGGGACAAGAACTGCGCGAGGGGAGGCCCTGAGATGCTCCGACCGGGTTGTGACAGGCCATCCGATCCGAGACAGGTCCCCTCCCCGCCCAAGCCGGCGCAGCCCAAAAAGAGGCGCGGCCCATCCTCAGCGCACCTTTTGCCTCTCCTTCCTCTGGCTTTCGGTCTCCTCCAAGGGTGCCTCCAGCTCCATAATGTCCCCCCAGAGGAGTTTCCCAGGCATCATTCGCTGCCGCCGCCACCTCCCTCTGGGCTCGGTGGCCACAACCACCTACGGGCGGCAGCAGCGTGAAAGGAAGCGGGGGCTGGGCGGCCGCCCGGCCAAGGCCTACGTCACTTCCGGGACACGCACCGCCCGGCGGGGAAAAATAATCCCGGATATTCACGATTTAAACTCTTCCTTAGCGTTGCAACCTCCCACCCAATGAGCATGAGCGATCTCGACTGGCCCCACCCTTGTTCTTAAAGTGATTGGCTGCTAGGACAAAAACCCTGGCCAGTCTCCATAAAGGACGCGCGAACTTATTAGCATAAAGTGATTCACCTCCCCCCTTTTTTCCCCCTCCCCCACGCCGAACGCTTATACTGGGTGCCGTGGAGACACTTTGGGGCTTCCCAACATGCACTGCTGGAGCTCGGAAGGCCCTCAATAGAGGCGGAGAGGGGCTCATGCGCGGCGGGCTGGCGCGTGGACGGGACCAGGCGAGGCTGGTGGGACCGCCACGCGCCGCCTCGCCATTCGCCGCCGGAAGCTGCAGGCCTCGGCCCGCCCATTGCGGGGTGGGGCGTTAACGTCTAACGGTTTAGCGCGAGGGCGGCGGCCGGGCGCTGGTGGGAAAGGGCTTCGCGGGGTCTCCAATGGGTAGGTGGCCTTGAAGGGAAGGATGGGACTGGACAGTCGTACTTCAGGTCTTAGCTTTTAGTCGTGAAGTTAGTCCTTGGTTCATTTTAGGTCCTTTGTACACCCCCTCCCCAACGGAGGGGAAACTAAGCCCCTAGGAAAGGATTTACTTGTCTGAAGACACACATTTCAGTTAGAGGCACAGTCGGGACCAGAGACGACCTCCTCTGAATCCAAACTGGGTGCTCTCTCTACCACACCAAGCTGAAAGCTTTGTTTTCCCAAAAGCGTTTTGGGGCAGATGATCCCATGAAACTTAGGATGAGTCGTTAAATCCTGGAGAAATGTAGCGAGAAAAGCCAAAATGTCTTCGACAGATTAGGTGTTTGCAGTGAATTAAAGGATTTTATTTTATTGATGGGGATTAACTGCTCCTAAATTACAACCTTATACAAAACTGGAAATCTTTTTGACAATGCAAAAGGGTGGATTCCTTAGTCTACACTTTTGTTACATCACTGGTCCCGGCTGGTTGGCTTTCTTTTCAGAGCCATTGCTTTCATCTCTTCATGCTATCTTCAACCCAGCTACTCCTGAGGGGAGAACAAGAACCTAATTCAGATGTAGGGGCACTTGACAATTTCTAAGACACCAGTCTTGTAACCTGAGCATCAAACTTGTGTCTTAGCAAAATTACGAACTGCTATTGTCACGGAGTTTGGGGATTTGTCCTAAATAGCTGAAACCACAAATGATCGCTACAAGACTTCTGCACTATTATGGATTGGCCCGAAGTCAAAAGGGCTATAGATTTTCTAAAAGTTACCTTCTGGATTCAATACTGTGAACAAAGGGGGTGTTAGCTAATGATAGTGGGAAAAATTAACTCTAGAGTATGAGAGTCCCTATGCATCTCTCAATCTGTGCTTTTCTAAATCCCTTTCTTCCATTCCCTCACACCCACCCCAGTTCTACCATTGTAAAGTCTTTGTAGCCCTTCAAGAGAGGATGATGTACATAGGAAAAAGGAGTGGATGTGGCAAAGAATGTCACACTTGTGAAACTGGGATAATAGGAACAGATTTTAGTATGTTGTGGTTGAAAATCAAATACAGATGAAGTAAAGTTTTTAGCCCCTTTAAAACATTGGTATTCATTTGGAGGTCAAACAGCAGGTGTGTAAATAGAAGGAACTAGACTGTTTAATTCTCCCTATGCAAATACCAACGAGTATATTAAATGTTTTTCAGAATGATCTGTGATTTAGTACACTCTACAATCCCTGCCTTTCTAAGCCTCAAACTCATTGAATCAAACGTCTGTCTGCTGTCTTAAATCAAGCCATAAGTTACTTCAAGCTATGGCTTAGTGGAAAAAAATTTGAGTACTACCAAATTTGGGTAACTTCCTGTTCTCCGTGGATATCAACTAGAAAACTTGGGAATGGTAATGAAGGAATGTAGAACTTTTCTTCCTATTTGTTTCCTCTATAACTAAACTCAAAGAGATTTGTATCTGATAATATCTATGGAAAGAACATGAAGGAGTAGTATAATTTCAATGTACCAAAAATACAAAATATAATCTTATTTGAATCTTAATTCCCACAAAATATCTTACCAGAGGCACTGATACAATTTATTTCTTAAAATTTAAGAATTGGGGTGCCTTATCTATTGCTCTGTTCCAAGATTCTATAAAGATTTCTCTTGCCTTTGGCTTTATCTCCTTAAACTCTATGACCTTAAAATATAAAAATAAGAGGACTACACTCTTGCCTCTCTCTGGTCATTCTCAAACCTACAGGGCTAGATATTTTGTTCTATAGAAAAGCAGACTTTTTTTTAAAAGTCATTTTGCATCTGCATGTCAATCTTATGTGACAAAAAGAATCAAACTATTGTTTTAAAATGTCATGGCATGGAAATAGTTTAAGGAGCAATTATAAATTGCTTAAAAGGTACTGGAGGATAGAATGAGTGTTTAGAGTACTAAGAAGTTGGGGCCCCTCGTGGCTCAGTCGTTAAGTGTCTGCCTTCTGCTCAGGTCATAATCCCAAATCCTGGGATTGAGCCCCGCAGCCTGCTTCTCCCTCTCCCACTCTCTCATTCCCTCTCTCGTTCTGTCTGTCAAATAAATAAAATCTTAAAAAAGAAATAAGAGTACTAAGAAGTAAGGAGAAAATGAAAGAGGCAACAGGAGGGATATTTTGTCATTGTTAGCCACGTGATCATGGCCAACTCAACTTTAAAACCTCGTCTTTTTTGTCAATAATGTGGGGACAAACATGCCTTCCTTGCTCTGATAGTACAGGGAAATTGGGAGGAGCAGCTAATATTATAGTACTTCAAAGATGATATACAGAACAGTTTACATTTCTATCTTTAGCTCAAGGATTTGACAAGTTTTGAAAGCCTTGGAGAAGACACAGCTTTGAACACATTTAGCAAATGTATATTTATGTATATGTGTAGCTCCTAATTCAAACTTATAAAAACTTTTTCTTAAGATTTTATTTTTAAATAATCTCTCTACCCAACGTGGAATTTGAACTCACACCACCAAGATTAAGAGTCCCACACTCTACCAATTCAGTGGGCCAGGAGCCCCTGGAAAAAAAGCTTTTCAACTTTACCCTCTGCAGAGAGGTCTTACTCTTTTTTTAGCCAATTACTTTGTACATGTTTTCAAGTGCTAGAAAAGTAGTCACATCAGCTACCCAAAAGAGGGCACTATGACCCAAGAAATGGACGCTATTACTCGTAAAGAGGGAATGACTATGTTTTTAAGGTTTCAAAAGCAAGAAGGATTTGTAGAGGCCAACAAAGTAGTCATGAGTTTGTTTCCCTCTTTCTTGTTTCATGACTCAGTGTCTCTCTCCCCCACTCCATTTTGGCAGTAGTCTTTCTTCCGTATACCCCAAAAGCCTCAGGTAGCTGTAGGATGGGTTCTCAAAATGTAGTTGTCCCCAACTTTCAACATTACTACTGTTCTCGCCATTGTTTTTTTTCCCTCACAGATCTGACATTTTGAAACCTTTGTCTGCTAAATTGCATTTAGTAATTGACTTGTGATCATTCTCCTTATCTATAAATAAGATACAAATGTAGCTTAGCAATGTCACCAGCCTGTGATGGTATTAGTGAGCTGGTATAATTTCAGCTACTGCCAAAGAAACGATGTTGTAATTAGCAAGGAGTTAAGAAAAGGAAATATACAATTTCTATTGGAATTTTTGAAATATTGAAAATGGAAATATTGAAAATACCCAGCTACTCTCTGAGTATTCCTAGGGGTCTGGGATTCCAGATGAAAGAGGATAATCTCAGAATGTATGAAATGTCTAAAATAAGCCCATTCTTTACACATTTTTTTCCTATTATAGCATCAGATGTTAACTGAAAACTTGTTGGCCAAGGGACAATACCTCCCCAGACAAATCTGGATTTGAATCGATGAAACTTCTTATAATCTTAACCTAAAGGACTTGAATCTCTAAGTGGAGGAATTACAATCAAAAACAGGAAAACAAAAACAAAAACAGGATCTGTATAGTAGGCCATGTATTCACCTACCAGACAAGTTTTGTGAATAAATACATTAAAAATATACACATATATAACAATATCAGGTGCCTCTTGCATTGGGCACCTTGAGTAGATTAGCCTCAGATCTTACAACAGTTCTGTAAGGTAGATACATCATCACTTATCTCCCTTTTACAGATGAGAAAGCTGAAAGAAGTTTGGAAATTTCCTCCATCACACAGCTCCCAATGATTTTAATTGGAATTCAAACTTGTTTGATTCCTAAATTCAGATCATCATTCTGCCTGAAGAAAACAGTTTTTTGCTTAGAGAATAGAAAAATGGGGATAAGAAATCAAGAACTAATGTTATCACATACAAATTAATATTGGGGGTAAAAATACAAGTCACTTATTTTAGGAGTAATCTCCCAAGTAATTCACACATATACCCATCTTTAATATCTGTAATCATATGTTGTGTTTTGTAGAAGGCAAGTTTTATTGGTTTCATAATAGGCTTCATACATTTACGGAGTGTCATAGTGCATCTAGTGGCAAAATTAGGTGGATTTCATTGGTCCCTACATGTGACTAGAGCCACAAAAGTCGAGGTCCAAAATCAAAGAACGGACAGAGTTGTTAATCTTTTTTGCAAGAACTGACAAGGATAGGTACAGGAATGGAAAACTGGAAGAACTTAGGATTCTTGCATGAATTTAGTACTTTGCAGGATCCTCACTTAATCTTTTTTTTCCTTGAAATATATTTGATATATAACCCTCACTGAATTTTATAAGTATAAAACCTTACAATTGGAAGGAATCTTCAAAATCATCTAGTTCAGCTATCCTGTTAAGGTACTGGAAATACCTCTGCAGCACACCAATCAAAGGATCACCAGGCCTTGGCCCGAATGCCCTCAATAACGGGAAGTACATTTATTTATAAAAGTGTCTATTTCAGGACACCTGGGTGGCTCAGTTGGTTGGGCGACTGCCTTCAGCTCGGGTCATGATCCTGGAGTCCCAGGATCAAGTACCGCATCGGGATCCCAGCTACATGGGGAGTCTGCTACTCCCTCTGACTTTCTCCCTTCTCTTGCTCTTGTGTGCTTGCTCTCTCTCTCTCTCTCAAAAATTTTTTTTAAAGTGTTTCATTTATGGATAGTTTTGGCTAATGGAAAGTTCTTTAAATGAGCTGAAATCTTTTAACTTTCATTCAGTGATGATGATTCTGAGCTATAAGACCCCCTGAACCGGGGCACCTGGGTGGCTCAGTGGGTTAAAGCCTCTGCCTTCGGCTCAGGTCATGGTCCCAGGGTCCTGGGATCGAGACCCACGTCCGGTCTGGCCCTCTGCTCGGTGGGGAGCCTGCTTCCTCCTCTCTCTCTCTGCCTGCCTCTCTGCCTGCTTGTGATCTCTGAGACCCCCTAAACCAAAATCTCCCCTATGAGCCTTTGCTATACAGATTACCCTTCTTGGTACTTTGTCCAGGTTTTCAAATGTCCTTATGACTACAGCTGATCTTCTTGGATGCCATGGTAGGTTGTGCAGAGCCACTAAAAGTCAACAGTCAGGAGCGAGTGGGCCAAACCACTGCAAAACCCAGCAGTGTATCTGATCTCCCCTCCTCTGCAACACCCTCCCCCGCACCCCCTTCCCCACCAACACCCAACCCCTGGAGGCAGCTCTTCATGGTGCTGAGCTTCAACTTGCCTTCACTGTTACCAGGATGGTGAGAATTAAAAGAGGCACACTCCAATTATTCAATCATGCTTGAGATCTAAGGCCCTGACAATCCTTAGAAACCTCTTAGAAGAAACCCCCTCATCCATAAGTCAGCATTAGCATCTATCCAATATGCTGAAACCAGTCTTGACTGCTCTCTGTTCCTCAGACCCAAGAGAACTGACCATTCCACTACTTGGTCTAAAAAGGCCAGCCAGAAAAAATTCTAGCAAATCTAAGTCTTAGTGGAAATAGATCAAGTGTAAATAAACTATCATCCTCTTCCATCTTTTCTATAAGTCTTTGATTTAGAACCTCCTCTCACAAACCATTCTGCAACCATTCTCCTTCCTTTCTATCTCCACCAATCTGAGAACACCCTGACTTCTCATCGCCATGCTATAGAGAGTGCCTCAAATGTGAGGAGGAACCAGAAAAATAGACCCAGATGCTGCCAGTAAATAGAATTTGGGGCCAGCTGCTCATGTTCAAGGTGGTTGCAGAGAAGATCCTTGGTGGCAATGATTGGATAGAAAATATTCTTGTTGCAGAGTACCCAAAACATCTATATAAATACTTTCTGATAATAAAAGACATTAGTTATAAACAAAGAATCTATATAACCCTAACACACTATTTTCTGGATTTCTGTGCTGAAATCTTGTGAGAACCTTAACCTAAGAACTCACTATTAGTATGGGTAGAAAAATTCACTACAAAGTATAGTAAATTATCACCCTATGTATTTGAGAAACTAATGAATGTCTGAAAATTTGAGTTAATTACATTTAATTGGAAAAGGACCAAGGATTTTATGGTTTTTTAATTGAGGAAAATTCTATATATTCCCAATAAATTCAAAATAAAATAAGCTTTAAAAAAAAGCTTTAGGGGCGCCTGGGTGGCTCAGTGGGTTAAGCTGCTGCCTTCAGCTCAGGTCATGATCTCAGGGTCCTGGGATCGAGCCCCGCATCGGGTTCTCTGCTCAGCAGGGAGCCTGCTTCCCCCTCTCTCTCTGCCTGCCTCTCTGCCTACTTGTGATCTCTCTCTGTCAAATAAATAAATAAAATCTTTAAAAAAAAAAAAAAAAAAAAAAAAAAAGCTTTAAAACATAAAAAAGGGGGGGGGAGCCAGCAACTATAACAAAATGTGTAATGAGATTAACAGCACCTATGCTTCGCTTTACAGAATTCTTCTATACTCAGCAAATTAAAATATTCCATATTAATCTGTACATTTTTATTAAAAAAGCATCCAAAAGAAAAATAAGAATTAAACATTTATGACTGGAGTTAGTTGTAGTAAGGAACTGGATGTGCGTGTTTGACCGTTCTTTGTGCCTTCAAAGTTCTGCAGAAAATTCTGTCTTCTTTTGAGTTCATCCAAAATGACTGAATTATTAGATGCCAGACTCTGTGTCCTAAGGTATTAAACATAACACAATTATCTTCCAAAAGGGCCTGGATTTCTCACCAAAGCATTACACCTTCATTTGTTACTTTGAAGCAGTATAACATTTACTAACACTAAGCTACATTTAGGTAAGTTAACCTTTAAAAATCTAAAGTGCTCCTTACATTTTAAAGACTTCACAATAGCACCTCAATTATTTAACACCTGCTTATCAAGAAGTTTCATGTTTTCAGAACATCTTTCCTGGGTGCCTGGGTGGCTCAGTGGTTAAGCCGCTGCCTTCGGCTCAGGTCATGATCTCAGGGTCCTGGGATCGAGTCCCGCATCGGGCTCTCTGCTCGGCAGGGAGCCTGCTTCCCTCTCTCTCTCTCTCTCTGTCTGCCTCTCCGTCTACTTGTGATTTGATTTCTCTCTGTCAAATAAATAAAATAAAATCTTTAAAAAAAAAAAAAAAAAAAAAAAAAAAAACATCTTTCCTTAGATCCAGTATCAATTATATTCTAGTCAGAAACAATAAGTTCCCAGGGCGCCTAGCTGGCTCAGTCGGAAGAGCCTGCAACTCTTGATCTCAGGGTTGTGAGTTCAACCCCCAGTTGGGTATAGAGATTACTTAAATAAACAAATAAATAAATAGACTTTTTTAAAAAAGACAAAAAAGAATATGTTCCCTGAAAACCTCTCCTATACAACTGAAGTGTAATTTGTTTCTTTCTTGAGAAGTCCTATGAAAGAGAGAGAAGCCAACCATAAAGTTTTTCACATTGACAATGTTCCTTTCCAAGGAGCTGTGGGCTAAGTTAGTCCCTTATCCAACACACCTGCCTTGCTTCAGCCAAGGTACATTACTGTTTGGGCATTTTGCTTTTGACATTCCCCTTTTTCCACCTTGTCTCCTCTCTATCACGTGCTCGTTACATTGATATGCCTCAAAAATATGGCCTCCTGGGGCGCCTGGGTGGCTCAGTCGGTTAAGCATCTGCCTTTGGCTCAGGTCATGATTTCAGAGTCCTGGGATCAAGCCCCGCATCAGCCTCTCTGCTCAGCGGGGAGTTTGCTTCTCCTCTCCCTCAGTGCTCTCTCTCTCTCTCAAATAAATCTTTAAAAAAAATGTGTCCTCCAGTAAGTGTTCCCCTAAACAGCTCATCACTCTTAATTCCACATCTCTTTGGCAGCTGTAAAGACCTTCTGCTTTGTCCTTTTTTTTTTTTTTTTTTTTTAAGATTTTATTTAAGAGAGAAAGAATGCACATGAGAGAGAGCACAAGCAGGAGGAGGGAAAAGCAGTTTCCCTGCCAAGTAAGGAGCCCAATGTAGGGGGTTGATCTGGCACTCTGGGATCACGACCTGAGCTGAAGGCAATCGGTTAACCGACTGAACGACCCAGGCGCCTCTGTCCTTAAACTCTACTCCCAATTGAGGATGCAGCTCACGTCCCTGAGATCCAGTCATGTGCTCTACCGACTGAGCCTGCCAGACACATCTCTGTTTGTTTTGAGTTCAATTTGTGGTTTGTTGGTCTACTCAACTAAGGTATAAGCTTCCTATAAGTAGCAACATCATTTTTTCATCTCTTTCTCCCTAATTCTTGTAACAGGGCACATAGATGATGTGCAAATGCTATCTTCCCTTCCTTCTCTCCTACATGTCTTTAATGATTATGTTTACAAGTCTTTCAAGAGAACCATATTAAAAGCAATTTTCAAGAAATCAAATTTCGGGGCACCTGGGTGGCTCAGTGGGTTAAAGCCTCTGCCCTCAGCTCAGGTCATGATCCCAGGGTCCTGGAATCGAGCCCCACATTGGGCTCTCTGCTCAGCAGGGAACCTGCTTCCTCCTCTCTCTCTCTCTCTCTCTGCCTGCCTCTCTGCCTACTTGTGATCTCCGTCTGTCAAATAAATAAACTGAAACTTTTAAAAAAATCAAATTTCTTGGGGTGCCTGGTGGCTCAGTCGATTGGACATCTGTCGTCAGCTCAGGTCATGATCCTGGAGTTCTGGGATCAAGCCCCACATCAGGCTCTCACTCAGTGGGGAGTCTGCTTTTCCCTCTGCCCCTCACTCCACTTGTGCTCTCTGTCTCTCTCTCAAATAAATAAAAAATAAATTAAATGTTAAAAAAAAAAAAGAAAAGAAAAGAAATTAGGGGCACCTGGGTGGCTCAGTCTTTGGGTGTCAGCCTTCCGGTCAGGTTATGATCCCAGGGTCTTGGGATCGAGCCCCGAATTGGGCTCCCTGCTCAGCAGGAAGACTGCTTCTCCCTCTCCCACTCCCTCTGCTTGTGTTCCCTCTCTCTTTCTGTCAAATAAAATCTTTTCTAAAAAAAAAAAAAAAAAAAAGTTTTTCTTAAGATTTCACAAATCTAAATTCTCAGGTGCATGTCAATGAGTAATTTCCCTTATCTGTTTTGGGTTTGACTTTGGTTTTTATTTCTGCTGTTGACAGAGAGAAAGGGAACCCACAGCTTGTTCATTTACACAACCATTGTTTACTTTGGAGACAATATGTCTTAATTTGGTACTTTAAAGCTTTGATATGAATTAAACAATTGTCTCAAGCAGGAAAGATCTATTCCCTAATAAAGAATTGAAGATATGTTTTTAAAATGCAGACCTCCAGGAGAAACCTGGGTGGCTCAGCTGGGTAAGTGGCTGCCTTTGGCTCAGGTCATGATCCTAAAGTCCTAGGATCTGCTGCTCCACATTGGGCTCCTTGCTCAGGGAACCTGCTTCTCCCTCTGCCTGCCATTCCCCTGCTTATACTCACTCTCTCTCTGCCTGAAAAAAAAAAAATGCAGACCTCCAGGGACACCTGGGTGGCTCAGTCAGTTAAGCATCTGCCTTTGACTCAGGTAATGATCCCAGGGTCCTGGGACAAAGTCCCATGTCAGGCTCCCTCTTCAGTGGGAACTCTGCTTCTTCCTCTCCCTCTATCACTACCCCATGCTCATGGTCTCTCTCTTGCAGTCTCTCTTCAAATAAATAAAATAAAATATTTTATTTTATTTTATTTTATTTTAAAGGTTTTATTTATTTATTTGACAGAGAGAAAGAGATCACAAGTAGGCAGAGAGGCAGGTAGGGGGTGGAGGAAGCAGTCTCCCTGCTGAGCAGAGAGCCCGATATGGGACTCGACCCCAGGACCTTGAGACCATGACCTGAGATGAAGGCAGAGGCTTAAACCACTGAGCCACCCAGGCACCCCAAATAAAATATCTTAAAATAAATAAATAAATAAATAGATAGATAGATAAGCAAACCAAACTGTAAACAATGTGTAGGTCACCTCAACAGAATGGCAATGGCAAAGGTTGAGGGATGAAGACTTCCAATTTTACTTTTAATTTCACAGATTAATTAATTTATTTATTTTAGAGAGACAGAGAGAGAGAGTGGGAGTGTGCCAGTTGAGGGAGGGGTAGAGGGAGGAGAAGCAGACTCTCCACTGAGCAGGGAGCCTGCCACAGGCCTTGATCCCGGGACCCTGGGACCATGACTTAAGCTGAAGGCAGACACTTAACTGAGACACCCAGGCTCCCTTACCTTTTACATTTCTGCATTACTTAATTTTTCAAAACAAAGTACACGATAATTTTATATAATAAAAAACTAGTAGGGGCACCTGGGTAGCTAAGTTGGTTAAGCTTCTGCCTTTGGCTTGAGTCATGATCCCAGGGTCTTGGGAGGGAGCTACATGGGGCTCCCTGCTCAGTGGGGAGTCTGCTTCTCCCTCTCCTTCTCCCCTGCTTGTGTTCTCTCTCACTCTCTGTCTCAAATAAATAAATAAAATCTTTTATTTTTTTTTTAATTTTTTTTTTTAATTTATTCATTTGATGGAAAGAGATCACAAGTAGGCTGAGAGGCAGGCAGAGAGAGAGAGGAGGAAGCAGGTTCCCCGCTGAGCAGAGAGCCCGATATGGGGCTCGATCCCAGGACCCTGGGATCCTGACCTGAGCTGAAGGCAGAGGCCCCAACCCACTGAGCCACCCAGGCGCCCCAAATCTTTTATTTTTTAAAGAGTAAAGTTATACACCCTAATTTTAAGACGAACTTTTTGAAACCTAAGAATATGAGGGGAATGTTCACAATGTACTATTATTTGAAAAAAGCACCATGCAAAAGAGGAAATACAGTACAGGTAAAATATTTAGACAAAATATATAGATCAATATATTCAGACTGAAGTGAGATAAATATATCAAATATAAAAGAATTTTTTAAAAATATGTAAATGGGGGCACCTGGGTGGTTCAGTGGGTTAAGCCTCTGCCTTCGGCTCGGGTCATGGTCTCGGGGTCCTGGGATCGAGCCCCGCATCGGGGTCTCTGCTCAGCGGAGAGCGTGCTTCCCCTTCTCTCTCTGCCTGCCTCCCTGCCTACTTGTGATCTCTCTCTCTGTGTCTCTCTCTGTCAAATAAATAAACAAATAAAATCTTTTGAAAAATAAAAATAAATAAAAATTTAAAAATTTAAATTAAAATTAAAAATATGTAAATGGTAGGATGGGAGCACCTGAGTGGTTCAGTCAATTATGTGTCTGCCTTTAGCTCAGGTCATAATCCCTGGGTCCTGGGATTGAGTCCCACATCGGGCTCCCTGCTAAGCGGGGAGTCTGCTTCTCCCCCTCCTTCCTGCTTGTGCTCTCTCAAATAAATAAATAAAATATTTTTTAAATATTATAAAATAAATGGTAAGGTGATTATATAGGTGTTCAGTTCTGGGGCGTGTGGGTAGCTCAGTCGGTTAAGCATCTGACTCTTGAGTTCAGATGAGGTCATGATCTCAGGGTCCTGGGCTTGAGCCCCACGTTGGGCTCCAAGCTCAGTGGGAAATCTGTTTAAGGATTTCTCTTCCTCTGCCCCTCACCCGTGCTTGCACATGCATGCTCTCTCGCTCTCTCTCTCAAATAAATAGATAAATCTTTTAAAACAATTTTCAGTACTTCTCAAATATTCCATTATGACCATATTACTTTCATAATCTGAACAATGTTATTTAAACAGATTCAGATGGAAAAAGTTGTTGGAAAGTAGTGGCAGCTCTTTCTCAATGGGTGTAGAACCCAAAATACAAGTGAAAACTTCCAACCCTCAGTTGAGCAAGTGTTTCATTTGTAACACCTCCTTCCTATTTTTAGAAATAATTCAAGATTTGGTAGTAGGAGAGTAAATTTTGGTTCACATTAAAAATGAACTCTCTCCTATTATAGAAGAGATTTCATTGTAATTTGATGTCATTCATTCAGTGGAGACTGGCAGAATTACATGGCTATAAAAAGTTTATTCAGGAGTCTCCCACTAGGTAATTCAATACACCATTGATTTTAATCATTCCTGAGGAATAGTGGCTAATCAAACACATTTACATACACTTACCGTGGGGAATCTATTCCACTATCTCCAGCCATGCTATGATTTTCTGTTCCTTCCAAATGACTGTGTTCATGTTGGATATCCTGAGCCAACACTGGCATATGGGAAGTGTTGAAAAGTTCTACCTTTTGTGTGAACTGCTTTCTCATTCCCTGATTCAGAGCACTCTGACTCCAGCTCGCTGGTTTCTTTCCTGTGTCACTAACAGGGTCTTGCAGGGTTTCAGTCTCAGAATCGGCTTTCCTCGTGCTATAGTAACCAAATATCCTTCCATCAGCAGAGGCCGACACTTGTACACAGGTAGCAACGCTGTTTTCCTCTTCGTGGCTAAAACTGGGCTGAGTCCCCGAACTGAGACCACTGCTTTCAGCAGGGAGATTAGGTGTTTGGCTTTCACCTGGGTTAGTGAAAAACCCGGTGGGTTTGTAACATTCATTTCCTTTAAGCACCTGAGGCTCAGACCTGTGCATTTTGCTGCTGTACTCAGTCAGAGATCTCTCAGTCGCTTTTTGTCTTCCCAAATGATTCCACTTGCTTCTCCCTGCAAAGGAACACTGAATGTGGCCAGGCAGCATTTGACCTAAGTCGTCGTTCTCAGAAAAGTCCTCCTCATCTAGATATAATGAACTACAGGCACCATCATCATCTTCTAGTTCATTCTGATCCAAGGCCTGGTTTTCATCAGAAAGCCCTTCATCTTCTAGACCCACAGTCTCTGCTTCCTGGACAAATGTCTTTCTCATTGCTATTTCTTCTAAGTCTCTGTCTTGACTCTCAGGTTGTCTCAAAGAGTTCGTATGAACTGGGTAATCCAAAAGACCAAGATTTTGGAACTGGTGTATTGTTTTATCAACCAGTCTACAAGCAGGGGAGGCATGGCCTAAAGAGGAACCTTGTGATGGCAGGACATGCTGTATTTCTTCGGCCTCACCTAATGCGTCGAAGTGAGAATAACTTTTCCTCCAGACTTCAGGGATTACCTCGTTTTTTCCACCGTCTACATCATATCTCAACATGCTTTCCCGGAAGGAACAACATTCACCGCCATTTTGCAAAACACTACACTGAGTGTAATTTAAGAGGGGACCTCTGAAGTCATCGCAGAGAGGTTTGACGGTCGGGTTACTCATACAGATGGACTCTGCCATCAGTTTATCTTCACATTGTTCAGCAAGACGCTGCTTGGCTTTACTCTTCAAGATTCTTGAGGAATCCAAAGACCTTGACCTTTGGAAAGGTTTTCCCTTTGGTCCAGCCTGACGGGGTCTCAGATCACTGGTCTGGGTGTTGTGCACTTTGGTCATGGGACTCCCTCGGTGAGAGAAGCCCTGGAAAGGATTACTGATTCTCTTCTTGTAAATCAAATGGGAACCCAGCACTGATAAATTCTCAGCAGGTGGTGCTTGAACTCCTGCTTCATTTGAGCTGTTAATTTTGGGGCTGGGCTGTGCAGCAGGGATCTTGGGATGTTTCTCCTGTTTGATGCTTCCTGGCTGAGGCTCACTTCCCTGGCTCCCCACTCTGTGCCTCTTCCTCTGAGAATGGCCCCGCCTTCGAGGCTTCCCACACCGGCCCCGCCTTTTCCTAACTCCCTCTTTTGAAGGATATTTATGCCTCGTGGTCAACCTATCAGTGGAAGTGCCCTGGCTATTATATTGTTTCTGTTCTTCGTATTTTTCCATTAAGACTGTATGTTTGATTAAGTTGTCAACGGTCAGAATGGGATTAATTCTTCTGATAATCTCATGTTCGACGTCTCGAGGGATATTGTCCAAGTCATCTTCATCTCGAACAGGCCATTCTTCTGGTGGGAACTGGGCAGAGAAACTGCTGTGTTCTGTTCTGGACTTCTCCTTCCTGGATATACTACGCCAGAAGAGGCTGAAGCCAAACTTCTTGCCTTTTTCTCTGTCTTTTGTGTCTGGTAACGGTTTGGCGCTTTCACTGATGACATGATCCCCAGACACTGAAACTGCTCGATTCCGTACCAAAGGTCTGGATTCCTGAAGACCTTTCTGGCCTTTTCTAGCCGTTTCCGCAGCCTCCGGTGTTGCCTCTACATCCTGAGCGCAGGGATCAGGGAAACACCTGCAAGACTGACAATGGGAAATGGGGGCAGCGTTTTCTTTGGCTGATTCTGCACAGCTGGCCACGCCCACCAGATAGGTAATGCAAGCCGGCCGCTGACTTTCATCCGATAGGTCTCTGTGATTTTTGTGGGGGGTTGTATTTGTGATGAAGTAAGTCTGAGGAGTGACTATGAAGTATCCCTCTCCAGTGTGATAAATTTTCCTTTCTTTAATCAGGGTTCCCAGGGTGGTATAGAGAATATCCTGAGATGGAACTGCAATGCCTAAAACAAACAAGCATTTCGTTATACTGATAGGTTTGGCATTAAAAAATATTTTAATGAGTGAAATCAGTAATGCAGAAATGACCACACATGTGCTTGATGAACCCACAGCTAACTATAACACAATTAATAAATGTAACTGCATTGCCGAAAAGCATTCATAATAGTAACAATTTAACTGAGTAACAGGAATATAATTTGGTCTACACAAAGACAGGGCTAACTTAATGGTTAAGTAGAGAAAAAAAAATCTGAGTTCCCTCGAATACACACAGCAAGTTACACAACCCCATCATGAATTTAAATTTGGACTTCAAGACAGCATTCTTGGAAGCAAACACAGGAGTTTTTGAAAATCACAGCTTCATTGCTTAAATCTTAAGAATCTAAAGAGAAAATGAAAACCAGTCTATGCCAGGATGGGGGTGAACTACCTAATACCTGTATTATGATAGTTTTTAAAAGTAGGAAGGTAGCAATTTTATTTTTTTTTTTTAAGATTTTATTTATTTGTCAGAGAGAGCGAGCGAGAGTGAGCACAGGCAGACAGAGACAGAGTGGAAGGCAGAGTCAGACGGAGAAGCAGGCTCCCTGCGGAGCAAGGAGCCCGCCCGATATGGGACTCGATCCCAGGACGCCGGGATCATGACCTGAGCCGAAGGCAGCTGCCCAACCAACTGAGCCACTCAGGCGTCCCTGAAGGTAGCAATTTTAACCAACTGAGCCACCCAGGCGTCCCAACTGAAGGTAGCAATTTTAAAAGAAATTTCCTTTTCTAAATAGCAGGGTTCAAAGATGCCTCCTTAGCGCAGTAGGCAGTGCATCAGTCCCAAATAGCAGGTTTCAAAATTGTATTTATATTGTGAAACATGTTTGTATAACACCGGAAGAAAATACCTCAACATATCAACATTTCCTTTGGATTGTGATACTATAAGTGGTTACTATTCTACATTTTCTTGATTTTTCTACAATAAGCATATCAATTTTATAATGGGAAAATTAAAAAATACTCTTCTACATCCATGCATTTTGGATATCACACAGCTGTGAGAAGATGGAAATAAATCAGTATGTAATACAGAAAGATCTCCGAAATTTTTTAAAAGATTTATTTATTGGGGGACACCTGGGTGGCTCAGTGGGTTGAGCCTCTGCCTTCGGCCCAGGTCCTGATCTCAGGGTCCTGGGATGGAGCCCTGCATTGGGCTCTCTGCTCGGTGGGGAGCCTGCTTCCCCCTGTCTCTCTGCCTGCCTCGCTGCCTTGTGATCTCTCTGTCAAATAAATAAAATCTTAAAAAAATAATAAAGATTTATTTATTGGGTCTGGGAATAGGGAGGGAAAAAATGAAAAAAGATAGAACTGGGGAAGGAGACAAACCATAAGAGACTCTTAATCTCAGGAAACAAACTGAGGGTTGCTGGGGGATGGGTGGGAAGGATAGGATGGCTGGTTTATGGACATTGGGGAAGGTATGTGTTATGCTGAGTGCTGTGAATTGTGTAAGCCTGATGATTCACAGTCCTGTACCCCTGGGGCAAATAACATGTTATATGTTAATTTAAAAAAAGATTTATTTATTTGAGAGAGAGTGCGCGTGCACGAGGTGGGTGGGAGGAGCAGAGGGAGAGAGAGAATCTCAAGGAGACCTCCCACTGAGCTTGGAGCCTGATGCAGGGCTCAACTCAGGGCTCCATCTCGCAACCCTGAGATCATGACCTGAGCCAAAATCAAGAGTTGGGCGCTTAAGTAACTAGGCACCCAGGCGCCCCCACCAAAATATTTTTTTAACTTAGGCAAGGTACAGACAGAATGTAAAGAAGGATCTAATGTATGTTATTTTTTTAAAAAAATACATATGCTCAAATACCTTTTAGGAAAGTATACGCAGGAAAAGATAAACAGTAGAAGCTGTCACCTCTGGGAAGTGGCAGTGGAAGAAAGGGATGGTGGGGAAGAAGAGGAATTTTTTTTCTTTTTTTGCTTTGTATTCCTTTCTACGGTATGATTTGCTTATGGCCATAGGCATTGTTTTTGCAAAAGTTCATCTGGAAAGTAAAAGAAATGCCCTTATCAAATTCATTGATGTAGGCCTTCTCCCAGCAGGGCTCTAATACAAGGTTCTACACTAGAGAAAAAAAAAAAAAAGTGGCTATCTCCCAGTTTATTTAAGAGGATTTATAAACAGAAAGCAGACCAGGAACTAATAGAGAAAACTGGTCACGCTACCTGGGTAGTGTTGCTTCAAATGCTCCAACAGGGATTCCTGGGTCACCACGGTCTGGGCAGCATTCAGATCAGACACAGCACAGCAAAGAACTTCAGCCAAAGGTATAAACTGAGATTGAGCTATTGGATTCATTTGTACGGGGAAGACATCACCTAAATTGGAGGTTAAAAAAAAAAAAGGAAAGGTGATAACATTTATAGTAAAAACTATTTGGGATTAGTAAACCAACAATAAAAACTGAATGGCATGTGGCATTACTATTTTTCTCATCGGTTCTTCCTCCCAATCTGATAACAGGAACAATGGTAGAAAGCATAGAAGAAAAAGGCTTACATTCGGGCCCCCTAGTTTTTTGTTGTTTTTTTTTTTTAAAGATTTTTAAATTTATTTATTTGACAGGCAGAGATCACAAGTAGGCAGAGATGCAGGCAGAGAGAGGGGAGGAAGCAGGTTCCCCGCTGAGCAGAGAGCCTGATGTGGGGCTCCATCCCAGGACCCTGAGACCATGACCGGAGCCGAAGGCAGAGGATTTAAACACTGAGCTACCCAGCGCCCCAATAAAAACTGAATGGCACGTGGCATTACTATTTTTCTCATCGGTTCTTCCTCCCAATCTGATAACAGGAACAATGGTAGAAAGCACAAAAGAAAAAGGCTTACATTCGGGCCCCCTAGTTTTTAAGAAGTTTGTAGAATTTGTCAGTACTTTACATGCAAGAGGTAGTAAATTTCCGGATGAAAGTCACAAAGTGCTATCAGAGTTTAGGTCAGACAATGCTTACATGGTAATTCATACATTTCGAAGCACTTTTTAAAAATCATATTAGATTTCTGAGGCAGGCAGGGATGGAATTCCCATTTCTTTACTTAAAATAAAGAAAGCCATAGGGGTGCCTGGGTGACTCAGTCGGTTAAGTGGGTGCCTTTGGCTCAGGTCATGGTCCCGGGCTCCTTGCTCAGCAAAAAGCCTGCATCTCCCTCTCTCCCTCTCCTACTCCCCCTGCTTGTTTTCCCCCTCTTGCTGTCTCTCTCTGTCAAATAAATAAAATCTTAAGACACACACACACATATGTATACATATATACATATATATACATACATACACACACACACAATCCATAGAAAGCTCAAGTAATTGTCCCAAGGTCAGAAAGCAAGTGAAGTGACAAAAACAGGTCTTCTGACTCCTAATCCAGCATTTTCATCATTCCATATTTTAAAAAAGATTTTATTTATTTATTTGACAGAGATCACAAGCAGGCAGAGAGGCAGGCAGAGAGAGAGAGAGAGGGAGAAGCAGGCTCCCTGATGAGCAGAGAGCCCAATGAGGGGCTCAATCCCAGGACCCTGAGATCATGACCTGAGCTGAAGGCAGAGGCTTAACCCACTGAGTCACCCAGGTGCCCCATTCCACATTTTCCTGGTTGGAATGATTAGGAAGATTTGAAGAAGGAAAGGTCAAAAAATTTTTCCAAAAGCACGAAGACAGAGCAAAACCATGGAAAGAGGAAAGCACAAGGTATATAAAAGCACGAATAGAGTTATCCTGGTTGGATAGAGTTTAAGAGTTATTATCACACCAAAGTTGAAGACGGATCAGAAATGTAAGCTAGGGGGCGCCTGGATGGCTCAGTGGGTTAAAGCCTCTGCCTTCAGCTCAGGTCATGGTCTCAGGGTCCTGGGATAGAGCCCTACATGGGGCTCTCTGCTCAGCGGGGAGCCTGTTTCCCCCTCTCTCTCTGCCTGCCTCTCTGCCTACTTGTGATCTCTGTCAAATAAATAAATAAAATCTTAAAAAAAAAAAAAAGAAAAGAAATGTAAGCTAGACTGTATTGTCTTTCCTCCTTGCCAATGTCTTTTTTTTTTTTTTAAGATTTTTATTTAGTTATTTGACAGAGTGACAGCTAGAGAGGGAACACAAGCTGGGGGAGTGGGAGAGGGAGAAGCAGGCTTCCCACTGAGCAGGGAGCCTGACATGAGACTAGATCCCAGGACTCTGGGATCTGTACTTGAGCGGAAGGCAGATGCTTAAGGACTGAGCCCCCCAGGTGCCTCCTCCTTGCCAACATCTTAAATAAATGTTCTTAACCTGCTGTTACTCATGTTAGAGTTTAAGATTCTGGTGAGCATCCAAGGGAATCACTCAATTACTTGGAAATGAAAGACTAGGACTCAGGAAAGAGATTTGAGAATCAACTAAAACAGAGAAGATCTGAAGCTGAGGAGGGCATAAGTTCTTCAGTAGGAGATATAGGAAGACAGCCAAGAAACACTAAACTGTGAGGCTACCTACAGTTAAGAAACAGTAGAAATAGGGACCCACAAAAGCAAGAAGGCCCAATAATGGGTGTAGGAGGTAGAGAACCAAAAGTGTGAGAAAAAGAGGCTCTGAAATAGTAAAACAACAGTGTCAAAATGCTTAAAAGGGATCAGAAAGGTGGAGGGAGGAGGAAAAGGGCCATTTTATTATTTTTTTTTCCTAAGATTTTATTTGTCAGAGAGAGAGAGAGCACAAGCAGGGAGAGTGACAGACAGAGGGAGAAGCAGGCTCCCTACTGAGCAGGGAGCCTGATAGGGACTCGACCCCAGGACCCTGGGATCATGACCTGAGCCAAAGGCAGAGGCTTTAACCCACTGAGCCACCCAGGCGCCCCAGTCATTGTCTTTCTTGACTGAAAGGTGACCACTGGTGTCTTTCAAGAGAACTGTTTTCATAGAAAAGAACACAGAAACTAAATGTCAGGCTGAAGGGAAGGGAGTTAAGTGAGGGAAAAGGTAATGGATCCTCCTTCCAGAGCAAGGCTTCTTAATTTTGGCACTTTTGACATTGGGGGCCAGATATAAAGTGACCAATCATCTCAGTATGCTCAGGACTGAGGGGTTCCCTGGGACATAGGATTTTCCGTGTGATAACCAAGAAAATCAAAGGAAAACCAAGACGGTCTGCCGAGCCAGATAATTCTTTGTTGTGCAGAGTCGTCGAGTGCATTGCAGCGTGTTTAGTAGTGTTCTTGGTCTCTGCCACTTCTAGATGCCGGTAGCTTCTCCCCCAGTTGCAGCAACCAAACAAGTTTCCAGACATCGCCAAACGTCCCCAGAAGGGATGGGGGGATGGAGGCAAAACTGCTCCAATTATAAACCACTGTTCTATACCATTTGTTGGAAAAATCGGATTCTGAAAGAGGAGAAACAGAACACAAACCAGAAGGGAGCAGGAACAAGTGAATGTGAACATGTGTGTACATTGTGATTTTCTTAAAAGAAGAGCTCTGCACATTTGCATCCAAAAGAAAAGGCTTCGAGGAAATAATGTACCTGTTTCCGGGAGAGAGAGAAGACCAGTAAGACAACAAGATCCCGTAGGACAAGGAATAGGAAAATGTGCAAAAGGCACAGGTAGAAGAACTGCCTTAGAAATAAGGAAGATGGGGCGCCTGGGTGGCTCAGTGAGTTAAGCCTCTGCCTTCGGCTCAGGTCATAGTCACAGGGTCCTGGGACCGAGCCCCACATCGGGCTCTCTGCTCAGCAAGGAGACTTTTCCCCCCTCTCCCCCTGCCTGCCTCTTTGCCTACTTGTGATCTCTCTCTCTGTCAAATAAATAAATAAAATCTAAAAATATGAATTCACCTGGACCTGAGAAAAGAGTAGAGGAGGGTAGAAGACCAGGAATCCACCGAAGCATAGAAAGAAATACACATGAGCACAGCAAGGTCCTCGATCTCTGCAAAGTTAAGGCAGGGAGAGAGAGGATAGGAATGGGAGGAGAAAAAAAAACAGAAGTGAGGAGCTGAAGAGTGGAAAGGGGGGTTGAAGAGCCATTCCTGGAGTGTACTAAATTTCAAAAAAATATATGAATACAAGGATTATGAAGGAGCCCTGAGTCTCAAGATGATTGAAGTGTGGAGTGTGGTTGGTGGCAGGTGACAATCTGGAATGAAAAGGGTGAGAGCCAGGGAGGCCAGGTGCTTCTGAAACTTTAATGTGATAAGGGAGTCACTGGGGTAGGGTGGGGGAGGGAGTGCTAATGTGCGGATTCTGATTCAGAAGGTCCGAAGGAGGGTCCATGATTCTGTGTTTCTAACAACTTCCCAGGTGAGGTCTGCTTGGGAATGGTAAGAGGGTGAGGGTATTGATAATCACAGTGTTAAAGTAGCTAACCATTCAACAAACAAACATGGCCCTGGGACTGCATGGGGAGTCAAGAGTAGCCAAAGGGAAGTCAAAGAATTGAGAAAACTTGGTTATACTGTGCAGGTGACTTGCCCAGTGACAGCAAAGCCAATACATTTTACTAGTTGAGGGGGAAGGAAGGTGGTGAGGACTGGCAAGGTGTGAAGTGTTGTAGCCAGAGCTGGTGAGTGGCCCATAGTATTTATTGTATCAGATGAAGATAGAGGACTTCCATAAGGAAACTGAGAAGCAGTTTGCTATACATAACACTGGTCTGTTTCCCTGTGTGCTTAAGCTTCTGTATCTGGCAGGCGGGGGCATCTCTGAGCTGGAGGGTTACAACACAGGCCAGAGCTGCTGTCTGCCACAGAGGTTAGGATCTCCTCTTGTGTGCTTGTGGCTATTCCACTGGATGGACACCAGGATACCTGCAGCATTCTGAGAAGCTAGGCTGAATGGCTAATCAGTATTTCAAAGGGCAGTGATGAGAGATGGGATTATGAAACTTAGTGTCCAAGTGATACATTAGCTGGGCTAAACCTCAAAATCCTTCTAGAAAGTCTACCTCTAAGCTAAGGGTAATAAGCCTCTGCCTCTCTTCCGCCCCTCTTTGCCTTTCTTTTTTCCATCCACATCTGGGATTTACTTCCTTCTCTTTCAACTCCCTCCTCAACCAGAAAAAGTACAATTTCAAATAGTTCCGTGCTTCTTTAACATAACTCTATGTGCTTAATTTGAAATAAGTGACTTTAAACTTTTATAACCTTCTTCCTCGTCTCCCAAAACAATCTAATAAGTGACTTTTTCTTCCATGTGGTCTTGAATTACCTCCTCTCCGTCCCCCACCTTCAAGTGGACGAAAAGTCCTTAATTCAAAGAGGGTGGAGAAAGTTCTCTCCTAGAGGGATAAGGGTTAGAGTCCCGGCGAAGCATAGGGCAAAACCTAAAAAGGTTTTCGGTGGTTCAACTACACAACCTCAATAGACCCCTACCCTAAACGCAGTCACTTTGAACTTTGCGATGGGGTAGGGAGGAAGAATTTAAAGGAAGGGAGAAGTGGCTAGAGTGTCAGCGTCTGACATCCCTGCCTGCCGCGCCCCCTGCCGGTAGCCGCCCATTTTGGGGCAAATGAAACAGGAAGGCTTCACCGAGGATGGGTCCAGTACTCAGGTCTCCACTGTGCCTTTGGGCTAGATCTGAAGCAGCCCAGTTTTTAGCTCAACTCTTAAGCTGATTTCCTCCTTTCATAGGAAAAATAGTCAAAACAGATTTTTCATAGGTCTGGTGGGAGGGATGCGTGGGATATCCCTGTACATTTCTTTGCAATCTCCCATACATCTAAAGTCAATTCGAAATAAAAGCTGAAAATAGATTGTTCAGAAAGCACTACTTTTAACAAGCAGAAATATGAGCAGCAGAAGTTTTTTCTTACATTTTAAAAATCCCAAACAAGTTCTTTTAAAGAATCCTGACACTGCTTGCCAAATCCAAAAACACTCCCAGAAATGTTATTCATAATTCCTACCACAGTGTGGGAATGAGTATTTTAAGAGCAAACAAACCTACAATCAAGTAGGAAGCCAAATTGCCTTTTTCTGCTCCTTAAAATTAATACAATAACATGTCCACTGCATTTTAGAGAACGTGTTAAATTGCATTTAACCTCCGGTTTGGCATTCCCTCTAAACAAAGCCTAGAGCAAGTTTCTCAGTACATTTCCTTCCCAGCCGTTGCTAAGAGACCTCTTCAGGTGCATAAATCATCAAGGGTTCTTTTGTGCAAGAGAGCTGAGCGAACCCTGATGGGGAACTTCCGTGATAGACTCAGGAATCATGTTCACACTCTAGCCATCTTTTTTTTTTTTTTTTTTTTTTTTTTTGTCTTGGTTACTTTTGCCCTTGGATTTTTGGAATGCAATAACCCTTAATAGAGTTTTCCACCAAAAATTAACTTTCTGTGTAGAAGATCCCATTTATAGATGTAACCAGATTTCTCAGTAAGTGAAAGCCAGTCCTTTGGCTTTATCCTCCATTACTGTGGAGTAATTGAAGAGGACCCTTAAGCCCGGGCCTGTGTTGACTTTTGACCTTTGACCTGTAGAGGGGCTGGGAGGCCAGGAGAGGCTGCATGCCAGAGCAAACAGTTCACAACAATGTTCTCTCTGTTTACACAGTCTTGGACTCTTGGGTGCTGCAGAAATGGGAAAAGCATTTGGGCAGAAAGACTGGTTTGACGGAAATACCAACAAAGTCCGACTGTATATATTGGCGCCTACTACATTTGATGCCACCTTTTCTGCAAAGATTTTTGTTGCTTACCTTGCTGTACTCTCAAAGGATCTGGTGGGTATTTACTTTTTTTTTTTTTTTTTTTTTTTGAGTTTCCAAATTCTGATGAGGTTTTTTTTTTTTTTTAAGATTTTATTTATTTATTTGGCAGAGAGAGAGAGATCACAAGTAGTCAGAGAGGCAGGCAAAGAGAGAAGGGGAGGCAGGTCCCCTGCTGAGCAGAGAGCCCGATGCGGGGCTCGATCCCAGGACCCTAAGATCATGACCTGAGCCGAAAGCAGAGGCTTAGCCCACTGCACCACCTAGGCACCCCTCTATGATGAGTTTTAAAACCATTTTTCTTTAAAAGCCCACTTTTGGGGAGAAGAATAAAAAACAGCGCAAGGCAAATTCAGTGTATGTAGATCCCCAATCAGCAAGTAGAAGCGTGGAGTTCTGAATTGTCAAAGATTGTTGACCCCCAGTCAAGTCTAGAGCAGACCTCTTCTAGCTCGAGATCCTACAACTGTGACAAGAACCAGACTCCTGTGTGAAGCTATAAATTCATATAAAGCCTGGGCGATCAATCCCTGTCCCTGGTGCCTTGTAACAGTGGCCAAGAGAGCCCCTGGCTGATAGGAGCACAACTCTAAAAGTGTGGCTTGCTCCTGAGCTGGTGACAGGAGCCCACCAACAGCCCAGAGTCAATAAAGTCCTCCTCTGAGGAAAAGGTGGTGGTTTCTTTGTCAAGGACACAAAGACCTCCTCCATACGCCCCCGCTGGAGGCCTCTAGAAGAATACCCTATCTTGACTGTTTCCTATCAGCAAAGAAAAGTGGCTAAAAGAGCCATTTCCTGGCCAAATCCTGAGATGTAAATACTCCTACCCCGGGGTCAAATATCAAGAGATATGTTCATGACAAATACGGACACAGCCGGACTGCCTTGCACCAGACACCCCGGAAGGCAGATGGAGTAGACCAAGCACACTGTCCCCCAGATCTGTGGCACTAGAGAAATCTTCTACCGGGGCCACTGGACTCCTAAATCCGCCAGTTACAGATCACCAGTTGGAAGCTTTGGTAACCTTACAGGAGCCTAAACTTTGCCCTCTGATAAATGGGCGCACTGGTGTCAGCACAGTAGCTGGCCCAGTGAGGTTATTTTCCCGGGGTAGTGGGATGGGGAGCACAAGCCAACAGAAGCGGGACAGCGGTTGGTCCCAGCATCGCGAGGGAAGGTCTAACGCAAGGGGAACAATACCCGGGGTCAAACGACACACTCGCTCCCCATCTTGAGAGGTTATCAGACAGCTGAGGGTGAGGTTTGCTAACTTAACCATTTTGGAGAAAAGAGCCAGAGGCAGAGAAAGCACACGATCCCAGACCCCTGGGGAGAAAGGCAGAACCCAAATCAAGAGGCATTCTGCTCGGCCCAATCCTGTGTTTGCTTTGTCCACTGAGAAAACTTTTGAAGAAAAAATGATCTTTATCTAAACGGAGTTTCTTTTGATAATTCAATGCTCTAGTTAAATTTCAAGGACTCAATTAAAGTTGTATATAAAAACTGTACCGTGGGGTGCCTGGGTGGCTCAGTGGACTGGGCCTCTGCCTTAAGCTCGGGTCATGATCCCAGGGTCCTGGGATGACTGGAGTCAGGCTCTCTGCTCAGCAGGGAGCCTGCTTCCCTTCCTCTCTCTCTCTGCTTGCCTCTCTGTCTACTTGTGATTTCTGTCTGTTAAATAAATAAATAAAATCTTTAAAAAAAAAAACACAAAAAACCTCTACCTTTAGAGGAAAAAAATTAAATACCATGCAATGTTAACACTTATCTTACGTTTTTAAGACACACAAATTCCAAGAGGGTCTCTGTGAGGAATCTAAATTCTGACATTTTAATTTGGGGTACTTGAATGTGATTTCAAAGTTCCTAAGAGAATGTGCTACCAAATATGCAAAACAGAAGACTTTTTTTTGCAAATTTGGAAAACACATCAGAACTTTTTTGTGTCCATAAAAATTAAATTCCAGGCAAAAAGAATCCCAACATTACTTATTTCATATTCAAGACACAAAATTCTCTCTACTCTAAAAATGTTGAGTCCCCATACAAGTTTATGGACTCCGTGCTAGACAGTCTGCCAGAAATTCATGCATTATTGACCTTCAAACAGTTGAACTGAGCAGCTCAAAGTCAGCTAATTACCTGCACACACGAAACCCGAGACCGTCTTTTTTCGGCGCCCGTACTGAATCACACTGTGAGAAAGGTATCTTCTACATGCATTAGAGATGACAATAGAGCATGAATAAAACAGCCTGCAGATCCACTCAAGTTTAAATTAAAAAAAAAAAAAAAAAAGGATGTTTTGTTCTAAGTAATCCAAGAAGCTTCTCTGATTTTTAAACTGTACTTTTATCCAAGACAGAATTTCCAGATTCCTTTAACATTAAAACTAATCCTGCACTTTTAAAAATGCAAGTATTTTGTCGCAATGTGTATCTCATCAGAGATAAGATGCTGTGCAGAAATCTCCATGGCTTGAAATAGTTAGATCTATTGTGTTATAACCTTAAATAGGTTCAGAAAATCAAACAAAATTGGAACAAAAAAGAGAGATTTCAGGCCAGCAAAACCAAGCCCCTCTCCGTGTCTTCCTTTTATTTTAGTAAAATAAAAGCATGCAAACACTTTCCCTGGCACTTAGAAACAAAAGAGTTCCAAAGCCGCAGAGACTGGCTCTAGATCTGAGGGTAGTTGGGTTATCACCCAGGGAAGCTGGGATTCTTTCTCAAACATAGTGATGTTTATTTTGAACTCCTAGACACACACCTCCCCTTCTGGGACATGTCCTCTGTTGAAAAGGCTTCGCTCAGGAGCCTGAGCTGTTCCAACACCACAGTAATAACCACACTTCGCCCTGTCAGGGGTAATAACTTAGTCGCCCCTTTCTTTTCGAGGGATATAGTCACGAATAACCACTATCAGCCGAATAGCAGAGGCTTTGGGTCTTTATGACAGGGGCCGCTATGATTCAGTTGTCAGACAGAACATAGGACGTAGAAAAGACACAGAAGTGGCCCTACTTCGGGGAGCCCTTTGGCCTCTAGCAGCCTTCCCCCTGACCACCACTCTCATTCTGGGTAGAGCTACGGGGACACCTGGCCGGGAGGAAAGGGTGCACATGACTCAAAACGGCTGGCTTTGTTTTGTTTTGTTTTTTAATTTATTTTTTTTTAAGATTTTTATTTATCAGATAGAGATCACACGTAGGCAAAGAGGCAGGCAGAGAGAGAAGAGGAAGCAGGCTCCCTGCTGACCAGAGAACCTGATGCGAGGCTCGATCCCAGGACCCTGGGATCATGACCTGAGCTGAAGGCAGAGGCTTCAACCCACTGAGCCCACCCAGGCGCCCCTGTTTTTTTCTATTTGAGGGAGAGAGCACATGCAGGGGGTGGGGGAAGCAGCAGAGGGAGACGGAGAAGCAGACTTCCACTGAGCAGGGAGTCTGATGTGAGGCTTTATCCCAGGACCCCAGGATCACGACGTGAGCCTAAGACAGACGCTTAACCCACTGAGCCACGCAGGTGCTCCCACCCTCTAGTCCTCCCTGCCTGTTTTTTTTAAAACACTAAAACTCAGTACCTCGACCCCAAAGCCCTCCAGGCCCTGTGGTGCCCTTGCCCTAACCTCTCTTCCTTTCAGACCCCCACTCTGGATATGTTAATGACTTTACCCCAACGGAGTCTGTTTTCTAAGGCTGTCAAAATTAATTACCATAAATTTAATGGCTTAAAACAACACAAATTTATTATCTCACAGTCTATAGATCACTTGTTCCTCTGCTCCAGGCCCATGGCCCAGGCTCTCGTTGGAGGCTCTGGAGGAGAGTCAGCTTCCACACTTATTTATGTTTTGGGCAGAATTCAGTTCCTTGTGGTTGTAGGACTTAGGACTCAAGTCCCTGTTCCCTTGATGACTGTCAGAAGGGAGCCTCTCCTCAGCAATTTAAAGCCACCTGTATTTGTCACGTCGCCCCCTTCATCTTCAAAGACAGCGTGGAGTCTTTTTTATGCTGTGATTCTCTCCGACTTGCCCTTCTGTTGCTTCCCTTCGGTTCTAGCCAGATAAAGTTATCTGCTTTTAAGGGCTCCGGTGATTAGATCAGCCCTCCCAGGCAATCCAGGATAACCTTCCTCAAGTCCAAAACAGAACTACATCTGCACAGTCCCATTTGCTTGCCACGTAAGGTAACATATTCACAGGTTCCAGGGGTTTGGACGTGGCCATCTTTGGGTGCCATTCAGCCTACCAACCAGGTGTAAGGGCTGGGGGGCAAGGAAGAACTGAGGAGGGAGGCACAGGTCTAAACTGCAGCGGCCCTGCATGTCCCTAAAAATGGCCGTGCAGAATCCCTTTTCTTGGCCCTTGAGGCCAACCTGGGACTGACTGAAGATGAACCTTCTTTCCTAGATTCCGGAGGCCACACACGACAATGCCAGGGACTGGCAGCTCAGAGTCATGGAAATGAATAGAAATACCACCATACAAAATCGGGGGGCCAAACAACAAACCAACGTTGTTGTCTGAGTAATAGATAAATTTTTAAAAAGGTCCCTGTAACAAAGAAGCTGTCCTTTGCATACATAGTCCTCACGTAACGAATGAGCATTATGCCGGAAGTCAAGGGACATGATTGTGGTTCCAATCCAGGTTCTGCTCTGTGGCTCCGATTAAACCAGCTCTCTTCTCTGAGTCTCCGTTTTCCTGGTCTATACATGTGGGGCTGAGCTAGATCAGTGTTTCCCAAAACGTGTTCTGTGGGGCACTCATTCCATGAAAGACTTTACAAGGAAAGGTCCCGAGACTGAGTGTTTGAGAACACTGGCTGGAGTCACAGGAGCATTGTTAAAGGCTCTGAGACCTGTGATGGATAATTGAGTTTATTTAAGCCGACGTTTCCCATTCATACTTGGCTGCAATCTCCTTTCTCCAAAACCTTGTGTTACCCATTGGCTGTGACTTCTCTCCATAGTCTGAGAAAATTTGTCCCTGTTTCCTCCACCTAGAGCACACTTCCCCAGGCCCGTGTTTGAGGATCACGAAGACTGGCTCAGATGCTGACTTGACTCTTCCCTGAATTGTTCTCTGAGCCCATCAGCCAGAGTTCTCCTTCCCACAGGGTCTCCTTATGAAACACTGAATGAGCACTACCCTGGCATAGCATTAGTAGCATTAGTACTCCTAATACAGGGATGTTACCACAGTCCAGTCCTGCAATCATTTCGTACCCAGCAAATATTTATTGAGTACCTACTGTATGTCAGTTCCTGGGAATACAACTGGGATCAGAACACAGTCTTTGCCTTCAAGGGGCTCTGATTCTAATGGGAGAGCGACAGTTGGAGGCAATCATAACCCAATAGGCGGGCTATATCTGGTAGGACTAGGACTGTCTTCCTGGTCTCCCTCCTTTTTTTTTTTTTTTTAAGATTTTATTTATTTATTTGTTAGAGATAAGTAGACAGAGAGGCATTCAGATGGAAGGGGAAGCAGGCTCCCTACTGAGCAGAGAGCTCGATGTGGGGCTCGATCCCAGGACCCTGAGATCACGACCTGAGCCGAAGGCAGAGGCTTAGCCCACTGAACCACCCATGTGCCCTCCAGGTCCCCCTCCTGAATGCCACTCTCAGAAGCTGGTGGGTGCCTGGGCACGGCCATCATAAGAAGAGTCAGACATGCCGCCGTGCAGACATTTGCACAGCAGCACAACAGCCCAGGATAATAAAGAGAGCCTTACAACTGGTCAGGCTGACCCAGGCTCAAGTCCTCCACCTCCACGTACTGACTATGACATACTGACTTTTCTTTTCCCAACCCCCACAGCCTATGTGACCAGACACCAGTCCTGCCCATGTCGTTCTCCCCAACCAACCGTTCAGGTTGGTAAAACCTAGGCTAGCCCTGCTTTGTTCTCTTCAGTACTATTTTACTGTGACACCTGGTGGCAGATACCATAGGTTGACACATTCAACACACATTCCCAGTCACCTTTGTCATGGTCTGCCTCCAGTGTAGAGGTCGGAAAATGTATCACTCAATTTCCCAACCTCTCTTAAAACTAGTGGGCATGCGACATCACTTCGGTTCCTGGGATAAGGCAGGCAGGGGCCACAGCTAGAAGAGACCTCACAAGGAAAAGCCCCGCCTTCATCTTTTTTCCTTTCCTTCTTGACTCTTCCAGCACGGAACCCGAAGAGGAGGCAGCCATCTTGTGACCATTAGGTGACAAACATGATGTCAAAAGACGACTCTTTGAGGAAGGCGGAACAGAAAGAGAGTAAAAAGCCCAGGTGTCTGGTCACCTAGTTGAGCCACCGTGCGGGCCCCAGGCTGCCAACCCCCAAGCTGCTTCTTCTTCTTTTTTTTAATATTTTATTTGTTTATTTGACAGCTAGAGAGAGAGCACAAGTAAGCAGAGTGGCAGGGAGATGGGGAGAGAGAGAAGCAGGCTCTCCGCTGAGAGCCCAATGCGGGGCTCGATCCCAGGACCCTGGAACCATGACCCGAGCCGAAGGCAGCCGCCCAACCAACCGAGCCACCCGGGCGCCCCAACCCCCAAGCTTCTTTTCATGAGGCAAATCTACCCAACATTTGTTCGTGCCATTGTTAGGGCGTCTCCTGTAACCGGCGGCAAAACACATCTCCAGTCAGACTTCTTAGTCAAGGGCTTTTGACACTGGTTTCCTCCACATATTTTCTGCTGTGGGCGAAGTGTTTGTCCTGCCAAGAGCTGCAGGAAATCTTCTGGATTCTCTACCAGCTGGACTTTTATTTCAGTGCCTTAAAATGCTGCAAAGCTAGGATGCCATAGTGATGGGTATTCACAGAAAAGATGTCGGGGCTCCTGCTGCCTTACTCATCATTATCATGCCAAGTCTGGGATAAGCCTTGAGAAGAATGAGAAGCAGAAACTTGACCTAGGGTTGCTAATTTTTAACAGCTTGGGGAAACCCGTCCTGGGAAGGCTACAATAGGCACTGTCCTCCGGATGAGGAAGGATTTCCTTTTTGCAGGTAGAAATCAGAGGGGAAGATAAGAACTGTCAGGGCGGTAGGGCTGGCCCTCCGATGGCCATCTACAGTTACAGCCCTGAGAACGGGACGCCTTTCAAACTCTCCTGAAAGGGAGCCTTGTGAACTGGAGCCAATAAGTCAGTATCACCGTCCACGATGTAAGATTAACTCGGCATTTAAAGAGGCGAATCATGAATAAACACCACATCTATTTCAGGAGGAGGTAATCCTTGCCATTTGTTGAAAAAAGTTGCCTTTGGTCCCGAAAGAGCCTGGATCCACTTCCCCACCCCCACCCCACCCCGCCAGTTCGCCTCTGCAGCTGGGTCTGGGTGGTGGTGCATGGAGCCCAGGAGAGGCCCCCTGCTCCAAACAGGACTGGGGTCCGGGGTGCTGGGAGCCGGGAGAGGGCCCCAGTCTACATCATGAGATGAACACTGAGTGCCGCCTTTTCTCCCAGACCCCACACACACCGCACACACGTACGCCTTTACCAAAGGTCGCTCAAATAGCCGCCTTGTCTGCAAAGTTCCTATTGATGGAGGTGGGGGATCAGGTGGCCCAGAATAATGACCAGGACCCGCCCCAGAATCCAGGGAGGGTTATCCATGCCCACAGGTGCTGGGGGCTGCTCAGGGCTCGGCCACCCTCACGCCCACCTGGGAGCCGCACCTGCCCCAGTCTGGAAATCATCACAGAGTTTCTGCATCAATGGTCTCTTTCGCTTCTCCCAGACTATCTGCTAGGCTCCAGCTGCTTTCAAGTGGATTACGGGTTATTTTGGCCTCTTGAAATATTAACTTTTAAAAGATAAAAAGTACTATATCCAGGGATACAGTTCATATCAATGTAGTTTTACTGAAAAGTCCTTCTAAGCTGTGGGAGACTTGAAAGACGTAAACTTTTCGACTTTAAGACTGTGAATTCCTTTTCTTCAATCACACCCTTCATGTCACATCTGGGCAGATGTGACTGCACCTCAGCAGGCCTTTAGCAAATTTTCACAAGGTCACTGCCTTAGTCATGAAATGAAAGTTCACCATCCTGAGAAATCTTGAAAGAGGCTGTAGGTCTTGCTTCCTATCAGTGGCTCTGAATTTTACAGGTGGGGTCGTAAGACCTCTGATTCGAGCTGCCGAACGTCTACCTCACACCAAGCCATCCATTACTGCACCTCTGACCCGAAGCAGCCACGCATTCTCTCAGGTTACGTGCTGGTGGAAAGAGTGTGGGTTCATACCCATCATGCTGTATGTCTAGGCAGAAACCGCTAGGGTCCATCTGTAACAGTTAGCTGCCTTCACCCTTTGCCTTCTACATAGATATGGCTTCCCTACCCCATTCAAAGTTTCAGCCCAGAAAAGGGGCTCCAACGTATATTTAAATAAAACCCAACATAGGGCTTGAACTCACAACCCTGAGATGAAGACCTGAACTGAGATCAAGAGTCAGACGCTTAACAGACTGAGCCACTCTGGTGCTCCCAACAGATCTTTTAAAACACTACTTTCTAGATTATTGCTTCTCTAGTCCCCTCTTTTTCCTGTTGAGGAGTCTTTCTTTTTCTTTTCTTTTTTTTTTTTAAGATTTTATTTAACAGAGAGAGAGAGAGTGCAAGCACACAAGAAGGGGGATCAGCAGAGAAGTAGGCAGGGAGCCCAATGGGGGGCTCGATCCTGAGACCCTGGGACCATAACCTGAGCTGAAGGCAGACCCTTAGCCCACTGAGCCACCCAGGCACCCCTTCCTGTCTAGGAGTCTTAAGACTGACATTCTTGGTTCCCTCATCTGGCTCCCCGGTCAGCAGCAAGTCTGCTTCTCCGTCTGCCCTTCACCCTGCTCTCTCTTGGTTGCTTTCTCAAATAAATAAAATTTAAAAAAAAAAAAAACCCTAAAACTTTTTACTTAGGAAATACCCCTCTCCTAAGTACTGCACAGTGTTCCTGCCACCAACATGCTGCTCACTTCACCAACCCTATATGCAGTCCGCCGCCTCACCTTTCCAATGCCACCTCAACCCAAGGCCCGGTGCCTAAACCCAGGTGTCCGAGAGCAAGGACACTTCTCGTGGAAGTGCCTGGAGCGACACACACGTCTGGGTCATGAGAGTCCTGTACCTGTCCTGCTTCTAACTACAGCACAATGGAGCAAACCGTTAGCAAGAGAAGCAGAAACTAAGAGTTGGAGCTTTCTATTAGGTAAATGTTCCTGAAATCTTGGGATCCTCAGCTAAGTTAATTTACAACTTTATAATGTGCGAACTCCAGAGAGATTTAATGAACCCTGAAGGTGTGTTTATATTTCAAGGGCACATGAAGCCCATGACCTTGGAAATAGCTCTAGGTCATAAAAACTGGAGCCACCAGGGTCACTCTGGCTCCTGCAGAGATGTATTTATATTCCAGAAGGTCAGAGGGAGAACCCAGGATCTTTTCTGTCCGGTCTCCAAATAACAAAGGTGTTTCTCCACCCCCCCCCCACCCCGTGGGAAAAGACAAAGAAGCAGTTACCTCTTTCTTCTGAATATAAGGAAGGAAAATCCCTTTTTCTCCACCCCTTTTTCATCACCTCTGGAGAGTCTAACCACCTATGCTGGAGATTTTTCCATCTGGCTTTCATCACGTTGCCCCAGGGGTAAGCAACTGGGCTATGATGGGGAAGATCCTGGTGCCAAATAATTATTTGCCTAAGAATATTTTTTTATTTTTGTGTGAATAATAACTAATCTATCATGTGCATTCAGAATAAAATTAATAGAGATGCTTACAAAAGCCCAACAGTTATGGCAACAAAGATGACGGCATCCTATGTGTCACGTGGCTTACTGCAAGAGACAGATTGAGCCCAGAGGCTGGTTAGCAGGATTTGAAGAATTTCCACAGGAATTAGCAGCTGGGCTGAAAAGACTGAGGAATGTGTGAGTCCGGGATTAGGAGATAAGCTTGGAGCATCCAGATAAGGATTTTGCTCTTTGCTCCAGAGGGACCCAAAAATCCTTACAGGGGGGCCTCAAGTGGGACAGGAGAAGCCTGTGTTGCTCTCCTACAGGAGAGGAGGAGACAGACTTAATCAGCTCCCGAGTCTGGGGGTTGAGTCAACACCGCAGGGGAAGGGGTCTGGATCACCACTCTGGAGACCCTTCCCAGCTCCCCTCTGCTCCCTAGTTCCTTGGGACCGCACCTGACTCTTATGTCTCAGAAGGCCCTGCACTAGTCCCTTTACATAGGGGGAGACGGGGACACTGACTCCAGGCACCATGTGGGGAGAGAGGACGCAGAACACGGGGTAAATGGAGATGCTGCAGAATGTGGACTGGAGGCTCCCTGAGCAAGGACAGGGAGTCCTGGAGCATTCTCGCACGTGCCCAGCAGAGGAAGGAGAGGGCAGTTATGAAACCCCACTCTGTAGCCTGCGTTTTGCCCCACTTCTGCATTCTCCACTGGGAAGGAGACAGCTTCTCCCTGCAGCTGTGATTTCATCCCGTAAAAGCTAACTTTAACTGCTTAGGAGTTTGTGCAAAACTTTGCAGGGGGAGAAAAGGAGTTTAAAAACTGCTTCATATGAAACAACAACAACAAAACAACAACAACAACAAACTTCGTATGGCTTTCTGTGTTATGGCTTCTGAACCAACAGCAGAAATTGACTTGGATGTTCTGTGCTCCTCTCCCCCACTCCCTCCCTCAGGGAAGGCTGCATAGAGAAGGCTGTCCTTGTTTTTTGTCACTGTGAGTGGAATGGACATCTCTTAGTCCTGAGGTTCTCTGACATTCAGGAGAAAACCACTGGCTTCTTACCATCAATTTGGAGACCTGAAAACTAGATTCTAGGTGTGGGAGACTCCGTGCAGATGTGTTTGCTTCGGGAAAGGTAGTGAGGAATGAGATTTTGTAGAAATCAGATGCTCGCATTTGTGGAATGGGTCAACTCAGACTCCATGACTGACAGGTAAAATGCACTTTTATAAAAATCCTTGCAAGAAAGGCCCCGATAGCTGGGCAGAAGTTCATAGCATGAGAAAGAGGCAGCCCTCTCTTCTTGCTGCCCCAAGCAAGGAAAAGCCACGGTTTTGTTTTGTTTTGTTTTGTTTCCAGGTTTTCAGCTCTGCTAAACTATAATAGGTGTGGTTGCCATGTGCGCTGAACTCTGGGAATGCTGAAAGACCCCCTTTTGGGTGCGTGCGGAATGTGCATGTGTGTGGAAAGCATGAATGCTGGTGGGCCTGTCTGGATTGTACACAGGTGCCACGGAAAGGGCTGTTGTCTGGTAGGGCTGCCGCTGATGGAGCCAGCCTCATTCCTGGAGGGATTCCCAGGAAAGCCACAAGGCAGAGGAAGGTCAAAATCAGGAGAAGCCTGGCGGCCCCTTCACCAGCTCTGGCACTTTGAATCAGAGGGGACTTTGGGCCCTCTCTCGGCGAGATCTCATTGCTGTTGGCTTTGTGTGTTCGGCCTTTCTGACCTTTCTGGCCATTTGTGCCTTTTCTGGTTCTGGCAGGGGTCACTCAGCAACGAGGTGCTGGTCTGACTCCCCTCTGATCACCCAGGGCAGCGGTCACCATGGAGGGCTGATCCTCTCTAGGCTTTGCACTGGCTCACGATCAGGACAGTTAGAGCGGGGACAGGTTACATCTATTTCAAAAAAATCTTTTAATTCAGAATTCTGCCCTGACCAGTCTCCCGGACATGCTGTAGCTTTTGCTCTCCTCTAACAATAATCCCAGATCAGCTTGCCTAAAAAAGGGTCTTAGGAGATGCAGATGTAATGATTAATTAAGTCTGTGTGAATTGTGTGAAAATGTTCTGTGAAAAGGCTTTTTGTCTCTCTTGCACCCAGCCCCTGTGGGTGAAATGTCTAAGAGAGAGCAGAGGATGATGGGAAAAACTCCGTGAAGTTATAGTCACGAGACACACTGACTTAGGGACAATGAAAGGAGAGCCAAAATCAAGGCCCCAGAGAAGGGAGAACTTCAGACCCAGGAGATGAAGGGCAGGCGATTCATGATGTTTGTTTTTCAGAATCCTGGAGCCGTCCTCCCAGAACACTCCTCACTGCTCTCCTGACCTGCTGCCCACCGCTGGGCCCCTCTCCGTAACTGCCAGCCTTGCTGCTGTCAGCACCCCAAATTGAAACCGAGCACTGCCTGTGCTCCTGAAGCCTGACAGCTCACCAGACAGGAAGGGATGAGCCCAGCTCCTGCTTGAAACTGACTGCCTGAAGTCAGTCCCTCTGCAAATAAGAACTGAATGGAGTAATTTGGGCCAAAGTGGGGGAAACCCCAAAACTTATCAACTGGTGGAAGGCCTCCTTAGGGATCTTATGCACTTAGGCCGCCTGACTGATATATAATCCCACTTGGGGGCCCTACAAGCTGTAAACTCTCTGTTCCCAGTGATGCCATGTGTACCCTCTGGGGGTGTATGAAAGGCAGGCATTAATTTATCTCTGGGGAAAACACTGACCTACACCTAGAGGCGCTTATCGGAAATATTCCAAATGTCAGGACGCCCAGGTGACTCTGCCGTTCAGTCTCTGCCTTGGGCTCAGGTCATGATCCCAGGGCCCGGGGATCCAGCCCCACATCAGGCTCCCGGCTCGTGGGAAGCCTGCTTCTCCCTCTCCCACTCCCCTGGCTTGTGTTCCTTCTCTCTCTCTCCCTCTCTGTCAAATAAAATCTTTAAAAGAAGAAGGAAGAGGAGGAGGAGGAGGATTTTTAAAATTTTATTTATTTGACAGAGACACAGCAAGAGAGTCTATCCAGCTGAAACTGGGCATAAGCCTCAGGCCAGGCAGGCAAGGTTAATTCAGAAACATGGAGAAGCCACCAGCCATTCTAAGGTAGACCTTGAAGGTAAATAAGGTTTGTTCAGTTGACAAAAGCCAGGAGCCTTGGAGGCTGAGGCTAAGACCACTGCAGTGGGATGACCTCGTCCTGCCCTTGGAGTTCTGCGGGCAAGAGCTGGGTAAGTGTGGTTTACAACAAACCCAATGGACTTGACCTTATCTCCTGCTGGTCAGACTAAAATAAACTGACCAGAGGAAGGAGTGGCACATTATGGAAATATTTAGCAGTAGCCCCAATGGAGAAACACAAGGAGGTGCAATCCCTGGGTAGAGAGAAAAGTTTGTGTTTCTGTGCAGCTGGGGTTTTCTGAATAAATTTGCTAAAAACTTCAGATCCTGAGCTAAGAGCCAAGCCTTGGAAAGTTAATTTTCAACTGCAGAGGTTGAGAGCTCCAGAGAGATTCACCTAATTCTGGAGGTTGATATTTTATGTGTTTATATTTCAAGGGAAATGAGACTCAGAACCTTGAAGACCTCTTCAGGTCAAAAGCTGGAGCTTATCTGACTTCAGAGAGATGTGTTTACATTGCAAAGGGTTAGAGAACCCAGAATGCTTTCCTACCCTGCCTCCAAGTAGCAACGGTTTTTCTCCTTTTGGGAGGGAAAGGAGAGGCAAATGCCCTTCTCCTCTGGAAATAGAGAGAAAATTGATTCTATGGAATGTCCAGCCACGTGTATGGGAGGTTTTCCAAACTGCCCTTCACAGCGTTGCCCTGGGATTGGTGTAGTTTGTGATAGCTAATCCACTCCAGGATGTCAGTGTGAGAAACTCTTTGGACCACTCCTGGCAAAACAAAGCTGGTGGAAACCATGAAACAAAATACCAAAGTTCCTGGAAATTCTAAGGGCATATGTCAAATGAAGAAACATTTATTGAAGAAAATCTAGTTAAACTTGATAAGAACCAAGAGTCTGTGGCTAATGAGCCACCACCCTCTCCCCACCCCATCCTTCCCCCACCTCCAGCTCAGCTTGATGAAGGTCTCACTCCGGGCAAATATGGCCAAGAAGTCGGGGCTCCCTTTCCCTCAGCTCCCAATCAAAGTTTAGCATCTCTCAATGGGAGGGGCAGTCTGCCCACATTTTCCATCCCCTCCAATTCCAGGCTGAAGAAGCTAAACTGAAATTCCTGGGGATCATAGCTGAAGGGTTAGGGACTCCCTTTTGTCTACCCAATCCCTACTCACCCCGTCCTAGCTCTGCTCCAGGCGCAGCAAGCCAAGACCCCAGGGACCCCAACCACCTTCACCCCAGCTCACTCCTAGGGCATAGGGT
This sequence comes from Mustela lutreola, assembly GCF_030435805.1. NCBI lineage: Eukaryota > Metazoa > Chordata > Mammalia > Carnivora > Mustelidae > Mustela > Mustela lutreola. The sequence continues at coordinate 57,051,083 of NC_081293.1, forward strand.
CCACCCTGGAGAGTTACCATGGTCTTCAGCTCCCAGAGCACGGGCTCAGTTTGGCCACAGGAAGAGGCAGTCCATAAGCACGGGAATTCCAAAGCATTCCGAGAAGGAAGGACTCTATCTGAAGAAGTCTGTAGGAAAGGTCAAGCCTCAGGGTACTCCTAAAACACAATAGCTCCTCTTAAGAACAGTGGGATAAACTGTAGACCAGCTAACCCACTAGAAAGGACCAGAAAAAGGTATCTAAAAAGAACTTTCCTGGGGTCAGGAAAAAAACAAAAGAGTGACCTCAAAAAACCATCCCTGCCAGAATTTAATTGGATCAAACTGCTGAGCAAGTTTGCCCCGGGGCACTGTTGAAAACAAAAGAACAATCAGTCCTAATTAGAGCCTAATAAGAGTGGTGGGACATCAAATGAAGCGGGCATCTTACCCTAGAGCTCAGGGAAAGACACAAAGTGTTTTCAAGAGCTAAAGCCACTGGCAGCCCCGGGTACCATGTGCACGACCAGGAGCCACACCAGAGTTTCCTGGCTGGTGGGGAAATGGATGTTGCTAACATAGCCTAGTCAAGCCTCAAGATGAAATACAAGTCCCAGAGAGGGCAAAGAGGAATCTGTATCTAGAGCTGCTGTAATAGATTAACTGAAAGGTCCAGTTTTCAACATAAGACCTGCAAAGAACCAGGAACCTGGGACCCACATGCTGGAGGAAAATCAGGCAACAGAAACTGCCAATGAAAGGGACCAGATGCCAAATTTAGACATCAAAGTAGCCATGATATGTCCTAGGAACTGCTTAACAAAGTAGACATCTCACCAAAGAGACACTATTGATGAAAAGAAACTATAAAAACTAAATGAAGGGCGCCTGGGTGGCTCAGTCGGTTAAGCAGCTGCCTTCGGCTCAGGTCATGATCCTGGGGTCATGGGATCGAGTCCCATATCGGGCTCCCTGCTCAGTGGGGAGCCTGCTTCTCCCTCTGCCTCTTCTGCCTGCTGCTCCCAGTGTTTGTGCTCTCTCTCTCTTTTTCTGACAAAAAAACAAAATCTAAAAAAATAAGAATTAAAAAATAGTAACTAAATGAAAATTCTGGAGTTGGAAAGTACAATGACCAAACTTCAGAATTCATTTGAGGGACTCAACAGTAGACTAGAACAGTAGACTTGATCTGGCAGGGAACCTGAAAATAGATCAACAGAGATTATAAAGCCGAAGAACAGAAAACAGGATGAAGAAAAATGAAAAGAGCCTCAGAGAAATGCAAGACTCCTTTAAGAGCACCAATCTATGTGTAAGGAGGGAGGTGGAAGAAAGAGAAAGGAGCAGAAAAAATATTCAAAGAAATAATAGTTAAAACTTCCCAGATTGGCTGAAAACCAATCTATATATTCCAGAAGCTCAAAAAGTTTCAAGTAGGGTAGCGCTACACACAGACTCATTGGAATGAAGACATGGAAAGACAGAGACAAAAAGAAAATCCTGAAAGGTGCAAGAGAAAAACAACTGCTCACATACAAGGGAACCCCAAGTAGATTAACAGCTAACTTCTCACCAGAAACAAGAGAGGCCAGAAGACAGTGTATAATCTATTTTTTCATGGTACAACATAATTAAAGTGATGAAATAGGAAGGCTTGGGTGTCTCAGTGGGTTAAGCCTCTGCCTTCGGCTCAGGTCATGATCCCAAGGTCCTAGGATCAAGTCCCATACTAGGTTCCCTGCTTCTCCTCCTGCTTGTTGCTCCCCCTCTTCCCCCTGACAAAATCTTAAAAAAAAAAAAAAAAAAAAAAAAAAAAGAGGAAGAAGAAGTGATGAGACAATAAACTGTCCCTGATTCAGAACAACTCAGGTGTGTACTCCAGATAAAGTTAATAAAGATGAATATTAAACACCAAACAATACTTTAAAAGATTTTAAAATTTAATGACTTTTTGGGATGCCAGGGTGGTTCAGTTAAGCATCTAACTTTGGCTCAGGTCATGATCCCAGGGTCCTGGGACCAAGTCTCCAGTCAGGCTCCTTGCTCGGTGGGGAGGGAGTCAGCTTCTCCCTCTGCTCATGTGCTCCCTCTCACTCACTCACTCTCTCAAATAAATCTTTAAAAAAAAAAAAAAAAAAAAGACTTGGGGCACCTGGGTGGCTCAGTGGGTTAAGCCTCTGCCTTTGGCTCTGGTCATGATCCCAGGGTCCTAAATCAAGCCCTGCATCAGGTTCCTTGCTCAGCAGAGACCCTGCTTCTCTCTCTCCCTCTGCCTGCTGCTCTATTTATTTGTCCTCTCTATCTGTCAAATAAATAAATAAAATATTTTTAAATAAATAAAATCTTTAAAAAAAAATAAAGACTTTTTACTGACACAACTGTACAAGAATTGTATTAGAAAGTGAGTTAAGAGGAGCCTAGGTGGCTCAGTCAGTTAAGCAACTGCCTTTGCCTTAGGTCATAATCTCAGGATTGAGGGATCCAGCCCGGCATCAGGGTCCCTGCTCAGCAGGGAGCCTGCTTCTCCCTTTCCCTCTGCTGCTCCCCCTGCTTGTACTTTCTCCCTCTCTCCCTCGCTGTCAAATAAATAAAATCTTTAAAAAAAAATTTAGTTTAAAACCCATTATACATTTTGCTCATGGAAAACGCCCTAGAATATCGGGGCTCCTTCTTCCTCCCATTCTTCTTGCAAGGATGGAGTTGTGTTTGACTTTGTGTGTCTCCCCTTATCCTATCATGGAATGATATTTGGTCTCCAGCCCCAGTTCCTGGTTCCTAAAACCCCTGGAATTTCCTGAATGATTAGGGTGACTGCGAGGCCCCTTTAGATAGCCTCAGGATGGGGGGGCTGGTTGCCAGAACAAGCTTCATTTAGAAGCCTGGAACTTTCAGTCCCACTTCCTCATCTCTAGGGATGGGTGAGGGACTGGAGAGTCCATTCATCACCAATGGCAAATAATTTATTTTTAAATTTTTTTTAAATTTTATTTATGAGAGAGAGCACGCCAGTGCACGAGCAGGAGGGAGGAGCAGAGAGAGGGGGAGAGGCAGGCTTCCTGCTGATCAGGAAACTGGATGCAGGGCTTGATTCTAGATCCCCAGATCACAACCTGAGCTGAAGAGAAACACTTAACTAACAGAGCCACCCAGGTGCCACATCCACTGGCAAGTAATTTAATAAATCATGGGCCACCTGGCCGGCTCAGTCGGTGGAGCGTGTGACTATTGATCTCAGGTTATAAGTTCAAGCCCCATGTTGGGTATAGATTACTTAGTCTTTCAAAACATAATAAATCATGTCCATATAATGAACCCTCCACGAAAATGAAGTTGGGAGAGCTTTCCAGTTAGTGACTAGACCAAGGTGTTTGGAGATGGCAAAGAAGCTCTGAACCTCGCCCCCACACACACCTTGCCCTACGCATTCCTTGCATTTGGTTGTTCCTGTGTTGTATCCTTTGTCATAAACCGATAACAGTAAGTAAAGCACTTGAGTTCCATGAGTTATTCTAACAAATTAATGAGATGGTTGTGGGAACTCCCAATTTTGTAGCCAAGTAAGAAATGTTGGTAACCTGGGGACCCAATACTTTCAACTATCATCTGAAGTGGGGCCCATCTTATGGGATGTTAGTTAAAACTAACTCCAGGTAGTTGGTGTGAGAATTAAATTGTGGGACACCCAGTTAGCATCTGCAGAGAATTAGTCGGGGTCCAGAGGAACCACACCTCTCCCTCTCTCCTTGGTCAGGAAGGTCCCTATTGCCCTAGCCGTCCCTCAGCCCCCACACTCCCAAGGGGCTGGCAAAACTACACAAAAATCTAAATATAAACAAATGAGATGTTATGGGATCTCAGCTACTGACAAATCGTCAACTTGAAAATGAGCGTGTGACACAGTACTCAACCCCAAGGAAGCTTCGGCAACACCAAACCCACCAGGGGGCTCCTTAGGGTTTAGGGAAGTTGGAAAGTTAGTGTCTCAGAAACCCTAGGCCGTTGTTTCCTGAACATCAATCATTTGGGTCACCTTTGGGATTTGGGACCTATCTACATATATAACGTTTATCTTAAAATCATCTGCATTAAAATCATTACTAAGGAAACTTTATGTCCCTCCTTTAAGAGGAAAATCAGTACCATTTGCTACAACAGAAGGGATATTTTAGATCATTAAGAAAATGCTGAGGGCCCCTGGGTGGCTCAGTCGGTTAAGCATCCAGCTGACTCCTGATTTTGGCCCAAGTCATATCTCACACCAGGTCCCGCTCCTCGCTGAACTTGGAGTCCACTGTCTCCTTCCTCTCCATCTGCCTTCCTCCCCACAGCTCATGTGCATGCGTGCAAACTCTTTCTCCCTCAAATAAATCTTCTTTTAAAAAATGCTTAATTTTTAATTTAAAAAAATGCCCAATTTGTGTACCACGAACAATCCCATACATGCCACACTGTTCCCTAATCTACTGTGTGGGATGATGAAAGGATGAGAATGGAGATAGAAGGCACTGTCTTTGTGAAGTGCCCGGAGTCTGAGAACCAGGCTTCATTCTGAGAAGACTGTCTTCAACTTTCTTCTAAAGTCACATCATGGGGCACCTGGGTGGCTCAGTGGGTTAAAGCCTCTGCCTTCAGCTCAGGTCATGGTCCCAGAGTCCTGGGATTGAGCCCCGAATTGGGAATTCCTGCTCAGCGGGGAGCCTGCTTCCTCCTCTCTCTCTCTGCCTCCCTCCCTGCCTACTTGTGATCTGTCTGTCAAATAAATAAATAAATAAATAAAGTCACATCAAGTAAACACTAACCTCTACAGTGTTTTGATTCAATTAAAACAGAACACTACATTTTAAAAATTTAAAAAAAGATTTTTTTACCACGGCTTTCAAATAGCAAATATAACATATAATGATGGGCGACTACAGGGCTAGACAATTAAGCTCAGTTTAAAAACAAGAAACACAGGGCGCCTGGGTGGCTCAGTGCTAAGTTAAGCCCCTCCCTTGGGCTCAGGTCATGATCTCAGGGTCCTGGGATCAAGCCCCACATAGGGCTCTCTGCTAGGCAGGGAGCCTGCCTCCCCCTCTCTCTCTCTGCTTGCTTCTCTGCCGACTTGTGATCTCTCTGTCAAATAAATAAATAAAGTCTTTAAATAAATAAATAAATAAATAAAAACAAAAAAAACAGACCTGGGCTTTCTGAAAAGTGCCATCACCAAATGCTATTGCTCTCCAGAGCCAGGCCAGTTATATGACCCAGGATGACCGCTTAAAGACCCACATGGAAGTGGTAGAAATCCACACAATTTTCAATTTTTCAAAATATAATTTTTATTCATTCTAGTTAATAACATGGATTATTCCTTATTTTCAGAAATAGTGATTTGTATTAAACGAAAGGAAGAGTTCAGGAATTACTGGCCTCCAAGAAATCATGCATTGACTCAGTGGGATGATAATGGCACTACTCCATACGAAACAGGACCACTCCACAGCCTGACGCTGACGTCCAGAGACAGTCAGCGATGGGCCAGTGAGGGGACAAATTAGGACTGGAATCCAGGTCTCATGGGCCCAGAGACCAAGCCTGCCTGGTTGAATCTGAAAAAGCAAACCTTGGGGCACACTAGTGCAGTCCTGAGAAAGAAGAACGTTGTTTCTGCGTCCGTTTTAACCCAGTAGTGATCTTTTGGCACATGGAACCAAAACAGCCAAAGTACAGGCTCCAGAGTGACAGAATGAGGCCTCTGGGACACTGGTGGCGGCCTTGGGTGCGGTGCCGGCCGGCGCCTGTGAGATCCGCGACCACAGTGAACTGCTAACACTTACTGAGAACTCAGCTAGCTCTAGGCGCTTTTCTAAGTGCTTTACCTGCATCGTCTCACAACTCCTCCAACTCCACGTAGTCACAATACCTAAGTTCTCCTGAAGGGGAAACAAACTTAAATAAATTGCTCCCTGTCTCCATAGCCTTGATAGGATGGGAAGCCTGGCCCTCTAGCTCCAGAGCTGGGTTCTTCACCACTGACATTTAGTGAGCACTATGTTCTGAAATCCCTCTTCCTCGTTCTTTAAATGTTGGCCCTGACCAGTGGCATCAGAGGCCCCCAGAACAGCCCAAGCAAAGGTGGGGGGGAGAAAGGTTGCCTACGGGCCATTCAGGCTTTGGTGGAAGGCAGCAGTGAAGCTTGGCTTGGGTCTGGTGTGGCTGAGGTCTGGCCAGAATGAGCACCTTCCAGTTTGGGTCCTTCAGCAGGAACTAGGCACGGACTCCCAGCCTCTGTCCCCGAGGGAGACACAAGAACAAAATGACAGATGCCTTTCTCAGTTCATGCAAGGTCGCTTGGCCTATGCCCACAGGGCAAGGAGCCCCAGCCCTGTTCACTGTGCCTGGCGCCCCGCTCAGAGCTGGCTGAGCCCAGTTCTTGATCAACAGTTAAAGGAAAGACCTTGATCAATTCCAGGTGGGGTGCAGACAGGAAAAAAGAAGACTTGAAAACACTTCTACCCTCCAATCCCCAAACCCACTCCCAAGCTGACAGATAAACTCCCCAATAACAGGGAACCACCACAATGAACAGGATTCTGCTCGTGCTCTTACAACTGAAGCCAGTGTCAATCTTTTGTGGCCTTTCAAAATCCTTTTCCCCTCAGTTGGATTTTCTAATTCTTCCTAAGGGATTTGTTCCTTTTTGATCCTCAGGGCCCCTCTTGAGAATTTAAACAGGTCTTCCCAGATTTCTGTTCCCTCTGTTCCTTCCTGCACCTGCACTGCTTACTCCTTGGTGTCTGGGAAGCATTTGGTTTCAGAGGTTTCCAAAGACTCCAGAAGTCAAAGGTCAAAATTTACATTTGTGACACACAGAAGAATAGAAAATTTAAGAGAGAGAGAGATACACATCAGAAGACTCAATGTTGTTAAGATATTAATCCTCCTCAAATTAATCTACAGATTTAACATAATTCTAATAAAAGTTCTAGCGGGATTTTATTTTTTGTAGAAATTGACAAACTGAGGGACACCTGAGTGGCTCAGTTGCTTAAGCCTCTGCCTTCAGCTCGGGTCATGATCCCAGGGTCCTGGGATCAAGCCCTGCATAAGGCTCTCTGTTTGGCACAGAGTCTGCTTCCCCCTCTCCCTCTGCCTGTCTCTCTGATCTCTTTCTCTCGGTTAAATAAATAAATAAAATCTTTAAAATAAATACATAAATAAAAATTTAAAAAGAAGAGATGAAAAGCAAAGGATCTATATTAGCCAAAACACAAAGAAACAAAGTTGGATTTCAAGATTTACTGTAGAGCTACAGTCATCAAGACAGTGTAGTATTGATGAAAGGACAGGTATACACACCAAAAGACAACATGGTCCAGAAATATGTGGTCACCTGCTACTTGACAAAAAGATCATTGAAGAAAGGATGGTCTTTTCAACAAACAGTTCTTGAAAAAATCGGTCATACATATGCAAAAAAATGAATCTTAACCCATAACTCACACCATATATAAATACGTGAAATGTATCAGAAAACGAAATATAAACCAGAAGTATAAGATTTCTAAAAGAAAACATAGGACAAAAGTTTTATGATCTTGGGGCGCCTGGGTGGCTTAGTGGGCTAAAGCCTCTGCCCAGGTCATGATCCCAGGGCCCTGGGATCGAGCCCTGTGTTGGGCTCTCTGCTTAGCGGGGAGCTTGCTTACTCCTCTCTCTCTGCCTGCCTCTCTGCCTACTTGTGATTTCTGTCTGTCAAATAAAATCTTTAAAAAAAAAAAGTTTGGGGTGCCTGGGTGGCCAGCGGGTTAAGTCGCTGCCTTTGGCTCAGGTCATGATCTCAGGGTCCTGGGATTGAGCCCCACGTCGGGCTCTCTGCTCAGCAGGGAGCCTGCTTCCCCCCACACACACTCTGCCTGCCTCTGCCTATTTGTGATCTCTCTCTCTCTCTGTCAAATACATAAATAAAATCGTAAAAAAAAAAAAGTTTTATGATCTTGGTAAGGCAAAGATTTCTTAGGACACAATAAATACACAAACAACAAAGAAAAAACCAATCAACTGGATTTCATTAAAATTAAAAACTTAATGCTCTTCATAAGATGCTGGTAAAAGTAATTAACAAAAAGACAAAACAAGGACTGGGAGAAAACACGTGCAAACACATATCTGATAAAGGACTTGTATCTAAAGTACACGAAGAACTTGTACAATCCAAAAAGAGAAAAAAATTTTTTTCAAAATGGACCAAAGATTTTAATAGACGAATGGCAAATAAGAACATGAAAAGATGCTCAACTCACCAGGCATTAGAGAAATACAAATTAAAATCACAATGAAATACCATGATCCATCTATTGGAATAGTCAAAAATTATCAAGATAAATAAAAGACAATATCAAATGCTAGACTGAATACTCATGCATTGTTGATGGGAATGTGAAATGGTACAGTCACCTTGGAAAACAGCCCTCTAACCCTGAAATAGATTTACCCAGAGAAATGAAAACACATATCCAAACCAAGACCTCCTAGTGAATGTTCACTGCAGCTTTACTCATAATCACTAAAGTCTGTAAGCAACCCAAGTGCCCATCAAGTGGGTAAAATGGTGAACACCCACATGGTGAACTACTCAGCAACAAAAGGAATGAATTACTGATACGCACACTGATGAATTTCAAAAGCGTTATCCAGAGTGAAAGAAACCTAACTCAAAAGGCCACATATTTCATTTATGACATCCCAGAAAAGGCAAAATTATAGGGACAGAAATCAGATCAGCCGTTGTAGGGATCAGAGTGGAAGGATGGGGCTAGTTACAAAAGGTCACTAGGGAATTGAGGGGTGGGTGGTGACGGAAATATCCTGTATTTTTTTTTAAGATTTTATATATTTATTTGACACAGAGAGAGAGAAAGAGATCACAAGTACGTAGAGAGGCAGGCAGAGAGAGGGGGAAGCAGGCTCCCTGCTGAGCAGAGAGACCAATGCGGCCTCCATCCCAGGACCCTGAGATCACGACCTGAGCTGAAGGCAGAGGCTTAACCTACTGAGCCACCCAGGCGCCCCGGAAATAACCTGTATCTTAATGACGGTGGTGATTACATAACTGCTCACACTGGTCAAAACTCAAATTTGCACACCTAAAAGGAATACATTTTTCTGTATGTAAACCAAACCCTCACTAAACCCCACAAAAAGAAGCCAAATATTCATTTTAAAAATATAATTTATAAACACTTGCAATGATGTAAGACTAATCAGCCATAGAAAAATTTGTGTTGCCAGAACCCTCCATCAAATAAATACATTTACCACTGATGGTTTTAGGCTTGGAGATAAAAGCTGTTCTGATTTACAGAGAATTTCAAAAGGGGCTCCCTGATCCTTAATCAACAGCTAAAGAAATGCTGCCAAGCCACAGAGGGGAGCCAGGCATCGGCAAGGAGATCTTTTTGCCCGTTTTCCTCCCAACGGATACATTTTTTTAAAGTAAATTATCATGAAAAAAAGCTTAATATTGGGCAAGCAGGTTGTTTCCTCATCTGTAAAAAGTCAGCTGATATAAAGAGGTACCTACATTAAAAACTTAAAAGTATGACTTTCCCTAACTAGCACAATTTAGCTGAATCTCCAGGGGGCCTTTGAAAGCCCTCTGATCTATGAAACCCGTGAAGTGAAACTCTACTCCTTGAAACTTCCATTGTGTGTGTGCCTGACTCTGTGTGTGTGTGTGTGTGTGTGTGTGTGTGTGTGTGTGTAACATCTGATTAGGGCATTTCCACACCCAAAGCCACAACAACTCTGGGGCAGGACCAGCACAGTGACTGTCATTAATAAGGGGAGGACAGCAGAATGGGAGTGCCAGGAAAACTCAATCCCAGGTCCCATGAATAATACCCTTCGAACAGCCCAGATTCTATCCAGTGCTCCCCAGTGCCCAGCCCCACACTCTGTCCTCCAAGACTCCCCAGGGGAGAGGCGCTTAGGCAGTTTTTCTTTTGTCTCTCTCCATCCCACTATCACAGCTGCTCAGAGACAGTGGGCCTCTAGAGGGGCCTCTGGGCCCACCTGCTGAGCCCTGAGTTGATATAACTCCTTCCCCAGAAAGATGCTCTATAAGAACCCAGAGTTTCCCCAGACTTCCTCAAACATCTCCCCCGCAGAAAGAGATCCACAAAAGGGGTTTCCTTAGTAGAATAAGCTCAGAGCACTTAGATTTTTCTCCTGTCTTCTAGATAAGAGTCAGACAGACTACAGTCTCCCGGAAGTCTTTGCAGTAATTAAACCAGTTTTTTCTTATTTATTTTTAAAAAATATTTTATTTATTTATTTTAGAGAGACAGAGATAGCACGAGCAGGAAGGAGGGGGAGAAGCAGACTCCCCACCTAGCAGGGAGCCCGATGTGGGGCTCCATTGCAGGACCCCGGGGACCATGACCTGAGCTGAAGGCAGACACTCAATCCTCTGAGCCATCCAGGAGGCCCATGAAACCTGTTCAAATGTGGTTTCCAAACTCAGCTAGGAAACCCTCCTTCATGTAATACCCATTTACACACCACAGAGCTAGTGTTCACACACACAATGAGATCAAAGCTGTTAACGTCCTTGCATTTGTACTTTTTACCTTTCTAGAAACCTTTCATTTCCAAGAAAACAAGATACATGCGATATACTAACATTTATGTAAAAATGCGGGTGAGTATATCCCCCATGTATTGCTTGCAGATGTATACAGGACCTCTGGAAGGATTAGGGAACTGGTCACCGCAGCTGTTTCCAGAGAAAGGAGTAAATGGCTGGGGGCAGGGAAAAGAGACTTTTTCATCTGTGCCTTTGTACCATGTGCACATGTTACCCAAGCAACCCATTAAATTAAAATCAAATCAAATAACAGGCACTGAAAAAGCAATACCTTAAAAACATAGAAACATCCACAAGCACGTGAGCACACTTGCACACAGAACACTCCAACCATAATACCAGAGAGGAGCAGCCACTGGGAATGTTTGGTGTTTGGACTTTTTCCCACTTGCCTTTTTCTGCTTTTGGTGTCATTGTCAAGAAATCATTGCCAAGACCCATGTCATGAAGATTTTCCTCTATATTTTTTTTTAGGAGTTTTACAGTCTCAGGTCTTACATTTAAGTCTTTAATCCATTTTGAGTTGATCTTTGTGTGTGGTGTGAAAAAAGAGTCCAATTTTGTTCTGCGTGTGGCTGTCCGGTTCTCCCAACACCATTTGTGGAAGAGACTGTACTTTCCCACTGTGTATTCTTGGCACCCTTATCAAAATCAGTTCACTGCATATGTGTGGGTTGATTTCTGGGCTTTCTTTTCTGTTCTGCTGGTGTATAAGGTCTATCTTTTTTTTTTTTTTTTTAAAGATTTTATTTATTTATTTATTTGACAGAGAGAGATCACAAGTAGGCAGAGAGGCAGGCAGAGAGAGAGGAAGGGAAGCAGGCCCCCTGCTGAGCAGAAAGCCCGATGTGGGAATCGATCCCAGGACCCTGAGATCATGACCTGAGCCGAAGGCAGCGGCTTAACCCACTGAGCCACCCGGGCGCCCCTATAAGGTCTATCTTTATGCCAGTACCATAAGTATTTTAATTACAATAGTTTTGTAACATATTAAAATCAGAAATTGTGATGCCTCCAGTGTTGTTTTTCTTGCTCAAGATTGTTTTGGCTATCTAGGGTCCTCTATGATCCCATATTATTTTTAGGATTATTTTTCTGTTTCTTTAAAAATGTCATTGAGGGGCGCCTGGGTGGCTCAGTGGGTTAAGCCTCTGTCTTTGGCTTAGGTCATGATCTTAGAATTCTGGGATCAAGCCCCACATTGGGTCCTCTGCCTCTCCCCCTCTCTTTGCCTGCCTCTCTGCCTACTTGTGATCTTTTTCTGTCAAATAAATAAATAAAATCTTTGAAAAAATAAAAATGCCACTGAGATTTTGACAGGGATTAAAATGAATCTGTAGATCACATGGACATTTAAAAAACATCAAGTCCAGGGGCACCTGGGTGGCTCAGTCAGCGGGGCATCGGCCTTTGGCTCAGATCATGATCTTCGGGGTCCTGGGCTGGGGCAATTTGTCAGGGTCCCTGCTCAGTAGGGAGCCTGCATCTCCCTCTCCCTTAGCCCCTGCCCCCCTTAAAAACAAACAAACAAAAGAATAAAATCCTTAGGAATAAATTCAACTGAGGAAGTGAAAGACTTGTACACTGGAAACTATAAAAATTGATGAAAGATAAGGAAGACATAAATAAGTAGAAAGGCATCTTGGTTCTTGTTCCCTGTACTTTTCAAAGTGTTTTCACAGAGAACACCTCATTTGAGCCTGATGCCAACTGTGTGAAGTAGAAAGGGCAGGTAGGACGCTTGCCAGCAGGAGGCAACCAAGGCCCCAGGAGGACTGGGTCAGAAGCTGGTATCTCTGGCTGCTCGGTTGCAGGGGATTAGATCCTGGGTGTCCAACACAGCCCTCAGCCTCTCTCGACAAACTTACCCGGATGGCAGGCCACCACTTCACAAGCGCCAACAGCATAAACTGCAGTAGGTCAAAGGGTTAGGCAAACTTCCAAGGGACCACCAATGCAGGTGACCATCTCGATGGAAGGTAATGCACATGTAAGACTAGGACATGTCACACTAAACAGGATTATAAATGTAATGTGTGATGTACACATACACTCATGCCACTGATTACCACTCTTCAGTGGCCTCAAGCTCAAATCTACCTCCCTCTGTTCGGTAGTCAATGTCACAGTTCAGCCCCTTTCTAGGCCCTTCATGCCGTTACCCACCTCCAACTCCACGCTCTGGCTGTGCTTGGCTGCTTGTGGGTCCCCATGCGGGCCATGCCCTAGGATACAAGCCCTCTCCTTCTGCTTTATTAAAATGTGCTTATCATTGAGCTAATACCTTAGTTGAGACATCACTTCCTCCAGGAAGTCTTCCCTGAGAGCACATGCACATGAGCACACATATAGGACTGTTGGTCAACTATATTTCCATTGTTCCCTATGCCTCCGTATCACTTATTTGTCCATCTGACCCCTACACAACGAGCTCCTCAAGGCCAAGGCACGGGCTCTGTGTCCCTGTGTACTGACCAGTGCAGGACCAGGCACACAGTAAATGCTCAATGCACACCAAAGTGGTTCTGGCTGATCTAGAAACCTTAAACTACGACTTTCAATGATTCTTCAAAGTCCATTTTGCTGTGTGCAATTGAAACTAATTTTGTGCTGGTGTTCTTCAATAGTAACACACATGAAATTCACAAGGATATTTAAAAGGCTCAATGCAAAAAAAAAAAAAAAAAAAAAAAAGGGCTCAACACATGGTACAAGGGAAAAGGAAGAGGACCGTCTTTACCAACAAGCTGCATGGAGCTGACTGCAACTTTCTGGGACACTGACCCCTCAGCCAGCAACAGAGCGAAGAATGGAAGTGTCTGAAACTCAAGGATGACTCAGTAATTTGCTTTTCCTCAAAGAGCAACAGGCATGTAAGTACAGCCCGTGAGGCCTAGCGATGGCAGGCACCAGGGAGACCGAAGAGCACCCATTTCAGGCACCCAGCAGAGGGTGCAGCCTGCAAAGGCAGCCTAGGTGACAGCCCAGCTTGTTCGTTCAGAGGACGGCACTCAGGTCTGGCCAAAGGGAAGTTTGACTGTCAGTCTCATCAGTCAGTCTGGAGAGGCCACAGCCCTGTTATTCAATCAGACACTAACCTAGGCAGGGCCTTAAGCCTATTTGATACATGTGATTAAAGTTAATAATCAGTTGGGGTGCCTGGCTGGCTCAGTCAGCTGGGCGTCTGCCTTCAGCTCAGGTCCAGATCCCGGGATCCTGGGATTGAGCCCCACACAGTGCTCTCTGCTTGGCAGGGAGCTTGCGTCTCCCTCTCCCACTGCCCCCTGCTTGTGTTCCCTATCTCGCTGTGTCTCTCTCTGTCAAATGAATAAATAAAATCTTTAAAAGAAAAAGTAGTTTATAATCAATTGATTTTAGGTAAGGGAGACTATCCTACATAATCTAGATTTCAGTCAGTTGAAAGGCCTTAAGAACAGAACTGATGCTTCTCAACAGAAGAAATTGTACTTGGGCATAGCAGCTTTGGTTGTGCCAGAGAGTTCCAGCCTGGCCTTCGTGATGGCTAAAAATACAGATCCTAGACTCACCTTCCGGGCCCCCATGACTATGCAAAGCCAATTCCTTGTAAGAACTCCCTGAACATATATGTAATACTGGTTCTGGATCTCTGATGGAAGCCCGACTGCTAACAGGAAGGCAGGCACCTTTCAGAGGTGGGGAGAAAAAGGAGGCTCAGGCTGGAACTGGATTAGAGAGCAGGGCATGTTAAAGGCTCTGGACTGTTCCTGAGAAGGTAAGGGGAGCTGCAGAGGGCTCTGAGCCGATGAAGAGCAGGACCAGACCTGCATTTCGGATGGAGTTTGTTCATCTGACTGTGGGATGGAGAATGGACTGCAGTGTTCAGGGCCCGCCAAGGGGAGGCGCTACAAAAAAAGGGCAGAAGCTGAAGCCATAACTCAGGTAAGAAATGGTAAGATCTCAGGTGGACAAAGGCCTGGGAGGAAAAACAGAAAGAAATATCTGGAGGAGTTAAGAGGAGTTAAGCCTCATGGAACCTGGTGACCTACTGGCCTGGAGTATGAGGAAGAGGGCAGAGGAATCCAAGCTGATTTCCAGGTTTCTGGTTCTTATCCCACTGGACCTCACTGCCATGTGACAGCAACTAAAGTGTGTTCTCTTATCTCTCGGCTAAATCAAAACATGGGGCTGGAAACACTCATTAACTACCCAGATGCTACATATACATCATCCAGCCTGGTAAAAACAATAGGCCCACAAGACACCCTGTTGTGAGCCCTTTGGCTCTTTTGAATGGAACCCTACAGCTGCCCCTGCACAGAATATGGAGAAAGGTAACATCTGGCAGAACAAAGTCTGAAAAACATGTCTGGGAAGATCCTGGGTAGAAGGGAGGGAGGTGAGAGCAGGGGCATGGCCCATGCAGCTGTTTCTGCCATCTCCTGGGCCTGGAATGGACCTAAGGCAGGTTGGGAGTCCAAGAGCCTCCTAGGGAGAGTGAGGACCAAGGGCATGGGTTGGGGGAAGATACCAGAACCTTCATAGGATCCTGGGAAGACTGTTAGTGGATAGAGAATAAGGCAAGAACCCCAGGTGATATCAGCACATTGCAAACTAATGGCCATTTCCTGACTGCAAACTTTGGAAAATTACCCCATCTTTCCACCTAACAGAAGAAAATAATCCATCTAGAAAAGACTGGGGATATGTCAATATCTATCTCGGAGAAAGAAGAGATGGGAGCAGAGGTATTTGTCCTTGGTGACTGTCTGAACCATTTTTTTTTTTTAAGATTTTATTTATTTATTTGACAAAGAAAGAGATCACAAGTAGGCAGAGAGGCAGGCAGAGAGAGAAGGGGAAGCAGGCGCCCTGCTGAGCAGAGAGCCCAAGGTGGGGCTCAATCCCAGGACCCCAAGATCATGACCTGAGCCGAAGGCAAAGGCTTAACCCACTGAGACACCCAAGCACTTAACCCACTGAGCGCCCCTGTCTGAACCATCCTGACATGACCATCAGTTTCTCTGCACGCTAGACACTTTTCATCACCAGAATGACATTTTAAAAGAGGAAAAGAAAGAATCAGAGAAAATCTTCAGAAACAACCACAAAAGAAGTAATAAAATGGCAATAAATACATATCTATCATTAATTACTTTGAATGTAAATGAACTAAATACTCCAATCAAAAGACATGGTGTGAGAATGGATAAAAGAAAAAACAAGATCCATCTATATGCTGCCTATAAGAGAGTCATTTCAGACCTAAGGAAACCTGCAGACTGAAAGTGAGGGTGAGGGGAGGGAGAAACTTGTCATGTAAATGGCTGTCAAAAGAAAATCAGAGTAGCAATACTTACATTGCATTTCTAGACTTTTATTTTTTTCTGACGAGGTAGACTTTATTTTTTTTAAATATTTTATTCATCTATTTGAGAGAGAGAGAGAGGGGAAGAGCAAGCACTAGGTGTGGGGGGCAGAGGCAGCGGGAGAAGGAGACTGCCTGCTGAGCAGGGAGCCCTATGCCATGCTGGGCTGATCCCAGGACCCTGGGATCATGACCTGAGCCGAAGGCAGAGGCTTAGCCATCTGAGCCACCCAGGCACCCCAACTCTCACCACTTCTATTCAACATAGCACAGGAAGTCCTAGCCACGACAATCAAACAAAAAAAAATAAATAAAAGGCACCCAAAGTGGTAAGAAAGTAGTAAAACTTTAACTACTTACAGATGATAGGGTACTATATTTAAAAAAACCCGAAAGACTCCACCAAAAAACTACTAGAAAATTCAGTAAAGTCATAGGATACAAAATCAATTCATGGGGCGCCTGGGTGGCTCAGTCCTTGGGCATCTGCCTTCGGTTCAGGTCATGATCCCAGGGTTCTAGGATCGAGCCCTGGCTTCTCCCTCTCCCACTCCCCCTACTTGTGTTCCCTCTCTCGCTGTGTCTCTCTCTGTCAAATAAATAAATAAAAATCTTTAAAAAAAAAAAGTGAGACCTGAAACCATAAAAATCCTAGAGAGTAAAAGTAGTCATTTCTTTGATGTCAGGAGTATCAAGTTTTTTGTAGATATGTCCCCTGAGGCAAGAGAAACAAAAGCAAAAATGAACTACTAGGACTACATAGAAATAAAAAGCTTCTAGGGTACCTGGGTGGCTCAGTAGGTTAAGCCTCTGCCTTTGGCTCAGGTCATTATCTCAGGGTCCTGGGATTGAGCCCCACATCACTTTCTCTGCTCAGCAGGGAGCCTGCTTCCCCCTCTCTCTCCCTGCCTCTCTGCCTACTTGTGATCTCTCTCTCTGTTAAATAAATAAATAAAAGCTTAAAAATAAAACCATACCCAGAAACAATAAAATTTAAAAAATTTTAAATTAATAAATAAAATCTTAAAAAAAAAAAGGAACTACCCTACAATCTGACCCAGTAATCACACTACTGGGTATTTACCCCCCAAATACAAAAGCACTCATTCAAGGAAATACATGCATCCCTATGTTTATTGCAGCATTTTTGACAACAGCCAAAACTATGGAAGCAGCCTGTGTCCATCAATAGATGAATGGATAAAGGAGGTATGGTACACAAAGACAATGAAATATAATCCAGCCATAAAAAAGAATGGATGGAATCTTGCCATTTGCAACAGCATGGATGGAACTAGAGAGTATAATGCTAAGAGAAATGAGTCAATCAGAGACAATACCATAAGATTTTACTCATATGTGGAATTTAAGAAACAAATGAACAAAGTTAAGAGAGAAAGAGAAAACAAGAAATAATCTCTTCACTATAGAGAGCAAACTGATGGTCACCAGAGGAGAGGTGGGGGTGGGGTTGAAATAGGTGATGGGGATTAAGGAGCTCACGTGTCATGAAGAGCACCAGGTGATTAAAATAAAACTTAAGGGGCACCTGGGTGGCCCCATCTGTTAGGTGTCTGACTCTTGATCTCAACCCAGGTCTTAATCTATGCTGGTCGTGGAGCCCACTTTAAAATAATTAATTAATTGGGGCACCTGGGTGGCTCAGTGGGTTAAAGCCTCTGCCTTCGGCTCAGGTCATGATCCCAGGGTCCTGAGATCAAGTCACGAATCCGGCTCTCTGCTCAGCAGGGAGTCCGCTTCCCCCTCTCTCTCTGCCTGCCTCTCTGCCTACTTGTGATCTCTGTCAAATAAATAAATAAAATCTTTAAAAAAAAAAAGTTTGGGGGGCATGTGGGTGGCTCAGTCAGTTAAGCATCTGACTTCAACTTGGGTCATGACCTCAGGGTCCTGGGATCGAGCCCTACATGGGGCATCCTGCTTAGTGGGGAGTCTGCTTCTCCCTCTCCCTCTGACCTTCTCCACCCCCCACTCATATTTTGTCTTGCAAATGAATGAATAAAAAATAAATTAAATAAATAATAGGGGTGCCTGGGTGGCTCAGTGGGTTAAAGCCTCTGCCTTCAGCTCAGGTCATGATCCCAAGGTCCTGGGATCGAGCCCCACATCAGGCTCTCTGCTCAGCAGGGAGCCTGCTTCCTCCTCTCTCTCTGCCTGCTTCTCTGCCTACTTGTGATCTCTGTCTGTCAAATAAATAAATAAAATCTTAAATAAATAAATAAATAAATAATTTTTGACTTTTTTTAAAGAAGCTGGTACAGTTATGCTGAAAGATTAATAAATATGCTTATAATTAATAAGTTGGTAATCTCATCAGGAAAACAAATTATTTAAAAATAACTACATGGGCTCTACCTAAGAATAAAAACTTATCCACACACAGCCTGCACAAGAATGTTCACATCAGCATTATTCACAGTGGTCAAAAAGTGAAAACAACCCCAATAACTATCCACTAATGAATGAATAAGTAAAATGTAGTATATCCATACGATGGAATATTATTCAGCCACAAAAATGAGTGAAGTGCTGATTCATGATATGATGTGGCTAAACCCTGAAAACATATTAAGTGAAAGATAGGAGATACAAACAGCAATATATTATGTGATTCCGTTTTTAAGAAATATCCTTGTGTGTGATTCCTGATCTCAGGGTTGTAAGATGAAGTCCCACATTAGGTGTAGAATTTACTTAAAAATAAAATCTTGGGGCACCTGGGTGGCTCAGTGGGTTAAAGCTTCTGCCTTCGGCTCAGGTCATGATCCCAGGGTCCTGGGATGGAGCCCCATCAGTCCCATGTGGGGCTCCACACTCAGCCTGGGGTCTGCTTGGGATTCTTTTCCTCTTCCTCTCCCTCCCCTTTCACTCCTCCCCCTGCCTGCTCACTCACGCACTCTCCAATTCATAAATAAAATCTTTAAAAAATAAAATAAAAAAGAAAAAATACTACCCATTTTTTTTTTAAAAAAGGCAAAACGTGTGTACAGATACTTTACAAAGGAAGTTGATAAGCACATGAAAAAGTGTTCAATAACATCAAGGAGTTCAATAAGATACCACCAGAATAGCGAAAATTAGAAAGACTGACATCAAATGTTGGCAAAGATGTACAACCACTCTGGAAAATGGTTCCTTAAAACTAAACATAATCTACTTGATGAGTCAGCAACTCCTTTTTAGGTAATGACCCAAAAGAAAGAAAAGCATTAAAAAATTATATTCGGGGCATCTGGGTGGCTCAGTGGGTTAAAGCCTCTGCCTTCGGCACAGGTCATGATCCCAGCGTCCTGGGATCCAGCCCCACAGGGGCTCTCTGCTCGGCAGGGAGCCTGCTTCCCTTCCTCTCTTTCTCTGCCTGCCTCTCTACCTACTTGTCATCTCTACCTGTCAAATAAATAAATAAAATCTTGAAAAAAAAAAAACTTATATTCATGAATATTCCTAGAAGCTTTATTCATAATAGCCATAAAGTGGAAACATCCCAGGAACCCAGCTACAAGAAAATGGATCAGCTGAGGTATAGTCATAAAATGGAATTCTACTCAACAATAACAAGGAACAAACCAGTAACACAACAGAGATGAATTTCAGGAACATTAAACTGAGTGAAAGAATCTTCACACAAGAATACATACTATATGATTCCACCTACGTGAAGTTCTTGAACCAGCAAAATTATTTTATGGTTAAAAAAAAAAAAATCAGGTTGGGTGCCTAGTTGGCTCAGTCATTAAGCATGTGCCTTCAGCTCAGGTCATGATCCCAGGGTCCTGGGATGGAGTCCCACATTGAGCTCCCTGCGCAGTGAGAGCCTGCTTCTCCCTTTCCCACTGCCCATGCTTGTGTTCCCTCTCTTGCTGTGTCTCTCTCTGTGTCAAATAAATAAAGTCTTTACTTTTAAAAAATCAGGTTAATTCTTAGTGTGGGGGCAGAGCTGAGTGAGAAGAAGCAAGAAGGAACTTTATGGGGTAATGGTAATGTTCTAATTTCTTCGAGGAAGTTGGGTTACATTCATGTAGGTATTTGAAAAAAAAAACCATCAAGTACCACACTTATGGGGCTCCTGGCTGGCTCAGTCAGTAGAGTGTGCGACTCCTGATCATGGGGTTGTGGGTTCAAGCCCCATGACGGGTGTAGAGATTACTTAAAAATAAAGTCTTTGTTTAAAAATTATACACTTATGATTTGTGCATTTCACTAAATAAAATTTCACCTTAAATATTCCATTAGCTATTAAACCCTACAAGATGCCCTACCGCCTTTCAAGGTAGGGTTTTAGAAACAGGGCAGGATAGGAGCTGGACCACTTCTCCTCACCATCTCTATACACGCCCCTTATGGCATTCCCTAAATCACAAGATAAGCCAAAACAACATTTCAGGTATTCGTCCAACTCCTGCACCATCAGGCACCTGGTATCCTTGAGCTATTCCTCCTCTCTCAAACCAGACCCCACAGTAGATTCTGAAAGCAGTCATTTAACGTCTAGCATAAATTAGTGACTGGCCTCTCTTCTGCTGGGGCCCTTCCAATTTTGCCTCAGTATCTTTCTGTGCTCAGAGATATATCAGGGAGCAGGAGGAGGGACACGTAGAGAGGTGGGAAGATCCTTCTGTCACTCCCCTTCACCAGCCTAAGCTGCCTGATCTTCAGTGCTACCCAAAAAAATCACAGGCAGAGCCTGCAGTGCCCACACATCACAGTGGGATGGAGAAGACTCTGTGTGAACCAGACAGCGTCTAGAACATAGTCTACCACTCAACTATTCCCCCCTTGAACTGAATATGGAAGACCTTCCTGACTCTGTTTGCTCCTTAAACACAAGCAGCTCTGAACGAAATATGCATTAAAACACAGACACAGAGGCTCCTGGGTAGCTCAGTGAGTTAAAACCTCTGCCTTCAGCTCAGGTCATGATCCTGGGGTCCTGGGATCGAGCCCCGTTGGACTCTCTGCTCAGCAGGGAGTCGGCTTCCCTTCCTCTCTCTCTGCCTGCCTCTCTGCCTGCTTGTGATCTGTCAAATAAATAAATAAAATCTTAAAAAGAAAAAAGAAAACACAGACTCACCTAGAACAGTACCCAACACACGGATGAATAAATGAATGAATGAATGAATGAATGAAGCAAATATTTAGAAAGAGCCACAGGCATTTTTATTCAATGATAACAGATGGAAGGCCATGCTAGGGGTGAAAGAGAAGAGACACTCCAGCTATAAATTTCAGCAGAAAGGACCAAACTGTTTGGCCAAGTGGCCTTCCCTCCCTAACCCCTGGGAAGCCATTATTAACCTTTCACCTCCCCAGGAGGTGTGGTCCCAGAGTAACAACAGATTCAACCAAACAAACACTGGGGTCTCCCACCCCTAACCACCTGCGGTGGCTCAGCTTCCTGAGCAGATCTCCCCCTGCTTCCAGAGTCACCCCTTTCATTTGCTAATGTCACTTGCTTATTAAAAACAAGAAAGGCAGGAGCGCTGGAGCACAAAAGAAGACTTAGCTCCCGGTCATCACTCTAAAGATCCTATGTCCTCCTTTTTAGGGGAGTGCTCTCAGCCTGGGAACTATTTTTCTCACCAGAGGGAAGTTGAGGTGGAAAATAAAGAGGGAAAGAAAAAGCACAAAACATGGAGAAAACAAACTCCTGCAGGCCTTAAATTTAGGGGTGCACTGGACACTCGGGTCTCTCTTATCTGCTCAGCCTCCTCATATCTTACGAGGCCCCAGGAGTTCCAGGTCCAGAAGCCCAGAAGAACCCATGGGAGCATCCAGGATTTATAATGCTGGTGGCTACCCCCCCTCTTGTCTAGGCTAGCTAGCAGCATTCCCTATGTCCAAATGCCTTAATATGGGAGTAAATGGGCCTCAAAAAAAAAAAAAAAAATCTACAGCAAAGGGACTAAATTGATCTGACCAAATTGGCCGTTTGTGTCTTTTGCTTTTTGCATTCTGTGCATTTGCCCTTTGCCACAGAGTAACACTACCTCCAAGAGTGCACAGTTGCTCTTCCCTTGCCTTCCTGGAACCGCATTTTAGCTTCTGAAAATCAATGCTGCCAGATTCAGGAAAGCAAGTGAACTGAAATTTCCAGTTTCTTTAGGGGAAGGCAGCTCCTCCTGCCTCCTCATTCTGGGACTCTAGAGGTGGCCCTAGAGCTGCCTTGATCTTCTCCTTTGATCTGACTTAAGGACCCCAAGTTAGACTAGTAATTACCAATTGTATTGGAAACAAACTCCCGACCATATGCATCCATCGGCCTACATCAAATAAGATCTTTCTCCATTTTGCTCTTCAAATTGTCCTATTAGGTGGTTTTGTACGAATTCCTGCTAAACGTCCAAATTCTTATCAAGACTCTGTTAAAAACTTCAGTCATTACTCCTAAGAGACCCCGGTCAGAGGTGATGACCTAGCGTAAAGACCACTGTTATCACAGCATACTCCACAGAATACCATGTCCACGGTACCCTGCCTTGTGCAGCAAGGCAGCATTATCTAGCGGTTGGAGGACTATACAGCACCTGGTGATGTGTTCAGGGCCAAGCCAGGAGCCACGGTCACTGCCGCTCCGTGGGCCCCAAGTGGTGGCGCCATGGCTGCCTCTGGCTTTAGCACAAGTGCTCTGTCACCCTCAGGTCCAGACCCCCAACTCCACCCTCCCTCTCTGCCACACTCTATGCTCACCCTTTGAAAGGGGGTGGGCAAACCAGAGAATGCAACCACTAATTCAAACCAGAAAAACGGAGCACATGGAACTGAAAAGAGTTTTTCATCCAACCCGTCTGAAAGACCCCCTCCCTGTGAGAATTCTGGCTTGGGCTACTTGGCTCTCCACTTTCAGAGTCAGAAAACCTATTTTCTTGGGGCGCCTGGGTGGCTCAGTGGGTTTAAAGCCTCTGCCTTCAGCTCGGGTCATGATCTCGGGGTCCTGGGCTCTCTGCTCAGCAGGAAGCCCGCCTCTCTCTCTCTCTCTCTCTGCCTGCCTCTCTGCCTACTTGTGATCTCTGTCTGTCAATAAATAAATAAAATATATTTTTAAAAGCCTATTTTCTTCACTAACTCCTTCAAGTAAAAGGAGATGAAATGTATGTGGCTTTGCCCGTTAGCTCTTTTGCTTTTTAACTTTAGAAAAAGTGAGGCGGGTTACCACACAGGATGGGAATGCACAGAGATTTAAAGCCAAAGTTTAGTCTCCCTGGCCGGGGATGTTGAGGTATCAGCTCTAAGCGGAGGATACACGACAAGGGCCTCTTGCTAACCTCCCCCCACCCCCACTCTCTTCTCCCTGGGGACTGAAACAAATGTGTTTTATT
This sequence comes from Mustela lutreola, assembly GCF_030435805.1. NCBI lineage: Eukaryota > Metazoa > Chordata > Mammalia > Carnivora > Mustelidae > Mustela > Mustela lutreola. The sequence goes on from NC_081293.1 coordinate 57,074,373, forward strand.
TGCTCCATCTAGGAGGAGGAGGATTTATGCACAAAAAGAGAGGGGTTCCTGGGGAGGAGTCAAAATTCAGGGCTGGAACAACTGATGGCTTGTCAACAGCACACGATCAGATGGTCGTCCCAACCCCACACAAACGCAAACAAGCCAGACTGGTGCAGGGAGCTGCCAGGCCGCCCCAGTGCAGCAGTGGGTGTCAAAGGCCGCTTAATGGTGCAGTGGTTTCAAATGAAGCTGTTTTACACAAGCAAAATGTTGCTGTCTTCTAACAAACGGGCTCTCCAAAAAGACTGAAAAGGAGGAATGTTCTCTATTTAGCTAATGGGATGGGATGTGTTCAGAACAGCATTTGTCATTTCTTTTTCCCAAGCAGTTAATGACCCCAAACGTTCCACTAGGCCCTGAGTGAAGCCCACCACACCACCCAGTACACAAGGGCATGGAAACCACGGGCGCTCCAAGCCTGGAACTTAAAAAAAAAAAAGGGAAAAAAAAGCAACCAGTTCAGCAGTCCCCTTTCTAAGCGCCCCCATGGTGCCGGGACAGAGGCCCCTGTCTAACTGACCCCAGTCCCGGTGCCCCGGGCTTCCCAGAGCATCACTTTTCTAAGTAGAAAGTTCCTTCCGCCGGGAACCTGTTGGCTCCACCAGCTGAGAAATGGAGGCATCCTGGAGTTGGCCCCAGGCAGCGGCCAGGCCTAAAGCTCGGGGTCCGAGCTTCGGCGTCCCGGCAGGAGAGAAGGTCCTGGGAGGACAGCCCTCCTTCGGTAGCCAGGTGGCCGCCCAGCCCCTCTTCCCCCGGCTCCCGCGGCCTGGGAGCGAAGCCCGGGCCGCACACGCCCCAGCGGCCAGGGCTCGGCCCCCGCGGTTGGCGCGGGGCGCCCCTCCCGTCCGGGCCCCGCACTCACCCACCGCCCGGATGCGGAAGCCGCGCGGGGGGCGCAGCGCCCGGCGGCACCAGGCGTCGCGCAGCACCTGCAGGCTGGCGGGAGGCGCGTGCACCAGCAGCACCCCGCGCCGCAGCCAGCCCTGGAAAGTCAGCCGCGAGGCGGCGCGCGCCAGCCGCGAGTTCCAGAAGCAGCGCGCGTTGGCGCGACGGAAGGCGCGGAAGACCGCGCGTCCGCCAGGCTCCTCCGCGCCCGCCGCCGCCGCCGTCTCCGGCGCCTCCAGCCTGCACAGCACCAGCGCTAGCGATCCCGGCGCCAGCTGCACCGGCCGGGCCATGCCGCCGCGGGAGGCCGGGGCCCCTGCCTAGCGCATGTCCGGGAGCGGCGGGCGCGCGGCACCGGCGGTCCGGGCGCCACACGCAGGGCGGGAGGGATCGGCCGACTGCACGCAGCGCCCGCTGCCAGGGGAACGGGCTCCGGGGGGCGGTGCCGGCGGCGCCCGGCGGCCGGGGGGTGGGGCGGGACGCGCGGCCGGAGGGTGGCCGCGGCTCGCGGCGGCGCGGCGCCCAATGGGGCTTTCCGAGGACTGAGGGGACTCTCCTCCCTAGCCGGACTCTGCCGCCGCCCCGCCCCCCGTGGCCTCCCCTTGGCTCCCTGCACCTCCCAGCTCCCGGGCAGCTCCAGCTCCCCTACCCCGAGGGGGACGCTCTGGAGCCTTTCCAAGTCCTCGGGGAGCCCCGCCGCTCCCGAGAGCCTCTTTCAACCCGCCGCGCGAGCGGCACAGCCAGCAGTGCCCGGAACTGAGAGGACCAGCGTGGCCGCCACCGTCCTGGCTTTAAGGTCGCTCCTAGTGAGAGAGGCCGCGAGAGACAGCGTGCGGGTGTCGGGGACCTCTCTGGGGCCGGGAGTCCTTCGAGCCAGGTTTGAGTCGGTCTGCTCCTAACCCGTTGGCTCCTCACTGGTACTCTCTCTGAGCCTCAGTTTACCGCTCCTTACCCCGGGAGCTCCCCGGACTGGAGGGAGAGGGGCTTGTGATCTACCCGGCAGACTGTAGCGAGTGATTCCGAGCTACGAGCGGTGCTTCCCATGCGGAGGGACAGAGGCTGGAGCCCTGACTGGGGCAGCGGAGAAGGGCCCCAGGACGGAAGAACAGGGGACGGGAGAGGTAGGGCGCGCGTTGTTACTACTAGAAACTGGCCCTAGAAGAGGGAGCAGAGCTGCTCGGCGAGACCTGGGGTCGCCCCAGACTTCCCGCTCCCTCAGCTCGTCAGTCAACAACCATAATAACTGGAGATAATCTATACCCCGCCTCCTTGTAAATCATCCTCACAATAAATGATAGAGGACCCGATTAAATAATGATAGCTAACGTTTATTGAACTCTCTATGCTGGGGGTGTTAATTTTACACCTCGGCGTTAACTCCTGTTACTATTTCTTTATTTTTAGAGATGAGGAAACTTCAGGCTGGGTGAGGCGTCCTGGGGCGCCTGGGTGACTCAGTCGGTTAAGCCTCTGCCTTCAGTTAAGGTCATGATCCCAGCGTCGTGGGATGGAGTCCCACACTGGGCTCCTTGCTGAGTGGGGAGCCTGCTTCTCCCTCTCCTCCCAGCTCGATATCTCGGTCTCTCTCTCAAATAAGTAAATAACATCTTAAAAAAAAAAAAAAAAAAGATGCATCCTGATCACACAGATAGTAAGAGAGAGAGTTAAACAACTACCATGCAGGGTTCCCTCTGACAAATAAGTATGACACAATTTTCAATTCAAATAAGCATGCGAACCTGAGATACCATCTCGGGTCGAATTCTGACACTGATGGACATGGATGGATGGATCAACACAGCAGAGAGCCTAAATGAACTAAACTCCTATGTCTGTAGAAGCTCCCTGGGGAGGGCAATTTCCTCCTCGGAGTTCTCTTTATCATAGCCCCTAACCCTGTGGGATCAAGGATAATTTTGCTGTGTTTCCCACCCTAAAGAACGATGACATCTCTATATCTAGCATTTAGCACAGTGTCTTTTCCATTATAATAAGGATTATGATAATTCTCATTTACTCTCAGCTCACTCTGTGCCTAGAATTGTACTAAGGGTTTTACATGTGTGATTTAATTTTATCCTCAAAATTAACCCTCTGAAATGGGTAATATTAGTAAGCCCCATTTTCCACAAGAAAAACAAAAGCTTAAATGAGGGAAGCTGGGTGGCTCAGTCAGTTAAGCATCCAACTTTTGACCTCAGCTCAGGTCTTGATCTCAGGGTGGTAAATTCAACACCCTGTGTTGGGCTCCATGCTGGGTGTAGAACCTATTTAAACCAAAAAAGAAAAGCAAAACAAAAGCTTAGAGAGCTCAGGCCAAGAGCCTATGAGGACAAAACGAATGCAAGGTCAAATAGAGATCCCAACATTGTCCATACACCTGGTTAGACGGGGAAGGCAGAGGACCACACTCTGACTCATGGAACCTATTGCCTGGTCTGAAAAATTGTCCTGAGCCTGATTCCCTCTCCTAAGCCTTTGAAATGGAAACACACAATAAGGCCCTCATTAGCAGAGCCTGTAGCTGCTGGGATGCTGTCGGGTAGACCCAGCTATGAGATTTCATGGCCTGAACTTGTGAGGTAGAACTCTCTTAAATTGTGGAAACTTTCATTCAGATATGTGACATTTCCATTATCATTTTACTTCAGCTAGTCCAATTAACAAAAGAAGAGGGAAGACTGTAAAGAGAAAAAAAGTTTTTTTTAAAGATTTTATTTATTTGACAGAGTTCACAGGTAGGCAGAGAGAGAGGGGGAAGCAAGTTCCCTGCCAAACAGAGAGCCCAACATGGGGCTCAATCCCAGCACGCCAAGATCATGACCCAAGCCGAAGGCAGAGGGTTAACCAATGGAGCCACACAGGTGCCCCATGTAAAGAGAAAAATTTTAAACTACACCCAAATGTGTATCCACTTGTTTTCCCAAAGGATCAGCTACCTCGCAAATATCCCTAAACTCTTACCAAATGGAACTTGAGAGTTAATGGAGGGGGCGCCTGGGTGGCTCTGTTGGTTGAGCATCTGCCTTGGGCTCAGGTCATGATCTCAGGGTCCAGGGAGAAAACCCAGCTCGGCTCCCTGATCAGTGAGGAGCCTGATTCTTCTCCCTCTGCCCCTCCCTCGCTTTTGTTCTCTCTCTCTCTCTCAAAGAAATCATCTTTTTAAAGTGTTAATGGAGGGGCCCCTTGGTGGCTCAGTTCTTAAGTGGCTCCCTTTAGCTCTGGTCATAATCCCAAAGTCCAGCGATAGAGCCGTCAATTGGGTTGCATGCTCAGCAGGAAGCCTCTTTCCTCCTCTCCACTCCCTCTGCTTGTGTTCCCTCTTCGATGTGTCTCTCTCTGTCCAAAAATAAATATTTAAAAAATTTTTTTAAAAATAAAATGTTAATGGAAAACTAAAGACCTCCAACCTGAATGGTCAATATTACATGTCAAAACTAGAGAGACAGGGCGCCTGGGTGGCTCAGTGGGTTAAGCCACTGCCTTCGGCTCAGGTCATGATCTCAGGCTCCTGGGATCGAGGCCCGCATCGGGCTCTCTGCTCAGCAGGGAGCCTGCTTCTCTCTCTCTCTGCCTGCCTCTCCATCTACTTGTGATTTCTCTCTGTCAAATAAATAAATAAAATCTTTAAAAAAAAAAAAACAAACTAGAGAGACAGAAACTTCTCAACGGTCTTCCATCTTTGTGATCTCTGGAGACCAGACACAGAAATATTTTTTTTAAAGGATTTTATTTATTAGGGCACCGGGGTGGCTCAATAAAACATAGCCAAGACTCAATATTTGGCCAACTTGGTACATGAAGCTTAGAGATAGATTTTATTTGGATTAGAGAACTGAAGTTGCAGGAGGCACAAGGACATAGCTGCTCTGTTTGTCATTGCTACCGAAGATAAACTTGATCATCGGATGCTCACATCTGCCTGGGGTCTATACTAAGTAGAGCATTCAGTGCTCTTCACACTCTGACCCCAGCCCGTCTTTCTAACTTCATCTCCTTTTCTTTTTTTTAAGATTTTATTTATTTATTTGAGAGAGAATGAAAGAGAGAGCACAAGCAGAGGGAGAAGCAGGCAGAGGGAGAAGAAGAAGCAGACTTCCTGATGAGCAGAGAGCCCAATGTGGGGCTCAATTCCAGGACCCTGGGATTCATGACACAAGCTGAAGGCTGACGCCTCTCCCACTGAGCCAACCAGGCACCCCTCCATTTTCATCCTTGGCCTTCTCCTGCAATCCACACCAAGGACCTTGTGCTCCAGCTACACAAAAGGACACACCTTCCCATGTTTTGCTCCCATTATTCCATCTGCCTAGAAGGCCTTCCTCCTTCCACCAGGTGCTATGCTACAAGGCTCAGCCCATAAAACCTGTGACACATCCCAGGGAGATATCATCTGTTCTTGGAGCACATTGTTAACCCTTTTATAACACTTGTGTGTTAAGGGTTGTAACACTTAATTATCTGTCTCATCAGGATTTCCTGGGGACCAGGCTCCTGACTGAGTCATCTCTCTGACCCAGCACATGGCCAAGTACCTGGGCCGTAGAGTCATTCCACGTGAATCCAGTCTAATCGAACTGATCCTTGATCCAGGATAAATCCACTTTATCTTCTTTTCATGAGTCTGGGGTCACCACACACCTAAGCATTTCTGGTCTGTGGGTGGATCATAGGAAGACCTAGTTACCTAATAGTCAATGCCAGCGCAAAAGCCTCAAGGCACAGGCACACCCAGGTCTCACACACCCAGGCATTTGGAGTTCAGTGATTTCTCTGGAGGCTGTTTATAGCACACATGTTATACTGAGGATGATGTTGAGATTAACTGCCTCAAAATTTTTTCCACACCCAAATTTATCAAGCTGAACTTCCTTCCCCTTACCTGAGAAAATGAAGCCTTGACACTTAAGGCTGAGTTAGAAACTGTTTTCTATCTGGTTTCCCTTTATTATACCATTTCCACTTCTGCAGCATCTTTGTGCCCTGTACAGAAAAAGAAAAAGAAAAAAAAAATCCTGGAGACTTTTGTTTTTATTTCTCAAAGAAAAATGTGAGGCTTTGCAAAGCAACTGTGTCGAGGCAAAGGCTAGAAAAAAGGAGGCAGGGACAGGAGAAAATCATTTAATGCCATCTCCTTATTTTTTTATTTTTATTTTTTTAATAAATGTTAGGGTGTTTTTTTTTTTTTTAATCATTTATTTATCTGAGAGAGAGAGCAGCAGAGGGAGAGTGAGAGGGAGACTCCCTGCTGAGCAAGGAGCCAGATACGGGACTCAATTCCAGAATCCTGGGACCATGACCTGAGCCGAAGGCAGATGCTTAACTGACTGAGCCATCCAGGCGCCCCAAACATCTGACTCTTGATCTCAGTTTAGGTCTTCATCTCAAGGTCCTGAGTTTGAGTCCCACACTGGGCTCCATGCTGTGCATGGAACCTACTAAAAAGAAAGAAAAGAAAAGGGAAAAGAAGGAAGAGTAAAGGAGGAAGAGAGGAAGGGAGGGAGGTGGCTTAGAGGAGCCTGACCAAAGTTTGGTGAAGAAGGGTCCCTGTCAGGAGCCAATACAAACTCCCTGCACTCTGCCCCGCCCTATTGGTTAAAAGAACTAACAGCTGTAAAGCATTTACCTTTTTTATTTGTTTTAAAAGATTTTATTTATTTATTTGACAGACAGAGATCTCAAATTAGGGGAGAGGCAGGCAGAGAGAGAGAGAGAGAGAGGAGGAAGCAGGCTCCCTGCTGAGCAGAGAGCCCGATTCGGGGCTCCCTCCCGGACCCTGGGATCATGATTTGAGCTGAAGGCAGAGGCTTAACCCACTGAGCCATCCAAGTGCCTCCACCCCTGTGAAACATTTAAAACGTCCCCATAATCCCATTTTTGTTTGGGGAGGGGGAATTTGAATATTATCATTAACAGAAATTATTTCTAGATGGTGGAATTACAAGTAATTTTTCTTTCTTTCTTTGAACTTTTTCTATACTTGCCAAAAATTTACCGGGGGCGGGGGAGAAGAAGTCCTCAATGATCTTTGGTTTCAAAGAAGTTAAGGCTGCTGGCGCTCCTGCACTGGGGTCATCAGAGCCAATAAGCTTTCTAACCAACATGAAGAGACTCCATCATTTAACTTCCCTATTCAACTTTGGGTCAGAGGGTAGGTCTCAGAGCTGGAAAAAATTACTCCCAGAAAGAAAGCCAAAACGCCATGTCTGTCAAAAAGATATGCAAAAAAGTGCCCTGAATCAGAGCAAGTCAGCAAAATTCTTATTTGAAACCTTGAAAATCAGATTTTCCCTACACCTAAAAATCAAACAAACGAACACACAACCCCCTTTGCCCCCCAAAACCCCACAAAAAACAGGAATAAAGTATGCAGGCCTATGGCAAGATGCCAAACCCAGCTTCAGGATTTTAAAGGAGAAACCACATCTCTTCAGCTTGATTATAGCACAGGTTGTAAAGCTGGGCCTCATATCCCACTATTTACATGCAAATCCCACCAAAAATGAGTTGGCCCCTCTCCAGATGTCCAGATCTCAAAGGAACTCTGTTTCCAGGGAGGCCCCTACTCCATAGCCATGAGTCTCTTTTCTCTGCTTTCCTGGGCACAGAGGGGAGTAAAGATGTTAAGGCATATCTCTCACATGCTGAAATGATCTTGGATTGGGAAACGGAATGTTGCTTTGTCCCTTCTCACAATCTACCTGTTACCAGTTGTTTTAGCCTTTTTTTTTTTTTAATTTTATTTATTTGAGGGGCACCTGGGTGGCTCAGTGGGTTAAAGGTAGAGGCTTTAACCTCTGCTTTTAACCCACTGAGACACCCAGCACCCCTCTTTTTTCTTTTTTAAGATTTATTTATTACTTTAAGAGAGAGGGGAAGGGCAGAGGGAGAAGGAGAATCCCAAACAGACTCCAGAGCCTGACTCGGGGCTTGATCCTGCAACCCTAAGATCATGACCTGAGCCAAAACCAAGAATCAGACGCTCAACTGACTGAGCCACCCAGGTGCCCCAAGCTGTTTAAGCCTCTTAACGGGAATGCAGGATGACCTGGTATTCATCTGCCTACCCTCTCGAGTGTCCCCCATAGTGTGGCTTAAAAGCCAGAGAACAGCCCCCTGAACAAGAGAGTAAGAAGCACAGCGTGTAAGGGAAGACAGGACATTAAAGTTGGTGCCAAACAACACTGGTCTGGGACGCACAGATGCGGTTCATTCAGCATTCTCCAGAGGACCCAAATAAAATAGGAGGCTTTGTAGAAGTACCTGTAACATGATAAGTAAAAGTACTTATTGAGGTGCCACTTTGGGTAATAAAGAGGAAGACACGTGGAGGAAACATCCGTTCGTGAGGAAACATTTTCATTTGCTCAGAAAACTTGCCATCTAGTGTTTTTCAAAACATCAGAGCCTTCGCGGGGTGCCTGGGTGGCTCAGTGGGTTAAGCCTCTGCCTTCGTTCGGCTCAGGTCATGATCTCAGGGTCCTGGATTGAGCCCTGCGTATGGCTCTCTGCCTGGCAGGGAGCCTGCTTCCTCCTGCTTCTCTGCCTGCCTCTCTGCCCACTTGTGATCTCTCTCTGTGTCAAATAAATAAATAAAATCTTAAAAAAAAATTAGAGCCTTCATAAATTTATGATGAGAAAAAGCAATAGAGAAGAGTTAAAGTAAAAAGAATGAGTCAATGGTCAATGTGGGCCTTATCTGGAACCTATTTGGAACAAAACAAACGGGAAACAATTTATGAGAAATCTGAACACTGACTGGGTATTTGACACAAAGAACAAAAGGAAAAACAAAGGAATACATGAGTGTGATTTATGAAGAAATGAATATGCTCTTAAAATACTTCCACCTTCTAAAAAGAAACATCAGTGTGTTGGGTAAGTTGTTCGGTGATTATCTTTTCTGAGTTTCAGTAAAAATGATTACTGACCCTCAGTCATCACCTCCTACAATAGGGTACATCTGGGTAGCAGAGTGCTTATAAAATATACTTGCCAATAAAACTCCAAAACATTAATATTTTAAAATAACATCTTCGAAGGAAAAAAATTTCTGTTTTCCAACAAACTCTGGGATCATACTTTTCCCATTCACAAAAAAACAAAACAAAACAAAAAACCTCCCAACAACCCAGAAATGAAAAAGAATAGCTCTGGAAAAACAGGGAGAAGGCTAATGAGCCTTCAGAGATGGGCAGTTACACATCTTGGTCTTGCTTTAAGGATGTGACATTGCTCCTCTTACTAGGACAAAGAATCACACTGAGAATAGATTGATCTGTTACCTTTTAATGGATCTTTATTTATTTGTTTGAGGAGGGAAGGGCAGAGGGAGAGAGAGAATCTCAAGCCGACTCTCATGGCAGGGATCCGTCCCAGGACCCTGAGATTACAACCTGAGCCGAAACCAAGAGTCATGAAGAGTCAGACACTTAACGGACTGAGCCACCCCGGCACCACTTGGTGTTACCTTTATTTATTTATTTTAAGATATTTATTTATTTGACACAGAGAGAGAGAGCGAGAGACAGCGAGAGAGGGAACACAAGCAGGGGGATGGGAGAGAGACAGGCAGACTCCCTGCTGAGCATGGAGTCTGATGTGGGGCTTGATCCCAGGACCCTGGGATCATAACCTGAGCAGAAGGCAGATGCTTAGGAGTGTACACATATCTCGATGAGCGTTGAGAAATGTATAGAATTATTGAATCATTATATCGATTCTAACATAATGAAACTAATGTAACACTGTATGTTAACCATACTTGAATTTAAAAAAGAAATATGGCATAAAAATGAATAAAATAAAATAATAGAGTAAAATAAAATAAAGCAGAGATTGCAGACTCAGAGGACCAACAGATGGTGGGCCACATCTGGCCACTGGCTGTTTTTGTATGGCCTATAAGCTAAGGATGAATTTTACATTTTTAAATGCTTGGAAAAAATAAAAAGAAGAAGAAGACTATTTCTTGACATGTGAAAATTACATAAAACTCAATTTTCCATGTCCATCTCGTTAAGTGGTAAGATGGGCACACTCAGTCATGTACCAGTTAGCTGTGGCTGCTCTTCTCAGTCGAGTTGAGTGGTTGCCATAAAGTCTGTATGGTCTGCGAAGCCAAAACTACTTCCTCTCTGGCCCTTTATAGAAAAAGTTTGCAAAATCCCAGTCTAGAGCCCCATCGGTGCCAAGGCTCCTTTGCAGAACGGGGCCTTTCATAGGGAAAGCATTCTTCAAGCACAACCAGTAGGCCTTTGGGCCTCCTTGGGCCAACTCTGTTGCTTTCCATGTTGGATGCTGCTGGAAGAGGGTAGAACAGGGAGCTGCCCTGTGTCCTCCAGCCAACATGCTGAGCCGAGGTGGGGCAATTTAGTTTCTGTTCTCACTGCCTACTCAATCATGGCCTCTCAGCTCAGCCTGTCAACAGGGAGACCAATTAGTGCCGATTTCTATGCAAAAGGCGTTTCCTTAAGGCAAGACTGAGATCACCACCTCGTTTCACACAAACAATTTGGGGTCACAAGGTTAACCCCGGTTAGATTCAAACCAGGGCTTGAAAAGTGAAAGGCAGCCCTCTCACCAATCCTTAGAGCTCTCTGGACTCCTTAGGAAAAAAGTGTCAAAGAATTCACCTCATTTACCAGACGGGGACCTAACACTTCAGGGGAAACAGCCAGCAGACCCTGCAAATTTCATATCCCTCTGCAAGATTACCCTCAGATTTCCCACAGATGGTTAGGGCAAAACTTTATTAGAACCATATGTAGCAATCAGTTTTCTTGGAATTCAAGAGCACCAGAGAGCAGGCCTTCCACTCCGGAGTTCTAAATTTCTTAAGAAATCAGAGACTCAACTCTAAGAGCCAGTGAGTCCTCCAAAGCACATTTCTTACAAGTAAAAATATTCTTTGGCCTGAGGAGAAAGATGTATTTATGGGCAAACGTAGTTTATACTAGGTTGTCTACAAATTTACTGTAAATAAGTTGGTATGTTTATGTTAGAACATTTTAACAAGATGATCAGAGCAAACCCTTTGGTGGATTATTTCATAAAGAATATCTTTTTCTTTTTGACAATTCATAGTTTGTTATTCAAAAGAATTTCAGAATTTTTTTCAAATTGAAATGCCATTCACATAATATAACTTGCTGATTGTACCTAAATCAAAATTGTTCACTTTAAAGAGAACATCTCAATGGCATTCACAATGGAAGGATTTGTTTTTTACACCAATGTAGGCTTTTCTCATTGGCCTAAAATTTCGTTTATATTTTGAATATAAACAGGGTACGTACACCCCTTCTCCTCAATGAATTTAAAGCCAAGAACTGTTTTTTAAACCAATAAATTGTCCCTCTTTGGACATTCAAATTGTCAAATGATGATGAAAGGTAAAACACACTAGCAGACAACAGGAAAAGAACCTTTTTTTTTTTTTTTTTTAAGATTTTATTTAGAGCCTGATGTGGGGCTCGATCCCAGGACCCTGCGATCATGACCTGAGCTGAAGGCAGAGGCTTTAACCTACTGAGCCCCCCGGGCGCCCCGGAAAAGAGTCCTTTCAAACTGATTACAGTTATTCAGAAAGGAAATTTGCTGGGTTTTATAGGATGTAGACATTTTACTGGGAGATATTAACATCTCCCAACCTTCCCCCAAGCCACACACTGGCCGTTTTTTTTTTTTTTTTTTTAAGAATGCCTCTATTCTTTTGGAAAAAACAATGTATCTCAATATTAAAAATTTAAAGTACAAAAAAAATTCACTTGAAATTCTTCCACCCAGAAATGATTATTTTTCTAGGTAGCTATATAGACAGATAGAAATAATTTTAGAAAAATAGAATCATATCATGTATCATATTTTAAATGAAAAATATTAGATTTAGTTCCAGGAAGATGGGAGGGAAGCACCTTCCCCTATTCTTCGCATTTAGCTTAACTAAAAGCTTTGGGAATATATATCTCTGAAAGGTAGAGAGAGACAGACTGGTAGACCAGCTGGCTAGGAATCTAGGGCTCTAAGAACAGCACCCCACTGGTTGGTTCCTTGGGTTTTCTTTTTGTTTTCTATATTCCAAACCGGATACCAGAGAAGCCAGCAACCTGAAATACCAATGGGCACAGACAAAACTAACACCTCAAGAAAAGCCTCTTTTCTCTATGTAAAGGAGTAGGAAAGGAATAGCCTAGTGAGACAGAAATTTGGGATGCCTGGATGGCTCAATCCATTAAGCACCTGTCTTTGGCTCAGGTCATGATCCTAGAGTCCTGGGATGAAGTCCCCATCAGGTTCCCGGCTCAGTGGGGAGCCTGTTTCTCCCTCTGCCTGCCACTCCCCCTACTTATATGCTCTCTCTTTCTCTCTCTCTGTCTCTGACAAATAAATAAAATCTTAAAAAAAAAAAAAAAAAAAGGAAACTTCAACACAGTAGCCATTCAACACCACCATCTCCCCAACAAAAGCCAATGAGAAAACCTACACTTCCACACTTGCCAAGCTATAATGACATGTCCCGGCTCACCACCCCACCCCAACCCTCTGCGGGGTCAGTGACAAGTACATGGGAAACTCCACCAACATCAAGTGCCGGTCCCCACCCCCCTGGGATGGTGTCAGAGGCAGCCAGGTGGAGAGTGAGCTCCCCCAGCACAGCACAGCAGTAACAAGGCCACCTCCATCTTGGTGTTGGTGGAAGCCACGTGGAAAGCAGTTACAAGATGTGCCACCACTTTCAGGCCTAGTGGACAGCCTGAAAGCCCACCCAGTCTAGAAGCACTGAGTCCCCTCTCCTCACTGTCAAAGGGGCAAGAGTAAAAAGCCTGGACTTCCCCCTGGATGTGGCAATAACATGGTGGCACGCCTCTTCACCCACTGGCATGGTGTCAGAGGTTTGAGTGTTGTCTGCTAAAACACAAAATTTATTTATTTATTTTTAAGATTTTATTTATTTATTTGACAGAGTTCACAAGCAGGCAGAGCAGCAGATAGAGAGAGAGGGGGAACCAGGCTCCCCACTGAGCAGAGAGCCCGATGCGGGGCTTGATCCCAGGACTTGGGATCATGACCTGAGCCAAAGGCAGAGTCTTAACCCACTGAGCCACCCAAGCACCCCTAAAATACAAAATTTAAATAAGATCCAGAGTCTCACAATATCAAAATTTCCAGGTTTCAGTTGCAGACAAGTTGTCATACCAAGAACCAGGAAGATGTCAAAACAAAAGACGACACCAACACAGAAATGATCCAGATGTTAGAATTACCTGATAAGGGGGCGTCTGGGTGGCTCAGTCAATTAAGGATCCAGCTCTTGATTTCAGCTCATGTCATGATCCCAGGGTCCTGGGATCAAGCCCTGCATCAGGTGGAGCCTACTTCTCTCTCCCCCAATCCCCTCGCTTGAGCTCTCTCTGTCAAATAAGTAAATAAATAAAATATTTTTTAAAAATATGACTTGGGGCGCCTGGGCGGCTCAGTGGTTAAGCCGCTACCTTCGGCTCAGGTCATGATCTCAGATTCCTGGGATCGAGCCCCGCATCGGGCTCTCTGCTCAGCAGGGAGCCTGCTTCCTCCTCTCTCTGCCTGCCTCTCTGCCTACTTACGATCTCTGTCTGTCAAATAAATAAATAAAATCTTTAAAAAAAAAATATGACTTTAAGGTGACTTTTTCTTTGTTTTTCCTTAAGATTTTATTTATTTATTTGTGAGAAAGAGAGAGCGCACAAGCAGGGGTGGAGGAGGGAAGTGGCAGAGGGAGAGGGAGAAGCAGATTCCCTGCTGAGCAGGAAGCCCAATGCAGGCTCCATCCCAGGACCCTGGGATCATAACCTGAGTCGAAGGCAGATGCTTAGCGACTAAGCCACCCACATGGCCCTCAGACATTCTATATACATTTGATTTTTTCATTATGGTTGATAACATTTCCATTCTTCAACCCCTAAGCTCAACATTTGCAAAAGAAAAGGGGAAACCACAAAGGACTTTTATGTATTAAAGTGCCTAACTCCTTGGTTATGAAACAACAGTGTAGAAGTCCCAAAGAAGTTTGGGGTAGGAGGGTACCTGCCCGACTCAGGTGATAAAGCATGCGATTCCTGATCTTGGGATTGAGTTCAAGCTCCACACTGGGCATAGAACTTACTTAAGAAAAGGAATAAGGAGGAGGAGGAGGAGGAGAGGGAGGGGGAGGAGGAGGAGGAAGAAAAGAAAGAAGAGGAGGAAGAAGGAAAAAGGAAGAAGAAAGAGGAGAAGGAGGAAGAGGTGGAGAACGGGGCGAAGAAGTTGTTTCTGATAGGAACCACATTAGGTACCAAGGAGATACCCTGAGCAGGAAATGAGGGGACAGATTTGTGAAGCTATTGCTGAAGAAGCAACATATCAAACTTCTGATCAGTTCATCACAGTTATATAATTCTTTTTTTTTTTTTTTTAAAGATTTATTTATTTGTTAGAGAAAGGGAGAGAGAGAGAGCACAAGCACAGGCAGGCAGACTGGCAGGCAGAGGCAGAGGGAGAAGCAGGCTCCCCGCTGAGCAAGGAGCCCGACGTGGGACTCGATCCCAGGACGCTGGGATCATGACCTGAGCCAAAGGCAGCCACTCAACCAACTGAGCCACCCAGGCGTCCCCAGTTATATCATTCTTAATCTATATCTATCATGGGACACCTAGGTGGCTCAGTCAGTTGAGCTCAAGCTATGATCTCGGGGTCCTGGGATCAAGCCCCACGTCTGGCTCCTTGCTCAGCAGGAAGTCTGTTTGTCCCTCTGCCCCTTCCCCCCATTTTTTCCTTCTTCTCTCCCCTTCCTCCCTCCCCACCCCCGCTCCTATGCTCTCTCAAATAAATAAATAAAATCATTTTAAAAAACCCTACATCTATCATAAAGTGTTTTTTCCAAAAATAGTCTAGGCTCTCAAAAAGAATTTTTAGTAAATTTCCCTTTATTCCAGTTCATAATGAAAGGAATCCAAGACATCTTGTTTTTATTTGGTGTCTATCATGAGAATTGAGAAAAGCAATCCAAATGTTTTCACTTCTTTAAGAAGCTGGGGAGAGACTTTCAGCTCGTGTTACATGGCTTGGCAGGCAAACATTCCTCACAGTGTTAAGCGTGATTTGAGCTCAGTCCCACAGTTCTGGTTCATTGCCTAGGAGTTCTCACCTACAAAGTGGGAGAATGAGGAAAAGCTCTATCTCCTAATTTTAAAAGGTGATTCAGTGAGGGATGATTTAGGGTAAGGATTGGGATAGAACTGTAGACCAGAAGCATCTGGTTGACTCATAAGAGGTATAAAACAATTATTGAAATAAGATTAAGATTATACATTATACTTGGAAACATAGATTTTACAAAGTAAGTATTTCTTACATGTCTTACAGCTGTTAATATCTATCTTGTTTACACAAAATTCCAGTGCTATGTCGTATTTTTCTTATCCTAACCTAACTTGTTATGATTTATATTTCCTCTATCATCTTCTCAATTATAATTTGAATATAAAACCATTTTCATTTGAGAGAGTGTTGTTTTGAAAATATTTAGTAAAGGTATCAGCATCTTTGCAGTAACCTGGAAGAATGTGGTTATCTATGGGATTATGCCATTTAGGGATAATAGATGTTAGCTCAAAGCCATTTAAAAAAATATTTTATTTATTTATTTGAGAGAGAAAGAGAGCACACGAGATGGGGGAGGGTCAGAGGGGGAAACAGACTCCCCTCTAATAAAATCTTAAAAAAAAAAAGTTGAATCACTATGATGTACGCCCGAAACTAATGTAACATTTTTTGTCAACTATACTAAAAAAGAAAGAAAGAAAGAAAGAAAAAAAAGAAAGAAAGAAAGAAAGAAAGAGCAGTTAATAGTACCATTAAATCACAACTGGCTTGACTCTTTTTTTTTTTTTTTTTAGTGTGGAATGGAGCTGAAGATTGGATTCCTAAATTTTATTTTTTTAAATTGTAATAAAAATCCGTTTTACCATGCCGGGTCAAATCAATCCTCTGCGTCTGCACCGACTAAACCTCATACACCATTCCTTTATTAGTTTGGTTCTTACCTCTTATGTTTATACTGTGACATTTCAACCTTTTGCTTTTTCTGTCATTTTGTTAGTTTGTTTAAGATTTTTATTTTATGGGGCACCTGGGTGGCTCAGTGGATTAAAGCCTCTGCCTTCAGCTCAGGTCATGATCCCAGGGTCCTGGGATCAAGCCCCACATCCGGCTCTCTGCTCCGCAGGGAGCCTGCTTCCTCCCCTCTCTCTGCCTGCCTCTCTGCCTATTTGTGATCTCTGTCTGTCAAATAAATAAATAAATAAAATCTTTAAAAAAAAAAAAAAGATTTTTATTTTATTTATTTGACAGACCGAGATCAGAAGTAGGCAGAGAGGCAGGCAGAGAGAGAGGGGAAGCAAACTCCCAGATGAGCAGAGAGCCCAATGTGGGGCTCCATCCCAGGACCCTGAGATCATGACCTGATCCCAAGACAGAGGCTTTAAACCACTGAGCCATCCAGGAGCCCCTGACTGTCATTTTGGATATAGGTATATTAACAGAGTAACTGCCAAGCCTCTCAATAATTAAAACAGAATTAAATTGTGACTTCATCATCTTGGGCAAAGGAGTCAAAAGTAGTAATGATGCGGTCACCTGGGTGGCTCAGTAGGTTAAGCATCTGCCTTCAGCTCTGCCCCTCCCCCAACTCATGCTTGCAGTCTCTCAAATAAATAAAATTTAAGAAAAAAAAAAAAAAGATGTAGGAGCCCCTAGGTGGCTTATTCATTAAGCATCTGCCTTTGGCTTAGGTCATGATCCCACAGTCCTGGGAACGAGCTCTGCATTGGGCTCCCTGCTCAGTGGGAAGCCTGCTTCTCCCTCTCCCACTCCCCCTGCTTGTGTTCCCTCTTTCGTGGTGTCTCTCGCTGTCAAATAAATAAATAAAATCTTAAAAAAAAAAAAAAAGATGTTGACTTTCTTAAAACATTTTTTCCTATCCAAGCAGATAGGCTTCCAAGGAAACAGGAACTAATCTATTTTTTAGAAGATTTTATTTATGTATTTATTGAATTAAGAGAGAGCACAGAGCAAGAGTGAGAGAAACTGAACAAGCAGGGGGAGTGGGAGAGGGAGAAGCAGGCTCCCCCTCTGAGCAGGAAGCCCGATGTGGGGCTCCATCCACAACCCTGAGATGAAGACCTGAGCCTTAACCCACTGAACCACGCAGACGCCCCTGATAGGCTATTTATCAAAGATGGAAACTTCACTTATAACAAATTCTTAATAATTTAAAGGAGTACGAAATTACCGCTGGAGGAAGCTGAATACATGGGAAAGCCAGAAGCGTGTGGGTCACAGCCTGTACCTCGAGTCTTTAGTTTCCCCAAGGTATCTTTCTGCGCAGACTGCACGAGGTTTCAGGCAACCAAGACGGAAGCATGCCCCAGCCTTCAAGCAGAAGCAAATTAACCGTGGAGCTAAAGGATAGTAGAATGGTAGAATTCTCATTTTATTCCCAATTCCAGTTCTTATAGTGAGGGTTGGTTGCCTGATATTCTTCTGGAAACAGTAGCTCAAAGGTTAAACATTCACCCCTTGGAAGGATTTCCAACAGCCAAGCGACTGCCTCCTGAGTTTACAAAGCTGATAAAAGACCCTGGAATAAATAACAGATGGATTTGGGAAATGGCCTAAGTATACCCCAAGGCTGGTATATTTTATACCTTAAGAAGAATGGTTCAAAGTAGGTTTTAATTAAATATTTATGTTACAGCCAGAAACAGCAACTGTCTCTGTGTGGCCAGCCCCCGGCTTCCAACAGGTCTGTCTCAGCAAGGAAATGAATAGACATTAAATATTTATTCTGTACATGTTAAAAGTACACTCTGCTCTTTCCCTGCCTGAAGAGAGATAACAAGGCTAGAGATAGGGGTGCTTGGGTGGCTCAGTGGGGTAAGCCTCTGCCTTCGGCTCAGGTCAAGATCTTAGGGTCCTGGGATCATGTCCCGAATTGGTCTCTCTGCTTGGCGGGGAGCCTGCTTCCCCCCTCTCTCTGTGCCTGCCTCTCTGCCTACTTATGATCTCTCTCTCTCTCTCTGTCAAATAAATGAATAAAGTCTTTTAAAAAAATAAAAATAAAATAAAAGGAAATATAATCTTATAAAAAGACTGGGAGGCCAGGTTGAACTAGGAAGCAGATCAGAGGTTGAGCCCCGCATCGGGGCTCCGTGCTCAGCAGGGCACCTGCTTCCCCCACCCTGCCTCTCTGCCTACTTGTGATCTCTGTCAAATAAATAAGTAAAATCTTAAAAAACAAAAGAAACAAACAAAAAGAAAACCCTCCAAGATCAGTATTAAGAGAACCTCTGTTTAATGGGCTTCTATAGAGTACACTTCCAAGTTATTTCCTGCCTACTGGGGCACCTGCTGGCTCAGTTGGTAGAGGACCCAACTCTTGATCTCAGGGTCGTTGAGTCAGAGAAGCATATGACTCTTGATCTTGGGGTTGTGAGTTCAAGCCTTGCACTGGGTGGAGAGATTACTTTAAAAAATTTTTTTAATCTTTTTTTTTTAAAAAGATTTTATTTACTTAACAGAGATCACAAGTAGGCAGAGAGAAAGAGGGGGAAGCAGGCTCCCTGCTGAGCAGAGCCTGATGTGGGGCTAGATCCCAGGACCCCAGGACCATGACCTGAGCCAAAGGCAGACGCTTTAACCCACTGAGTCACCCAGGTGCCCCCCAAAATCTTAAAAGTCTTAAAGAAAAAGGCATTCCCTATACTTTATGAAGTTTCATTTGCTTGAACCATAGTGACACAAATCAATTTTTTTTTGAGATTTTATTTATTTGACACAGAGAGAGACAGAGAGAGAGAGGGAACACAAGCAGGGGGAGTGGGATAAGGAGAAGCAGGCTTCCTGCTGAGCAGGGAGCCCAATGCAGGGCTCAATCCCAGGACCCTGGGATCATGACCTGAGCAGAAGGCAGACACTTAATAACTGAGACACCCAGGTGCCCCCCAATACCTATTTTTGTTTACCACATGCACATGTAACCACAGGTGAAATTTCCACCTGATTTAGTAGCTTAGAGAGTTTTTAGGGCAAAGGTCATGAAAATATAAATAAATACCAATTATAAAAAATTGTTAGGAGAAAGTTCAATATTGAAGTTAATTTAATTCCCCAAATTTGATAACCTAGAACAAACCTCATACAAAGAGGCACCTGCTTAGCCACATGTTAACAATAATGAAACTGCAGTAGTGCAATAAAGGATAGAAATTAAAGTGATTATATGAGATGTTAGGTCCAAGGCATATGTGTTCTAAAACTGATGAATTAGAAAGCCATCTGTTCTCAAGACACTGTAAAACAATGCCAAGAGCCAAGTATTTAAAAGGTGATTGAGGGCGCCTGGGTGGCTCAGTGGGTTAAGCCGCTGCCTTCGGCTCAGGTCATGATCTCAGGGTCCTGGGATCGAGGCCCGCATCGGGCTCTCTGCTCAGCAGGGAGCCTGCTTCCCTCTCTCTCTCTCTCTGCCTGCCTCTCCATCTACTTGTGATTTCTCTCTGTCAAATAAATAAATAAAATCTTTAAAAAAAAAAAAAAAAAAAAAAAAGGTGATTGAGATATCCAAACCTAGACTTAAACTATTTTTTTTTTTTTTTTTTTAGATTTTATTTATTTATTTCACAGAGAGAGATCACAAGTAGGCAGAGAGGCAGGAAGAGAGAGAGAGGAGGAAGCAGGCTCCCCGCTGAGCAGAGAGCCCGATGCGGGACTCGATCCCAGGACCCTGAGACCATGACCTGAGCCGAAGGCAGCGGCCCAACCCACCGAGCCACCCAGGCGCCCAAACTATTTTTTTTTGTTATGTTTTTTTGTTATGTTTTGTTATGTTATTTATTTGACAGAGAGAGATGCATCGAGAGAGGGAACACAAGCAGGGGGAGAGAGAGCGGGGGAAGCTGGCTTCCCACTGAGCAGAGAGCCCAATTGTGGGGCTCAATCCCAGGACCCTGGGATCATGACCCAATCGAAGGCAGATGCTTAACAACTGAGCCACCCAGGCACCCCTAGACTTAAAATATTTTTAAAGTTCAAATACCTTAGTAAAGAATAGATGTTTTAAAAATATCCACTTAGAAAATATAAGGGATAAATAACCCAAAGAGAGTAAGCCAGAATCGACAGTTACTCCAGTGAAGTCCACAGTAAGATTTTTGTTACCATTAGAAGGAAGCTCTCCCAACATATTCATGCTCTTTACATGAATAAAACCTCTTTAACACGGAGATTCACAAGAGTTTAGGATTTCCTATAGCAAACACAAAGTTTTGCCTATTGGTCTTGAATTTGCTAATGAGTAAGAGTGCTGCAAGTTCTTTTTTTTTTTTTTTTTTTTAAGAATTTATTTGAGGGGCACCTGGGTGGCTCAGTGGGTTAAGCATTTGCCTTTGGATCAGGTCATGATCCTAGGAACCTGGCGTGGAGTTCCTCATCGGGCTCCCTGCTCAGCTGGGAGCGTTTCTCCCTCTGCCTGTTGCTCCCCTTACTTGTGCTTGCTCTGTCAAATAAATAAAGTTTTTTTTTTTTTAATCTACATTTAAAAAAATGAATTAGAGAGTGAAAGAGCAGAAGCAATGGAAGGAGGGGCAGGAGGAGGAGGAGGAGAAACAGACTCCCCATTGAGCAAGGAGCCCATCTTGGGGCTCAATTCCAGGACCGGAAGTCATGACCTGAGCTGTAGGCAGATACTTAACCGACTGAGCCACCCGAGTGCCCTTACTGCAAGTTCTAAAACAGAAAATTTAACTGGAGCTCAAGTCTTACCTTTAGAATGGCAGCATTCTTATTTTATTCCAAATCCAGATTTACTCTAGATTTGGTTTCACCTAATTTGAAATTAGGCTGACTCACACTATCAAAACATATTAAATATATAAATGCTTACTTTTGATGAGTACATATTTGTATAACCACTCAATGTTAAGCCTGCATTTCAGCCCTGCCTAGCTCTAAGAATCAGATACCTTTAAACTGTATATTTAGGCTCACCAGGTCTCTGAGCTAATCCAAACTGCCTAATAACACGTTAGGAGTTCATCACCCCAGTGGACAGGACTTTCATTGCTTTATATGTGGTTGTGAACCCAAATGCCACCACCCGTATCAAGCTCTCACCTTCAAATATTCAATCTCATCAAGATCTGTACAGATGAGCCTCTACCTTGGCTCATGGCCTCTGCCTAAGTTGTTTGCAATGAAGCTGGGGCCCCAGCTCTGAATTCTGCCTCTGTGGTTGGGGTCCTGATAGTCTGCAAAATCCTCCCGTTTTTAGGGACTGGACTTTGTCTTCATGGTCCTGTTATCAGCTGTAGTCTAATTCAAATTTATCAATTTCCCTGGAACTATAATCTGCCTGATTTTCAGTACACAGCCTAGAGGGCTACTTCCTCACTTCCCTTACCTTCTCCACTCATCAAATTAGAAACCTTTGGGCAGGGACGCCTGGGTGGCTCAGTTGGTTAAGCAGCTGCCTTCAGCTCAGGTCATGATCCTGGCGTCCTGGGATGGAGTCCCACATTGGACTCCTTGCTTTGCGGGGAGCCTGCTTCTCCCTCTGTCTCTGCCTGCCATTCTGTCTGCCTGTGCTTGTTCTCTCTCCCTCTTTCTCTTTTTCTTTAAAAAAAAAAGAAAAGAAACCTTTGGGCAGTGACTCTGCCTGTACACAGGAATCAGAATTGGGACTATCAGTCACCCCTGAGGATGGCATGGGGGAGCAGCACAGTGAAGATGACCCCCACCCATCACCAGTCTCTTTATCGACATATTCTAGTCCCTTAAATGCTCAATGGAGCAACATTTTAGGATTTACCTAATTTAGCCAAATAAAGTGTCTCTAACCGTTTGCTTGCAATTTCACTGTGGGGGACTAACTAGTTGTGGAAGCTCCCTTTCTCTCTGATGCAGAGAACACAGCCTTTCCAGGTAAGGCTTCGGAAGATGAAGTCACTGTCTTGAAGAACAGTCCCTTTAGATTCAGGCAGACCACTAACCTCTGGCTGGAGACACACAGCCTGGAACCTGGGCCTTTGCAAACAAGTCACATCTCTTTGACAGATCCTCCCTCCCTCATTGCTTGATAATCTACATAATCCTTGCCTTGCCATTTTTGTGGCCTCTCCATTGTCAAAAATACTTTGTTGCTTACTGTTTACCCCTCCCGCTGCTGACTATCTTAATTCTTTAATTTTTTCCCTCTCAGGCCGGAAACCTAGTGTTTCTGCCCAAGCCAGCTGACAGGCCCCCTCACCACCTACCTGTTTTCTCAGTCAAGCCCTTCATGGCCTTAATAAACTATTTAGTTTGAACGTCTTGCTTGTCAGCCTCTGAAGCGGATGGCGGAGGCCACACCAAACACATGGATTATTATGTTCATTATATGACACCTCACAAGAGAATTATATAGTCATGTCAGCTTAAGGGTGAGAAGTACAACAAAACACTATGAAGAAAATGGATTTTTCCCAGCGTATTTGTTGCTTATGTAGTTGTGACCCTTCCCATAAAAAAGTACGTCAGAGCAGCTTTTCAAAGTAAGTACCTTGCAGATTCCAAGGCTTGCTTATCCAATGTAGAAATATTTACCCCTACAGAAAAAGCCCAAATTGCTCAGATAATATCTCCAAGGTAATTGCTACTTTTCTTGGAGTTGTTTGGTTTTGACAGAGAGAGAGAGAGACAAGCAGGGGGGAGCAGCAGAGGAAGAGTAAGGGGAAGAGGGAGCAGCTGAGCAGCGAGCCCGATGCGGGGCTTGATCATGGCCTGAGCTGAAAGCAGATGCTTGCTTAACTGAACCACTCAGGCACCCCGCTTGGTGTTGTTTTGTTTTTATAAGTTTTGGGGGCGCCCGAGTGGTTCAGTCAGTTAAGCATCCGACTCTTGACTGACTCAGGTTGAGATCTCAGGGTGTGAGATCAAACCCCACGACTGTCTCCACACTGGCCTGGAGCCTGCTTAAGATGCTCTCTCCCTTTCCCACTACCCCAGAGCACACAGTTCTCGCTCTAAAAACAAATAAAATTTAAACAAAATTTTAAAGTCATCTTTACCCCTAACATGGGGCTCAAACTCACGACCAAGATCAAGAGTTGCCAGGCAGGTACCCTTCCTGTTTTTTTAAAAAATCATGTATTAGGTAGGGAAACCCACTATGTATACCTTAGTGAAAAGGATGTTAACCCAGAAGAGCAGTAGCAGCACCTGATGACTTAGTAGAAATGCAAACTTGGGCTCAACCCCAGACCTTTTCAATCAGAAATTCTGGAAACTAGGCCAAGCACTCTGTCTTTTAACAAGCTTGTCAGGTGATTCTGCTGCATACCAGTTTGAAGAACCACTGCCTTCGTTTAGGCATAATGATCACCTTCAAACTCCATCATTAATGGGGCTCAAATAAGGAGCTGACTCAGTGACTTCCTTAGGTAGTACCCTATCTGATAATCTGATATATGTCTTCTATATACACAAGAAAAACTAATACTTCATGGTTGATAGTAGTTTGGGACATCTTCTTCCAAGCCCGAGACTTGTTTTTAAACTAGTGAACACCAAGAGCAGGTCAATTTTACCTTCAACATGAATAATAAGTAGGCAATAATGTTTGACTTAGTCTTGGTTTATACCCAGTATCTTGGTATAATTATCCTTAGCCCCCTCTTCTCAAAATAAGTTCCCAGTATAGACAATAAATTATGGCCTAAATATCCCCTTATTAGTAAGTCATAAAATAGGCGGTGAAATGTGTCAACGATTCTTGGAACATTCTCATCACTCTATTATGTCTAACAAAAACAACTGTAAAGATATTTAGATGTTAATTTTAATTTCCAAAATAATCTGAACACAAAATTATAGTGGGAAGGGAAACCTTTCTTTCATGGAACCCACAGGCCAGGCAACTATTTTGCAGTTAAACCAGGAAATGTGTGGCGCACTACATGTCCAATAGAGGAGGCTTTTATTGTGCCTCTAATTACTATGATCACTTCAATCCTTTGCTTAAAACCCATGGTTCTTGTTTTTTGTTTTGTTTTTTAGAGACAACATGTGCAGGTATGTGGAGGGGAGAGGCAGAGGGAGAGTGAAAACCCTAAGCAGGTTCTCTAAGGAGTGTAGACCGAGGAAGGGCTCGAACTCATCCTCCTGCTGAGATCATGACCCCAGGCCAAAACCAGGGGCCTGGTGCTTAATTGACTGAGCCACCCTGGCATCCCAGCAATACTTTTTTTAAGGTGTTTTTTTTGTTTTTGTTTTTTTGTAAATGACAGAGAGATGGTGAGAAAGGGAACACAAACACAGGGGAGCTGGAGAGGGATGCCAAGCAGGGAGCCTGATATGGGGCTCGATCCTAGGACGCTGGGATCACGATCTGAGCAAAGGCAGATGCTTAATGACTGAACCCTGCGGGTGTCCCATCAATACGTTTTTTGAACTTAGTTGGACTTTACACCCACTAGGACTAGCAATCTTGTATGGCTTCTGACAAAGAAAACCTCAGGCTATCTCAGAACCCCCCAAAAGATTCAGTGCCATTTCAGTGTTAACCTGTGGACTTCCAAAGGTCTCATGAGAGGAGTACGCTGGGCTAGGAAGGCCCCATGGAAGAAACAGGGGAGGAGTGCCCCTTGTATACTATGTATAGGACTGTCAGAATGCTCTGAGAGCTTGCTAGTATTCTGCCAAACACTTATGTGTAGTCCCTACTGTAGTATTTTTAATAAATTCTAGCCAGTATTTAAGAGATCTATGTACAATTCAGGCTCTGAGGAGCCTCTCAAGGGTCCACTATTGCCTGGATCAGAGAGAAATCACAAAGACTGGCCTTGATCCATCTTCCTGCCGGAAAGCCAATAGTTCTATCTAGGTACCTAAACAGTTCTTTACTGTTTGCTACATACATGTACCATTATCTCTGTTCACCCAATTCCTTAATGTCTTGTGGGCATGGATATCCACAGGTAAACTCCTTAGTTTTATGATAAATTTCTCCCATATTCTAATAAGTAAACTCATCCATGCTTAACATACTCCAAATTTCTTTTAGCAGAAAGGGAATTATTTTTTTGCTTCCTACATAAATATTGCACTTTTTTACAAGAAGTGACCACCTCTGTATTAAGGTTCAACACAGTTACACTGTCACTGTAGCAGAAATCCCTGTTTTGACCTCTAGATCTCAGGTAAGACTGAGTTGTGGGCCAGAAACTAAGGTACTTCAATTTTTCTTTTTAAGATTTTATTTATTGGTCAGAGACCACAAGCAGGGGGAACAGCAGAGGAAGGTTTCCCCTGAGCAAGAAGCTTGATGTGGGACTTGATCCCAGGATCTTGGGATCATGACCTGAGCTGAAAGCAGATACCAACTGAGCCAACCCCGGCCCTTGAAATTTTTGTACCAACTCAAACCGAAGGAAAGTTGATACTCTTGGGACTGCACTGGTCTTTGGTCCCGTGTCCAAGATCATACGTCTCTACTAGCGCTAACAGTGGATGTTAAGATTTATCAAAAATGTAAAAGCATCAAACGTCTTTCCTCCTAAGTTTACCTTTGGCAGTCTCCAAAGCATGACCCCTCAAAAAAGGTACAACTCCATACCCTTCCCACTCTTAGGGCTGAGAGAGAAAGGCCCAGGCGTGCCCAACTGATGGAAAGCTCTCTGCAGTCGTGCACTTGTGCAGAGGGTGAGGCGTGGTTACACTGTAAGACATGCAGTGCTCCTGGGAGCATTCAGGATGTGCAGACAGGGCAGGTGAAAAGGATATCAGCTCAATCTTTTCCACCTAGTCCAGCTCCTCAAGTTCAGGGTCTTCACATTTCCTTTGTTTTTCACTTACACTGAAATAATGTTTTCCAAGGAATTACTATTGAGGACTGAATTATTTAGGTCTTACATGCTAAACATTATGAAAAGGTAAGTCGGAAGAGTCCTATGTTAGTTAGTTAGTCCTAAATCTGCCACCATGATTTTGGAATTCCAACTCTTTATATAAGCGGAGGTCAATTATATAAAAATATTTTTAAACCTATAAAATTTGATGTCATCCTAAATACCAAAATCACCTTTGAGATTTTTCAAATGTATTAAGAGATTTAAACATCAGTGAGCAGTTAATTCTGACTTTATAAAGATTTATTTATTTGAGCGAAGGAGCAAGCATGAGCAGGGGGGAGTGATAGAGGGGGAAGCAGACTCCCAGCTGAGCAGGGAGCCCAAAGTGGAACTTGAACCCAGGACCCTGAAATCCCAGGCACCCCCTCTTTTGCCACTTTAGAGGAAGTCTTGGATTTATAATAGGATTAATATTCTTACTTCATCAGCAGAATGATCCACGTATTCGAGCTACAAACACTTTATGACTGAGGTTTTAGAATTGTTAGGGTAAAAAGCAAGAGCACTTCAAAATCTTCTTAAACTGGTACACAAACGACTAAAAAGTTTAAGAATTCTATACTTTCTGAATAAACAGATTCATAATTAGTATTAGTTATCTTTTTTTTAAAGATTTTATTTATTTGACAGAGAAAGATCACAAGTAGGCAAAGAGGCAGGCAGAGAGAGAGGGGGAAGCAGGCTCCCCGCTGAGCAGAGAACCTTATGTGGGGCTTGATCCCAGGACCCTGAGATCATGAACTGAGCTGAAGGCAGAGGCTTAAACCACTGAGCCACCCAGGCACCCCAGTTATCTCTAATTCTAAGTAATTATGTAGTAGGTTAGGGATCAGATCGTGTAAAATACTAAAAAAATGTGGTTGAATAGTATTCAACTTTTTTTTTTTTTTAAAGATTTTATTTATTTGGGATACCTGGGTGGATGAGTGGGTTAAAGCCTCTGCCTTCGGCTCAGGTCATGATCCCAGGGTCCTGGGATGGAGCACCGCATCCAGCTCTCTGCTTCGCAGGGAGCCTGCCTCCCCCCCACCCCACCCCACCCCCCGCTTGCCTCTCTGCCTACTTGTGATCTCTGTCAAATAAATAAACAAAATCTTAAAAAAAAAAAAAAAGATTTTATTTATTTCAGAGAGAGAGAGACAGAGTGAGAGAGAACACGAGTGGGGTGAGGGGAAGAGGGAGAAGCAGACTTCCCGCTGAGTAGGGAGTGTGACAGGGGGCCTCAAACGTGGGAAATGCTTCACTGATTAAGCCACCCAGGCACCCATTACTCAACATTTTGAGAAGAATGTAATGTGAACATACATAAAGTCTAAGCGTTGCTTAAAGGAGTTTTTTGTGTTCTTACAGTTTTACTAGGACTTGGGCAAAATTCAGTAAGAAATAATAAATTCTTAAAATTTCAGTTGTTCTAGAATGACTGAATCATGCATCAGAAATGTAAAAACAGGGGCACCTGGGTGGCTCAGTCAGTTATGTGTCTGTGTTCAGCTCTGGTCAGGATCCCAGGGTCCTGGGATGAAGCCCCAAGTTAGGCTCCCTACTGAGGCAGGAGCTGCTCTCTCTCTCCTCCCTGCTTGTGCTTTCTCTTGCTCTCATTGTCTCTCTCAAATAAAAACTTAAAAAAAACTTAAAAAAAAAAAAAAAAATTAGGAGCACCTGGGTGGCTTAGTGGTTTAAGCCTCTGCCTTCAGCTCAGGTCATGATCTTAGGGTCCTGGGATCAAGCCCCACATCAGGCTCTCTGCTCAGCGGGGAGCCTGCTTCTCCCTCTCTCTCTGCCTGCCTCTCCACCTACTTGTGATCTCTATCAAATAAATAAATAAATAAAAATCTTTATTAAAAAAACTAAAAAAAAAAAAAATGCTTTTTAGGGGTGCCTCGGTGGTTCAGTCATTGAGCTTTCCATTTTTGGGTTTCAGTTCAGGTCAGGATCTTGGGGTCCTGGCATTGAGCCCTGTGTCAGGTTCCATGATCAGTGGGGAGTCTGCTTAAGATTCTCTTCCTCTTCCTCTGCCCCCCACTAAAAACAAACAAACAAACAAACAAACAAATAAATAAATAAGTCTCATGCTCTAGTGAGTGAGCCAACCATGTATTTCTTTCTTCCCCAAGATTTTTATTTTTTAAAAATTTTACTTATTATTTATTTGAGAGAGAGAGAGAGCGAACACAAAGCAGGGGGAGTGGGAGAGAGAAAAGCAGACTCCCTGTTGAATAGGGAACCCGACACAAGGCTCTATCCCAGGACTGTTGGATCATGACCAGAACTGAAGGCAGACACTTAACCGATTGAATCACCCAGGCCCCCCTGATCCTTTCTTGTTGAGGGGCTGTCCTATGCAACATAGGATGGTTAACAAATCCTTGGCCTCTAACAACTAGATGGAGTAGCATTCACTCACCCAGCTGTGGCAAGTAGAAGTGTCTCCAGACATTGCTAAATGTCCTCTGGGGCAAGTTCACTCCCTATTGAGAACCACTGCTTTAGAGTGTATCACATTTTCTACCCTTTTCACTCAACAGTTAATCAACTCTTACATACCCACTAAAATTCTGAAGGAAGTACACAGACTAATAAAAAAATTATTTTTAATTAAAGAAGGCTTAACTTAAGACATCATACTGACATCTACTGGCTTGGTGCTAAACTGTACATTTGACAAACACTGCATTTAAGGGAAAAAAAAACCCTCAAAATTCAAATATAGGTGCTATTTTGGGAAAGAACAATTAATTGAAAGCAGTAACATTAACACCAGTACTATTTGGTTTTTTTGGTAAGTCTAACATATATATTAACAATGGTAATTATCTATTACTTTCTTAGTTTTTGATGTCTTTTGGATGAACTGCATTTTTAATGAATAGTTTAGAGGCTGATAGAAGGGATTTTTTTTAAGACAAGTAAAAAAGTCTGATTCAAAAACCTTGCAAAAAATTAAGCAGCATGCTATTTTATGATTTATAATGAAATTTTAAAAGACTAAAAATTTTTTATAAAAACCTAATAATGATAATTCTATAAATAAAACTGCAATTATTCTAAGTATTTTAATAAAAGACATTTGGTAATTAAATACTACTATCAATTAAAGTGATGAACTTTATTGGGGTTAAAAACTATAACAAAGTTCATCCTAAAACATTTTGCAATGCAAAATTATTTCACTCAAGGAGTGTTTAATAATTTGAATGCCAGGAATTACAAGCAATTTTCAAAAGCAGACTCTTCACATTCATAAAACTTTATACATCATTTGAACTAACAGATATTTATACTACTAAAATCAAACATGCATCACTTTCAAACATTCTTGTATCATGATTTTATATATTACATTATTTAACACCATTCTTCACCATTACTCGTATTTTATCATACACTTGCACCATTCTCCTTGGATTTCTGATCTTTATCTTCATTCTTGACATTATCCTATAACACAAAAGACAAAATATTTAATTAGATTCTCTTAAACATAACTTAAAAAATTATAATAAACATTAGTTAACAGGAACTCTAGATAGCCCATTTTGCCATCTATGAAAAACTGACACTAGAGACAACTATAAAGGAAACCCCTCAATTCTATGCAGAACAGGTTGTAGTATTTAAGAAAGCTATCTATGTCCTAAGAAATCAGAGGTAATTAGGAATACTAGTAGTATATTCCTTGCACAGTAATATGATTTCTCTCCCCTTGTTCTGAGACTGAGGATATGGAAGATTCTCATTTTAATTAGTTTATAATGGCGCTGTTACAGATATTTTTTAGTGACAAAAAATACTAATAAGTTGATTTTGATAGTGCCAAAGAGTTTCTCAACTCTGCCCAACAATAAATGGCTTTAAAAAGAAGTAAATGGTTTTATTTTCCTCAAGTTCAAAATCAATTCACTCTCTGGTTCTGAAAGAAAGACAAATAAAACTTGTAAGTTTTCAAGAAGTTTCAAGAAGTCTACACACATAAATCATGTTGACATTCCAACTAAGTTCTAGAAGAATACAATCTTTTGGAAATCACTTTTGATTAATATGACAAAGGACAGAACACCCACCACTATTTGCTCTGAGAAAAACCACTAAGAGCTTAAAAACTGCTAACCTTCTTCAGTACAGTGTGGATTTCATCCATTACTGTAGATAAGTTTCTGATTGTCTTATTGAGTTGGTTTTCAAACTGCAAATTCATGTTTTCTGAAATCTTCAAGTTTTCTTGTAATTGACTAAAGTCCTTTTTAACTTCTCTGAGTTCACCTGAGAGGCTTTTGTTGGAATTCTCCAAATTTAGTATGGTTTTCTCATCTTCATCTGTTTAAAAAAAAAAAAAAAAAAAAGGAATTTACCATCTTACCCCTTAAAATCTCCAATCATGAGGTTAAAAATATCTAAGGGGTGCCTGGGTGGATTAGTAGGTTAAGGGGGCACCTCTTGATTTTGGCTCAGATCACCTCAGGCTCCTGGGATTGAGCCCTGCATCAGGCTTGGTGCTCCACAGGAGTCTGCTTGAGGACTCTCCCCCTTTCTTCCCCTCCTTGCTTGCATATTCTCTTTCTCTCTTCAAAATAAGTAAATTTAGTGGGGCCTGGGTGGCTCAGTCATTAAGTGTCTGCTTTTAGCTTGGGTCACAATCCCAGGGTCCTGGGATTGAGCCCTGCCTTGGGTTCCCTGCTCAGCAGGAAGACTGCTCCTCCCTCTCCCACTCCCCCTGCTTGTGTTCCCTCTCTTGCTGTTACTCCCTCTGTCAAATAAATATCTTATTTTTTTAAAGAAAAATATATATATTTTTAAATTTAAGAAAATATTAAGAAAAATAAAAAGCAGATATAATTCCTTAAAATGGCCACGAATGTCCTAGTTATAAAGCATGATGTAGTACACTCGCTTCATTTAAATTTTACCTAAGTCTGTCTTCTCACCCAGGTTTCACTTTTTGGATGATTGTATAGATTAGAGAAAGTAGCAAAAACTGATGAAAACTAAGTTGAACTAGGAGATTAAAAAAATACAAAACAACAAAGGAATCTAAGAATGCATATAAAAATCTAAGATAAATTCTTAAAATGACAAGGAATTTTATAGCTTTTAATGGTCAAAAGTGAGTTGTATAATGTGCCTAGACTAAAATGCAAAGTATGGATATGCATGTGTACATAGGTTTGTATATATGTGTGTACACATATATATTCCAGCAGGGTTTTAAAAGTACCAAGATACCCAATGCTGTTCCTTACCCGTTTTTTCTTCTAGCAACTGCAGCTTCTGTTCTACTTCAGCTCTTACTTTTTCACTCTTTTCCAATTTTTGCAAGAGGCTTCCTACATCAACCATTGCACCATTATACACAATAAGACCAACATTTTCTTCCACATCTTTTGACTCCTGCTTTACTGTTGGTGTTGGAAGTAACAACCGGTTCCCTATAAAAGATCGTATTTTATTACTTTTTTCTTCTTTAATAATTACATAATAAGATAATCTCAAAATAATATATTCAAACCTAGCATATCTTCCTGCAATGCTTCAGACTCTTCATGGTTTTCTTCATCTTTTGAGGTGTCTGTTAATTTCCGGTAAAAGCAAGACTCACGGAGTACTACTTTATTAAGAAGTTTCTTTACCTGTTATATAAGTAAGTAAAAAAAAAAAAAAAAAAAAAAGATGAGAATAGAATACATTTCTGAATTGCCTTAACTGTGTTCTAATTCTCACATATGATAAACATCAGTGGCATCTGTGTTCTCAGTTATCCTCTCCCACTCAAAACACTTGTGTGGGTGGTGGTGGTGTTTTTTTTTGAAAATTTATTTCAACCTAAGCTGAAATCAAGACCCCCTCCACCTGTGTTTTTCATTGCCTCTTTTTTTTTTTTTTTAAGATTTTTCATTTATTTCTTTCAAAGAGAGAGAGAGCATAAGCAGGGAAAAGAGGCAGACTGAGGAGAAGCAGACTCCCTGTTGAGCAGGGAGCCTGATGAGGGACTTGATCCCAGAAATCTGGGATCATGACTTGAGCTTAACTGATTGAGCCACCCAGGCTCCCTCACTTGTGCATTTTTTAACTGCCTTCTCTATAAACCTAAAATCCAAATTATCATTTGAAAAAATTTTTGTTAATAAAAAACATGTAACACTGATAGAAACACTAAAGCATATACTAAAGTGTATATACTGGCTGACTCAGCTGACTCTAAATTTCAGGGTTGTGAGTTCAAGTCCCACACTGGGCTTGGAACCTACTTAAAATGGGGGGACAGGAAGGGCGCACACCTGGATGGCATAGTTTGTTAAGAATCCAATCTCTGATTTCAACTCAGGTTGTAAATTCAGGGTCCAAAGACTGAGCCCTACACATTGGGCTCCATGCTCAGTGTGGAGTCTGCTTAAAAGACTCTCTCCCTCGGTCCCTCCCCAACCCCGGGATGTGCATACTCACTCTCTCTCAAATAAATCAATCTTAGAGAAAACAAAACAAAACAAAAAAAACCCATGAGTGGGCGCCTGGGTGGCTCAGTGGGTTAAGCCTCTGCCTTCGGCTCAGGTCATAATCTCAGGGATCGAGTCTCACATCAAGCTCTCTGCTCAGTAGGGAGCCTGCATCCCCCCCCTCTCTCTGCCTGCCTCTCTGCCTACTTGGGATCTCTGTGTGTCAAATAAATAAATAAAATCTTAAAAAAAAAAAACCAACCAAACAAACAAAAAAACCCAACCAACCAACCAACCAAACAAAAAAACCATGAGTGCCTGGGAGCCTCAGTTAAGCATGTGCCTTCAGCTCAGGTCATGATCCCAGGAAGCCTGCTTCTCCCTCTCCTGCTGCCTTCTATTCCCCCTGCTTGTGCTCTCTTTCTGTCAAATAAATAAAATCTTTTTTTAAAAAAAGTGTATGTACAAAGATATTTATTACATTAGAGTCTATAATTTCAAAAAATGGAAATTGCCTAGCAACTGACACTTAGTTAAGGCAATTATGGTACATCTGTATTACAGAATGCTTTGTAGTCATAAAAAGGTCAAAGTGGTGGGGTGCCTGGGTGGCTCAGTGAGTTAAAGCCTCTGCCTTGAGCTCAGGTCATGATCCTAGCGTCCTGGGATCAAGTCCCACATCGGGCTCTCTGTTTAGCGAAGAGCCTGCTTCCTCCTCTCTCTCTGCCTGCCTCTCTGCCTACTTGTGATCTCTGTCTGTCAAATAAATAAAATCTTAAAAAAAAAAAAAAAAAAAAAAAAAAAAAAAAAAAAAAAAAGGTCAAAGTGGGTCTCTATTTTCATAAAATGGTCTATACTGTTAAATGAAAAAAGTTGTCCAGGGGCATTGGCCGAATCAGTTGGTACGGCATGGGACTGGATCTTGGGTTTTAAGTTCAAGCCCTAAACTGGGTGAAGAGATTACTTAAAAATAAAATCTTAAGGGGTGCCTGGGTGGCTCAGTTAAGCAGCTGCCTTTGGCTCAGGTCATGATCCCAGAGTCTGGGATCTAGCCCGCAATGGGCTCTCTGTTCAGTGGGCAGTCTGCTTCTCCTTCTCACTCTGCCTATTGCTCCCCCTTCTTGTGCTCTTTCTCTCATCAAATAAATAAATGAAATTTAAAAAGAAAAATCTTTAAAAAAGAAAAAAGTTGTCTATAAGTAACGTATAAAATGATTTCATGCGTGTATATATGTGTGTATACACACACACACACCAAGTTGCTTACAAAAAGATCTAGAGGATTACATGAGGCCAAAGGAATAGAACTATGAAGGGACTTGTAACTTTTATTTTACACATTTCCATTATTTCTTGATTACAGTATC
Source organism: Mustela lutreola (assembly GCF_030435805.1). NCBI lineage: Eukaryota > Metazoa > Chordata > Mammalia > Carnivora > Mustelidae > Mustela > Mustela lutreola. The sequence goes on from NC_081293.1 coordinate 57,108,054, forward strand.
TCTATTAGCCAGTAGACAGAGATTAAAAAGGTAATTACTTAAAATGGCTTTTCATTTTAAACATGAATGACAGATTACCTGAGCCCGAGAAAGATGTAGTCCAAGAGTATAGAGTATTTCTTCTAAATCCTTCTCAAGAAGATAACCACAATGGCTTTGATCAAAATAAACAAACGCCATTAACAGATCCCTGTTAATTGTGATCATCTGAATCTTTTCTTTTTCCTAAAGAAAATGCAAAAGATAAGAGTACATAATCTTTACCTCTGAAAAGCAAGAAATTGACACCATGTCCATACAATAGCTAAAAATAAGAAAAGACCTTTGCCTCATGTTACAAGTTAAAATGAGCTCATCTTGCTTATGTGTACAGGAGAAAGGAATAAAACATATTGGTTACCTGACATAACTACAAATATAAAAATACAATAGGCTAAATTTTGCTCTGAGTGGTAATATGTAGATATATAAGGACCAATAAACTTCATGATAGCGTTATGTTTAATAAGTCTAGATTATGTGAGAAATGGAAATTATTATGTTATAAAGAATACATTATTCAATAAATACCTTATCTTTAGAGGGCCTCTCCTTGCAGTACCTGTTGATATCTCTTTTGTCATCTCGTTTGTTTATTTCTTCCTCATCCCGATCTATAAAATCAATACAATAGCATCAAAATACTCATTAATACAGGTATTTTCTATTGCTGTAGAGATCAAAAATAGTTTTATGTTACTGGTCAGTTTTCGAAAGACACAATGTAAAGAAATACCGTATGAATAAAAATCTTTTGGACTTTAATGGGGTGCCTGGCTGGCTTAGTCAGTAGAGTATGTGACTCCTGATCTTGGGGTTGTAAATCTGAGCCCCCACATTGGGTACAGAGATTACTTAAAAATAAAATCTTAAAAAAAAAAAAAAAGAATTATGTTGTATTTAGAGAGGAGGAAAAGAGAGAGCGAAAAGGTAGGAGGAGGGGCAGAGGGAGATGGAAAGAGAGATCTCAAGCAGACTAAACACAAGAGCCCAACATGGTGCTCCATCTCACAACCCTGAGACCATGACCTGAGCTGAAATCAAGAGATGGTCGTGCAGGGCACCTAGTTGGCTCAGTGTGTTAAGCCTCTGCCTTCGGCTCAGGTCATGGTCTCGGGGTCCTGGGAAAGAGGCCTGAATCGGGCTCTCTGCTCAGTGGGGAGTCTGCTTTCTGGTCTCTTTCTGCCTACTTGTGATTTCGGTCAAATAAATAAATAAATAATTTTTTAAAAAAATAATTTAAAAAGAGGGAGAGATTGTCATGTAACTGATTGAGCTACTCAGGCACTTCAGAAAATTAAGAATTATGAAGAATAAGAAAAGGATGAAATGTATAGAGACACTAAGAGGAGAAAAAAATTTTTACTTTTTAAATCAAATAAATTAATTCCATAAAAATCTGAAGGACATAGTTCAAAAAAAGTTTTATATATAAAATTGGAAATTATAATACAAATTTAAATAAAATAGAGGAAAGCATATATTTTTTAAAAGGAATACTAGTCAATGCAGTTAAAACTAACTGTAGATCAATTACTGCAAAATAAAACTATGTTAGGAACTAAGATGTTCTTAAGATAATTAAGAAAAGCTAACTGTGTTAATATCAAGATTTGCTTACACTAACATTCTATTCCATGTTTAAAAATGGTAATTTGCATAAATCATTCTATTTTAAGATTTGACTTCATTCATTCAATTGGGATTTAGAGTAATCTCCACACCAAATATGAGACTCAAACCTATGACCCAAAGATCAAGAGTTGCATAATCTGCTGACTGAGCTAGCCAGGTCCCCTGAACTGTATACTTCTGAATGATGAGTTATGTAGTATGTGAATTATAACTCAACAAAGCCATTTCTGTAAAAGGAAAACAGGCAAATTGTCTAAAGCGGGATTGTGGTGATGGTTTAACAATTCTATGAAGTTATTAAGAATGATTACAGTGGGAGCACCTGGATGGCTCGTTGGTAGGGTATCGGCCTTTAGCTCAGGTCATGATCCCGGATTCCTGAAATCGAACTCCATATTGGGCTCCCTGCTCAACAGGAAGCCTGCTTCTCCCGCTCCCTCTGATGCTCCCCATACTTATGCCCTCTCTCTGTTCAAATAAATAAAATCTTAAAAAAAAAAAAAAAATGACTGAAGTGCACATTTAAAAGTATTGAGTTTTGTAGTATGTATTGGTCCATAAATAAATTGTTAAAAAAGTGTCCTTGGGGTGCCTGGGTGGCTAAGCTGGTTAAGCAACTGCCTTCGATTCAGGTAATGTTCACAGGGTCTTGGGATCCAGCCCCACACTGGGATCCCTGTTGACCAGGGAGCCTGCTTCGCCCTCTCCCTCTGCCCCTCCTGCTGTTTTCAGGCTGTCAAATAAATAAAATCTTAATAAATAAATAAATAAATAAATAAATGCATCCTTGGAACCTATTTCTCTCATATATGCTATAGAACATTATAGGTTTATTATTGTTGGTAAATTAATTCACTGTTAAGAGCCTCAGTTTCCTCAATTATAAAATAGAGAAAACAATAGCCTCTGAGTAAAAGTGTAATTACAAATAACTGTTATTAAGAATGTACCATATACTACAACAAGGGTAAATTTCTTTCCTTCATTAACATTTTAGAGACACGATCCACCTTACTTGAGTATTTAACTTGAAAGCTATTTATTTCAAAACTTTGTCTCCCCTGGAATGCAGATTTTTTACAAATAAATCCCACCACACAAAAATATACTAAGGTTATGTAGCATGTCCCTTTATTTTTCCCCCACATATACTACTACCCATATCAAACATTTAAAGGAACATGCTATCTATAAAAAACTACTTTGTAATCTTTTTCAATGTCATTAATCTTCCAACAGTTTCTTCAATGGCTGCACAGAATTTAACTGCATGTCTACAGCAAAATGTATTTAAATAATTCTCTATTATTAAACATTAAGACAAGGGTATCTGGGTGGCTCAGTCAGTTAAGTGTCCAACTCTTGATTTTGGCTGTCATGAACTCAGGGTTCATGGAGCAGTGTATGAGCTCCAGTGTATGAGCAGTGTACTCAGCCCCCAAGTCAGGCTCCCCATTCTGTTGGGAGTCTGCTTCTCTCCCCCCTCTCTGTAGAACATTCCCCTGCCACCAACTCTTTCTAAAATAAATAGATCTTTAAAAAAAATACATTAAGACCAATTTTGATTTTTGTTTATAGGCAATTATGGAATGAAGACCTGTGTTGATATGTTGACTGAATGACCGACAGTTGACTGACATCGCCAAATTTATGTCCAGAGAAAGTGCAACAATTTAAACTGACTGCAAGAGCGATGAAAGAACTCTTCTCTTCACCTCTGTTAATTGTTAAACTGATGTTCACCTTTTATTTAAAATATTTCGTCAAGGGAGGCCTGAGTGGTGCTGTCAGTTGAGCATCTGACTCTTGGTTTTAGCTCAGATACTGATCCCAGGGTAGCGCCCCATTATAGGTGTCCACACTTATAAGACTATCTCTTCCCGTCCCTCTCCCCTGTTCTCTCAAGTAAATAAATCTTTAAAAACTTCATCAAATTGATAGGCAAAATATAGATTCCTGTTATATGCTCCCGATTACTAAGAAGATTCAACACAAATTTAGACATTGAGCTGCACTGTATTTTCATTTTGCAAAAAATCACCTTTCTACTTGTCTACTGGAAAAAGAGTGGTCTTCAAGTAACATGATAGGATAATGAAATATAAAGTATGGGGGAAGGGTGGAGCTATGATAACATAAGCAAGCAGCAACTGAAAACACCCAGGAAAAATCAATAAAGAACTATAATCCTATCACTGTTTGGCTTTGCAGTTTAAGATATTCATTCAGCAAGTATACCTGCAATGTATATCAGCAAAGAGGGGACAAAAATCTCTTTTTCTAAGATTTAAGCAATTTTTAGAAAAGATTTTATTTTTAAATAATCTCTATACCCAATGTGGGGCTCAAACTTACAACCAAAGATCAAGAGTTATTGACTGAGGGGCGCCTGGGCGGCTCAGTGGTTTAAGCCTCTGCCTTCAGCTCAGGTCATGATCTCAGGGTCCTGGGATCGAGCCCCACATCGGGCTCTCTGCTCAGCGGGGAGCCTGATTCCCCCTTTTTCTCTGCCTGCCTTCTGCCTACTTATGATCTCTCTCTATCAAATAAATAAATAAAAATCTTAAAAAAAAAAAAAAAAAGTTACTGACTGAGCCAGCTAGGTGCCCCCCCCCAAATCCCTCTTTTCCTTATTAAGGGCTTGTATGTATTCAAGTGGGAAGACAGTAAGTAAAAAGTAGTATAGTAGAACAGGTTCTGTAAGTAAAGCAAAAAAAAAAAAAAAAAAAAAAAAGGACGGATAAAGAAATGTGTACTGGTGGGAAAGTCTGCGATTTTAAATAGGGCTGGGTGCAGAGCAGGCCTTGTTGAGAAAGTGATAGATGAATAAAGACTTCTAATTTGAAAGCATCAGGAAGGTGGATCTCTGGGAGTTTGCATGCAGAAGGAACTGTCAATGCAAATGTCCTAATACAGGGCCATCTGTGACAGGTTCAAGAAGTCAGGATTGACTTCAGTGCAAAGAGCAAGTAGAGAAGAGTGTTAAGAAATGAAACCAGAGGCTTGATTTTATAGTCTTAGAGGTCACTGTAAACACTGGCTTTTTACAGTGCGAAATGAAGAGCCACTGAAGGAGTCTGAAAACAAAAGAAATCAAACAAATAAATGACTTATATTTACAAAGTTATTTGGGCAATTGTGTTAAGAGGACACATTAGAGAAGGAAGTAAGCAAGGGAACCAGATAAGAGGTTTTTTTCATTCTTTTATTCTTTAAAGATTTTATTTATTTGACAGAGAGAGTGAGAGACAAGCTGGGGCCAGGGGCAGAGGAAGAAGAAAAAGCAGACTCTCTGATGAGCAGGGAACCTAATGCAGGGCTTAATCCCTAGACCCTGGGATCATGACCCCAGCCAAAAGCAGATACTCAACTGACTGAGCCACCCAGGTGCCCTCAGATAAAAGGATTTTAAAATAAACTAGGCAAGAGACACATGGCTTGGATTAGCGGAGCTGGTGAATACAGTCTGTTTCTGGATATGTTTTTAAGACAGAGGCAATATGACTTCCATATAGGCTGGAGATGGGATTATGACAAAAAAAAATAAGTTTAGAGTGATTTCTAGATTTTAGCTTGAGTAACCTGAAGGATGAAACTGCCATCAAATTAGTGGGGTAAAGCTAAGGGTGGAAGACTTGTTTGTCTTCTGATGAAGGGGGAAAGCAGTTGTTTTAGACATGTTTATTTTGAAATGTCACATAATTGACAAGAATGGGAGAGAGGTGTGACATAAGATATAGATTTGAGAATTGTCAGCATATATTATTTAAAGCCAGGAGAATGGATTAGACCACCACCACCAAGGGAACTACACAGCAGAGAAGAATAAAAACAAAAAGAGATGAGAGCTGGAACATTCTGACATAGACAAAATAATGAGAAAAACTGTTAGTGATTTAATTAAGGCAGTGAAAGAACTGTACTAGAAGAATGGGGGGAAAAACAGGGTAATAAAAAGGATTAACCTCCACTGGACAAAACAGGTTATGGAAGATAAATCAATCAATACTGACATATGTATATTATGTCATTGCCATGGAGGTTATTAGAACAATTAAGACTAGATATTATATGGCTAAGGTAGAATATGACATTATTGTTAATTTTCTTATGTCATTACAGAATTGTGTTTAAAAGAGTATCTTTTCTTAAGAAAGTTGAAGAATTCCTTTTTTTTAATGGGTCAGAAATACAAACAGAACATGAATAAGGCAGAATATTAACAAATCAATTGTTGGATATGGACTATTCAATGCACTATTCTCTCAAGTTCTTTAATGTTTGAATGTATTCCTTTTTTTTTTTTTTTAAAGATTTTATTTGTCAGAGAGAGAGAGAAAGAGAGAGGGAGCACAAACAGGGAGACTGGCAGGCAGAAAGAGCAGACCCTCCACTGAGCAAGGACCAACCCCCAACCCGAGCCGATTAGGGACTCAATTCCAGGATCCTGGGATCATGACCTGGGCCGAAGACAGACATTCAACTGACTGAGTCACCCAGGAATCCCTATTTTTGAGTATTTTCATCAAAACAAAGGAAAAATAAAATACTGTGGTAGAAACAAAGGTAGAGGCAAATCAAAAAATACCTTAAGTAGTAGTAATGTTCAAAGATATACACTATTTAAAAACCTCTTATAATATTCTCATCTGAAAAAAGGAGTTTGTTTGGGTTTTTTTGAAGACTTTGACAGAGAGAGAGATACCACACAAGCATGGGGAGCGGCAGGCACAGGGAGAAGCAGGCTCCCCAGCTAAGTACGGAGCCCAATGTTTTGACCTGAGACAAAGGCAGGCACTTCACTGACTAAGCCACCCAACAGCCTTAAAATAAGGATTTTCAAAATCGCAAATCTATATGGAGATTGACAAGTACTCAGTGGTATTTCAGAGGTACTTTATGGCTGACATCTATGACTCGTTGGGACATTTGCCGTTGTTAGTTTTGGTTTTGTTTGTTTTTAAAGATTTTATTTATTTATTTAACACAGAGAGAGAGAGAGATACAGTGAGAGAGGGAACACAAGCAGAGAGAGTGGGAAAGGTAGAAGCATGCTTCCCGCTGAGCAAGCAGCTCGATGTGGGGCTCGATCCCAGGACATTGGGATCATGACCAGAGCTGAAGGCAGACTCTTAATGACTGAGCATCCAGGCGCCATACCCCCTTTTATTTTTTAATTTTTTTAAAAAAGATTTTATTTATTTATTTATTAAAGATTTTATTTATTTATTTGACAGAGAGAGATCACAAGTAGGTAGAGAGGCAGGCAGAGAGAGAGGAAGGGAAGCAGGCTCCCTGCTGAGCAGAGAGCCCAATGCGGGACTCGATCCCAGGACCCTGAGATCATGACCTGAGCCGAAGGCAGCGGCTTAACCCACTGAGCCACCCAGGCGCCCGATTTTATTTATTTGACAGAGATCACAAGTAGGCAGAGAGGCAGGCAGAGAGAGAGAGAGAGAGAGGAGGAAGCAGGCTCCCTGCTCCCGCCCTCCCCCCTTTTAAAAAGATCTTACTTACTTACTTATTTCTTTTTAATTAACTATTTTAGAGATTTTATTTATTTGTTAGAGAGCAAGCACTCGCACAATCGCACAAGCAGGGGAAGGAGCAGGCAGAGGAAGGAGGCTCCCTGCTGAGCAAGAAGCCCAATGTGAGACTCAATCCCAGGGCCCTGGGATCATGACTGAGTTGGAAGCAGTCGCTTAACAGACTGAGCCACCCAGACATCCCCTATTGTTGTCGTTTTTAAGTAAAACTTTGTGCCCAACGTGGGGACTGAACTCCTGATCCTGAATCAAGAGCTGCATGCTCTACCAACTGAGCTAGTCAGGTGTCCCTAATGTAAGTATTTCGAATCATTCCCATAGGTGTCTTTTATTAACCTGAGTGATAAACAGGTGTTTATTTTCATTAGTCTTATTTTTAACATTTTTAAAACAAATTTTTATTTATTTGACAGAGATCACAAGTAGGCAGAGGCAGGCAGAGAGAGAATGGGGGGGGGAGGTGGAAGCAGGTTCCCTGCTGAGCAGAGAGCCAGATGCAGGGCTTGATCCCAGGACTCTGGGATCAAGACCTGAGCAGAAGGCAAAGGCTTTAACCCACTGAGCCACACAGGCTCCACCCCCCAACTTTTTTTTTTTTTTTAAAGATTTTATTTATTTGAGAGACAGCACAGCTGGGTGGGGGGCTGGGGATGCACAAGGAGTCGAAGAGGGAGAAGCAGACTCCCCGATGAGCAGGGAGCCCTACATAGGGCTTGATCCCATGAATCTGGGATCATGACTTGAGTCAAAGGCAGACACTTAATTGAGACACCCAGATGGCCTAGTCTTTATTTCTTATAAATTTTATTTATTTATTTGACAGTCAGACAGACACACAGCGAGAGAGGGAACACAGGCAGGGGAGTGGGAGAGGGCGAAGCAGGCTTCCCACTGAGCAGGGAGTCCAATGCGGGGCTCGATTCTAGGACCCTGGGACCACCACCTGAGCCAAAGGAAGAGGCTTAATGACTGAGCCACCCAGGCACCTTTCTAGTCTTTATTTTTTTTAAAAAGTTTTTATTAAGTAATCTCTACACCTCATGTGGGGCTCAAAATCACTTGAAGATCAAGAGTTGAACATTCCACCTACTGAACCAGCCAGGCACCCCTAGAGTATCTTCTTTTTTTTTTTTTTTAAATTATTATGTTAGTCACTACACAGTACTTCATTAGTTTTTGATGTAGTGTTCCAAATATAGTCTTCTTTAGCCAACTAATTTTAGTATATTTTTTAATTAGGGAGACTGTCAAACATGGAAAGACTACACAGAATATGTTCTTCCTCAGGAAACCATGCAACAACAGGAACTTTTACCCCTTTATGACACAGAGCACATTCCTCAAGTTGAGTAAGTATTAATACACACAGAACACATTACAATAAAGAATAAACATTTCTTGAGGTGCCTGGCTGGTCCAACTCTTGATTTTTGGGCTGGTCCAACTCTTGATTTTTGGGTCATGAGATTGAGCCCCATGTTGGGTGTAGAGATAATAAATAAATAAATAAATAAATAAATAAATAAATATAGAAGCACATCTTAAAAAAAAAAAAAATCCTATCATACACAGATGTCAGAGGGCAATACTTAAGGGTCTGCAGGTTGCTGCACACCTTGGTGCCAGATTAACTTTTTTGTCTTTGTAATAAAGACTGAGTACTCCACACTGCACAGGAATTCCTCCCAGGGTTTTAATGTTTTTATTTTCAAAACCAAGTCTGAAGAGTTGGTATAGCTACAGAGAAACCGGCTTCCTTCAGAGAGCAGTACTTTGGGTGGGGAGGACAAAATCCCTATGTATTTGAACATTTTCTAATTGCTTATTTATTGTATTCTGTGGTGTGGCAGTATGGCAGAAGTACACAGAAGCCATCACCTCAGAAAGTAGCTTAAAAAAAAATTTTTCCCCCCTCAACACCATGATTTTTAAACATTTTTTCCGGCATTCCTAGGCAGTCCAATCCCAGGTAGGATTTTTGTCCTACAAAATTCCTTGGGTTAGGGGAACCTGGATGGCTCACTCATTAAGCATCTGTCTTTAGCTCAGGTCATGATTCCAGGGTCCTAGGATTGAGCCCTGCATTAGGCTCCCTGCTCAGCAGGAAGCCTGCTACTCCCTCTTCCACTTCCCTTCCTTGTATTCCCTCTCTCACTCTGTCAAATAAATAAATGAATGCTTTAAAAAAAGAAAAAAAAAAAAAAAAGACCCTTGGGTTAGACCTATGGGGGTCTGACTGGTGTTAACAGTAAGGGAGGGCAGAACTGGTGCAGGGACCGTGGAGCAGGCTGACGTGGTTGCTGTGGTACAGAGAAGCCAGCTTGTTTACATGCTCGTCCTATTACTGCTTACCTTAAGCAGAAAGTGCCTGTTACGATTATTTTTGAAGGTTTATTATGTATGTCTGGTTCTCAATTCCAACAGTTTACAAGATCTAAATAAAATGCTAAGTTCTACCTTAAGAAGAAACCCTCTCGACTATTTTTTCTTTTTTTTGAAGATTTTTTTTTTAAACCCTCTCAACTATTAGTAAAATATAGATTTTTGGGGTACCTGGGTGGCTCACTGGGTTAAGCCTCTGCCTTTAGCTCAGGGCATGGTCTCAGGGTCCTGGGACAGAGCCCTACATCAGGCTATCTGCTCAGCAGGGAGCCTGCTTCCCCCTCTCCCTCTGCCTGCCTCTCTGCCCACTTCTGATCTCTCTCTGTCAAATAAATAAATAAAATCTTTAATAAAATATTTTTACTAGAGGCACCTGGGTGGCACAGTGGGTTAAAGCCTCTGCCTTTGGCTCAGGTCATGATCCCAGGGTGCTGGGATTGAGCCCTGCATGGGGCTCTCTGCTCAGCAGGGAGCCTGGTTCCTCCTCTCTCTCTGCCTGCCTCTCTGCCTACTTGTGATCTCTGTCTGTCAAATAAATAAATAAAATCTTAAAAAAAAATGTTTACTCAAGAATATTTTACTGTTTCTATTCTAACTAAAAAAGAAAAAAATATTAAAATTAGATTGCAGGGGCGCCTGGGTAGCTCAGTGGGTTAAGCCTCTGCCTTCGGCTCAGGTCATGATCTCTGGGTCCTGGGATTGAGCCCCACATCGGGCTCTCTGCTCAGCAGGGAGTCTGGTCCCCACCCCGCCCCTCGCCTACTTGTGATTTCTCTGTCAAATAATACATAAAATCTTAAAAAAAAAAAAAATTACAGACTGCAATTATACAAAGCCATCAAACAAAAATTGTATTTTTCATCATAAGGAGAAATAAGTAAATTTGAATCATACATACCATCTTCTTCATCCTCAGCTTCTTCTGCTTCCATTGGATCATATTCATCCTGATTATTATCTTCCTCAGTTTCATCATCATCTTTAGAATCATCTTTTCTTTTATCTTCTTTCTGTAATTTAAAATGCCTTAAATTAAGCAAGATATCTGCCCAAACATTAAATGACTACAATGAAAATCATTAAATTCATTAAGTTTACTTGAAATAGAATCAAATCATAAAATTTTCTTAACAATACACTTCAAAAGTAAACTATCAAGGTGCCTGGGTGGCTCAGCCATTAAACCTCGGCCTTCAGCTCAGGTCATGATCCCAGGCTCCTGGGATCAAGCCCTGCATCAGGCTCTCTGCGATGGGGAGTCTGCTTCCTCCTCTCTCTCTGCCTGCCTCTCTGCCTTTGAATTACTGTGCTTAAAAAAAAAAAAAAAAAAAAAAAAAAAGTGATTATTCACATACATGTAAATACACCACCATGCTATATACCTTCAGTTAAAAAAAAAAAAAAGAATAAATTACCAGAAACTAGTTCTAGATGTTTATATAGGCTTAATTCAAAGACTTAAATTTTTTTTGAAGAGTTTATTTGACAGAAAGAGAGAGAGAGACAGTGAGAGAGGGAACACAAACGGGGAGAGTGGGAGAGGGAGAAGTAGGCGTCCCGATGAGCAGGAAGCCTGACCCAGGGTAGGCTTGACTGCAGGACCCCGCGATCATGACCTAAGTTGAACGCAGGTGCCCAACGACTGAACCCCCCAGGTACCCTAAGACTTAAGTTTCTTTTTTTCTTTTTTAAAAATTTATTTGACAGAGAGAGATCACAAGTAGGCAGAGAAGCAGATGGCTGGGGGTGGGGGGCGAGGAGGGGAATAGGTTCCCTGCTGAGCAGAGAGTCCAATGCGGGGCTCAATCCCAGGACTCTGAGATCATGACTTTAGCCGAAGGCAGAGGCTTGACCCACTGAGTCACCCAGGTGCGTCCCAAGACTTAAGTTTCTAATAATACACTAAAATCTTTAAGTCTACCCTTTACATTTTGCTTTTCTGGTGGAATTCATCATCATTTGTTATACTTGGGAAAACTTTGAAATAGGTTGCTGGTAGGGAAATAATTACACACCTTCCTTTCATCTCTATCTTCTTTTTTATCCTTATCATCGCCGGATTTTCTCCGTTTGGGTTTTGGCTCATCAGTTTCTTCATCCCTGTCTTCTTTTTTATCTTTTCTCTCATCTTTTTTGCTTTTCTTTTCCTTTTCTTTTTTGTCCTCTTTCTCAGGAAGAGATAATAATGATTTGTATATTCTGACACCAAAATCTCTTTGAAGCATTTCATTGAAAAGTTCTGCAAACAGTGAAACCTACAGAAAGATACCAACAGTAATCCAGCCAACTTTAATAGAAATATTGAATAAATCCAGCATAATAACTTATCAAATAATGTTACATCTAACGTGCCACATCTAACAATTAACATGCACTAGTAAGAGTTACAATAATTGATGTCAATGATGCTAAGGATCTTCAAAAGACTCAAAAAAACTCTCCTGAAGATATAAGTACTATGTTTAGTATACTTTTGGCCACATTTTAGAAACAATAATCAAGAATTTGACAAATTTTGAAATGAGATTTTTAAATTTGAAAATGAGTAAGAAAGAAAGATTTCTATTATACACAGCAATTTATCTTCATGATAAATGTATTTTACTTATTTACTCAAGTTTTCCTGAAATACCTACTGTGTACCCTGGATTATTCTAGGCGAAGGAAGCAGATAAAAATCCTGACTCAAATGTACTAACAATCTAACGGGGAAAAGTAACACAACCAGAACAGCATCAAATTTTAAGGGGGAAAAAAAAAGGCAGCATAACCACAGAGAATAACAAAAAAGCACAGTGTAGTCAAAGAAGACCTATCTGAGTAGGTGGCATCAGAAGAGACCTGAAGATGACAAGTGAATGGGCCACATAGATACCTAGAAAAGCATTTCAGGCAGGGAACACCAACTCAGAATTGTGAATAGGAAGCGTGCATTATTACTATGCAAATATCCATGGATAATGACATACTCTCAAACCTGAAATTATACACTAAATTTTCTATATAGATATTTCTAAGTATAGGGTGCATGGCTGGCCGTCATTAGAGCATGTGACTCTTGATTTCAGGGTTGTGAGTTTGAGCTTCATGTCAGGGGTAGAGATTATTTAAAAATAAAATCTTGAAAAATAAATATATATATATGAATGAAAATCTTGGGGCACCAGGGTGGCTAAGTCAGTTAAGATCCAACTCGATTTCAGCTCAGGTCATGATCTCAGGGTCATGAGATCAAACCCTGTACTGGGCTCTGCACTCAGTGCAGAGTCTGCTGGAGACTTTCCCTCTTCCTCTGCCCCCACTTCCACTCACACTCACTCTCTCAAATAAATAAAATGTTAAAAAGTTTAAAAATAAAATAACATCTTAAAAAAAAAATTCTAAGGCTAGTTGTTTCCAACAGATTAAAAAGGTCCAGAGCGGGGCGCCTGGGTTGCTCAGTGGGTTAAAGCCTCTGCCTTCGGCTCGGGTCATGATCTCGGGGTCCTGGGATCGAGCCCCGCATCGGGCTCTCTGCTCAGCAGGGAGCCTGCTTCTCCTGTCTCTGCCTGCTTGTGATCTCTCTGTGTCAAATAAATAAATAAAATCTTTTTAAAAAATAAAATAAATAAAATAAATAAATAAAACGGTCCAGAGCTTGAAATGGCTGAACACAACTCTAAAATGTGCAATCTTTTGCAATGAGCTCAGTATATTTGATAAAGCACTTTAATCAGACCATTTTCCTGATCATAAAAGATAATATAATGTATTAAAATTAAAATTGAATTTATGATCTATTTTTAACTCATGCCCAGACTTTGCACATTTTAAAAATCAGAAATTTATTATCAGTAAAATAACCATCCAAATGTTGAAAACTCAGAGGAGTGTCTGCATAAGCAGAGGGAAGAACAGGCAGAGGGAGAAACAGACTCCCCACTGAGCAGAGAGATCCCAGATTCTGGGATCATGACCTAAGCCAAAGGCATATGCTGAACTGACTGAGCCACCCAGGAAGAAATCCCAGGAACTAATTTTTTTAAGGTTATTCACTTATTTAAGAAATTTCCACACCAGGGGCACCTGGGTGGCTCAGTGGGGTTAAAGACTCTGCCTTCGACTCAGGTCATGATCCTGGGGTCCTGGGATCGAGCCCTACATCGAGCTCTTTGCTGCTGGGGAGACTGCTTTCTCCTTTCTCTCTCTCTGCCTGCCTCCCTGCCTACTTGTGATCTCTCTCTGTCAAATAAATAAAAACTTAAAAAAAATTCCACACCAAATGTGAGGCTCAAACCCAAAACCCCGAGATCAAGAGTTTCATACCCTTCTGAATGAGGTGCAACCTAGAAGAACAGAATTAATTTTTATGTATCTTTTTATGTACAAGCAATGAAAGAGAAAAATCTAGCATTAATATTAAATCAGCCAAAAACTTATAATTTTATAAGTCATTTTTCTTAAATATATTTTTAAAAAATTCATGCACCAATAGGTGCCTGGGTGGCTACGTCAATTAAATGTCTGACTCCTGACTTTAGCTCAGGTCATTATCCAAGGTGATATCATCAAGCTCTATCTTGGTTTCTGCACTCAGCACAGAGTCTGCTTTAGATTCGCTCTTCCTCTCTCCCTCAAATAAATAAATCTTAAAAAAAAAAAATTCATATACCAAAATGACATTTACATTCTAAATAGACTAAAAGGAAATTAACCCAGAAGATATGATAGGTGGGGAGGAAAAATGTAAAGGATCATTTTGCTAGCAAATGGCTGTTTCACAAATTGCTTTGTTTCCACTGGAGTAGAATTAATTTGAGATTCTCCCACAGCATCAATCAGATACATGGTATATATAGTATAAGTAGGAAGTAATACCAAAGACTAATTTTTCCATTTATTTATTCAAATTATGACTAGATGGTAGGCACTATTAAACAAATGGTAATAAAAATAAAATCATGTAGTACATATTGAAAAACACAGGCTTATTGGAATTATTAATGTTCTAAAGTTTACAAATATTTTAAGATTTGTAATCTTTTATCAGGACCAATAAGCATGCATGTCATGTTTTATAACTGCTTCAGTAATCTTCTATGTATGTTTGTAAATGTCTCTAAGTATTTCATTTTCTTTTTCTTTTTTTTTTTTTTTTAAAGATTTTATTTATTTATTTGACAGAGAGAAATCACAAGTAGATAGAGAGGCAGGCAGAGAGAGAGATAGAAGCAGGCTCCCCGCTGAGCAGAGAGCCCGATGCGGGACTCGATCCCAGGACCCTGAGATCATGACCTGAGCCGAAGGCAGCGGCTTAACCCACTGAGCCACCCAGGCGCCCTAAGTATTTCATTTTCATCTTCTGGACAATGACCTCAAGTTAAGTCTGGTGCAATTTCAAAATATAATTTATAAAATAAAACATACAAACAAAAGTGTGAAATGTGTTGGTAAGATACAAAAATTGAACACCATTATAAGGTTTCACATGCTATTATGAAATTAATATTCTGGAATATTTTACATTTATTTAAGGAATAAAGTAATCACTTCTTTAGGGATAAAAATCTTCCAATTATTTTGAAACAAACAAACAAACAAACTATATGTTGTAAAACTGCTCTACAATAATGGTAGGAAATAGATTCATTTTGAAAAATAAACATCAATTATTTTTTATCTTACATTTCAGTCAATCACAAGTAAAATTTTAAATCGCGCTGAAAGTTATTTTAATTCTAGAATAAATAATAGAGCATTACCTCATTCCCAAAAGAGGCAATTAGACATTATGTATCATGTGTCTCCTGTTATTCTGATGAAAGAACATACCACTACTTACGAGGTTTTTTTAAAAAATAACAATTAAATCAGAACTTGATTAATACTTTAGAGCCAACTATCAATTTACAAGTACAGAGGACAGAGGAACATTTAAGAAAATACAAGAATGCAATCACCAAAAGTGAATCTTGTAGGAAAAATCAGCTGGTGTTCCCCCTGCCAAAATTAATTGCAAGAAAAAAACAAAGCAAAACAAAAAAACAGAATCCATGTAAAAGGCCATCAAAGAGACTTAATGTATTAACCAATCAAAATGTGTGTACCTTATTTAGATTCCAATTCAAACTTAAAATATTACCTCAAATGAATGTTCTTTATTATCCTCTAACCTGTAGTCCAAAAGTACACTCAAAGACATAATGCTACAATCAAACTTTCCACTTTTTGCAGCCCAGTTTGGATGTACAATGATGGCTGGTTCATCAGGCAAAATGTATCTTCTTTCCCTACGCTGGCGTTCCATTTCCTCCTGACGTTTTCTTTCTTCCTCCTAGATATTTGAAATTTTAAGTAACAGTTAAACCTCCATGCACAATATGTATGTATGTTATGAAATGCACACCATGTTAAAAAAAGGGGGGGGGGCAAAATTCCCATAACTCCTTATGGTGATTATGCCAACCATAAGGGATGGGAAGAAAGTTCAAATTTAGCAAAGGAGACAGAGGCTTCTACATTCTACAGCTCCTACTTCTCTGGGTTTCCGAGCACAAGAAACTAACTTCTACAGAGAAAAAGAAAATACTTACGTTATCATTATATAAACCAGGGATGCCTGGGTGGCTCAGTCATTGTCTGCCTTTGGCTCGGGTCATGATCTCAGGGTCCTGGGATTAAGCCCCACATCGGGTTCCCTGCTTGGCAAAAAGCCTGCTTTCCCTCTCCCATTCCCCATACTTGTGTTCCTGCTGTCTCTCTGTCAACTAAATAAAATCTTTAAAAGTATTATCTAAAAATTATATAAACCAGATTCTGGAAAATAGTGTCAGCTGCATCTTCCTGAAGCCCGACTTTTAAAAGGGAATACTCTAGATACCGAAACCAATGTTCAACATTCATGCACATTCAGAACAAAAGAAGGTGAAAAGAAGGTGAAAAGGTATTCCCACGAATGCCAATACACAAAAGAGTAGGAAAAAGCCACAAGAGCCAAAAGCCCTATATGCTACTGGCACCTGTGTAAAAGGAAAGCAGAAGGAAACAATGAGATTGTCTGATGGATCTAAGAACAGGAAAACCACAAAACAGTCAAAAGGCATTCACTGGTAAGTGAGGTCAATTTCATAACAGCAGTTGAAACTAGGCAACGTTTTACTCCCAACAATACCAAGTACAAGGAGCCTGTGTTAAGATCTGAAAGGGCCTAGAATATTTTAGTCCTATGAACTTGCAAAGATGATTTACCATGGCATCCACAGGGTCTCAAACTGAGAAGAAATTTCTGAAAGTAGTATCAATAGTGAACAGGAAAGCAATTACACAGACATGGGAGGAAAAAGTCCCCAACAGTGACAGAAGGGCAAGAGAGACTGAAATCTTAGAAAGCAAACCACGATACTTTGGGGTTTTTTTTTTTTAAACATTTTATTTACTTTGGGGGGGGGGTGCCACAAGCTGGAGAGGGGGAGGTGCAGAGGGAGAAGCAGACTCCCAGGCTGAGCAGGGAGCCTGATGCAGAACTCGATCCCAGGGCCACGGGATCATGACCTGGGCCGAAGGCAGACACTTAAGTGAATGAGCCACCCAGGCACCTGCAAACCACCACAATTTTAAACAGAGTAAGAAAACAACATAATATAAATCTTTTTTTTTTTTTAAGATTTTTATTTATTTGACAGAGATCACAAGTAGGCAGAGAGGCAGGCAGAGCGAAAGGGAAGCAGGCTCCTCGCTGAGAGAGCCTGATGCAGGGCTCGATCCCAGGACCCTGGGATCATGACCTGATCCGAAGGCAGAGGCTTTAACCCACTGAGCCACCAGGCGCCTCCAGATTAGAGATCTTTATGAAGTTCAGAAAAAGTGATCTTAAGAAACCTCTTTTTTTTTTTTTTAAGGTTTATTTATTTGAGAGAGTGAGTGTGTGAGTACATGCAGGCTCTCCCCCTGAGCACGGAGCTCAAAAGGGGGCTCAATATCATGACCCCAAGGTCAGATGACCTAACCTGAAACCAAAAGTTGGTCCCTTATTTGAGCCACCCAGGCGCCCCTTAAACAACCTCTTCTAAAAAAATGTTAGGAAAACTAAATTCGCCTTAAAACGAGCAAAAGAAAGTATTGAGGTCAAGTCCTATAGAAAGTTACTATTTAAAAAAGGAGAACAAGGAGAATCACATCCCTACAGACAATGAAAGTGGGCCAGAAAAACAGGCACAGAGAAAAATCTTAACTATTGTAAAACATACTGAAATAGATTAAGATCTTACAAGATATGAAAGAATATAAATAAGAATTTTATTTTATTTTTTTAATATTTTATTTGAGAGCGCAAGAAAGAGAGAGAGCACAAGCGGGGTGAGGGGCAGAGGTAGAAGCAGGTTCTCTGCTGAGCAGGGAGCCTAACATGGGGCTTGATCTCAGGAATCCAGGATCCTGACCTGAACTGAACGCACTTAACCAAATAAGCCACCCATACACCCCAAGACAATATAAATAAGAATTTTAAAACTAAAGAAGAGGTGACAGACCATACAAAACAATTACAGGGAGCCATCCAGGTGCCCTAAAAACATGCTTGTAGATAGCTTTTTTCTTTTTAAGATTTTATTTATTTATTTTGACAGGCAGAGATCACAAATAGGCAGAGAGGCAGAGGGGGTAAGCAGGCTCCCTGCTGAGCAGACAGCCCGATGCAGGGCTTGATCCCAGGACCCTGGGATCATCACCTGAGCAGAAGGCAGAGGCTTTAACCCACTGAGCCACCCAGGCACCCCTAGATGACAGTTTTATTCACAACACCCAAAAGTTGAAAACAACTCAAGTGTCCATCAACAGATTAACAGATAAACAAAATGTAGTATATATATGCAATGGAATATTATTCAGCCATAAAGAGAAATGAAGTTCTGGGACGCCTGGGTGGCTCAGTCGGTAAGCATTTGCATTCAACTTGGGTCATGATCCCAGGGTCCTGGGATTGAGCCCTGCTTCGCCCTCTCCATCTGCTTGTGTCCCTCTCTAGCTGTTTCTGTCAAATAAACTAAACAAAACAAAAAATGAAGTACTGATTCATGCTACAACACGGATGAACTCTGAAAACATTATGCTAAGTGAGGGAGACCAGACACAAAGGTGCAAATACTGTATGACTCCACTTCATGAGGTAAATTCAGAGACAGAAAGCAAAACAGAGGTTATAGGGTATGGCAGAAGATAAATATGGGGACTTACTGTTTATTAAATATTTAAAATAATTAAAATAATAAGTAGAGTTACCCTCCAGAATAAAGTTCTTGATGTATAAAGTAGGGATAGTTTCACAACACTGTAAATGTACTTAATGCCACTGAACTGTACACTAAAAATAGTATATAGTTATTTTTATTTATGTGTATTTTACCACAAAAAAATCTGTTAGAGAAACTTTGCTTGAAAAAAAGGGATCTAGGGCATCTGGGTGGCTCAGTCTTTAAGCATCTGCCTTAGGCTCAAGTCATGATCCTAGGGTTCTGGGATCCAGCCCCGATTTGGGCTCCCTGCTCAACAGGAAGCCTGCTTCTCCCTCTCCCACTCCCCCTGCTTGTGTTCTTTCTGTGTCTCTCGCTGCCAAATAAATAAATAAATAAATAAATAAATAAATACTTTTACAAAGAAAAAAATAAATAAAAAACCAAAAGGCTTTGAGAGAGAGAAAGCACAAGCAGGGGAAGGAATTGAGGAAAAGGTAGAAGCAGGCTCCTGGCTGAGCAGCGAACCCAATGTGGGCCTCAATCCTAAGACCCTGGGATGATGAACTGACAGCGACTTAAAGGCAGATGCTCACCTGAGTTAGCCACCAAGGCACGCCCCATAACGTTGTTTAAAAACAAACGGGTAACCATCAGAAGATGATAGGGAACCGATACCAATTCAATACCCTGAAAGCTGCATAAAGTAAATGAAAACAATCCTTGCTTCAGTAACACATATAATAAAATTAGAGTAACATGGAGAAGATTAGCATGGGCCTTGCACAAGGATGACTCAATTAAGAAGACGGGGCGCCTGGGTGGCTCAGTTGGTTAAGTGTCTGCCTTCAGCTTGGGTTGTGATTCCAGAGTCCTGGGATTGAGCCCTGCATCAGGTCCCTTGCTCAGCAGAGAGCCTGCCTCTCCCCCCTGCTTGTGATGTCTCTTTCTAACTCTCTCAGATAAATACAATCATAAATAAATAAATAAATAAAAAGGATGGCTGGTTGGCTGAGTCATTAGGTATCTGCCTTTAGCTCATGTCATGATCCCAGGGTCCTGGGATAGAGCACTGTGTCAGGCCCCTTGCGCAGCGGGAAACCTGCTTCTTCCTCTCCCACTCCCCCTGCTTGTGTTCCCTCTCTTGCTGTCTCTGTCAAATAAATAAAATCTTTAGAACAAATATTAAAAAAAAAAAAAGAAAAAAAGAAAAGAATCAAGCATTGATCCTGCCCTCTTTTGTATAAACTTACAGAGGTAAACAATACCACTAGGTAACCAAACAGAAGATGAGGAAAATATGTGAAAAGAAAATGGTAAGAATTATCACCATTTTTCAACCCCAGTGGCTGCTAACAACAAAATGTGAAAATCAGCTTTTTTCTGCCTTCTCTATCTACTCTTTTTGAACAATTCAATGCTAAAGCAACTCCTCCAAGCAAAGCAGGTGTCTACACAGGCGATGGAAGCTGCCCAGTTACCAGATATTAAAATCCAAATAGAGCAAGGGCATCCATATAAAGACAATACAGGGTAGGCAATCAGACCAACATAGAGTAAAGAGGGTATCCAGAAAGGAGAGGGAATGCAACAGACAAGTAAGTAAATAGATTATTATTAAGTACAATGGAAGCTATGTCTCTCATTACTGGACAAGGAATTAGATATATAGAAAGAGAGAAACTGGGGCATCTGGGTGGCTCAGTGGGTTAAGCCTCTGCGTTCAGCTCAGGTCATGATCTCAGGGTCCTGGGATCGAGCCCCCACATCGGGCTCTCTGCACAGCAGGGAGCCTGCTTCCCTTTCTCTCTGCCTGCCTCTCTGCGTACTTGTGATCTCTCTCTCTGTCAAATAAATGAATAAAATCTTAAAAAAAAAAAAAAGGGAAGAAAGGGAGAAACTGAAATGAACTCTGGTGTTGGGAACAGAATTGGAGATACTAGTATAAACTTAAAACGTTCAATACACACAATATATGCTAACAAGTACAGATGTAAACACATATATATGTATAAACATAATTATAAACAAATATATATCTGTACCATAGCTCTGTTCACTGACAAGGGTTGCCAGCAGCACAACAATGATACCAATGAGTATATCTTGGCTTCTAAATATTATTACCTTTCTTCACTAAAAAGTATCAGGATTTCCTGGGAAAATGGCTGATTTCAGAGCCAGGGCAGGGATAGTACTCAGTGAAACTGCAACACTGCTTTGTGCTATAAAATAATTAAGTCCTCAAAATATGATGGAGAGCATGCCAAAGGACACAGAAGCCAACTCAAAAGGGCTCCCACTGGCCAAGTGCGACAATTTCACTGTCAAGATAAATATTTATAATCTAATGAATAAGAAATCACAAATCAATGCACCTCTGAATAACAAGGCAATTCTACATGATCACAAAAATACTATCACGGGGCGCCTGGGTGGCTCAGTGGGTTAAAGCCTCTGCCTTTGGCTCAGGTCGTGATCCCAGGTGTCTGGGATCGAGCCCCCCAATCGGACTCTCTGCTCAGCAGGGAGCCGGCTTCCTCCTCTCTCTCTGCCTGCCTCTCTGCCTACTTGTGATCTCTGTGAAATAAATAAATAAAATCTTAAAAAAACAAACAAAAATACCCACTATCACATCCAGGAAATTAAGCCCTGCTTCAGTATTATCTAATATCACATCCATATCCATAACCAAGTATATCCAATTATTCCCAAACTACTCTTTATGGCTTTATGCCTCACTGAACTTTGACAGACAGAGATCACAAGTAGGCAGAGAGGCAGGCAGAGAGAAAAGGGGGAAGCAGGCTCCCTGCTGAGCAGAGAGTCCGATGCAGGGGCTCGATCCTAGGAACCTGGGATCACGACCTGAGCCAAAGGCAGAGACTTTAACCCACTGAGCCACCCAGGTGCCTCTAAACTCTTTTAACGTAAAACATTTTTCTTTTGTCTCTCACTATATAGACATTTTTTTTCAAGAGTTCAGACAAGCTGTTCTGTAGAATTTTGCAAATTCTAAATTTATCTGATGGTTCGTTCACAATTAGATAAAGGTAAACATTTTTGGCAAGATACTTCATAAAATGATGTATACTCCACAATGCATCACATTACGAAAAACATTAGTTTCTCCAATTACTGGTATTCTAACATGTTTCTTGTATTCCTATATTTCAAATTCAAAAAGAAATGACAGGCTTCTGCATCCAGGAATTACCTTAATTATCCAGAGGACAAGATGGCTTGAATCTATAGTCTCAGAGCCTTAAGGACTGAAGTACAATCAAACAGAGCTGTAGAAGCAGCAAAATTCTAGGACAAGCATTTCACTAGAACTCAAATCTCTGAACCTAATGCCTCAATCAAATTTTCTCTCATTTTCTATATCTAAGATATACAAATAATTTAAGTAAACTCTATGCTCAATGTGGTGCTTGAACCCATCACCCTGAGATCAAGAGTCTCATGCTCTAATTACTGAGCCAGCCAGGTGCCCCAAAAATATGAATAATTTATTTTCATTTTTAAAAGGAAAGATTAAAAATACATGACTTGGAAACAACTCAAATGTCTCTCAAGTGGAAAACCAATAAACTGTGATACATTGATACTACGGAATATTATTAAGCAACAAAAAGGAACAAATTAGTGGGCACCTGGCTGGCTGTCAATTGGGCAACCAACTCTTGATTTTGCTTCAGGTCCCGGTCTCAGGGTCGTGGGATAGGGCCCTAATACGCTCTGTGCTCAGCGTGGTGTCTGCTTAGAATACTCTCCCTCTTCCTTTTACTCTCTTTACTTTATTCCCCCACTGAGCTAATAAATAAAAGCTTAAAAAAAAAAAAAAAAAAGTAGAGATATATACAACAAAATGGGTGAATCTCTTAATATATTATGCTAAGCTGAAGAGGTCAGACTCAATATACATACAGTTCTATTTCCATGCTATACTAGAATAGGCAAAACTACATGGAACAGGTCAGTGGCTCTGAGAGGCTGGTCTGGGAGGCAGAAGGTACACACGGAGAGAGGAAAGGGCTTACAGAGGGACACAGAGGATTTTTAGGGGGTGGCAGACCTGTTTTATATCTTTTTTTTTTTTTTTTTTTTTTTTTTTTTTTTTTTTTTAAGATTTTATTTATTTATTTGACAGAGAGAAATCACAAGTAGACGGAGAGGCAGGCAGAGAGAGAGAGAGAGGGAAGCAGGCTCCCCGCCGAGCAGAGAGCCCGATGCGGGACTCGATCCCAGGAGCCTGAGATCATGACCTGAGCCGAAGGCAGCGGCTCAACCCACTGAGCCACCCAGGCGCCCCTTATATCTTTTTTTTTTAAAAGATTTTATTATTTGACAGAGATCACAAGCAGGAAGAGAGAGAGTAGGAGGCAGGCTCCCTGCTGAGCAAAGAGCCCAGTGCGGGGCTTGATCCCAGGACCCTGGGATCATGACCTGAGCTGAAGGCAGAGGCTTTAATACACTGAGCCACCCAGGCGTCCCCTGTTTTATATCTTAATTGTGGTGGTGGTTATGAAACTATATGCATTTGTCAAACTTGCCAAACTGGTTGAATCTTAAGAGTTATGTGGTTATAACTTAAAAAAAAGATTTATTTTAGAAAGAAGAGCAAGCAACCAGGGGAAAGGGGACACTATAGTTTTATCTTAATAAAAGTATACACACAGACATATTTCAAGAACTCCTAAAAAAAAAAAAAAAAAAAAAAAAAAGAACTCCTTATAAACCAATATATTTAATAGCATATACCTCTTTATCATCTTCAGATTTCCTATCATCCTCCTCTTCCTCTTCTTTTTCCGATTTTTCTAATTCCTTTTGTTCTTCTTTTTGTTCTTCTACTTTAAGCTGTTTTGTCAATCGGGCTATTAACTGGGATTTTAATCCTTTAGAACTAAGAGCTCGACTTTCTAATTCTTTTCGGAGATCATTTACCTAAATATACAGAACATAAAAACACAGAAAAATAAAATGGGATACTGAAATAGGGAATAAACTATGTGCTTATCTTTTGTGTGGTTTTTAAAAATTGTGAAAAATACACTTGTACACCTCAGAACACGTTTATGAAAAGGCAAACTGATAGAATATTTTTCAAAAATAATTTATAACCTGTTTTAAAATGTTTTAAAAAAATTAATGCTCTTTGACACAGAAATTCTAATGTATATCAATTTACCCTTACGACATATTCTGAACACTGTGTGAGAAAAAAAAGAAAATGAAAAACCAAACCTCCACATATTTCATGTAACAGTCCCTTCCTCAAAAATGTGAAGAATCTAAATATCCAATAAAACATCATAATACCACATCAACTAGATGGGAGGAATACAGAACACTGAAAAATAATTACATGGGAAACACCAACCTTAACTGAAAAGGATGAGATTTCCAATATTTTAAACGTGATCAGAACCAACCAACCAATCACAAAGCTTATACACATAAAAAAATAATAGAAAAAATGCATTAAAATTTTAACAGAGGTTGTGTTTGAGTTATAGGTTTGAGTAACTTTTATCTTTTATTATTCTATGTAGGTACCAGTTTTTAAAATACATTATATTTATAATCAAAAGAAATATATGAGTTTTAAAATAAGAAATTTAACAGCAAAGCCATCAGTTTGATATCCTAGGATACAGACTTAATCTTCCTATGATATATACTCTCTACTTATTAAAAAAAGCAAAAAAAAACTAGTCTCATAAAAAGGAAGAAAATCAGTCTTTTGCTGATAACAGAAGTTTAAAAAAGGGTCAGCTTTTATGTGTTAAAAATAACAGTCTGCAAAATGTTGTGCTCTTCTATGTAGAATGTACATGCATAGAATTTTATGGATCTACATTCACATTATAAGCCCAGAAATGAAAAAGTACAGAATGATAATAGGTCCAAAGACATTGGGGGCCAAAGAAAAACTAGTACAGCTTAACCAATGCTTTTCAAAAAAGGCTTTTAAATCACTCCTTCCCAGTTCAGATGTGTATCAATCTACTTTTTAAATATTATTTCAAAAATTAAAATAATCTCGATAATCCTTCTCCTGTTTCTTCCCTTATCCTTGAATTTAAACTACTTAAGTGCAGAAATTCTACCTACTTGGTCAGTAGTCAAATAAAAAAATGTTACTCACACTACAGATACTTGTATATTACATTTGACAGATACTGACTGAACTGATTTATGAACTCAACCTTTAATTATACACACACATAAATACAATATGGAATATATATATAAAATCAGTGGACTTCATTTTTAATGGTTTATGATAAAACATTGATCCCATTCTCTATTCTTGCCAGAGATTTCACATTAAATACCATTAATTTCAAAGTTACCTTCATTGTCTTTGGATCAAGTTTAGACCAATGGGTAGGAGTGGAAATTTCTTTCGCTTCACCATCATCTTTCTCTTCTTCATCCTGATATACAAAGTTAAGAACATAATTACTATTCTGAAACCTTAAAATAAAGGTAATTTATTTTTAAAAGTCTGTTGCTGATCTGTGCAAGGTCACAAATGTTTCAGATTGTCTTCTCCTAAAGTTATTATTTAGGCAAGTCCACGTACATACATTCTACCACTTTTAACTGATCACAAAGACACTCATCAGCCAATCAAAGCCAGATCTGTGAAACACAAAAGGGTGATAAATTACAACACAAAGGATATCAGGGATGCACAAACACTGCCGGTCTCCACTAACCACACAGTGTGTGATCTTGCCCCAATTTTCAAGCCACCCAAAGTTAAGACTGATTTAGTCAGACCTTTCAAATGTACCAAAGACGATGCCACATAGCCTGAAATGCCAAATCTCTCAGACTTGTGGTTGTCCAATTTCAAATATCCATGACTAGAACTGATGACCGTGAAAGAGAAAATTTTTTAAATTTTAGAAAATGGCAAAATGTTTAAAATGGCTTAATACTGAATCTTGCTCAACAACTGGTCCCAGATTCCAGCAACTAGACCTATGATAAAAACAAAATTCTGTGCAATTTAAGCACAACTTATTTTCCTTTGAGGTCTCAGCACTCTTAAAGTTAGCATACTAGACAGATTTTTTTTTAAAAGAAAAGAAAATAAAACTATACTGCTGAAAGCTGGATTACCAGTCGCTGTTACCAGTTATGTTCCTCCGTGTGTGTTTGTTATGTAGTGTGTGGTGTGCATTTGTGCCTGTGTTCCTGTGCCTGTGAGAAGCGGAAATAGAAAAAGGGATTAGCGTTCAGTGCCTGTTCTCCATCAGCCTCCTTGCGTTCACCCTGAAGCTTCTCGACCAGCTGCTGCTTGTATCCTCGGGAGAGGGTTTCCCACTCTGAGCGGGTGGGAAGGCAATGCCAAACATCCGGGAAAAATAAAACCACTGTCTCCACATGAGCTGGAACTGTACGCCCCTTGTGGGTCTCCTCAGGGCGATGGTAGCGAATCTCTGCAAAACGGTACCTGTTGCAAGGGAAGAAGCATGTTGGAAAAAAAATTCTAAAATACATTTTAAAGACCCTAGTTCACTTGTAGCACATCAAGTAAAGAAATTTTGCTGCAAGGACTTGAGGTTGGTCTAAAGAAAAAAAAATTATAGAAGCCATAGTTCCTCTTTTGGTACATTTGTACAATATTTTATGGTTAAAAGAATATGTTCCCCAAGGCATTTTCAAGTTTGATTATAGAGCTACCCATATTTTAGAGAATACCTGAAGAAGCTGGATAGCTGTTCAGATTTCATGTGCTAAAAAAAGAATATTCTTAATTAAGTCACAAGAAATACACTAAAATACAAAAGACAAATAAGCCTCAAGAGAAAATATGGCTGAACAAAAATAATCAGCAACTACATCATTTTATAACAAAAGAATTATAATGAAATGAAGTTCTCTCTTGACGATCTTCTCCAGCTATGCATGAAATGAAAAATATTTTCAACATACATCCAACTTCCGAAGTAAAGCATAACAAAACATTTAAATAATTTTCAGTTTATTTTGATTAGTTCTTAATCCTTTTCCCCTCCCAAACATTTTTGGCACCAAATAAACTTTTGCTACAAATGGGGATTTTCCTTTGAGATTACCTGCACGATCAAGACTGCTAAAATAAGGGGGAAGGGGAGGCTGACAGATAAGAACATCTATATAAACTATGAAAAAAAACATTTCTAATCAAGAAATGAATTGGTACTTACCATTGTGTGCATACACTTAGATCAATGCCTGTCAAAGCCTTACAACAACGAATAGCAGTCTTAATCAACACAGAGGGGTCTTTTTCTGGGTCTGGTCCATCCAACGAAGGAGACCAGTGACCTCCAATGGCCATGGCTTCATCCTTGCCTTTCATGCCCACTAAAAACTAATTCAAAACAAAGAATCATTTACATGTATTATGCAATCTGTCAAATTACAGATAAAATACTTGAAAAGGAAAGGTACAAACCTTTCCAATATCATTTTTACTACCTCTGGTATCTGTCAGTCAAGGAAGAGTTCAGTTCATCGTGTTCCACACTGCATTTCAGCAATGGAATAGGATTTACACATCATAACTCATCCTTCTAAAATATTTCTTCAGATAAAGAATTCTTTAAAGAAACAAGCTATAGTTCACACCTTAAAGGAATCCAAAGATATACTAATTCCATTACCACTAAAATTATACTATGCTACAATATAAAACACCAAAATGACAGCTGAACTAGTGATGTACAAATAAGCTATAGCCATAATCTGCAATGAAAAAATCTGTATCATTAAATTTTGAGTGCCTTAATACAAAAATTAGTTGTTAATAAAAGTGTAGTATTTTTAATTATATATACATATACAGTTAGAACTAAGCAAAGCAAATATACACCTGGCGTTAAAATAATGTGTCATTTTACCTTAACAAGTCTAGCAGGATGTTGAAATCCATCTCGAAGTTCTTGTGGGTCTTCAGCAAGAGCACATGACTTATGATACAAATCTTCCATACTAGGACTAGCCATCAGCATTACCTATTATAGTCAAATAATTCAATCCTGTCAAAAGTCTAAAGTAATGTAAAAAAATGAGAAGCACTACTAATTATCCTTACATAATAGATATCCAAAATTTTTTTGTAAAATGCAACAGCAGAAATGGTATTAGATATACTATATAGTGATAGAGTTTCAACTTCTCAAGAAATGCTTTTTGATTAACATTCTAAAATAGCCAAAAACTATCCAACCATAAGCAATATACTAAATGTCACCCTGAAGACTAATATACAGGGTATTTACCAACATGACATTTTTTTTTTTCACCAACAGTACATTTTATCTGATGCTACCAGAAGTCATAGAACATCCCAAAATGCTCAATAAAATCGACTTCATCTTCACGTTTATGGGTTTCAAAATGTTAAAACAATAACCATGAATTTCACAGCTTAAGAGATAAGACAAAGAGGTTAAATTAAATTACTTAAATAACCAAAACAGAAATCAGGCAGAAAAAAAAAAAAGCTATTTAGGTCTTAAACTCAACCACTTTCAGGAGATAAATTCCACACTCTTAATATGAATAACTGCTCAGATGTTTTAGCTACATTTCACAGAATACAAACCTTTGCACTGTATAAATGGTCAGCATCTGGTGGATCAAGAATAGCCATATTTTTTTCTAAGGACTCTACTTCTCTGTGCATTACATAGAAATTGCAGTAATTTCCCAGCTGAAATGGTCTTGACAAAGGGAAAGCATCCACCCATGTAAACTGAGCATCAAAAAAGTCACTAGGTATATATAAATTCTGATAACGGCGCCTTAGTTCCATCATGTCACAACTAGGACTGAAAAACAGACATAAGTAAGTGAATAAATAGCCTTAATATCAAAGATTATATAAACATTCACTCCATTCCACATTTAAATATATAACCTAACATGATTTAAAGCCAGCTGAGACTGGTCAAGGGTCAATTATTAATGAGCTACAGATCTGCAAAGAGCCATGAAACCTTACTTGCAAATTTATCTACTTACAGCTTTAAATAAATAACTGGTACCTAAGTGTTACCTTCATTTCTTTGCTTTTTGTGTGTAGCTTGAAATACATTAGAGACCCTCTGAAATAACTTCAACACGAGCTCCAGAGAAGATATGAATAAAAAGCAGTTCTACCTCTGCTGAAACTATGAATTTTTTAGAAAATTACAATTCATATAGAATGGATACAAAGAAGGGAGAAGACTGGTATACCATATGATGAGTATTCTTCAATCCGGTTCATACAATATAAACAAATAAAACTTACTTTTATTTTTATAATAAGATCCTGTATCAAGCATATTTATATTACATTCAAAATTAAGCATAAAAATCCACATGAAAGCTAAATCTAAATGTTTTTTAATTATCTAACACCTCCATAACGCTCTCTCTGTTAATGATTACGATCCATACCTGATTGTTTATTACGTAAAAAGAACAAGTTTCTTGCTTTTAAATCTGGCATATTGATTTTTTTAAAGGATGCTTTTCTTTTTCCTAAGAGGCAGAGCTTTTAAAGGAAAGAAACTCAAAGGTAAATCAATCTGGTAAAAGAAAAAAAGGATTTCTATTAAAAGCATAACAAAAGTGGAAAACAACAATTTGTAAGATGAAAATATAACCACTTGCCTTTTTTATAATTTTTCTTTTCGCGTTTTTCTTTTTTTTAAGATTTTATTTATTCATTTGACAGACAGAGATCACAAGTAGGCAGAGAAGCAGGCAGGGATAGAGAGAGGAGGAAGCAAGCTCCCTGCTAAGCAGAGAGCCTGATGCAGGGCTCGATCCCAGGACCCTGGGATCATGACCTGAGCTGAAGGCTTTAACCCACTGAGCCACCCAGGCGCCCCTTCACTGTCTTTTTTAAAGACAACTAAAGACAAGGTGTAAATTATGATCTAATGTATTTGTAGGGAATTTTTTAATTTAAAGATTAAAAATAACAATATATAATGACAAACTTGTCAAGTATGGTTGCTAACATTTGGATAATTCTGCTTCCAAATTAAGGAAAGTTTGAAAAATGTGTATTTGAGTGTTTTTAAAAGTGTTGCAGACCGACAGTATGTATAATAGTTTCTTAGTTTTCCATCACTAGAATTTTTGAAGTTGTGTTCTAACCTATAGGATTTTAATTTACAATAAAACAAAAGATATACAAATGAGTCATTTCAGTATCTTATAATCACATTACTATAAAACAATCTTGATTTCTTCAAGTATAGATGAGAGAAGGTATGGTAATTTTAGAATGATTTTTATTTGTAATGGGTTGATTTGATGCTCTGGGAATTTATTTCAAAGTGCGGAAATGAAACTGTGATTGTCTAACTCAGAAGGAGATAGCTACTGAATTTACATTCTATTCATCACAATTCTCCCCCAAAGGTAGCATTCTAGACTGCAATAGTCTAGAGCAGAGCTGCTCTATTTACTATCTTTGGGCCTGGAGAAATGTTTTTCTTCTAGTAAGTTTCTCTGATAGATGCAGTCTAGATATTTAAACATATATATGTAAACAGGAGTAACAAGAAAACTAGTATAAATCAAGAACAACTGCTCATTTGACCACATGACTACAGGAATATGAACTATTTAACAATTAAGCAAAGTTATTAAGCAAGATTTTTTGTGGCATTAAGTAGTTTAAGTAAATTATACTGTTTTACTCAACCTAGAACTGAATGTATAGAAATTTAAATTTTTGATAGGCCAGGATTATGAATATTAATTATTAGTCTTTGTTGAAACACAGTAATACGTCCTCAGGAGACTGAAGTGCACACAGTTATTTGTTCCTATGCTAAACAGCTTTAAACACTGCTTTTAGTTTTGTTTTTGTTTTTTTTTTTTTTAAAGATTTTATTTATTTACATGACAGACAGAGATCACAGAGAAGCAGGCAGAGAGAGAGGAGGAAGCAGGCTCCCAGCTGAGCAGAGAGCCCAATGCAGAGCTTGATCCCAGGACCCTGGGACCATGTCCTGAGCTGAAGGCAGAGGCTTTAACCCACTGAGCCACCCACGCGCCCCTTAATGTTTCATTTTTATTTTACTATTAATTTGTTTGCTCCACTTGTTAATTTATCTTTTATTCAACTGCCAGTGCCAGGGCCTTCAGATAATTCCTCCTCTCCCTTAGACTAAAATTAGTCATTTTACCAATTTGCCTTTTTATGAACCACAACACTGTAGTCATTACCTGACCGTCATCCTACCACCACCATTAATTACGGAGTATCTACAACTGCCACAGATTGGATTGCTTTAGATATACACACACTAAATTTAACCTTAGCAATTCTGCTAATCGATAAAACTTCCATTTCACAAATGAAACTAAGAAATTCTTGTTAACTTACCCATTACCTCTGACTCCAAAGGCTGAAAATGTGTTTATATATACATCTTTATGCATATATTTACACATCTGTGAGTGTATATGAAGATCTATGCTGCTATTATGTCACACTATCACAACTAACTTGAAATAATAGGTCCACTGCTGTGTTATTACTCCATCACACACAATCAACTACCCATGGACTTTAAATAAAGTTATCAATAAATCTGGACCTTAAATGACTGTAACTTTAAGGAACATATTAAAAAAAAATAAGTTGATCACAAGGGGGTATCTTTTTCAATAGCTATCTTTAATGATTTTATGAATATATAAAAATACACTCCTACTTCAAATTACATTTCTACCCTATATAAATTAAAAGCTAGGGATGAAAGTTGTAAGAAAAGTATCTCTATAACACAGTCTACTAAATTAGACAAATTACAAAATTGGTTATTTAATAAAACAATGGGAAAAAAACTTACCAATCTAATGAAAATTTTGAAAACTGAACTGTGTAACGTGGAACAACACGTCGAACTCTCCGAGGTGATCGTTCTCGCTCTCTTCGAGGAGATCTCTCCCGGGAACGTTTTCTCTGAGGAGATCTTTCTCTGGATCTACGTCGTTCTCTCTCCCTTTCACGACTTAAAACAAAATTTTCTAAAATTACTAGTATTTCTGGCATTACTGAACAGTTCTTTTTATAAAACAGGTAATATAAGATTCTCTAATATATTTAAACTTCTTAAAAATTGTAAAATATGTGTAACATGAACTTACTATGTAATCATTTTTAAATGTACAGTTAGTGGCATTATGTGCATTCACAGTGTGCACCATCACCACCATCAAAAGTACACTTAAAAAAAACATACCTTCGGTCATCTTTTCTGTTAGGCACTTGATCCCCTCTGTCATTCCTTCCTGAAAATCTGGATGGTGGATCTAATCTTCGTGCAGGTTGTGGCTGCGAAACTATACGAACAGGGGGCTGCAATAAACCAGCTTTAAAAGACACAGAAATAAAAAAAATTAAACTTAAATAAAAGCATTATCTAGTTAAGTTTTTACAACTAGAAAAAGTTGGCTAATATTTTAAGCTTTGTGGCCAGGAAATAGTAGACACTACTTGTATATTTGGATGTATTTTTTACAATCATTTAAAATGGAAAGGTCAGGGGGTGCCTGGGTGGCTCTGTGGTTTAAGCCTCTGCCTTCAGCTCAGGTCATGATCCCAGGGTCCTGGGATCTAGCCCCACATCAGGCTCTCTGCTCAGGAGGGAGCCTGCTTCTCCCTCTCTCTCTGCCTGCCTCTCTGCCTACTTCTGCCTACTTGTGATTTCTCTGTCAAATAAGTAAATAAAAAATCTTTTAAAAAAATGCAAATGTGATTTATAGTTCAGGTACCATATAAACCAGGCCATGGACCAAATCAAAGGGCTATAGTTTGAAATCCCCAATCCACAGAGAGTAAACTAAAGACTGCTGTACAATTTGTTCACAGTGCGCCAAACTATTATCCAGTTTCCACAGAGAAAAAGAACTCCTTAGTGAGAGCTCTCCACTCTGACCTAGTAATCAAATTTAGCATCAATTAACAGAAGAATGTGCCTCCTAATATAATATAATACAAATTACAAAACCTCAACTAGAATGTGTCCTGGCCAAAGCCTTTCGTTTTCTCTTTTTAAGAGAGAGAGTGCAAGTGAGTCAGGGGGTGGTGTGTTGGGGGAAGAAGGTGAGGAAGAAAGAGAATCTTAAGCAGGCTCCACACCCAGCAAGGAGCCTGACACAGAGACTCAACTTCACAACCCTAACATCATGAACTGAAAGGAGATAGCTTAACTGACAGAGCCACCCATGTGCCCCTTACTAAAGCCTTTACACTTATTCTATTAGGTTCATAGTTTATACGGCAGATAACACAAACAAGGTAAAAACATCACGAGGAATAAAGGGACATCCATAATACCATATTCCAAAAGAATCCACAGCCTAATTTCTTCAAAAAGTCAAAGTCGTAAAGGAAGAAAGAAAAGGTGGGAAACTGGGGCACCTGGTTTGCTCAGTCAGTTGAGTGTCCAACTCTTTTTTTTTTTTTTTTTTTTTTTTTTTTTTTTTTTTTTAAAGATTTTATTTATTTACTTGACAGAGAGAAACCACAAGTACACTGAGAGGCAGGCAGAGAGAGAGAGAAGGAAGC
Source organism: Mustela lutreola (assembly GCF_030435805.1). Classification (NCBI taxonomy): domain Eukaryota; kingdom Metazoa; phylum Chordata; class Mammalia; order Carnivora; family Mustelidae; genus Mustela; species Mustela lutreola. The sequence goes on from NC_081293.1 coordinate 57,141,452, forward strand.
AGGCTCCCTGCTGAGCAGAGAGCCCGATGCGGGACTCGATCCCAGGACCCTGAGATCATGACCTGAGCCGAAGGCAGCGGCTTAACCCACTGAGCCACCCAGGCGCCCCAAGTGTCCAACTCTTAATTTCAGCTCAAGTCATAATCCCAGGGACCTCTGCTTTGGGATTTTCTCTCCCTCTCTTTCAGCCCTCTACCTTCCCCTCCACCCCCCACACTCTTTTACATAAATATTTGAAAAAAAAGAAAAAGTAGGAAACTATTCCAGAATTTAAAAAAACTAAGATAATATAACCAAACACAATGGATAAAAGCTGACTGGCTTTTTGTTTAGGAAACAAAAAACAACCTTCAAAGACATCTAGGAGACAAATGGAGAGATCTGAATATACTAAAGTACTTGAATCATTTTTCTTAGATGGAATAATAGATTGCAATTATATAGGAAAATGGTCTCAGGATGCCTGGGTGGCTCGGTCAATAAAGCCTCTGCATTTGGCTTGGGTCATGATCCCAGGGTCCTAGGACTGAGCCCCGCAGGGAGCCTGCTTCTCCCTCTCCCACTCCCCTGCTGTGTTCCTTCTCTTGCTGTCCCTCTGTCAAATAAATAATATCTTTGGAAAAAAAAAAAAAGAAAGATGTTCTCTTTTAGAAAGGACATGCTTGGGACGCCTGGGTGACTTAGTTGGTTGGGCGTCTGCCTTCTGCTCAGGTTGTGATCCCAGGGCTCTGGGATCAAGTCCCACATCAGGCTCCCTCTCCCTGCTGCTCTCCCCTGCTTTTGCAAACACTTTCCCTGACAAATAAATAAAATCTTAAAAAAAAAAAAAATAGAAAGGTCATGCTTCAGCATATAGACGTGAAGTATCAGTCTAAATGCTTCAAATGAATAAGCAAAAACGGGTGTATTTGAATACATGTAAACAGACAAAACACAAAGTAAAATGTTAACATTACAGGATTGAAGTATGTAAGTGATCACTTTACAGTTCTTTCAAAATTTTGTATAGTTAAAAATTTTCATGATAAAAACTAAGGATGAAAGAAACAGCTAACTTATGAACATTTCTTATGTTAAGAAATCCTAGTTGCTGGGGTGCCTAGGTGGCTCAGTGTGTTAAGCCTCTGCCTTCAGCTCAGTTCATGATCTCAGGGTTCTTCGATGGAGCTCCACATAGGGAGCTCTGCTCAGCAGGGAGCCTGTTTCCCTCCTTAGTTGGCAATGGAAATTTTCTTTTTTTAAAGACTTTGACAGAGAGAAAGAGAGAGCACAAGCAGGGGAGCAGCAGGCAGGAGCAGGAGAAGCTGAGTAGAGAGCCTGATATGGTGGCGGTTGATCCCAAGTCCCTGGAATTATGACCTGAGCCAAAGGTAGATGCTTAATCAACTGAACCACCTAGGCACCCCTAAGTAAAATCTTTAAAAAACAAACAAACAGGAGCACCTGGGTTGCTCAGTCATTAAAGTGTCTGCCTCCAGTTCGGGTCATATTCTCAGCATCCTGGGATTGAGAAGCTCCCCCCCCCCATAGCAGGCTCCCTGCTCAGCAGGAGGCCTGCTTCTCCCTCTGCCTGTTGCTTCCCCTGCTTGTGTTACCTCTCTCTCCCTATTTCTGTCATCAATAAATAAAATCTTTAGGGGCGCCTGGGTGGCTCAGTGGGTTAAGCCGCTGCCTTCGGCTCAGGTCATGATCTCAGAGTCCTGGGATCGAGTCCCGCATAGGGCTCTCTGCTCAGCGGGGAGCCTGCTTCCCTCTCTCTCTCTGTCTGCCTCTCCATCTACTTATGATTTCTCTGTCAAATAAATAAATAAAATCTTTAAAAAAAAAAAAATCTTTAAAACAAAACAGAAGGACAGCTAGGTGGCTCAATCAGTTAAGCATCTGCCTTCATCTCAGGTCATGATCCCACAGTTCTGGGATTGAGCCCCACATTGTGCTCCCTGCTCAGAGGGGAAATATGCTTCTCCTTCAGCCCCTCACTCCTACTTAAACACGCATGCACTCTCTCTCATTCACTCTCCAATAAATAAATAACAATTAAAAAAAAAAAAAGAAGAAAAAGTAAGTCATACACAGCAGATTATATAAATGGAATCACACACTGTAACATTCAAAGAGACAAATCTAAATTGTATTAGGTGAAGGGGAGGGAGGGGAGAGGGATGAGGGATCTGTACCCTTGAAACAAGTAATACATTATGTGTTAATAAAAAAAACTCACCTATAGTATGTGGACGCATATTTAGAGAGTAAAACCATTAAAAAAGACTGAACAGCAAAATTTTAATTTCTTACCCAAAAAATTACATATGCATTTTAGTAACTCATTACACTATAATCTCTTTTCATTATTTTATATGTGATATAATAAAAGAGAAAATGATATAAATGACACTTAAAAAATATTAATTAGGGGCACCTGCATAGCTCAGCCGTAAGCATCTGACCCTTGATTTTGGCTCACATCACGACCTCAAGGTCACGGGATAGAGCCCTGCATTGGACTACACACTTGTCAGAATCTGCTTTAATTTCTCTCCTCTCCCTCCCTCTCCGCTCTTCTCCCTGCTCCTGTGCTCTTTCTCTAAAATAAGTCAATCTTAAAAAAAAAAAGAAAAAGAAAAAAAAAGCCCACCAAAAACAACAAAAAAATGAATTAAGTAGGCTTTTTTTTGGGTCACCTGGTGGCTCAGTCAGTTGACCATCTGCCTTCGGTTAAGGTCGTGATCCTAGGGTTCTGGGTTCGAGCCCCACATTTGGCTCCCTGCTAGGCAATCTGCTTCTCCCGCTCCCCCTGCCCCCTCCCCTCATTTTCACTCTATTTATAAAGAAATAAAATCTTGAAAAAAACAAACAAAAAAACCCCGCTTCTCTTAAGCCAAGGTTATCTTATTACCATTTCAATTAAAAGTGTCCAGAATTTCAAATAATTAATTTACAAAGTAAAATGTAAAATACAGCTCACTTATTTCATGCACTGTAATTCAACAAGTAATTTAAAGTACTACCACCATGGGGCGCCTGGATGTCTCAGTCATTAAGCACCTGCCTTCAGCTCTGGTCATGATCCCAGGGTCCTGGTATCAAGTCCTGCATTGGGCTCCCTGCTCAGCGGGAAGCCTGCTTCTCCCTCTCCTACTCCCCCTGCTTATATTCCCTCTCTCACTGTGTTTCTGTCAAATAAATAAAATCTTCTTAAAAAAATAAAGTACTACCACCAAAGAACATTTACATAAAATATTATGTTTAGGGGCATCTGGTTGGCCCATTGGGTTAAGTAGGCAACTCTGGATTTTGGCTCAGGTCATGACGTTACAATCCTGGGACTGAGCCCCATGTTGGGCTCCCTGGTTAGCGGAGACTCTGCTTATAGATTCTCTTCTCTCCCTGTCTGCCTCTCCCCACAATTAAATAAATTTTTAAAAATACAGTAAATAAAATGTTATGATTATATGAAATTTTCTTCAATTACAGATAAGATACCAATAAAGGGATTGGGGATTAACAGTTCTGATATTTAAGTTCACAAAGAGCATCTCTTTCTGTAAGAGCAATAACGGGAGCCTGGGTGGCTCAGATGTTAAGCGTCTGCTTTTAGTTCAGGTCATGATACCAGAGTCCTGGGATCAAGCCTCAGGTCGGGCTCCCAGCTCAGCAGGGAGTCTACTTCTCCCTCTCTCTCTGCCTCTGCCTCTCCTGCTGCTTGTGCTTTCTCTCTCAGTCTCCGTCTCAAATTAATAAATAAAATCTTTTTAAAAATTAAAGTTAAAATTTAAAAAAAATACAAGAGCAATAAAATAAAAATACTTCCAAACAGCTACAGAAGTAGAAGTGGTCTGCATAAGATACTTACTTGCAAGTATTCTGGAAATCCTGCCTTTTTTTTTTTTTTTTAAATAATTAAAAGCATATTCTCATTATTTTAACTACACAGTTGTAAAAGTTATGTGTTAGCCTTAAACTGAAAAGACACATTACAAGTAGTACCTTTTTGCTGTGGCTGCTGTAATAAAGGCTGTGGCTGAGTCTGCAATAATGGTGTAATAGAAGCTGCTGAGATCTGGGCTTGCAGCAAGGACTGGGGTTGGGGCTGCGCCTGAACACCAAATGTCGTCTGTGGTGCAATTGGCTGAAGTACAGCAGGAGGAGTCTTCAGTAAAGGCTGAGTTTGGGATTGATTCTTAACCAAAATAAAGAAATAAAAATTTGAAGAGGAAGAAAAAACTTAGAAAATTAGAAGATGAATCACCCAATACTGTAACACCTAACCCAGTATTTTATATACCTGATTCGGTAGCGTCTGAATTCTTTGAGCATTCCATTTAAAAGGCATATTGGGATTATATGTAGCTTCGACCAATACTCTGTCACCCACTTGGGGGGTTTTCCCTTTGACAGCACTGGAAAAAAAAATTAAGTTAAATATATACACAATTAAGAGATTCCTCCAAAAAATTCTGTATATGTAGTATTTTATCAAACGTAAACTATCTGAAATGGAAGTCTAAAAGAAAAAAGCTCTCTTAAGAAGTAAATATACCTCGACTTATTTTATTTTAGAACAAATGTTTTACCCTGAAAAACACAGGGTTTGAAATGTTAGAAATAACTTTGCACCTCATATTCTGCCAATATTGTGTCTCTCCATCTGCAGTACGTTCTAACTTTTACAATCCAAAAGTAAGATTTTCCTTGTGCTGTGGAGTGGTAAGAGAAATGAAGATGGTACACAGGAGACCAATTTCCAGAAAAATATCATATGATAATTAAATTTAATTTCCCAAATAAAGTACTTCTAAAGCAGTTCACTAGAATACAGCAGAAATATCCACATGCAATCACATCACACTAACAAAATAGTATTTTGAATGTTAGTCATTATTCATTCAATCCTACCCATTAATTTTTCAATTAAAAATGCTTTTTTAGTACATAGTGTCATTAGATAAGTCAAACATATTTAAATTTTAAAAGGCATATGACTAGTTCAATCTCTGCTCTCACTGTAAGTCTGCCCATGGTGAGTTAAAAATATTAACTCACTCCTATAAAATATGTATAAAGAATTCACCATAATTATTTTATTCAGTAACCAGAAGATATCTTCACTCATTTTCTCCATGAATAAAGGCCAGATATAAATATAATATAAGCTAGATGGTTAAAAGAAAAAATTATAATTAAACTATAATGCTATGCCACAATTTGGTCTTATCAATATATTTCATGCTAAACAAAAGAAGGCATTTGCCAACACCTAATTAAGTTACCTAAGCTGAAAGAATACATCTTCATCCACAAATCCAAATGTATCATGTAGTTTTGTAACTACTCCTGTAAAAACACGTTGTTTCTGAGGCTGGGTTTGTTGCTGACTCGACCTCGGTGTGGGATACGATACAGTTATCTGGGCTGCAGGCTGAGGAGTAGACAGGCTAAGGCTTGTAGGCAATGCAACAGCTGGCTATAAAACAAAATCAAGATCGAGATCGAATTAAGCTAATGAAATACTCTAAAAATTAAAAATGACCACTCAAAACTAATGCGAAATGCTAAAGTTAGGAAATACTCATGTACACATTGAAGGTAAGAATCAAGTCTGAAAAAAACTTTACTATCTACCTCAACAACATTAAATTCCATAAAATTAATATTGTCACAGCCTGTTCCAGGCAAAGAAAATACCATACTAAAATGAGATTTAAGAATACTGCAGGAGCGCCTGGTGGCTTAGTAGGTTGAGTGTCCCAGCTCTTGATTTTAGCTCAGGTCATGATTTCAGGGTCGAGATGGAGCCCTGCACTCAGGAGGGAGTCCCTCTGGGATTCTCTTACTTACTCTCCCTCTGCCCCTACTCACACTTGAGTGAGCGCACACGTGCGAGTACACACACTCTAAGATAAATAATGCACATTGAGGCGCCTAGGTGGCTCAGTCACTTAAGCATCTGACTCATGATTTCTCAGGTTGTGAGATCAAGGCCCACATCAGACTCATGTGCTGGGCATGGAGACTGCTTAAGATGCTCTCTCCCCTTGGGGAGGGTATGTGCTATGGTGAGTGCAGTGAAGTGTGTAAACCTGGTGATTCACAGACCTGTACCCCTAGGGATAAAAATATATGTTTATAAAAAAATTAAATTAAAAAAAAAAAAAGATTCTCTCTCCCTCTTCCTGTGTACCGCCTCCCTTAAAAAAATACTGTGTATGTTAGAGGTAGATGCCTGGCTGGCTCAGTTGGTGGAGTATGGGAATCTTGATCTCGAGGTTGTGGGCTCAAACCCTACATTGGGAGTAGAGATTACTTAAAAACAAAAACCTGCAAATTTTAGTCCCCTCTTAGAAATTCAAATAGTGGCATAATACTCAGCAAGGTCCTATATAAGTGAAATAGGTAAAAAAAAAAAAGACAAATATGTATAATCTCACTTACATGTGAAATCTAAAAAAAAAAAAAACCAAAAAATTCATAGAAACAGAATAGAAGCTTGGTGATTGCCAAGGGTATGGAGGAAGAAATGGGTGAAGTTGGTCAAAAAGTACAAACGTCTAGTTATAAGCTAAATATTAAGTTCCACGGATGTAATGTAAAGATAATGACCATAACACAGTATTTGTGTATTTGAAAGTTGCTGACACAGTACCTCTTAAAAGTTCTCAACAGAAAAAAATTTTAATGATGTGAGGTGATTCATGTTAAAAAGAATCTTATTATGGTCACCATTTCACAATATATACATAAATCAAACTATGTTGTATACCTTCTGTTAATACAACGTTATATACCAATCATCTTTCCATAAAACTGAACAAACAAGAAAAATATTAACACTTTCATTTGTCTATTCTGGCATAATCAAACATAAACAGCATATTGCTGTTAAAATGTCTATATATAAATAGAAATAAAATCATCAGAAACAAAGAAACAATCATCTAACTCTTCAAGGCAAAACAAGAATTCAACATTTCTCAGACTATGACCACAAAATTATTTCCCATGAAATTTCTTTAACATCCTGAGACAATAATGATTTATGGGTGCAAACTGGGAAATGCTATCCAAGAAAAGACTAGACTGCTTTTTATAGCTTTTCTACTCAGTTTGGAAATTCTATTGGAGACTGAATATACAAGATCAGTGTCAGTTAATTTTGATTCCTTAATAAAAACAAAGTGAGGCTGACTTTTTTTTTACAAAAATAATATATTCAAAACTAAAATGGTATGAAAAGGTTATAAACTACAAAGCTTCTTCTCTACTCCTGCTCCTCAGCTATCCAATTCCCTATCCATGGACAATCACTGTTACAGGTTCTGCTTCCTTTTTATCAGTTTCATAGTATTTCACTTTAAGTCAGTAAACCATGGCCCCTGGTCCAAATCCAGCCCACAGCTTATGATTTTGTGATTTTTGTACAGATCAGAAACCAGGGATGGTTTCCTACCCTTTATTAATTTTTAATGATTTTATTCATTTATTTGAGAGACAGAGAATGAACGGGGGGGGGGGGGGGGCTTGTGCAGAGGGAGAGGGACAGACTCCCTGCTCAGCTGGGAAACTTACACAGAGCTCAATCTCAGGACCCAGAGATCATGACCTGAGTGAAGTCAGACACCTAACTGAGTCACCCATGTGCCCTGATTTCTTAGACTTTAAAATAATTTTTAAAAAGAAAAAAAAAAATGCAACAGACTGTAAGTCATCCATAAACCTAAAGGAGCACTATTTTAAGTTTAAAAATGTTAAGTGTCATAAATTTAAAAACGGGGCACTTGGGTGCTTCAGTCATTAGGAATCTGCCTTCGACTCAGGTCATGATCCCAGCATCCTGGGATGAGAGTCCCACATCGGGCTCCCTGCTCAGCAGAGAACCTGCTTCTCCCTCTCCAGCTCCCCTGTGCTTGTGCTCCCTCTCTTGCTCTCTGCTGTAAATAAATTTTTTTTTTTTTTTTTTTAAGTAAGTTTAAAAACGGGAAAGCCTTGGTGGCTGGCTGGTTAAGTCTCTAACTTGATTTTGGCTCAAGTCATGGTCTCAGGATCATAGGATTAAGCCCCATATCGGGCTCTACACTCAGTGTAGAGTCTCCTTATCCTTCTCCCCCTGCTCTTTACTGTGCACTCTCTCTCAAATAAATAAAATATGTATTTTTTGAAGTTCAAAAACACTTTAATGCTGCTGAAAAATTAAATTGATAATGTAATACAACACTCTCACCTATTAAGGTCAAGCTTAAAACGATATAATAAAAACATTTTTCTAAAAATATTAGCTAAATGAAAATGTATTAAAATTAAGTTTAGGGCGCGTGGGTGGTTCAGTTGTTTAAGCCACTGCATTCGGCTGAGGTCATAATCCCAGAATCCCAGGATCAAGTCCCACATCAGGCTCCCACCTCCACAGGGAATCTGCTTCTCCCTCTGACCTTCTCCCCTCTCATGCTCTCTTTCTCTCTTACTGTCTCTCTCTCTCAAATAAATAAATAAAATCTTTAAAAAAAGAAAAAAAGGAATTAAGTTTAAAGTGAAAATTAAGGTTAGGGGCGCCTGGGAGACTCAGGCGGTTAAGCATCTGCCTTCAGCTCAGGTCATGATCCTAGGGTCCTGGGATCGAGCCCTGCATTGGGATTCCTGCTCAGCAAAGAGCCTGCTTCTCTTTACCCTTCTGTCCCCTCCCCCGGCTTGAGTTACCTCTCTCCCTGTCAAATAAATAAAATCTTAAAAAAAAAAAAAAAAAAAAAAAGATTAAGTTTTACACAAGACCTCATATTTATTCAAACTAGATCACAGCTGGATCTACAATCAAATACCCTTAAAGACAAAACAACAACATGCATTCCACCTTTATTTCATATACTGTTAAACTAATATGTAAATCAACCAATATTCATCTTCAAACCCTGAAAGAAATACTAAAATAGGAATAAAACTTTGGTCTATTCTTCACTCAGATATCCAAAAGAAACAGATTAATGGCAAACTAACCTGTGTTAAAAGGGTCTGCTGAGGTTGCTGTAACTGAAAATAGAAAAAACAAGCAAAAATAGGGAAGAAAAAAGAAAAGAATCAATCAAAATTCTTTCACAGATGCTCTAAAGAAAAATTCCTATTAAATGGGTACTTTATTTCTAATTAAGAAATAAGGTGAAAAATAACAGAAGTCATCAGGTGTAAGATTTCCTACAACTATTTCTAACTGCAGACCAGATGTATCACTAACGCATTCAATGGGGCACCTGGCTGGCTCAGTCAGTAGAGCATGTGACTACTGATCTCAGTGTTTGAGCCCAAGTTACGTGAAGAGATTACTAAACATAAAATCTTTTCTTTTTTTCAAGATTTAGCTTATTCATCTGACAGAGAGAGAGAGCAAGCAAAAGTAGGGAGAACGCAGGCAAAGGGAGAGGGAGAAGCAGGCTCCCTGTTGCAGAAAGCCCGATGAGGGGCTCAATCCCAGGACCTTAGGATGACCTGACCCAAAGGCAGACACTGAGCCACTCAGGCGCCCCTAAATATAAAATCTTTAAAACAAACAAACGAACAAAAAAACCTAACACATCCAATAAAGAAACTGATCTTTTACCTTATTTCAGAGTAACAACCCCCCCCCCCAAAACAAAAACACACACACACACAAAATCCTTAAGTACTTAGATGGGAAATTTCTTTTTTTTTTTTTTTTTTTAAGATTTTATTTATTTATTTGACAGACAGAGATCACAAGTAGGCAGAGAGGCAGGCAGAGAGAGAGGAGGAAGCAGGCTCCCTGCTGAGCAGAGAGCACGATGCAGGGCTTGTTCCCAGGACTCTGGGATCATGACCTGAACTGAAAGCAGTGACTTTAACCCACTGAGCCACCCAGGCGCCCCTAGATGGGAAATTTCTATTATTAAATTATTGGTCACCATGCTACAGAAATATCACTGGGGAAAAAAAAATACTGGCTCTCTAAATATTATATCTGATAACAGATTAATACACAAAATATATAAAACACACAAAATCTTACACCAAGAAACAAATAACCTAATTAAAAAATGGGTAGAGGAAATGGACAGTGTTCAAAAGTAGACATAAAGATTGAGAAGAGAAACATGAAAAGGTGTGCAACATCATGCATCACCAGGGAAATGCAAATCAAAACCACAATGAACTGTCAAAATAGCTGACACCTGTCAGAAGAGCTAAAGCCAAAAACACAAGAAACAAGTGTTCGGCAAGATGTGAAGAAAAAACCTTTATGTACTTTTGGTGGAATGTAAATTGGTACAGCTACTGTGGAAAACACTGTAGACGTTCCTCATAAAATCAAAAGCAGAAATACCCCATATAACCCAGTAATTCTACCATTGTATATTTACCTAAAGAGAAAAAATGCTAATTTAAATGATGTATGTATCCCTATGTTTACCACATTATTTACAATAGCCAAGATGTGGAAACAACCTGTCCATCAACAGATAAATGGATAAGGAAAACCTGGAGGGTATACACATGCACACATGCAACGGAGTATTATATAGCCATAAAAAGGATTAGCCTGTGCCATTTGAGACAACACAGATGGACCTACAGGGTATTATGCAAAGAGAAATATGTCAGCCTGAGGAAGAAATACTGTAGGATTCCACTCATAAGCAGAATCTTAAGATAAACAAAACAATGGGCAAGTGGGTGGCTCAGCTGGTAAGCATCTGTCTTCAGCTCATGATCTCCAGGTCCTAGGATCCAGCCCCACGTTCAGTGGGGAATCTATTTCTCCCTCTCCTTCCCCTCCCCTGCTCTAATAAATAGATAAAATCTTAAAAATAATAAAGATAAAAAATAGAGGTTCATGGGGTGCCTGGCCGAGTCAGTTGGTAGAACATGCAACTCTTCATCTCAAGAGTTGTGAGTTTATGCCCCAGGCTGAGCATAAAGCTTCCATTTAAAAAACTTCAAAAATATTTAAAAAAAAATAAAGTAGGGGTGGCGTTGGTGGCTCAGTCAGTTAAGCACCTAACTTTTTATTTCTTTTTAAGATTTTATTTATTTACTTGAGAGAAACACAGCGAGAGAGGGAACACAAGCAGAGGGAGTAGGAGAGGGAGAAGTAGGCTTCCCGCCAAGCAGGGAGCCTGGACTCAAGACCTGAGCTGAAGGCAGCTGCTTAACGACTAAGCCACCCAGGTGCCCCTAAGCATCTAACTCTTGATTTTGGCTCAGGTCATGGTCTCAAAGTTGTGAGACTGAGTCCTACATGGGGCTCCATGCTGGACATGGAGCCTGCTTAAGATTATCTTTCTCTCTCTCCTTTTGCCTCTCTCCCCCGTGCACGCTCTTGTTCTACAAAAAAATAAACAAAAATAAAAAATAAAGGCTTAAAGCCAATGGTCTATCTAGGATTAAGGCTTCAAATGGGAAAAAGGATCTTTTCATTTTATTATGTGGTCTAATACAGCACAGTAGGGGTAGATGTTCCACAGAAGACCTGGTACAAAGATTCAGTAATACAGTGATTCTTTCCAAGAAACATGTGACAGGGCACCTGGGTGGCTTCAGTTAATTAAGCATCTGCCTTCAGTTCTGGTTCTGAACCTGGGATCCTGGGGTCCTGGGATCCAGCACAGTTCAGGCTCCCTGCTAAGTGGGGAGTCTGCCTCTCCCTCTCACTATGATCCTCCCCTCTTCCTCATGCTCTCTCTCAAATATATAAATGAATCAAACTCTGAAAGAAAAAAAGAAAGCAAGAAAGAAACGAGGGAGGAAGGAAAGGAAGAAACGTGACAAAGACATGCTATTAATTACTTGGATTTTCAGGACTTCTCTTCTATAGTCCTCTCCCTCAGAGACATTCCTTTTTGCCTACCTCATTTAGCCCACCCCCAAAGAATTCAAATCACACATTAATGTAGCGTACAGGAAATAAAATCTATATAAACTGAATCTGGGACAAATTATTTTTTTATATCAGTTTTTAACACGAAAAATATAAAACTAACCTGTTGTTGCACACTATACAAGGCCTGCTGAGGTTGTGAATATTGCTGGAAAAAAAGATTTTTCAAAGAAAAATATGAAGTCAGTTTTATTCATTCTCAAGAAGCAATATACATACATACAAATACATAAACAAAATCACACTATAAAGAAATTTTGTGGAACAACTAAAGTTCACCAAAATAAACCAAAATGATGATTCCTTATACTCAGGAATTAAGAACTGAATTTTATTCAAATAACCGAGGTATAAGAACTGCCAGTTTTATGAATTTTGATTGTCCAACTGTACCATTCTGTATGTCTTAGGCACATACAATTTTTATTACATGAAAAAACAATAAGCATAATAAAAACGCACAATTATTGGGGTGCCTGGGTGGAAAAGTTAGTTAAGTTTCTTGGTTTCAGCTCAGGTCATGATCTCAGGGACCTGGGATCCAGCCCCACCTTAGGCTCCATGCTCAGCACAGAGTTTGTTTGGGATTCTCCTTCTCCCTCTGCCCCTCCACCATGTGCATTTGTGTGCATGTGCAAGCACAGGCTCGCTCTCTCAAATACATAAATCTAAAAACAAACAAACAAACAAACAAAAAACCCCAACAGAACAAAACCCCACTATTATTAATTCTTTAAAATTATCTGGCTACTCAGATATGACAGTTTACTATGCCACACACTGAAAACCAGGGAAGACTCACCTGTTGCAATGCAGCTGCTGCGGCTGCAGCTTGTTGCTGTAAGGCTGCAGTCTGAGTTAACTGATAGTTTGCTGGGGTTTGTGTGGTAAGTCCTGCTGCTGCTAATGCAGTTTGCTGGGTATAAATGGTAGGAGATGCTCCAAGGAGTGATGGTTGTTGAACACCCAATGCAGCTAAAATGAGATTAGAAAGGAAAAGGAAAAAAAAAAGAGCATTATTCGGATCCTTTCTAGGAGTTTTCCGTAAGTGCTAAGTTATGAATTATGTTCTGCCATTGTCCAGTAAAAACCTAAAGCAAAATTCCAGTAATGCTTGTTAAATTTAATTGATTCAGGGCACCTGGGTGGCTCAGGTCATGATCCCAGGGTTGGGGATCAAGCCCGGCATCGGGTTCCCCACTCAGCGAGCGGGAAGCCTGCTTCTCCCTCCCCCACTCCCCTTGCTTGTGTTCCTTTTCTGGTTGTCTCTGTCAAATAAATAAAATATTAAAAATAAAAAAATAAATGTAATTGATTCAAGTGCCTCCTGAGATCCCAGTGGCTTTATACTAAATTTTTATATCATAATAGATACAAGACATTATTCTATAAAATTAAACTACATAATGAACACAACTACCCTTACCTAGACCAAGAGGCTAAACTGCTCTCAAGAAGTATTTTTAGGAAAAGAGGAAAAAATAAAGTGTACTATTATACTTCTCTTGAATTTACTGTTTTATCTCAATAAATGTGAATCACATATTGAAGACAGTGTTAATGAAAGTGATCCACCCTAAAACTTTCCATTGGACAAAATTTTCATACACTTATTTTGCATTAAAGATTTAAATACTAGGAAACAGACCAAAGCAGCTTTTGTGGGTTTGGTTTTTTTTAAGGTTTTATTTATTTCTGTGAGAGAGAAAGTGAGAAAGAGAGCATAAGCAAAGAAGGAGGGGCAGAGGGAGAGGGAGAAACAGATTCCCTGTTGAGCTGGAAGTTGGGCATGGGGGCTAAATCCTGGAACCTGGAGATCATGACCTGAGCCAAAGGCAAATGCTTAAACTGACTAAGCTACCCAGGCATCCTAACTTTTGTGTTTTAAAGCACAAAAAGTTTTTAATTTTAGTCCACTACTACACTGGACAATGAGACAAGATTAACCATAGTGACTTAAAACTGTAATTTGATTAAACCAAACTTAGAGGACTCAGAATGATAAATTAGGTACTTAATGTTTAATGTATGCTTAAAAAGCTCAAGAAACATGAGAAAGATTTTACTTGATGTTTTCATACAATTCCACTGAATGCAAAAAAGCAATCAACTAAAAACTGCAGTGTATGGGGCACTTGGGTGGCTCAGTTGTTAAGTGTTTGCCTTTGGCTCAGGTCATGATCTCCAGGTCCTGGGATCCAGGCCCATGTCAGGCTCCCAATTCAGAGGGAAGCCTGCTTTTCCCTCCCCCTGCTTGTGCTTTCTCTGCCTCTCTCTCTCTCTAATGAATAAATGAAATCTTTAAAATAAATAATAAATATAAAAAATAAATAAAATACATAAAAACTGCAGTGCAGCACTCCTGTTCTTAAAATTGTATTTCCTGATACAATGACTAGCTCCACAGGACATTGAAGTCGGAAAACAAATTAGAAAGGGCCCAAGGTTTAAAAAGCTGAGGGAACGGGGCATCTGGCTGGCTCAGCTGCTAGAGTATGCAATTCCTGATCACAGGGTCATGAGTTTAAGACCTACAATGGTCAAAGAGCTTACTTAAAAGTTTAGGAAACAGTGATTTAAGCACATATTTTTACTGCAGAATTTCTCAGAACCTTTAATATGCCAACTCAGCATTCTGAATCCCAAAAGATTGCCATAAAAGCAATATTTACACATGGAACACTCCCGTTTCCAATGCATCTTGCTTGTATCTGAAAACAACCTCAAAAAATGCTGCTCTATAATTATTAGTTAACAACCTTATAAAAAGAACAATATTTTGCTTTGTAAGAACAGAACAGAGAACGTTAATGAATTAACTGAAGCACCTAGTCTAGAATATCCCAGAAAATCTTTAGAAGTACAAGGTTCATAATCAGTTGTTTAAAAGTTCAGACTAGGGGGCGCCTGGGTGGCTCAGTGGGTTAAGCCTCTGCCTTCAGCTCAGGTCATGACCTCAGGGTCCTGGGACAGCTCCCACTGGGCTCTCCGCTCTGCAGGGAGCCTGCTTTGCCCTCTCTCTCTACCTGCCTCTCTGCCTACTCGTGATCTCTCTCTCTCTCTGAGTCAAATAAATTAAAAAATAAAGTTCAGACTAATCTTATTTACTTATTTATTTTTAAAGATTTTATTTATTTAACAGGGAGAGAGATCACAAATAGACAGAGAGAAGGGCTTCACAAGTAGAACAGAGAGCCCAATGCGAGGTTTGATCCCAGGACCTTGAGATCATGACCTGAGCCGAAGGCAGAGGCTTAACCCACTGAGCCACCCAGGTACCCCCAGACTAATTTTACTCAAAAATAAAACAAACGAACAACAAAATAAAGCAAAAACAAAAATCCCAGAAAGTATGTTTGTAGTTCTTATAAATTACAAATTACTCTTTGCAAAAAATACTGCTTTTTTTTAAATTAAAAAAGGAGGGGTGAGGAAAGGCAGAGTCTAAGGCAGACAAAAATTTCTAAATGGTGTATGTCTTTACCACATTCATCTTTTCTTATTTTTAAGGAAAGTCAGATATCACAAATGGCAGAAAGAGGAAACCAGGACTAGCCTTAATGAATATAAATAGAAGTAGAGACTATCTTAATACCAGCACAAGTTCAAAATGAGGTTAACTACAATGAGAATAAAGGAGAAGGTACTGAAATCTAGGACCGAGGTTATAATCAATGGATCCTGTTAACCTTTTAAAATTAAAAGCAAAACTACAATGAGAGAAAGTTCAAAGCTTTCATCAGTTTTCAAGAGGATTACAGACCAAAAAGGTTAAGAAGCACTGTTTTAGGGGCGCCTGGGTGGCTCAGTGGGTTAAGCCGCTGCCTTCGGCTCAGGTCATGATCTCAGGGTCCTGGGATCGAGTCCCACATCGGGCTCTCTGCTCAGCAGGGAGCCTGCTTCCCTCTCTCTCTGCCTGCCTCTCAGTGTACTTGTGATTTCTCTCTGTCAAATAAATAAATAAAAATCTTTATAAAAAAAAAAAAAAAAGAAGCACTGTTTTAGAACAACAGAAGCAAAATACGCACTGAACACAAAATAAAGATCACAGGAAAAAAATAGTACTTTAAATTCTAAGATTGGTATGATATACATTTGACAGAGTAACATCCGTGATTCACGTATCATAACCCAACTCCTTCACCCACCTGAGCTCTGACCTCAGATCGGATGTTTCATTCTGTTGGTACCAATTTCCAGAAAGTAACACAAACTCTTTTCTCCTATTACTTTTTTAGGTGTTCTGAATCCTGGCATCATACAGCAAGCAGTCTAGCATTAAGCAGATAGGATGATAGACACATCTGTCTTCTACTGTTAACAGCGTGATAAATTAGAAACTACAACAAAATTACAGGTGACCTGTAAACAACGTGGGAGTTAAAGGTTCTTGGCCTCCATACACAGATGAAAATCCACATATAGTTTCTGAATCCCCCGAAATTAACTACCAATAGCGTAGGATCTTGGAATAAAATATTCCTAATGAAAGGAAGTACCAATTAGTTGATTTGTTGATGGCATTCTTTTTCTAGGACCACCATACAGTCTTCTATCTATGTAAGCCATTCATACACAGGGAAGCAAATACAGACACAAGGCTTTAAGACAATACTGATGTCTTGATGATTAAAAATACAGCAGCAGGGGCGTCTAGGTGGGTCAGTCAACAGAGCCACCAGCCAGAGAAGTCAGAACATCCGACTCCTGACTTCACCTCAGGTTGTGGGATTGACCCCTCCACTGCGTGGTGCAGAGTCCTGCTTGAGATTTTCTCTCCCTCTCCCTTCTCTTGCTCCTCCCTGTGCTCTCTCTCTGAAATAAAATCTTTTTTTTTTTTTTAAGATTTTATTTATTTGACAGAGAGAGATCACAAGTAGGAAGAGAGGCAGGCAGAGAGAGGGAGAAGGGGAAGCAGGCTCCCCACTGAGCAGAGAACCTGATGTGGGACTCGATCCCAGGACCCTGACATCATGACCTGAGCCAAAGACAGAGGCTCAACTCACTGAGCCACTCAGGCACCCCTAAAATAAAATCTTAAGGAAAAAAAAAAGGAATATGGGGTGCCTGTCTGGCGTAGTCAGTACAGCTTGCAACTCTCAATCTCAGGGACATGAGTTTAAGCCCCACGTTGAGTGTAGAGCTTATAGGGAAAAAAAAGAAAGAAAGAAACATTCCATTCACATGTATTAGCAGTTAGTGACTGGATCAATACATAGTCATAAGTTTGTCATTTATATATTTTCTAATTATCATTTCTCCCCAAATTTTGCATTGTAGGATTACCATTCAAAGATTTTGGAAAAAAACTGAAAACAGTATAGTGAAACACTAAAATGAGTAGAAGGAAAACTACAGTAGCAAAGATAAAGTATAAAGCTCAGTTCTCTTTTATATTAAAAGTTAATTCAGGGGGTGCCTGGTTGGCTCTGTTGGAGAAGCATGTGACTCTTGATCTTGGCACCATGATTTTGAGCCCCACATTTATCCTGAAATGAATAAATTTAAAACAAAAAACCTCAGAATTGATGTAAACTACCCTATTTCAGAACATGTATTAATAGCCTCTATATGCCACTGAAAATTTAGGTGCTGTATTATATTTTATCATAAGACTTTTGTTTAAAAAAAAAAAAAAAAAAAGATCAAAACAAAAAAAAAATTTTTTATGAAATATTACCTAAACATGTGGCTTACTCAGTGTTCAACTGCAAGTTTTTTCTTGGACATTGAAAATGAAATTAAACATTAATGTTTCTGGGCGCCTGGGTGGCTCAGTGGGTTAAGCCGCTGCCTTCGGCTCAGGTCATGATCTCAGGGTCCTGGGATCGAGTCCCGCATGGGGCTCTCTGCTCAGCGGGGAGCCTGCTTCCTCCTCTCTCTCTCTGCCTGCCTCTCTGCCTACTTGTAATCTCTCTGTCAAATAAATAAATAAAATCTTTAATAAATAAATAAATAAATAAATAAACATTAATGTTTCTGTAAATCAGACAAAGTGACATTCAATTTTTAAAACTAGCCTTTGGACTTAGAAGGGAAAATAAAGTATCTCTAGGTCCTGGGTGGCTCAGTTAAAGTGTCTGACTCTTGGTTTTGGCTCAGGTCAGGATTTGGCTTAGGGCTCTGCCCTCAGCATGGAGTCTGCTTGCCCCTCCCCCACCACACACATAAGCTTACACCCCCTCTACTCTAAAAGAAAAATCTTAAAAAAAATTTTTTTTTAAATTTTAAGTAGCTTCCCACCCAGTGTGGAGCCCAACATGGGGCTTGAACTCACGACCTGAGATCAAGACCTGGGCCGAGGTCAAGTCCCATGCTTAACTGACTGAGCCACTCAGGTGCCCCAAATAAATAGAATCTTTAATAACAAACTACAAACAAAAAACTACTAATAGGGATGCCTGGGTGGCTCAGTCAGTTAAATATGACTGTCACTGCCCTCAGCTCAGGTCATGATCCTGGGTTCTGGGACTGAGTCCCAAGCATCTGGCTCCTTGATCAGTGGGGAGCCAGCTTCTCCCTCTGCCTGCTCTGCATGCTGCCCCAACTTCTCGTGCTCTGACAAATAAATACATAAAAATCTTAAAAAACAAAACAAAACAAAACAAAACAAAACACTACTAACAGCCAGACGTTGAGTGGAAGCCAACTGCTGGGCACCTGGGTGACTCAGTAGTTAAGCCTCTGCTTCAGCTCAGGTCGTGATCCTGGGATCCTAGGATCAAGTCCCACATCAGGCTCCCTGATCAGTAGGGAGCCTGTTTCTCCCTCTCCCGCTCCCCCTGCTTGAGTTCCCTCTCTGGGTGTCTCTCTGTCAAATAATAAATAAAATCTAAAAAATAAAATTCTTATTTTAGGGACACCTGGGTGGCACAGATAGATGGTTCAGCATCTGCCTTCTGCTGGGGTCGTGATCTCAGGTCCTGGGATCGAACCCCCCATAGGGCTCCCTGCTCATCAGGGAATGTTTCTCCCTCCCCCTCTGCTGTCCCCCCTGCTTGTGCTCTCGCTTTCTCTCAAATAAATAAAAATAAATAAAATAAATCATTCGTATTTTAGACTTTACTGTCAATAAAGTGTATTTTGTTATTAATACTCCTTTTTTGTGGTTATCTGAGAAACTATCCTTGAGTATTTGTGAATTATAATCAATATTCTGTAAGATCATCCTGTAATTTGCATATCATAAAAGTATCAATCCCTGATTTAATCTTTCTCTCCACCTAAGTGGCCAAACACCTGTCGAATGGAGGTATTTTCCAATTATCCACAACAAAATTGTTCACATATCTATACCTAATTCAACATGATCGCTGAAGGTCTTGTGACCCTTCTAAAAGAGATATGCTTACACTGTGTATCAATACTTCCAGAGACAAACCTATGAAATGACCCCTAGATGACCACAGGCTACCAGGTAAACAAGTAAACTTAAGGACTAATTTATCTTTAATCTTTTTAATAAGACTTTATTTGACAGAGAGAGACAGCAAGAGAGGGAACACAGGCAGGGGGAGTGGGAAAGGGAGAAGCAGGCTCCCCACTGAGGAGACAGCCCAATGCGGGGCTCCATCCCAGGACCCTGGGATCATGACCTGAGCTGAAGGGAGATGCTTAATGACTGAGCCACCCAGGCGCCCCAAAGTTTTTTTAAATGTTTAAGGACAAATGTAAATTCTATATCATTTTCTAGAATGTCAAATCAGTTTCATATGACTGAAACACACTTGTGTTATGACATACTAGCAGTTTTACTAATTACCAACCAGTGAACACACCATTAAAACACGAAAGAGAAAAGAAAAAAAAAACCACAAAAGAGAAGCCTGTCCCTTTTCTGCTGTCCCTTTATCTTATCAAACTCACTATTAAATTTAAAAATCCTTATTACCTTTAATCTTTATTAAGATGAGTCATCCTGAAATAAAGTCCAAAACCTCAAAGCTGCATGCTCAAGTTAGGACAGGGAGAAAAAAAAAAAAGAAAAGTTAGGATAGAAAGATGGGGCACTCAGTACTCCCGGCTTCCTAGTTTTGTTTTGGTTTTAAGATTTTATTTATTTGAGACAGAGAAAGAGAACACAAGCAGGGGAGTGGCAGAGGGAGAAAAGGCTCCCTATCGCTAAACAGGGAACCCAATGCAGGGCTCAATCTTAAGACCCTGGGATCATGACCTGAGCTGAAGGCAGGTGCTTAGGTGGGCCTGTAACTGAGCAACCCAGGTGCCCCTGTAGTTTGATGTTAATGCAGCTATCACTGGATAAGAGCACAAGTAAGGCATACTTACTTAAGGGGGAAAAGTATGCATTAACAATGAACCTTAAAAGATTTTATGTGTAGGGGTGCCTGGGTAGCTCAGTGGGTTAAGCCTCTGCCTTTGGCTCAGGTCATTATCTCCAGGTCCCGGGATCAAGCCCCACGTCAGGCTCTCTGCTCAGCATGGAGCCTGCTTCCCTGCCTACTTGTAATATCTCTCTGTGACAAATAAATAAAATCTTTAAAAAAAAAAAATTTTATGGGTATTTTTTTTACTCTTAGAAAAATGTTTTAGAGACTATTTGCTACTACTAGCATAAGCAGTGTTTAAACAGGCTTAAACCAATACTAGGAGCAATCTTTTCCTACTAAATGAGTTGTAAATAATCAAGTCCATTAAAGCGTAACTAATGTAAGTTAAGTATACATAGCATATCAGCTATTATTTGTTTGAAAAAGACCATGAATTCTGGAATTTAACAATCTGAGCTGCTGATTCAAGAGATTGTGGTTTTAAATGATGACAACTGGGCCAAAACAAAGAGGCAGGAAAAATGGAGTCATATTTAAAACAACTGTATTGGGGCCCCTGGGTGGCTCAGTGGGTTAAAGCCTCTGCCTTCAGCTCAGGTCATTATCTCAGGGTCCTGGGATCAAGCCCCACGTTAGATCTCTACTCAGCAGGGAGTCTGCTTCCTCCACTCTCTCTGCCTGCCTCTCTGCCTACTTGTGGTCTCTGTCTGTCAAATAAATAAAAATCTTTAAAAATAAAAAAATAAAAAATAAATAAATAAAACTGTATCGGCATTAGCTTCAGTTGCCTGTTGAAAAGCACATTATAACTATAGTTTTAACTCCTGAAGTAGTTCATGTTTCTCTATGACCAGAATGCAGTCATTTTACAAATGGTCCAAAAGAAATAGGGGAGAATATACTAATTCATTCCCCACATTTCAATATTATGATGATTACATACAGATACAAATGCAAATGTTTTTAGTCAAATCTACAAACTATTATAATTAATCAAAGAGTTAAAGATTCAATCGGTGGGGCACTTGGGTAGCTAAAGAGTGGAACATGCAGGGCGCCTGGGGGGTTCAGTTGGTTAAGCAACTGCCTTCCGCTCAGGTCATGACCCGAGTCCTGGGATCAAGTCCCGCATCAGGCTCCCAGCTCCATGGAGAGTCTGCTTCTCCCTCTGACCTTCTCCTGGCTCATGCTCTCTCTCAAATAAATAAAATCTTTAAAAAAAAAAAAAAAAAGAGGGGCACCTGGGTGGCTCAGTGGGTTAAAGCCTCTGCCTTCAGCTCAGATCATGATCTCAGGGTCCTGGAATCGAGCCCCACATCAGGCTCTCTGCTCAGCATGGAGCCTGCTTCCTTCTCTCTCTCTGCCTGCCTCTCTGCCTACTTGTGATCTGTCTGTCAAATAAATAAAATCTTTAAAAAAAAAAAAAGAGTGAAACATGCAACTCTTGATCTTGGGTTCATGAGTTCAAGTACATAAAACAGAAATAAATTTTATTAATTTTTTTATTTTTCGAGCAGATTTATTCATTTGACAGAGAGCACAAGCAGGGGGAGTGGCAGGCAGAGGGAGAGGAAGAAGCAGGCTCCCTGCAGAGCAGAGGACGCCCTATGTGGGACTTGATCCCAGGACCACAGGATCATGACCTGAGCTGAAGGCAGTTGCTTAACCAAATGAGCCAACCAGGTGCCCAAAAATAAAAATAATTTTTAAAAAATATCTCAGGGGGTACCTGGTGGCTCAGTCAGTTAAATGTCTGACTCTTGATTTCAGCTCAAATCATGATCTCAGGGTCATTGTATCGAGCCCAGGTTGGGCTCCATGCACAGTAGAGAATATGCTTGTCTCTCCCCACCTGCTCCTCCCCGACTCACATGTACACTCTAAAAGAATTAAAAACTTTTATTTTTTTTTTTCCAAAGATTTATTTATTTATTTATTTGACACAGAGAGATCACAAGTAGGCAGAGAGGCAGGCAGAGAGAGAGAGGAGGAAGCAGGCTCCCCGCCGAGCAGAGAGCCCGACGCGGGACTCGATCCCAGGACCCTGAGATCATGACCCGAGCCGAAGGCAGCGGCCCAACCCACCGAGCCACCCAGGCGCCCTAAAAACTTTTATTTTTTTAAGGATTTTGAAAAAGTGAGCGATGAGAGAGAAAGAGACAGAACAAGCAGGGGGACGGACAATGTGAGAGGGAGAAGCAGACTCCCTGAAAGGGAGCCCAACATGGGGCCCAATCCCAGGACCTAGGGACCATGACCTGAGCCTAAGGCAGATGCCTAACCGACTTAACCCTCCAGACACCCAATAAATAAAATCTTTAAAGAAAACAAAAAGAAAGAAAGAAAATGAAATCTCATAAAGATTCAATCAGTGGTTCACCAGTTATCTCTCTCAATCTCCTTATACACAGGAAACTGTTAAACTTTCAAACCTAAAAGTTCTAGAAACAAATATGACTGTCACTGAATATATATCACAGCACTTCAGCTAGGGGATGGAAAAAATAGGGAAATAATAAGAACTATTTCAGTGTAGGAGAAATGTTCTATAGGGCTGGAAAGATGGAACATCATAAATACCATCCCAAGGAGTTTGAAATGAATTCTAAAATCCTTGAAGATATTTTTTTTGGATAAGTAAAAATAATGGAAGATACAATGAACCATAATTCTGATGATCTAACATTAACTCTCCTGTGACGTCTGAAAAATCTAAACAACTTTCACCTTTCTAGGCCTCAAATTCCTAATCTGATAAAGTTGTTGAGATAGAATCTAGGACACGTCCCATCCTGCTTTGAAATAGTTTGACTTGGACAGAAATTAGGAGGGGCTCCTGACTGGCTTTGTAGGTAGATCATATGACTCTTGATCTCAGGGGCATGAGTTTGAGCTCCTCATAGGGTGTGGAGCCTACTTGGAGAAAAAAAAAAAGAAAGAAATTATACTTTAGTTGTATCACATCTGACAGATACACTGAAACTGAAAGAGAAATAAGAAGCAGCATATCCAGTATGTAAGAGAAGAAAGCAAATTAAAGCAATTAGAACTAAAGAAGAGAGGGGCACCTGGTTAGCTCAGTCGGTTAAGTATCTGCCTTTGGCTCAGGTCATTATCCTGGGGTCCAGGGATGGAGCCCTTCATTGGGCTCCCTACTCAGCGGGGAGTCTCCTTCTCCCTCTCCCTCTGCTCCTACACACTTGCTCTCTAATAAATAAGTCTTTTTTTTTTAAGATTTATTTTTTTTAAGATTTTATTTATTTATTTGACAGAGAGAGAGATCACACGTAGGCAGAGAGGTAGGCAGAGAGGCAGGCAGAGAGAGAGGGGGAAGCAGGCTCCCTGCCAAGCAGAGAGCCAGATGTGGAGCTCGATCCCAGGACCTTGAGACCATGAACTGGGCCGAACGCAGAGGCTTAACGCGCACAGAGCCATCCAGGTGCCCCCTAATAAGTAAGTCTTCAAAAAAAAAAACAAAAAAAAAAAACACACACTGAATAAAGGATAATAAAGAGTAACACTACCAAGTGAGAAATGAGGAAAAAAGCTTCCTGACTTAAGGATCTATGGTAAGCACTATGGATTACATTTGGGAAAAGCAAAGAAGGACCTAAAAGTTAGATGAGAGACTTTAGCATATGAGCTGTAACCAAGAGAAAGCTGCTATGACAATTATCCAAATGTAAAACAGAGAATACCTGGGGCATTTTCAAAGGAGAAAAAAGTCAAGATTTGATATATGATTGATTTGGGGGGTTAAAGGAAAAGAAAACTAAAGATGATAGATAATAACATCTAGGAATTCAAAATTAATCAGTAACAATCCATACACTGATCTTCAATTTTACCAAATATTTCAGTATTATACTGCTAGCATGCCTGCTTTTACTAAATTTTTTTTTTAAGATTTTATTCATTTATCAGAGAGAGAGAGGGGGAGAGAGCGAGCACAGGCAGACAGAATGGCAGGCAGAGGCAGAGGGAGAAGCAGGCTCCCTGCTGAGCAAGGAGCGGGACACAGGACTCGATCCCAGGACGCTGGGATCATGACCTGAGCCGAAGGCAGCTGCCCAACCAACTGAGCCACCCAGGCGTCCCTAAATTTTTTAATATATATTTTTTATGTTATTTAAGTACTCTCTACACCTAACATGGGGCTCAAACTCATGACTCTTTGAGGTAAAGAGTCCCACGCTCCTCTAACTGAGCCAGCCAGGTGCCCCTTTATATTATTTTAAATCAGTCATCAGGGGGTGCCTGGGTGGCTCAGTGGGTTAAAGGCTCTGCCTTCAGCCTGGGTCATGATCCCAGGGTCCTGGGATGGAGCGTCAGGCTCTCTGCTCTGCAGGGAGCCTGCTTCCTCCTCCTCCTCCTCCTCCTCCTCTCTCTCTCTGCCTCTCTGCCCACTTGTGATCTCTGTCCAATAAATAAAATCTTGAAAAAATTAAAAAAAATAAATCAGTCATCTCTGTGAATGTAGTGAAATCTAGATCACTTTAGCTGAGAATTTCCAAGGTCAGTACAAATGCAAAATATCCTTGCCAGAAAATGGAAGAGCAAAGACTTTAACTGAACAAAATCGTGTTATGTTATATACAAAAAGAGTAGTATTTTCATACTGTTCTCAGGAGAAAAAGGGTCAGAAATATAGGCAGAGAGATCAAAATACTTAATTCAAGTTGAATTACTCAGTTAACCTTTTTCTGTTCCATGATTATTTATGACAGTAGCCTCTGACAGTAATATGTCTGGAATAGTTCAAAGGGTGCATTTTTTTTTTAAATTTTTTTTTATTTATTCGATAGACAGATCACAAGTAGGAAGAGAGGCAGGCAGAGAGAGAGGAGGAAGCAGGCTCCCTGCTTAGCAGAGAACCCGATGTGGGGCTCGATCCCAGGACCCTGAGATCATGACCTGAGCCGAAGGCAGCGGCTTAACCCACTGAGCCACCCAGGCGCCCCAGGGGTGCATTATTTTTTTTAATAGAATAAAAAACCAGCATCTACACTATTGCCCAAATTAAGTCCTTATATGTCCTTCACTGAAATTTTTTCTCAAATTGTACTTGAAGCTACTAGGAGAAAACTTGAGGTACTATAATTAGGTTAGAATGTTCTCTATTTCACAGGCACCTAGTTGGTTCACCTAGTTGGAGCATGTGATTCCTGATCTCAGGGTTGCAAGTTCAAGCCCCATGTTGGGTGTAAAGATTACCTGGGGGGGGGGGGAATTCTCCATTTAGATGAGATGTAAATAAAACTCATTTTAATTGCCTCAGGATTGAAAATTTAACTTTTACAGAAATTTGTGTGGCTCTGAAAATCAGCTAATAAGATGAGATATTAGACACAAATAAGGCTTTAAGATGAAGGTAAGAAAAGAGCAAGCTTTAGGAAACAGCCTGAAATAGAGCACCTGGAAAATAAACATTTTAATAAAAACAGTATCACTAGAGAGTTCTCTTTAGAACCTTCTCCAGGATTTTTACAGGAAAGCTAAGAGAGACATATGCTAACAGAACACTTGGCCTACTTACTGAAGTTATGACGAATCAATAAAATTTGATTTGGAAAAACTGATTAACAGCAAGGTCTAAGAAAACCCATAAAAATTTCCTACAGCACAAATAAAAGCTCTGTTTACACAAATCCCATTATTTGTTTGGACTCTTGCCAAAAAGGGAGATCTATATTTACTACTGACTTTTGTGTTTGATAATTTTCATGAACATCTGGTGTCTTCTCTGTTCAATCTTAAAAACAAAAAAAGTATAATGTAAATTTAAGTAATTACAATAAATTTTTAAAAATATTTTATCTATTTATTTGAGAGGCAGAGATAGCAAAAGCGACCATGAGTGGGGAGGAGAGGAAGAAGCAGGCTCCCTGCTGAGCAGAAAGCCCTACAAGGGCTCTATTCCAGGACCCTGAGATCATTCAGCAGTCACCCAACCAACTGAGCCTGCCAGGCACCCCACAATACAAATGTTAAGAGCTACAGACAATAGGATTCCCCCCTGAAGAGCTATTTAACTGGAACAATACAGAAATCAACTTAAAACAAATTATAGAGATGCCTGGGTAGCTCAGTTCCTTAACCATCTGCTTTTGGCTCAGGTCATGATCCCAGGGTTCTGGGATGGAGCCCCACATCAGGTTCATCAGGCTCCCTGCTCAGTAGGGAGCCTGCTTCCCCCCACCCTTACTCCTACTCTCCTGCTCTATCAAATAAATAAATGAAATCCTTCAAAAACAAATGTCACTCGGAATATTATGTTCCTGACCTTGTTTTAAATAAACAAAGCAAATTATATGTGGAAAAAGCCAGGTAAAACATGTTTAGTAGACCAAAATACAAGTCATAGGACTTGCTTCTGGACATAAGGTAACTGTTGACAATTCCCATTTCAAAACTAAGTCAAGGGGCGCCTGGGTGGCTCAGTCAGTTAAGCGTCTGCCTGGCTCAGGTTATGGATCCCTCGTCCTGGGATGGAGCACTGCATCAGGCTCCCTGCCCAGCAGGGAGTGTGCATCTCCCCCTGCCTCTTCCTCTCTCTGTCTCTCATGAATAAATAAATAAATAAAATCTTTAAAAAAAAAAAACAAAACAAAAAAACTACGTCAACACCAGAGTCCCCATTATTTAACATAAAGTACTACCTGGATCTGAATTAAATATAATCTATAACTATTATTTCATAATCTCGTTGCCTGCAGAACTGCCCATTTAAACCCGCAAATGAAAAGTAACAATAAAAACTCCGAAGCTGATGTGACAGGCCTCTCCCCAAGAAAGTAAACCACAAAAAAAAAAAAAAAAACTCCGAAGCATCCATTTAAGAACGGTCCCCTACTTAACAAGATAATCATGTCCACCAAATTTTATAACACCCAGTCAGAAGGTCATAGGGTCTCTTTAACTGACCCTGAATTACTAAAATAGACATTTTAAGTAAAAGGCAGTAAAGAACCAGTATTAGAGATGTCATAAATAAAACATATACTCAAATTAACAGAAAAAGCTGCAACTTTTCGGGGTACCCAAAGAAACTGAAATTCATACTGTAGAATCCTTGGGATACTTCTCTAAGATTCAAACCTTAAATCAAATGGTTAAAAAAAAAAAAAAAAAACCTTCTTAAAGCAAACAGAAGCAGCTTATTGATACATTTTCAATGACATTATCTGTTGACCTTATTTTGAAAATGTAAATATTTATTTGCTCTTTTATACCTATTTATCTTTCTCCTTTGCTTGATCAATTCTTTAGAACTGGGTTTGCCACTTTAAACTCTAACAACGGAAAACCAGTCATATATAATTTTTCATAAAATGTAAAATTTTAATACATTTATTTTTCAGTATAGCATGTGCATACTGACATCTTAACATTCCAAATGACAACCTCTAATCAATGAATAGCTGCTAGCCTATTTAAATCAAATAAAAGTTAATCAATATGTTTGAAAAACTATATAGAACTATCTAAATTGCTGTGTAAAACAGATTTGTGCTAGTTGATCCATCAATTTTTTAAAAGCTTCACAAATAAAAGATACGTCATTTAGGAACATTTTACAATATCACACACACAGCCTAATTCACGTCCTCCCCCAACCCCCAAGTTTACAGTACATGTGTTCAGTGGCCTGACCTGGCTGAGATACCGCAGTGGCTGTAAATTGAGTAGCCCATGGCGGATTCTTCTGTCCTCCAAACTGAGCCATGATGAAAGAGGGAAAAACACCTTCACTTGTTTGTCTTCTATAGCAGCAATCTATTAAGAAAAATAATCCACATTTTAAAGTTGAAACTATAAATATCATGAAAGTGTTATTAAAGAAAAGTTTGTCAAGGAAATCTTCCTAAATTCTAGTATAAATAACGAGGTACATATAAACGTCCAATATGTAGCAAAAAAAATTCTACATCAAGCAGCTCACTAAAAGCCCCAAATTTCAATACATTAGGGGTAGACTCACAAGAAAGGCACTTCTTTCCGTGACTACAAACTGTCACATTTTAACAGAAAACCCATGTGCTGTTATCTACCCAGTTCTTAGTAAGTACAGTCTCAGGTTCAAAGAAAATAGAGCCTGCGTGTTTCTTTTGGCAATCAATTGGGGACTGAAAGTGGTGGAACCAATTACGGAAATTGGGACGATACACTGAGTGAGTATTTAAGACTATCATTTAAATAACGAACATCTTACTTTCTCGGGTTGGAAAGGGGCCGAGGAGCTCCTTTTCCTTCTCCCCTCCCTCGAGGGGAAAAACGGTTGAAAATAACGGATGTCCCCTAAAGAACAATCGCTAAGACCCCCTCCCCCCAAAATCAAGCCAGGAAAGGCCAAGATCTAAGCCCGCGCACCCTCTCCCTCCCCCCGCGACTCGGAGGGGCCAGAGCTCGGCCATCCATCTTCTTCCAGCCCCAGCTCCTCGCGGGACGCAGACCAGAGAAGGCGGAATCCTCCGTCTCACGAGACTGGGCGAAGCGCCAAGAGAGGACTACTGAAAGCCCTGGTCCCCTTAACCTCCAGGCCGGGCAAAGAGCCTCTATCCCCCAAAACCCGCGCCGCCGCCAGCCACCCGACGCCCTGGGCCGGAGGCCGGGAAGCTAAAGCTTAGCGACTCCGAAGTGAGGGATGGCGCTCGGCAGTGCCTCTAGAACCGCCAAGCCGAGGCTGAGGGGCGCTGGGTGTACCTGAAGAACCGAGGAGTGGGGAGGGGGGCCGAAAAAACGAGGCGGTGGGGGAGGGGCTGCCGCGCGGGGCCTGCTCCGACCCGCACAAAAGGGACCATAGCCCTCCCGCCCCAGTCCCACGAGAGCCCCACCGTCGCCGACCTACGGACGCCGTGCTACCAAAACGGTCGCTCCTGGCCCTTCAGCGGATCCGATAGGATATTAGGACCCCGGCTCCGCCGCCTGCTGCTCCAACCGCGAAGACCAGACCTTCACCTGAATCGGGTCCCGGCTAACACCGAAGCCATTTCAAACCCGTCAGAGTTAAGCGCATGCGCCAACTTCCCTCTCTTCCTCCACGCCTCTCCCCTCCTCCGCATCTCTGCGAGGAACGGCGCTTACGGGTTTACGTTCTACGTGCGCGCACCCCAGCTAGCCTTCCATACGCTCTCTACGCTCACTAAGCCGCCGGCGCTAGAGCGCGCTTTAGAAGGGTTACCTGGGCTTCCCATAACAATGAGCCGCCAGTGTCTCTGCGCCAGCTCTGAAGAAAAGACTTTTCAGAGGGTGGGCAGGGAAGAATTGTAGGTCACGTGATCGGACCAGCCCGCCGCCATTTTGTGTTTTTTCGCCTTTTCTGTGTTTTTTCCTAGTTCAAGTACTTAGAAGTATACCGGGTACCATCTTCCTAAGTTTTTTTTTTTAATTGAGATAAAATTCACGTACCATATAATTCACTGTTTTAAATATTTTGTACAGTTCAGTGACCTTTATTTTTTATTTTCCTCCGATGGCCTTTGTACAGTCAAGTTTCTACAGCCATCACCACCTCAAC
Organism: Mustela lutreola; assembly: GCF_030435805.1. Lineage (NCBI taxonomy): Eukaryota > Metazoa > Chordata > Mammalia > Carnivora > Mustelidae > Mustela > Mustela lutreola. The sequence goes on from NC_081293.1 coordinate 57,171,135, forward strand.
CGTCGGAGGAAACCCCTACCCGTTAAGCAGTCACTCCTTAATTCCAGCACCCGCCATCCTTTTACAGCCACTAATCGTCTTTGTCTCTGTGGATTCGAATGTCCTAGATACTTCATAGTAATAGAGTTATATAACATAAGGTACTTTGTGTCCGGTTACCGTGGTATCTAAATGGGGAAACTGGATCTGATCGGCCCCCAGGTGTGGAGCGACCCCTTCAGGTGGAAGCCAATGGCGCGGTTGGTGAAAGAATCCCCCTGAGGCAGAACAAAGGAGATAAAAGTTTTTTGAATACACCTCAAGGGAGCCACTGACTGGAGAGCTGAGGAAAAGCTAACTGCAAGGGAGGCAGTGGGTGGGGGCTGTTTTTGAAAGGGGGAAGATGAGTATGGCCACATGCGGATTTCTCCCTTTCTTGGTAACTGTGGCCCGATGGCCAGTTAGGACCTGTGGATATTTTCAGGTGGATCCGGGGATGGTCCCCTCTGTATTCAGTCAGGTAGGCCTATAGGCCTTTATATATTCCATTGCTCAAGCCTGTTTGCCTAAAAGTGTCCTCTACAGCTTCTTTAACTTAACTATTGTTTCCGAGGTTCATGAAGCAAGTATCCACACTTCATTACATTTTATGGCTAAAACTAATCCTTTAAATGGTGAATACTAATTTTTTATACATTTGTTCTAAAGTGATCGCTTAGGTTGTCTTCACATTGGGGTTTTATGAATAAGGGGGCTGTGAATATTCACATACAGGTTCTTTTTGAACTCTTGTTTTCAATTCTCTTAGGTATATGTATGCACAGGAGTGGAATTCTGGGTCACATGGCAGTTCCATAGTTAAATTTTGAGAAATTGCCAACTTTCTTTCCCAGTGGCTACACTAATTGCCACAGGCAATGCACCACATTCTCCTCCTCGGCTCTTTCTTTTTAAAATGTTGTGGAGGGGGCGCCTGGGTGCCTCAGTCGTTGTCTGCCTTGGGCTGGGGTCATGGTCCCAAGGTCCTAGGATATAGCCCAGCATCAGGTTTCCTGCTCAGCAGGAAGCATGCTTCTCCCTCTCCCACTCCTCCTGCTTGTGTTCCCTCTCTCGCTGTCTCTCTCTCTCTGTAAAACAAATAAGTAAAATCTTAAAAAAAAAGGGGGGGGGGTGCCTGGGTGGCTTTAAGCATCTGCCTTCAGCTCAGGTCCTGATGCCAGGATCCCTGCTTGGCAGGAAGCCTGCTTCTCCCTCTCCTGCTCCCCCTGCTTCTGTTCCCTCTCTTGCTCTCTCTCTCTCTCTCTCTCTCTCTGTCAAATAAGTAAATAGGCAACATCTTCATTTAAAACATCTTCATTTTTTTTCATTTAAAAAAAAAAAAGTGGTGAGATCAGATATCCTTGTCTTGTTTCTGAATTTAGGGAGAAAGCTTCAGTCTTTATTTTTGATTTTAGCTCTAGGTTTTTTCACAGATGCCTGTTAGCAGGTTAAGGAGGTTCTTTTCTAGTCCTAGAAGCATCTGGGTGGTTCAGTCAGTTAAACTTGATCTCAGTTCGGGTCTTCATTTCAGGGTCATGAGTTCAAGCCCTACTTAAAAAAAAGAAAGAAAGTTCTCTTCTATTCCTAGTTTACTGACAGTTTTTATTATGAAAAGGTTTGCAGTTATCAAACAGTTTTCCTCCACCAACTGAGAAGATCATGTGAATTTTTACTACACTGTATTAATATGGTATATTAGATTGATTGGTTTTTGTATATTGATCTATCTTACATTCCTGGGATAAATCCCACTTGCTTACATGGTGTGTAATATTTTTAATAAGCTGCTGGGTTTGATTTGCTACTGTTTTGCTCAGAATTTTTGCATATATATATATATATATATATATTGGTCCATAGTTGTCTTCTTCTTCTCCTCTTTCTCCCCCTCCTCCTCCTCTCCCACCTCTCCTTCTTCAAAATTTATTTATTTATTGGGGCACATGGGTGGCTCAGTGGGTTAAAGCCTCTGCCTTCAGCTCAGGTCATGATCTCAGGGTCCTGGGATCCAGCCCCGCATCAGGCTCTCTGCTCAGCAGGGAGCCTGCCTCCCCCTCTCTCTCTGCCTGCCTCTCTGACTACTTGTAATCTCTGTCTGTCAAATAAATAAAATCTTAACAAAAAAAGAGATTTATTTATTTATTTAAGAGAGAGTGGGTGAAGGGGCAGAAGGAGAGAATATCGAAGAAAAGTCCCACTGAGTTTGGAGCCCAACACTATTTCATGAGCCATGAGATCAGGACCTGAGCCAAATCCAGGGGTTGGTTGGATGCTTAACTGACTGAGTCACCCAGACATCCCTGTAATGTTCTCCTTAATCTTTTTTTTTTTTTTTAAGTCATTCTACACCCAACATGGGGCTGGAACTTATGACCCTAAGATCAAGAGTCACATGCTCTAGTGACTGAGCCAAACAGGTACTCCTCTTGCAATGTCTTTGACTGGCTTTAGTATGAGAGTAATACTTGGCTCATAGAATTAATTAGGAAGCATTCCTTTTTCCACTTTTTAGAAATGCTAGAGAAGAATTCCTTTTTAAGTATTTGATAGAATTTGATAGTATATCAAAGTATATCAAAGTATATCCTTAAAAAGGATAGAATTCCTTTTTAAGTATTTGATAGTATTTGATAGAATTAAGTATTTTGATAGAATTCATCTTTTCTTACTTCATGGCAGATAGTATTTTTTTTAAAGATTTTATTTATTTATTTGAGAGAGAGAGAATAAGAGAGAGAGAGAGCACATAGGAAGGGAGAGGGTCAGAGGGAGAAGCAGACTCTCCGCCAAGCAGGGAACCTGATGTGGGACTCCATTCTGGGACTCTAGGATCATGACGGAGCTGAAGGCTGTTACTTAAACAAGTGAGCTACACAGGTGCCCCCCAAACATTTTTTTAAAGATTTTATTTATTTATTTGGCAGAGGGATAGTACAAGCAAGCAGTTCTGCAAACAGAGGGAGGGAGAGAAGCGGGCTCTCCACTGAGCAAAGAGCCCAATGCAGGGCTTGATCCCAGGACTGTGGGATCATGACCCCAGCTAAAGGCAGCCATTTAACTGACTGGGCCACCTAGGCGCCATTCAAAAAAAATTTTTTAAGATTTTGGTTTTTTTATTTTTTTAAAGATTTTATTCATTCATTTGAGAGAGAGAGAGAGTGCACAAGTAGGGGGAGCAGCAGAGGGAGGGGGAGAAGCAGGCTCCTGCAGAGCAGGGAGCAGATGTGGAACTTAACCCCAGGATCCTGGGATCATGACCTGAGCCGAAGGCAGACGCGCAACCAACTGAGCCACTCAGGTGTCCAAAGATTTTACTTTTAAATAATCTCTACATCCAACATGGGGCTTGAACTTATTATAGTCCTGAGATCAGTTGCCATGTGCTCTACTGACTGATCCAGTCAGGCAACCTATTTTTTCTCCCCATATTTACACAGATTCTGTATCTTGTATTTCAAATAATATATCTTGTAAATTTTTCTATATCAGAATGTAAAATGTGTTCCCACTTTTTTTGCCAGCCAAATAATATTTTTTGTATGAATTACTAAAGTATGTATACTCAATCCCCAATTTATGAGTATATAGGCCATTTTTTAAAAACCTTTTTTTTTTTGGGCAACCCTTGGGTAACTCACTTGATTGTCCAACTCTTGGTTTGGCTCAGGTTATAATCTCATGGGTCTTGGGGCCTGCCTTTTTTTATTATTATTAAGATTTTATTATTTTATTTATTTGACAGAGAGATCACAAGTAGGCAGAGAGGCAGGCAAAGAGAGAGGGAAAACAGGCCTGCCCTGCAAGCAGAGACTCTGATGCGGGGCCTGATCCCAAAAGCCCCCCTGGGAGACTGCTTTTCTCTCTTGGGGCACCTGGGTGGCTCAGTGGGTTAAAGCCTCTACCTTCAACTCAGAACATGATCCCGGGGTCCTGGGATCGAGCCCCGCATAGGGCTCTCTCTGCTTGGTGGGGAGCCTGCTTCCTCCTCTCTCTGCCTGCCTCTCTTTCTGCCTCTCTGCCTACTTGTGATCTCTCTCAAATAAATAAATAAAATCTTAAAAAAAAAAAAAGATTCTCTCCCTTTGCTCCTGCCCCCACTGCCTTGGGTGTGTGTGCGCACACACTTTCTCTAAAATAAATAAATAAATCTTTTAAAAAAACAATTTTTTTTTAATGGGATGCCTGGCTAGCTTAGTCAATAGAGTGCATAACTCTTAATCATGGGGTTTTAGCTTGAGCCCCACTTTGGGTGTAGAGATTACTTAACAATAAAATCTTTTAAAAATATCTTTTTTTTTTTAATGGGAAGGAGTATTTATTTATTTATTTAAAGTAGGCTCTAAGGGCGCCTGGGTGGCTCAGTGGGTTAAAGCCTCTGCCCTTCAGCTCAGGTCATGATCTCAGGGTCCTGGGATCGAGTCCAGCATCGGGCTCTCTGCTCAGCAGGTAGCCTGCTTCCTCCTCTCTCTCTGCCTGCCTCTCTGCCTACTTGTAAAATAAATAAAATATTAAAAAAAAAATTTAAAGTAGGCTCTACACCCAAAGTGGGGATTGAATTCACTACCCAGAGATTAAGAGTCACGTGTTCTCAGGCTGAGCCAGACAGGTACCCCTCATGCAGGGAATTTTTTTTAAGACTTTATTTATTTACTTGACAAAGAAAGAGAGAGAGCAAGCACAAGCAGAGGGAGCAGCAGAGGAAGGAGAAGCAGGCTGCCCACTGGGCAGGGAGCCTAATGCAGGGCTCGATCCCAGGAACCTGAGATCATGGCCTGAGCCAAAGGCAGACACTTAACTGAACCACCCAGGTGCCCCTACGTAGGGGATTTTTTATCTTTTGCACTCAAGCAGTGCTGCAATAAATAACCTCATATTTACCTCGTTTCCCCCTTGTAAAATTGTATCAGTAGAATACGTTTCTTGGGGGCGCCTGGGTGGCTCAGTGGATTAAGTCTCTGCCTTCGGCTCAGGTCATGGTCTCAGGATCCTGGGATCGAGCCCCACATAGGGCTCTCTGCTCAGCAGGAGCCTGTTTCCCCTTCTCTCTCTCTGCCTGCTTCTCTGCCTACTTGTGATTTCTGTCTGTCAAATAAATAAAATCTTTAAAAAAAAAAAAAAAAAAAGAATACGTTTCTTGGTCACAGATCTTGTGAATTTACAATTTTAATACATGTGGCCAACTTGACTTCCTTAAGTTTATACCGGTTTGCTCTCTTACCAGCAATGTATGAGAGCATCTATCTTCCCCAACACTTGCCAAATAGTATTATTTTCCAATTTTTAAGCCTGCTTATAGGTGAATAGCACTGCTTCTATTATCTATTGTAACAAACTGTCACAAAAAGTAGTGGTTTAAAATAACAACTTCTTCGTATCTGTTGGCTCTTTGGGATGACGGAGCTCAGCTAGATGGTGATGACTTAAGGTCTCTAATTTGCTTGTAGTCAGATGGCCACTGAAGCTGGAGTCATCTGATCCAGGCCTGTTCAAGGTGATCTCTTGACTCACACATCTGGCACTAGAGTTCTTTCCTCTCAGCCTCTCCAGGAGCAGCCTGGCCTCCTTTCATAACAGCTCACACTTCCAAAGTAAGGAAGGGGATAATGTCAGCTCAGTTTGAATGAGGTGGAAGAATAGATACCAGATCTCAGTGCACAAAGAGGGAGAAAAGGAGATGATGGCCCTCATGGCCCTCTCTGGTAACCTGATACAGTTTCTGTTTTTCTTTTCTTTTTTTTTTTTTTTTTTTGGCCTGATATAGTTTTGTTTAGTATTTCTCTCAGTATGAGTGAGGATATCTTTTCATAGGTGTAAGAAACACTTGTATTTCCTTTTCTAGTAACCAGTATTCATTTCTTTTGTTTTTTCTATTTGGACACTGTTCCTTTTCCCGTTAATTTTTGGGAACTCATTATCTTAATCCTTTGTCATAGCACCTAAAAATCTTCTGTTAATTTTTGTTTTGATTATTTTTTACTTGGATTTTGGAGCGCTTCACTGTGCAGAAGTTTTTACTTTTATGTAGTAAAATTTATAAAATTTTTCTTTTTTTTTTTTTTTAAGATTTTTATTTATTTATTTGACAGAGATGACAACCAGGCAGAGAGGCAGGCAGAGAGAGAAGGGGGAAGCAGGCTCCCTGCTGAGGTGAGAGCCCGATGTGGGGCTCGATCCCAGGACCCTGGGATCATGACCCTAGCCAAAGGCAGAAGCTTTAACCCACTGAGCCACCCAGGCGCTCCTATAAAATTTTTCTTTTATTGCCCCTGAATTTCTGGGGGGTGGGGGGGAATGGCATTTCCCACTCTGATTATAAAAGAAATAATAATAATAAATTCTATAATTGTTTATTCAAGAATTTTTATTTATTTATTTATTTTTTAAGTTTTCAATCCATTTAGAATTTATCCTAAGGAAAGGAGTGAGGTAAGAATCTAACTAATTTTGTTTATACAGATGGCTACCCTGTTATTCTAACTATTCACTGAATAACCTTTATTTCCCCTGTGATTTGAAATGCTACCCTTAAATTATAGTGAAAGTCCATAGGTATTTAGGTTTGTGATGTGAACAAAGGCAAAAGAAAAAGAATTAAACTTCTTTAGAACTTAGAGCCTATTGACAAGTACTTGAGACAAGCAGAGTGACATTTCTTAGTGCGAGTAACTGCCTTGATGTTAACACATGGCAGAAGGCAAAAGGCAACCCCAGGTTCACATTAGCCTGACACCCAAGATCCTGCGAAAATCTCTTTGGAAACTTCTTTTATCTTTGCCCCATACTCTCCAAAGATATATTTTAGCAATAAGCCTCCAAGCATATGGCCTGCTGATGGACATCTGAAGGGTCTCATGATTAAGATTCTACTAGACAGTAATAAATAAACTTTTCCTGACAACAGCTCCTCAAGGTCCTAGAAACTTTGCTTCCAAATTCCTTAGAGACTTATATGATCCCTAACCCACACTCAACGTGAAAGTATATAACCAGCCACTCCTCATGATCCTAGCACAGCTCTTTCTGCCAAGGGGTCCTATCCCTGTGACTGCTTTCATGCTTGCCTTGTTTATTTTTTTATTTATTTCCCTGTGCTTTAATAAAACCACCCTTTTTGCACCGAAGATGCCTCAAGGATTCTCTTTTGGGGTACCTGGGTAGCTCAGTTGGTTAAGCATCTGACTTTGGTTGAAGTCATGATCCCAGGGTCCTGGGTTCAAGACCCACATTGGGAGAGCCTGCTTCTCCCTCTCCCTCTGCCTGCTGCTGCCCCTGCTTGTGCTCTCTCTGATAAATAAATCTTTAAAAAAAAAGAATTCTTCCTTGACCGTTTGCTCCTAATATTTTCAGATCAGTTTGTTTAAGAATTCTGTTCTGTTCTACCAATCTAAAATTCATCACACCAGTACCATACTCTTTCAACTTTCATAGCTTTATAAAATATTTCATAACTTGGGGCACCAGGTGGCTCAGTTGGTTAAGTGCCTGCCTTTGGCTCAGGTCATGATCCTGGGGTCCTGGGATCAAGCTCCACATCAGGCTCCCTGCTCAGTGGGGAGTCTGCATCTCCCTCTCCCTCTGACTGCCATTCCCCCGCTTGTACTCGCTTTCTCTCTCTCTGTCAAATAAACAAAATTTCTAAAAAAAAAAATTCTATTTGTAAAGATTTTATTTATTTACTCATGAAAAACAGACATAGGGCTCATAATATTATTTCTCCTACCTACAGGACTTGATCCCAGGACCCCAGATCACCACCTGAGCTAAAGGCAGATGCTGAACCAACTGAGCCACCCAGACACTCACACCAGTATCCCTTATCTACTCTCCTTTTCTCCCTGGCCCCTGTATTTTTTGTTGTTGTTGTTGTTATTTTTTATCTAATCCATATGTACTTTTTTTTTTTTTTTAAGATTTTATTTATTTGAGAGAGAAAGAGAGAGCACATGAGGTTGGGAGGGGCAGAGGGAGAAGGAGAAGCAGGCCCCCCGCTGAGCAGGGAGCTAGACACAGGGCTCATTGCTAGGAACCTGAGATCATGACCTGAGCTAAAAAGCAAATACTTAACCAACTGAGCATCTCAGGTGTCCCTCCGTATGAACTTTATGTTTTTGTTTTTTTAAAGATTTTATTTATTTATTTGACAGTCAGAAATCACAAGTAGGCAGAGAGGCAGGCAGAGAGAGAGGGGGAAGCAGGTTCCCCGCTGCACAGGGAGCCTGATGTGGGGCTCGATCCCAGGACCCTGGGACCATGACCCGAGCCGAAGGCAGAGGCTTTAACCCACTGAGCCACCCAGGCGCCCCTATGTTTTTGTTTTTTTAAGATTTAATTTATTTGCCAGAGTGAGAGGGAGAGTGAGAGCTAGAGAGAGCACACACAAGCAGGGGGAGCCGCAGGCAAAGAGAGAAACAGACTCCCTGCTGAGCAGGGAGCCCAATATGGGGCTTGATCCCAGGACCTTGGATCATGACTTGATCCCAAGGCAGGCACTTACTTGACTGAGCCACTCAGGTGCCCCTCCATATGAACTTTAATGTGACCTTGTCCTGTTCCCTCCAAAATATCCTGTAGGTGGTATTTTTATCAGGATTTCTCTCATCAAATAGCTTAAATTAGTGATAACTTATTGTCAGCCAGCAATCAATCCAATCAGTGATACTTTTTAAAAATTTTATCTATTTTAAAGTAATCTCTACCCCCAATGCAGAGCTCAAATTCACTGCTCTGAAATCAGGAATCTCGTGCTCTTCCAAGTGAGCAGCCAGGAGTCCCATTACTCCAAGCTTTTTACTTATTTATTTTTAAATATTTTACTTATTTTTTTGACAGAGCAAGAAAAGAAAGCACAAGCAGGGAAAGCAGCAGGCCCAGGGAGGAGAAGCAAACTCCTCACTGAGCAGGGAGCCCATCTTGGGGCTCGATCCCAGGACCCCGAATTCATGACGGGAGCTGAAGGCTGATGCTTAACCAACTGAGCCACCCAGGCACCCCTACCCCAAGCTTTGTAACAGGAAATGGGACCAAATGATTGTATTTAAGTTAGCATTGTGACGTAATGTGCTGTGTAGGTGAAACAGAGTGCTATCAGAGCAATAGGGACACCTTTCTAGTGAAGGGTGATCCTGAGAAGGTGGCCTTTAGCTAAACCTGAAGAATGAGGAAGAGTTGGCCCGACTAGACAGAAGGGAAGTCACTGTGACGTTAGTAAGTGCAGTTGCTAAATTTTAAGTGTCACCCTATAATATGTAAACACTTTTGTTTGTTTTAGATTTTTGTTTTTGTTTTTAGTTCTTTCTACACCCAATGTGAGGCTCAAACTCACAACCCCGAGACCAATAGTCACCCTCTGTACCAAGCCAGCCAGCCAGCCAGCCATTGTGAACATTTTTAAATGCACTCAACTCTTCCACTATGTATATTTAATATACATTTTAAAAACATTTCTGTGTTTTTCTGTTTGGAATTTTGTTGCCATAAGTAACTCTTTTAATTTATAATAAGCTAAGATTTTTCTTTAATATTTATGCATATGTGGAAATTCTTTTTTTTTTTTTAAGACTTTATTTATTTGACAAACAGATCACAAGTAGGCAGAGAAGCAGGCAGAGGGAGAGGAGGAAGCAGGCTCCCTGCTGAGCAGAGAGCCTGATGTGGGGCTTGATCCCAGGACCCTGGGATCATGACCTGAGCTGAAGGCAGAGGCTTTAACCCACTGAGCCACCCAGGTGCCCTTGGAAATTCTTTTTTTTTTTTAATTTTTAATTTTTTAATTTTTTCTTATTGAAGTGTAATTAACATACAATGTTGTATTCGTTTCACGGGTACACCATATAGATCCATTGATTCCTACATTATACAGTGCCCTCCACAATAAGTGTATACACCATCTGTCACTCTATAACCTTATGACAATATTACTGACTATTTTCCCTATACTCATGAATTATTTATTTTATAACTGGAAGTCTATACCTCTTATTTTTAAAGTTTATTTATTTTTTAGTAATCTCTACACTCAATTTGGGGTTTGAATTCAAGAGCCAGAGATCAAGAGGTACACTACACTGAACGAGCCAAGCAGGCACCCTGTAGGCTGTGCATCTTAGTCCGCTTTAACTACCTCAGCCATCTCCTCACCCACCTTTCTTTTTTAAGATTTATTTACTTATTGGGATGCCTGAGTGGCTCAAGTCAGTTAAATGCCTGCCTTTGGCTCAGGTCATGATCCCAGAGTCCTGGGATCAATTCCTGCATTGGGTTCCTTCCTCAGCAGGGAGCCTGCTTCTCGCTCTGCCTGCTGCTCCCCCTGCTTGTGCTCTTTCTCTCTCTCTGACAAATAAATAAATAAAATCTTAAAAGAAAAAGACTTTGGGGCACCTGGGTGGCTCAGTTGGTTAAGCAACTCCTTTCAGCTAGGGTCATGATCCCAGGGTCCTGGGATGGAGCTTCCTGCTCAGCAGGAGGCCTGCTTCTCCCCCTCCCCTCTACCCATACTCTCCCTCTCACTCACTTTCTCTTTCAAATAAATAAATAAAACCTTTTTTTTTTTTAAGATTTTATTTATTTATTTGACAAAGAGAGACACATAGAGAGAGGGAACACAAGCAAGGGCAGAGGGAGAGGAGGAAGAAGCAGGCTCCCCGCTCAGCAGGGAGCCCGATGTGGGGCTCAGTGTGGGGCTCGGTCCCAGGCCCTGAGATGACTTGAGCCAAAGGCAGACACTTAATGACTGAGCCACCCAGGCACCACTGAAATAGAAGTTCTATGAATAGTGTGCTGGAAAATTAATGAAGTTTTTACTTCATTTAAGAAGTAATTCAAATTTTGTTTTTTGCAGTGTTCCTTCCACATTATATTGAGCTAATACTTTTTAAAATAGGATTTTACATCTCTCCACAGATATTTTTTTTTTTTTAAAGATTTTATTTATTTGACAGAGAGAAATCACAAGTAGACGGAGAAGCAGGCAGAGAGAGAGAGGGAGGAAGCAGGCTTCCTGTCGAGCAGAGAGCCCGATGTGGGGCTCGATCCCAGGACCCTGAGATCATGTCCCGAGCCGAAGGCAGCGGCCCAACCCACTGAGCCACCCAGGCGCCCCTCTCCACAGATATTTGGAATGATTATAAATTCTAGGTGCTCATATGTATGTAAATAATCATTTTTAAATTTTTTTTAAATAATTTTTTTTTTTAATTTATTTGACAGAGAGATCACAAGCAGGCAGAGAGGCAGACAGAGAGAGGGGGAGAAGCAGGCTGCCCGCTGAGCAGAGAGCCCGACGTGGGGCTCAATCCCAGAACCCTGAGATCATGACCCGAGCTGAAGGCAGTGGCCAAACCCACTGAGCCACCCAGGCGCCCCTCTTTTTTTTTTTTTTTTTAAAGATTTTATTTATTTATTTGACAGAGAGAGATCACAAGTAGGCAGAGAGGCAGGCAGAGAGAAAGGAGGAAGCAGGCTCCCTGCTGAGCAGAGAGCCTGATGCAGGGCTCGATCCCAGGACCCTGGGATCATGACCTGAGCTGAAGGCAGCGGCTTAACCCACCGAGCTACCCAGGCGCCCCAATTCTTTTTTTTTTTTTTTTAAGATTTTATTTATTTATTTGATAGACAAGAGATCATAAGTAGGCAGAGAGGCAGGCAGAGTGAGAGGAAGCAAGCAGACTCCCTGCTGAGCAGAGAGCCCCATGCGATGCCGGGCTTGATCCCAGGACCCTGGGATCATGACCTGAGCCTAAGGCAGAGGCTTTAACCCACTGAGCCACCCAGATGCCCTTAGAATGTATTTAAATACTGCTCGGGAGGATCCAATATTGAAATGGAAGTTACAGGGAAAGAAGAAATAATTCTCTCCTGAAGAACTAGCAGTCCTCGAGAACTGGGACGGAGGCCAGCGCTCACAGAGAGGGATTAATCTTTGACTGAAAGAAGGACATTTCCTTCCTGGTGATGGAAAGCAGAAGATGGGTGCGGGTGGAGGGAGGTCACTAAACTGCAGCTGGGAAAAGGAGAGGATTTTCCATCTGTGGCTTCGACTTCTCTTAGGAAAAAGGTGGTCAATAATTGAGAACAAATGGGGTTCAAAGGTGGACACGGATTGGATGGTTTAGAAAAACAGTGTTAGAGGCCTCATTGACGCTGGTAATTGTGACTGTGTGACTGGGAGAGTGGGGATTCAGACCGCCTGCCAGAGGACCTTTGCATAATCCAGCTTCAGGAAGCAGAAAGGCCTCTTGACCACAGGCCATATGACTCTGCTTTCTTCACATAGGAACACATGGAATTAATAACCTGACACTAGGTAAGCAAGGCCTAGGCTGATCCATTTTCATGAAATTATTTCTATGTGATAACTAAAGAAAGAGAACAAAAATGTAACGTATTCCTTGGACTTTATATTATGTACTAGGTCATGATAATTTTGGTGTGCTCACAACCTTATATTATTCTGTTAAAGGATAAAGAAACCCCATCTTTCAGGGTTCCAAAAAGAAAGGAACATTGCATATCATTACCACTCCTGAGCATAAAGAACGAAGGCCATCGCAAAATGGAAAGATAGTGACCAAGTCATCTCATAGAGGAGCTCATTTATTCTGAATCACCCGAGATGGGGCAGGGATGGTTGGAAGCAGAAGTTAAGAGTATGGACTGTGGGACCAGATTGCCTCGGTTCAAATCTGGCTCCTTCTCCTAACAGCTGTGTTAATGCTGGGCAGTCCAGGTACCTCTCCTGTGCTTATTTCTTGATTGAGGATTACATGACTATTAGACACACAGTGGTTTAGAGGGAAGCACTTAGAACAGTGTTGGCATATAGTAAACTATTATAATCTCCATTTCTGCTCAGATATGAGAAACAGTTCAAGGAGAGCAACTTCATTACTAGAGAGCTGGGCAACTAGTGAGGATAATATCTGATTATGCTTTAAGCTTATCTCTAGTAGAAAATACAGCCTTTTTTTTTTTTTTTTTTAAGATTTTATTTATTTGACAGAGGAAGACACAGCGACAGAGGGAGCACAAGTAGGGGGAGTGGGAGAGGGAAAAGCAGGCTTCCAGCTGAGCAGGAAGCCCAATATAGGGCTAGATCGCACAACCCTGGGATCATGACCTGAGCCAAAGGCAGATGCCTAAAGACTGAGCCACCCAGGCACCCCAGAAAATACAGTCTTAACAAGGGTGAATCTCAAAAGCATTATGGTAAATGGTCCAAGCTAGCTATTTTATTCTCATTAACATTCTGAGAAGGGCAAAAAAACTAAAGAAATCTGACCAGTCATTGCCAGGAGCAACCATCTGGGGAGGAGGCAATCTGACTACAAAGGATATTAGGGAATTTGGGGGGCTATTGGAAATATGTTGTAATCTGAGCCATCTGATATAGTAGGAACTAACCACAATGGCTACTGAATACTCAAATTGTGACTAGTGCAAGAAAGGAACAGGACTTTTCGTTGTACTTAATTTTAAAATTTTTCTTTTTAAAGTAAGCTCTACATCTGACATGGGGCTTGAACTTAGAATTTCAAAATCAAGAGTGGCATGCTCTATAGACGGAGCAAACCAGGTACCCCGGTTGTATTTAATTTTAATTAACAAAAATTTAAACTTAAAAATTGATCATTGATTCAATTATTGGAAACCTTTAAAGTATGTTTAGAGGGGCACCTGGGTGGCTTAGTGGGTTAAGCCTCTTCCTTGGGCTCAGGTCATGATCTCAGGGTCCTGGGATCGAGCTCCACCTCGGGCTCTCTGCTTGGCAGGGAGCCTCTTCTCCCTCTCGTTCTGCCTGCCTCTCTGCTGGCTTGTGATCTCTCTCTCTCTCTCTCTGTTAAATAAATAAAATCTTAAAAAAAAAAAAAGGTATGTTTAGAATAACTCTGGTACGCATATCTACTTTTTCAAGTAAATTTGATGAAGCAGATCAAGTATTTCATATGAAAATTTAACTTCTGAATGGAGATATACTACATATATAAAATACACACTACATTTCAAAGACTTAATGCAAAAAACTTCATCATTACTGTTAGAATGATACTATTTTGGGGAGCACTTGGGTAGGTCAGTCAGTTAAATGGCTGATTCTTGATTTTGGCTCAAGTCATGATCTCAGGGTCCTGGGATCAAGCCCCAAATCAGGTCCTCACTCAACCGAGATTCAGCCTGAGGAGTCCCTCTCCACCTCCCTGCTCTTGCATGTGCACACTCTCTGTCTCAAAAAAATTAATTATCTTTAAAAAAAAATGAGGGGAGGGACGCCTGGGTGGCTCAGTTGGTTGAGCAGCTGCCTTCGGCTCAGGTCATGATCCCAGCGTCTTGGGATCAAGTCCCGCATCGGGCTCCTTGCTTGGCAGGGAGCCTGCTTCTCCCTCTGACTCTGCCTGCCACTCTGTCTGCCTGTGCTTGCTCTCTCTCTCTGTCAAATAAATAAATAAAATCTTTAAAAAAAAAAAAAATGAGGGGAGCCTGGGTGGCTCAATCATTAAACGTCTGCCTTCTGCTCAGGTCATGATCTGGGTGTTCTAGGATTGAGTCCCCACATCAGGCTCTCTGCTCAGCGGGAAGCCTGCTTTTTCCTCTCCCACTCCCCCTGCTTGTGTTCCCTCTCTTTCTGTGTCTCTGTCAAATAAATAAAGTCTTTAAAAATAAAATAAAATAAAATGGTATTATTTTGGACAAATTTAGTTAAAATATACAATTAAAATAATTTCTTGACACTTTTTTACTTTTTATTTTATTTTATTTATTTATTTCAGAGAGAGAGAAAGAGAGAGAACACATACAAGCAGGGAGAAGGGCAGAAGAGGAGGGAGAATCAGACCTGCTGCTTCTGAGCATGGAGCCTGATGTGGGGCTTGATCCCTGGACCCTGATATCATGATCTGAGCAGAAGACAGATGCTGAACTGATTGAGCCATCCAGGTGCCTCTCTTTTTTTCCTTTTGATTTTTATTTTTTAAGATTTTATTTATTTATTTGATAGACAGAGATCACAAGTAGGCAGAGAGGCAGGCAGAGAGAGAGAGGGAGAAATAGGTCCCCAATGAGCAGAGAGCCCGATGCAGGGCTCGATCCCAAGACCCTGAGATCATGACCTGAGCCCAAGGCAGAGGCTTAATCCACTGAGCCACCCAGGTGCCCCTCCTTTTTATTGTTCTTAATTTACTTTTCTTATTTACTTTTTAAAATGTGGCTATCCTACAAAAATTTTAACCAGAAATGTAATGGTTTTCTGTTGGACAGAGCTGTTCTATGTCTTGATTATTGTGGTGGTTATAGGACTATATATGTTTGTCAAAATTCAGAGAACTCATGTAAAGGGAGAATTCTGATGCATGTAAATTATTTCTCAATAAACATAACTGTTAAAGGGTGCCTGACTCTTGGTTTTGGGGCCATGAGTTCTAGTCCCCCACTGGGGATAGAGATTACTAAAACAAACAAACAAACAAATCTTTAAAAAATGTTTTAAAGAAAATTAAAATCTTGTTTGAAAAATGTTTTTAAACAATGCCTGTCTCTTAAAAATTCTGAACTTTTCATTCACAGTCTTATAAAATAACCTGGTAGCAAATCTGGTTCCTGGCAAAGAGAAGGGATTTTCCTTGATCTTTGGCCAAAAAAAATTTTTTTAAACTTCCAGAAAGGGCTTATTAGAAAGAGAATGTAGAGTTGGCCAGAGAATGACTGAAATCAGGAAAGAAGCCAGAGAAGGAAAGATTGCATAGGAAGAAGTTTCAATGGATGCTCCAGGGACATAGACAAAGTGCTGTGGAAATAGCTGGTGGGACAAACAGCACAGATACGAAGCTGAGGTCACGTACTTGAGCTAATGATTTGGGAAGTGATGATATATTCCATTCTGTGACTGGAAGAAGGAGGCTCTGGAGGAGAAAAGTTGCCCAGATAAGGTCAAGGAACTGAGCACTATATGTCAACTAAACCAGAATATATTTGCTCATTCATTCATATCATCTTTAGAGAGAAAGAGAAAGCAGGGGGAAGGGGAAGAGGGAGCGGGAGAGAGAAACACAAGCAAATTCTGTGTGAGCACAGCACCCCACATGCGGCTTGATCTCACAACCCTGAGATCATGACCCATTCGGAAACCAAGAGTTGGGTGCTTAACCAACTATGCCACCCAGGCATCCTACCAACTAGAATTTAAATAAACACTTGAAAAATAAATAGATAGATAGTTAGGTCAATGTTGGTATCTCTGAGGGCATAAAAAAGAAAAAGACACTGAAGCTGACACAAGAACAATGGGAAGGAGCTATCCATATGAGAAACTGAAGGTAGTACCAAGTGCAAAGGGTCTGAGTCAAAAGACTTTGGCCTG